>NC_000084.6:39403000-40117500 GCF_000001635.26 Mus musculus
TATGAGAGAGGGGGGGGAGGGAGAGAGAAAGGGAGGAGGGGAGAGGGAGAGATGGAGAGAGAGGGAGAGGGAGAGGGAGGGAGAGGGAGGGAAGGAAAGAGAGAGACAGACAGAGACAGAGACAGAGACACAGAGAGAGAATGAGAATGACAGTGAACTGGGGGATTTGATCTTTCTTATTGTTTGTATTTTTGCAGTGAGACCTGGGTGTGCCAGGCAAGGCTCTGGCACAAGAGGCACAGGGTTTGCTGGGTCTAGAGGTTAGTGCAGGCTTCGCTCAGGACGAAACCAGTTGGTGGGAGGTGGGCTTGGGCTGGTGTGCAGGATATACATAGGTGGAAGCCTATGAAATAAAGGTGGCATGTGCTAAGATTATTCTTTTCAACATATTTGGGCAGCTTTTTCTTTATTTTTTATTTTATTTTATTTTATTTTCCATTTTTATTAGGTATTTAGCTCATTTACATTTCCAATGCTATACCAAAAGTCCCCATACCCCCCCACACTCCCCTACCCACCCACTCCCACTTTTTGGCCCTGGCATTCCCCTGTACTGGGGCATATAAAGTTTGCGTGTCCAATGGGCCTCTCTTTCCAGTGATGGCCAACTAGGCATCTTTTGATACATATGCAGCTAGAGACAAGAGCTCCGGGGTACTGCTTAGTTCATATTGTTGTTCCACCTATAGGGTTGGGCAGCTTTTTCAACAAATGTGTTGAATTTGTTCACAAATTTCTTTCTTTTTTTTTACATTGCATGTTAAAAAAGATAAGAGTTCTCTGTCTCTCTGTCTCTCCCTCCCTCTCCCTCTTTCTCCCCCTCTCTATGTGTGCATGTGTGTAAATAAGTGTGAATATGGAGGCCAGAGGTCAACCTTGCTTGCTTCTCTTAAGTAACCATCTACCTCATTTTCTGTGACCTTGGGCTCAGTGATGAGGTCAGCCTGGGTGGCCAGTTAGCATCAGTTTTCCTTGTCTTTGCTTCTCTGGCATTAGGATTTCAACCCTACGCCCCACATCTCATCTCACTTGTTTCAGGTCCTTCCGCTCATGTGGGGAGCACTTTTGATGACTGAGTGACCAATCTTCCCAATCTTGATGTTGCTTTTTTTGTGTTTGTTTGTTTTTGTTTTGTTTTTGTTTTGTTTGAAGCAGGGTCTTAGTGTATAGTCCTGGCTGGCCTGGAACTCACAGAGGTCTGCCTGTCCCTGACTCCCTAATGCTAGGATTAAAGCTATTTATTACTAAGTCAGTCCAGTGTTACAACTTAAGATTGATATAAAACTGTGAGAAAGTTACTGTAGGAACTGTTCACAGAGCTCTTCTCTATTCTCCCTTAGCCCCCTCGTGAATAGCACTCCTAGAATCAATATCCCTCCTTTTACAAATTCACGTATTACAGTAGAGGACCCCCATGTTGACACCACCATTGCTCTTAGTTTATAGGCTATGTTAGGATCTATGTTGGTGCTGTATATTTGGATAGTTAGAGCATGTCCACCGTGAGATGTGGAAAACTTTTGCTGCCCTGTCTATCCTCTGTTCTTTGCATTCCTCTCTACTTCCAACTTCTGCTTCTAAAAGCACTAAACATCTTTCTGTATAGTTTTGCCCTTTACAGACTGCCCTGCACTGGGGATCATACAGAATGCACATCTTTCAGATCAGCTCCCCTCCTTTGTAATGTATAGTTAAGGCTCCTCTATGCCTTTTCAGGGCCTTTAGCCTGGTTTTTAGTGTTGAATCATATTCCACAGTTTGATGTTTGGTTTTTACTCAAGCCATATCAATGCTCCCACATGTTGGTGATTATGAACAAAGTTGCTCTAATAGATGTTTTTGTGTGTATATGTCTTAAAGTCTAAATACAGAGCCATTCATTGCTAAAATGGTAAGAGTATGCTGGATTTTTCTAAGAACTGCATCTTCCATCACGCCACACATAATTTCGATTAGCAACAAACAAGAGTTCATGTTGTCCCGCCCTCCCCAGCATTTGGAGGTATAGTTGTTGTGCATTTGAGCCATTCTAAAAATATGGAGTGTTATCTCATTTTGCTTCAACTTTTAATTTCCCAGATAATCTGTGACGGGAACAGTTTTCATGTGCCCTTCACCTTTCTATCTTCTCAGGGCAGGCTCCTTGGTCAGCTTTTACACTGTTTATCTAGCGTACTTCTGGGTCTCAGGAGCCTTTGTGTGCTCATGAGGAAAGGTCTCGCCCAGGTATTTTCCCTCAGTATGTGGCTTGTCTTTTCATATTGTCTCTTGCATAGGAGAAATTTGAAATGTTAATCAAGTCCAGCTTATTCTTTCTTTCATGAATAATGCCTTTGGTAGCATATCATGTGGACTGTTCTATGTCTTTTAGAAACTTGTAACTTCTGTTTCCCACTTAATTTAATTTATATTTGTTCAGAATGGAAAGTCTGCATCTAGAGATACCTTTTGCAGGTGACGCCCACTCTTCCTAGCATCATTTGTGGATGGTTTCTCTTTGCTGTGTTAGCTTTTGCTCCTTTGTCAAACATCGCTTGACTGCATTTATGTCGGTTCAATTCTGAACTCTCTATTCTGTTTAAAGGATTAACTTGTCAGTTAAAAAATAATTTTACTTAGTTATTGCCAGTACTGTACCACCTTGAATATCATAGCATAGATGTAAAATTACTTTTTATATTGATCTGATGTTCTAAGAGTCAGTCAGATGGTAATTTTAATTTGCAGAACAAATGGTCTGTTGGAATGCCTTGCTTTTGTATTTATAGGTTTGTTGGCCCACTGTATCTTGCAGCCCTCAACTGCCATTACTCCTAGTAACTTAAAAAAATAATGTTCATTGAGCTGAAAGTCATAATGAAACTGCTCAAAACCAGACAATGTGCCGTAACCCAGTGTTACCTACCAGCCATTCCTGTCTGATTTCAAGCCACTCCCGTCACTCCAGTGTAAAACCCTGCACTCTAAGCAGGATCCTTGGACTCCTGGGGAAACTGAGGGTGAAAAACCATGCTTACTTGGGCAGATGCTTTCGATTTTTTTGGATATCTACCTAAGAATAGAATAGTAGGCTAGATGGCAAATCTCTTCAACCGTTTGAAATTTAATAGAACCATTTAAGATATCATGATTATACCTACAAATAACTTTGTTTTTTCCTTTGTGATTAAATGTCGTATTTCTTTTTCTTATTATAGAGTCTGCAGCCCTCATATGATATTTGGATGGAAGTAGTAAAAGTAGATGTAAACATTTTGTTACTGCTCTTAAGAGGAAAGGTTTTCTTTTTCCATTGAGCATGATGCTGACAGATACCTTATGGTAGGCGCCTTTCAGAAGGTTGAGGGCTTTATAATCACTGAGTGTCTTTAAAAGAAATCGGGATATGTGGCATTTCAGGAAATGTTTGATACGTATTTCACCACATTGTTTTCTCTTTTAATTTTATACCACTGTGAATTACTTTTTTCCACATTTATTTCCTTTATGTGTGTGCATATGTGTACACCATTGTGTGTACACCATTGTTAGCATGTGTGGAGGTCAGAGAAGAGCTTGCTGGAATTGACTCTCTCCTCCTCTGTATGTCCCAGGCCTGGAGCTCAGATGGCCAAGGTTAGTGTCAAGCACCTTTATCTCCTGAGCCATCTCGCCAGTCCCGCTAGACTTTAGTGTTAACACAGCACTGCATTTGTGGGTTAACCTATTGGTTACGGTGCACTCTTCCTTTAATACTAGAGTGCGTTGCCAAGGCTTTGTTTAGACTTTTTGCCATCTGTGTTCATAAGGGATATTAGCCCATAGTTTTGTGTAATTTCTGATGAAGTAGAGTTCTGGGATTCTATTGACTTCACCAAGCTATGCAGTCATCACTGTAATAAGTTTCAGAACACTCCACCACCTAGAAGTTTCACTAACTCAGTACATTGGGTCCTGATGCTATCTCTAGCCATAGGCAACCATTGATGAGCTGTCTGGCTGTATGGATTTGCCTTTTCTGGGCATCTAAGAAAAATCATGTATGTGCCTGCCTTCTTTTAGCATGTTCTATAGCATGACGTATAGTTATGGGATGCATCTGTATTTTACTTTTAGTGGCCATAGATAATAATTATATTGTATGTTTTCCTGTTCACCAATGGAAAGTCATTACATTGCTTTCACATTTTGGCTGTTTTGCTACTATGCACATTCACATGTAGGTCATTGAATGGTCAAGTGTTCTTATTGGAATAGACAAACAGATGTGGACATGCTAAGTCATTAGGCCTTCATATTGAATTCCTTGAGGGCAGGACTGTATTCATGGATTTTTAGTAATGCCTTGGTGGCCTTTGAGTGGGAGGCCACTAAATTAATCAGGAGCTCCTTGTGATATGATTTCATGTGAGCCTCTGCTTTTATGAATACTGTCCTCCCCCTTCACACTAACTTTCTTTATTCCTTGGAATCTTATCAGCCTTGGAGATTTTACATGTCCTACATTCATATTTCCATCAGAACCCCATGGTATCTTGAGAGTACTTACTAAGCAAAGCCTTATGGACCCTGGCTCTTGTTAGCAACGCTGCTGTGAATGTGTATGCCCGGACACTGTTCAAGCCCCGAGCTGTAGGTCTTTTGTACTTACATCTAGGTGCAGGTGTCTGGGACAGACTGAGCAACAGAAACAAATTAAAAGCAAAAATGAGGGCCAGTATGATGGCTCAACAGGTAAATTGACTTGCTGCCAAGCTGGACAACCTGAGTTTGATCTCTGGGACCTACATGGTGGAAGCAGAGAATCAACTCCCACAAACTGTCCTCCAGACCTCCACAAGTGCACGGTGGCATGTGCCCAGCCACCTCTCCCCAAACATGATGTAATATAAGAATCATATCTAGGGTGATAAATGCCAGACAGCAGGACATAGTGGTAGCACTAGTGGCTGTGTGCTTTCATCTTCTGTCACTGTTCCTGTCACTTATGGAGTGTGTATATTTGTTATGAACACACAGAAAGCTAAGGAGGAATCAAAGAAAGTGAGAAAGAGAACCATTTCCCAATAAACGAAGGGAAGGAGACATATTGCCTTAAAACTTGAATCTTTGATTCCCTTTGTAGTTAGTTGTGCATGGTTCCATTTCTGACACTGCCATTTCAAAGCTGCCGGGACTGCCTCATTGCCTAGAGCTCACTGAGGAGGGCACATGGGATGAACAGACTGCGAATCCCCCTTATTCCGGTGGCCGGGGCCTCTAGGCATCTGCTAGGGTCTAGATGAACTGCTCAGTTTCTTCAGTTCTAGAAACGAACAGAGTAAAGTGTTCCCTTTAGCCCTGCACTATCTCATTTTAACCAAGAAACAGGGAGCTTGATGCAGCCTGCAGGCAAGAGACTTTTAAAAAACAAATGAATTAATTTACAAGAGTCTTAATAGAAGATTCTATAAAAGCTGTTGGGAGCCACTCTCAAGATGAACAAAGTCTACAAACTATTCAGCTAGTGCTGCATTTTCAGCCTTTCAAGTGTTTTTGATTTTGTTTTTTATATCCAAGGTTTAGCTAGAAGTTGTTGTTGTTACAGTGGGGTCAGATTTGGCTTGAATCAGAGCTTTCACTTGCTAACATCTTTCCTCCTCCTCAGTGTAACTGTAAGCTCTTTATCTTCTTCTGCCTGGAGGTTAGTTGATTTGCTGTGAGCGCTGTTAAGTGACACGCAGATTCCTTGTATATTTGAAAAACCAAAGAGTTTTCTGTAATCTCTCTGGAGTTAGTTTTTCACCCTCATCCTCTAGGGGTCCAAACATACATACAGGTCATTCGTATGATTGAGTAGGTTATGCTTATATATCTAAGAAAGATGGCATCTGCTCCAACACACACACACACACACACACACACACACAACAATGCTAATGAGAAAAAGGCCATGAGTTTGAAGAAAAGAAAGAAGGGCTTGAGGGAGGAGAGGGAAGGGAGAATGACACAACTACAATCTCAAAATAAAGAATTTAAAAAATGGATGCAGTAGCAAATGGGATTGAGCTCATGTCGGAGGACAGGGACACAAGGCTCAGCTGCTGCATTTAGAAGCTTCACATCCCTCTCTCCCCGGAAGTGCTTAAGAACGCGAACCCCTGAGCCAGATGCCCACTGTCGTCACGTTTTACTTAGCCATTCCCAAGCTTTGTTAAGTCTTGGAAGACTACCCATTTTTTTTTCAAACTATTCTGTCCTCATATGTATGAGAATAAGAATATTGCTTTAAAGGGCTGCAAAGATTAAATAATATGTTAAAAAAAAACATGGTGTCTGAGACATAGTAAGTGCTCAGTGAAGCAGTAGAGAAAAGCAGAAAATATGTTGTCTGAGACGCTGCCTGAGACTTGCTATCTGAGACTTGGTAACCAAATGGCTTCCTCACACAGGTTTCCAGTGCAGTTTTACTAATTGAGTTACTAGCATCAATGTCTTCACTTTATTCATTGAGTGAAGACTAACTAGTATAGCGTGTGCAAAGGAACTTTACAAAACCAGGTTTATACTTGAGAGTAAATAGTACAACAAGAATAGGTACGGGTGAACTGTGTGGCTCAGTAAGAACTCTTGCTCGGCAAGCGTGGGCATCTGAATTTGAATACCCAGAGTCCACAAACTGGACATGGCTACAGCTGCCTGTAAGCCCAGCACTGCAGGGCAGACGGGAAGATCCTGGGCGCTCACTAGCTAGTTGGTCTAGCTGAACTACTGAGAGACCTTGTCTCAAGAGAATATGGCAGAGAGCAATAAGAGGAAGACACTATTCTCTTCTGGGCTCTGTAGATGCATATGCAAATGCAAACTGTAGACCACTGAGCCGTATCTGGTGCATCTGTTGTACTTTAAGACACTGAGAAAGGTGGTTCCGGACATCCCAATCTCATGGTCTTAAGTATCTAAGTGTTGTCATTTCCTTATATTTATATAGTAGGCATGCAGCCAGTAGATGGAGTGTATGAGATAAGGCAATTTTACTCTTTAAATTAGAATGGCTTTTTTCATAAGCGATAGTGCTATACTGTGGGAGATATAGAAAACATAATGTTTTAGAAGCTACCGAGTAAAGTGTAAAGATAAATGGTGACTCCACCACGCCTTTATCTTCTGTGTTAGACATTTGCTGTGTTTACTTATGTGTATTTCTAAGAGCACGGTGGATTTTAAACTAAGAGATTAATTGTGCTATGAGATAACATTTGTTTACCAAGAATGGCATCTTTGAAGCAGTTACAGGCATCAGTTTCTCCTGTGCTTCTGTGTGTTCCCCAGATTCCCCTGGGGAGTCATAACCATGTGACCTCTGCAGATAGGTGAGAAGACCTTTAGAGCTGTCGGCATCAGGGTACGCTTTTGAATAAGTGTCATCTCTCCGCACACACTAGCGGCCAAACCGGCACTGACATGCCCACCTCAGCATCTTACGTTCCTTCAAGTGGCAACTTTGCTGTGAGTGGAATGAAGAGAAAAAAAAACAAAACAAAACCCAAGAATGGTTGTAACTGCACAAGTTCTATGAAAACATGTTGGGAGTCACATAATGAAAAAGCAGATACTTTTATTATGATGTTTATCCATATTTGGCATTGCTGTAAATGGCTGACTAACATTTACTGCCAATTCATTACAAATGTGTGGTTTGGTAATACCAGAACAGCAAATTGAAATGAAAAATAAAAGTTAAACATTTCCACACAAAACTTTACAGTCTGACATCTCACTGTGTAGTAGAAAGACAGGTTTTTAAACTACAGGTTATTCAGCATGAATAAAAAACTACAACTTTTATTTTTAAACAGGAGTCACTGGTTTTTAATTTTTACACATTTAAAAATTACTGTGATAAAAAATAATGAAAAAGCTTCTTAATAATGCCATACACAGTATAATATAGATTTGTCCCCATTATATAGCATTTGTTTAATATACAAAATAGAATATTGACACACTGAAATCTATATGTAGTTAAGCAGGGTATTTAGGAGGGTATTTTCATACAGCCATTTATCAGAAAATAAAATCCTTTCAGGCATGTCCTAGATAGAAGCCAACCCTTTCCTGAAGACCTGGTTACCGATCTTGATAGACCAGGCTGACCGAAAATAGTCTGGAAAATGAGAAAACTTCCATCCGAAGTGGTTTGCAGTGTCCTTTGCACACTCTATTTCACCTTCTAACACTGAAACCAGGCACATAAGAAACACATTCAACTACAGCTGATCGTTGGGGTGACCAACCAAAACCTAAAGCTCCCGAAGGCTACCATGATCCTTGAGTGCTGACAGATCAAAACGTGCTACCATGGTTCATCCCACGGTGATACTGCCTCACGGTATATAAGAGGGAGCAAAATACTGGGACCAGTGTCCAGCTGGAATTGTCGTCCCTGCTTGTCCCATCCCTGCCGTGCCTGCTCTGCTGGTGGGGCTGGCTTCTCCAAGCTCACCAGAGCTCACCTGACTCGTCACTAAGGACTCACACTCTGTGGTCCCTGTGCCTTTGGGATGATCTCATCTATTGGTGTGTCTTTCCTTAAAGAAGGCAGTGCTTCCCAGGTCCCCTTCCTTTCCCCAGATTGCCTGTCTTCTTTCTTCTGCATATACAGTGTTCCAAGCCAGTGCCTAAAATAACCAGAATGTCCCTTTTTGTCCTACCAGTAATTAAAGATAGTTTTCAAGATCTGTTGTGAGTCATACAGGCATGTTACCAATTCTCACTGAAGCTATTATAAAATCTACATAGTTTGGAACGGTATGAAGCCACACGCAGAAAAGGAGCTGCTCTCAAACAGTACCGTATCTCTCTCACTTATACTCAATCAGAATTATGACAGCTTTCTTCTTTCCCACATACCAAAGGATAGCTCTTTATACATCTAATGGAAAACTTCCGATAGTAGTTTTATGAATGTCTGCTGCCTTCTGTTAATAACAAAGCATATATATCTTTTTTTTCCTTTTTTTTTTTTGGAGCTCTATTTTTGAAAGCCAAGCTGGTTGGAACTGAAAGCAGATTTATGTGTGATGTGCTTTTTGGGTTTAACCATATAACATTCCATAAATGTACAATAATCTATTTTTGAGAAGCTCATTTTGAAACTTAACACTGTCATTGATAATCTTCAAGTGGTATTTCTTAGGCACCATAAATTTCACATCCAGCTGGGTTACAATTATTTTAAAGTACTTTGAGACCAATTTAAACCATTACAAACTGAACATTCCCTTTTAGAGAGAATTCAAAAAGCAAATGATTATACTTTTTTTTATTAAATAATTTCTGCAAAATACTGAAAATAACAACATTCAAAAAGCATTCAAAGAAAACATAAACATGTCCTCATCTTACTTGGAAATGGACTCTTGTAGGATGGAGAGGATTAGTGTATTATTGGCTTCCTATGCGATTCTTTAGTATTTACATATTGCTGGAACCTCTATGCACATTATTGCCAAACTTCTAAAGCCTCTGTTTCTGTTAACCCGTGCGGAGGCTGCATGTGGGAACAACCCTGTTACTGGACGGTGCCTCTAAGTACATAAGCGCCACCTTTCTGTCCTGGATTTAATAAAGCCAGCCTGCACTGACAGGGCCATGGTCGGATGAGGATGGTTAGATGGGAGGGAATTAGTTCCCCTGTGATCTGATCGGGTCAAACCCTCAGGACCTGCACTGCACACAGGGCCAGTCCCAGCTCCCTCTCCCTAGCTTAGAGCAAACCTGTTTTAATTTCCAAGACCACTGAGGCCTGTATGGATGCTCTTATATACTATAAATCTTATAGGATATCCATCAACATTTCTTTGACCCCTACAAAAAATATATAACATGTCATGATAAAACAATCTCATCTAAAAATCATTCTTATTTTACACTATACAGCTATTTTACAATCATGTTAATAAATTGCATGTACAGCTGCAGTAGCCCTTCCCTTCCCAGATTAGTGAATACCAATATGATATATATCTGAAACTAGAACTAAATATAAAAATATATTAGAAGTTTCATATTTTTAATATTAGATTTTCAGTTTTCTATTACACAAATAATTTGGCCACCTTAAGTAGAAATCAGATTTCTTGTGGCTTAGTAAGTGTGTTAAGCTTTGAGTCACAGAAAGTTGGTAAGGTGCACACAGAAAGGGCTACTACAGCTTCTGTTTTGTTTAAAATGATAACTCTCAGTGTGAAGAAGTTCACAAGACTTGTGTTAGATTCTATGGCACATGTAGGGATGTATAGTTGGACAAACATGGATGCCTGACATTCAGTTCTAAATAACAAAAAATCAGTAGCTGATTTTCCTGTACCACCAGGAAAGCTAGACCAATTGGTGACAGGTGGGATGTGAAAATGGGTGTCTAGCCATTCTTGCCATATTAGAGACTTAGTTGAGGGTAACGTTTAATGAGAGAAGTTACTTGGTCTGATTAAAACAATCTCTCGGCTTTATCACAGCTGGTTATCTGGAATAATACATTTTAAAATGTTACACAAACTACTCCCGAAGGTCCTGAAAGAGCTGAGTTACAAACTTTGTTGCTATCGCACCACTGAAGAGATGGTGCATTGGGTGCAAACGGGGCCTGTTGGTGGGCACTGTTTTACAATTAGTCTTTTGTAACCATCATCCACAGTTTACCCAGCAGGTCACTGGACTAGGTGCTCTATACCAGTTAGGACGGTTAATCTGCACAACCTATATAATTCCCCATGGAAGCAGATATATACAGAGTAAGAGCTTTTGACAAGAATACTGGAGATCTGAGTCAATTTCTGTGGTCTTCTGATAGCTGAGTGCCATCAGGGTAGGAGCACCGACCCATTTTCACACGGAAATTAATGTTAGCGTCTAGGAGAGCTGTGAGGCAGCTGCCCATCTTAAACAGCTATACAATAACTAGAATACAAAAATTATTTAAGAAAAACGAGCAAGCATAGTTCACTGAATATAAAGGAAATTGTTAAAACCAGACAGTAATAGCTATAAAAGGCACAACTTCCCTTTTCTGATATACACGTGTAAACTTTTTTCAGGTTTCCATGCATAAATCAAAATGCTATCCTAACTATACATGGGAAAAATACACCAACAGAAAAGTCTAGAAAGTGTTATCCAGCCAACTGAAAGTTGAGCAGAAAGTTGATCACATGGACTTTGGGCACTGGTGGTTCAGGTGCGGTCCTTCTCTGATAGTGGACATGTCTCCACTAACTGTTCTAGTTTCTGTGATACACCAGCCAATGCACATCACTGTCTGCTTTCCTGTCACTGAAAAGTGATGGCTCATCTGCTTCTGTTGCCAAGTCTTGGCCCTCTAGAGACCACATGTAGTGCGTATAGAAAACAAACAAGACAAACAAAAAGAACGACAAAACATCTACAAGACAAGTTGATAAGTTTGTACAGTAAAAGCTATAAATTCAACTTTCTTTAAGGCAGCCTTTCTTAGTAAGGCAGTCATTTCTGATGAAACAGAAGCTTTTTGATATTTCCATTTGAGTATTTTGGTATCTGATTAGTGATGATTTCAGCTAACATCTCTGGGAATTCAATACTCATGGACTTATCCAAAAATGTTTGGAAGCAGTAGCTAAGGAGATTTTCAACCACCTGCAAGAGAAGATACGGTAATGGTGAGGCTTCAAAGCATAACTGCGAATGGCTCATATCTCTCGGCTCCCCACACCAAGTCTTGACATATTTTTTTGTTTACTGAAAATAAATTCTTTTCTCATGTAATGTATCTTGATTGTGGCTTACCCTCCCAGTTCCTCTCAACTTCTCCTCTTATTAAAAAGATTGTGCTTCTAAGAGGTGATAATAAAATAAAACATAGCAAAATAAAATAAAAACCATCATATTGTTGGAAAAGACAAAGAGAAAAAGGAGAACCCAAGAACAGGAACAAGAGTCAGGGACCTACTGGTTCCCACACTCCAGAATCCCAGACACACTAAACTGAAAGTCGTAATATACACACAGAAGACCTGGTATATAGATCCTGCATTCCTGCCCTACTGGCCATTTTAACAATTTGATCACAAATATACCAATCTTTGTTGGAATTCCTCAGATAAGAAAATAATTTAAATAAAATAAGCACATAAGAACAAAAGGCATCTTAAACTGTGTGCAGAATGAAGCCTGGCATGCCTGTGATCCCAGCAGTCAGGAGACGAGGCAGCAGGCTCAAAGGAGACTGCACCAGTACTGATACACAGGGAGGTGAAACTAGTGTAATCTGATAGCTCATTCATGTACTTCAGGGATACTTAAAATCAGGAGCTACTGAACTCTGTACTAACAGAGTCATCTTTACGCAAATGACCAGACTAGTAAGACTTAAGAGAAATGTGTAAAAAATTATTTATCTTGAATAATCACTATAATGACTGATTGGTATATAACTATACACATACACTAATTAAACCATAACCTAGGACCTACAATGTTCTTCTGTCTCTGTCTCTCTCTGTCTCTGTCTTTGGGCTTTTGAGATAGGATCTCTTACGTATCTCTGACTGTCCTGGCATTCCCTATGTAGAGCAGCCTCAGACTCATAGACATCTACTTGCTCTACCTCTGTGTCTGCTGTGATTAAAGGCATCTGCCACCACCCCAACCTACTTTTTCTTTTTTGCTGTTGTTTTGGATTTATGTTTGGTACTTACATCATGCATGGAGTCCAAAAGTTTTGTCAGTTGATAAAACCGCTGCCAATTCTGACTGGAGTTTCCTTCCCTTTTGACAATGGCTTTTCCTAGCTCTTTGATATAAGTCATTCGAATCTCATCAAATAACTCTTGGCTCTTCAGACCTTCCTTAGGAACTAAAAGGTAAGATGAAGTCAGTTAAATTTTCCTTTTTTTAACTTGTCTTGTACTAAGTAGCACATTTCATGCGTATTTCATCGTTACAATGTACATTCAATACACTCTAAAATTCATGCATTCTCAAAGGATGGTGGGACTATAGCTAAGTGAAAGTATAGGCTAACTGAGAATTGGGGTTCATAACCATGGGAGATCCAAATGTCTCCCATCTTATAACGGGAGCGGTGACGACACCCGAGGATGCAAACCGTGTCATCCTGTGTATAGCTAATTTGTGATGTGTACCAGTGAGAACCCGCTTTAAACAATCTTCCATTTTACAACCTTCATACTGTACCAGGTGAGGTCAGTACCTCCAGGAAAGGGTGTCTGTACTGTGTGTTAACTATTACAAAGCAAACGGCTAGAGAGTTTAGAAGCACTTCTATAGAGCCTTTGATTTCAGTCTTTTTCTTTGAAGGGAGTTGTTTAAATACTTCATTGACAAGAACACACTGAAGGAGATCCACTTCATTATTAATCATCTTCCTCTGATTTGAAAGCTTCACAGCTGTCCTTTTTACTGAACCTGTCTCCCTTATCGCTGTGGGCACAACTCTCGCTGTCCTTCTTCTTCCGTTCAGCAGGCTTTCCCTAGATTGTATCATTGCTGCCGCACATCTCCCCAGCGTCTGCAGTGTCACCAGGGAATTAAGTCTGTCATTCTCCTTCCAGGCTTTCTTCTCCTTCCTTCTTTCTCCATTATACTGAACTTAATCTCCCTAGGAGGAAATGCTGGTTTCCATTCCTCTTTCTTGTTGTCTTCAGTTTTTCATTCCTTAGCAGATGTGCCTCCCATGAACACATTTTAGAAACAGCCCCAAGGAGCTCACTGAAGCAGACCTGTGCTCTTGCTACTAGTTTTGCACCAAGAATCCATTTTGCTTTTTTGTTTCTGGGGATTGCCTTTGCTCACACTTAGCAGTTTTTCCAACTTTGCCCCGAGGAGGGGAAGGAGCTTCCCCCTTAGCTTGGCCCCGAGAGGTGCTTCTGTTCTGACCAAGCACATCAGGTTTGGGGAAGCTGGGGACCCTGCCTGTGGTGCACACTTTCAACCACTAGACTCTGGAGACTCCCATCAGCCTTCAGTGTCCCAGACATGCTCATGATTGCGTGTTCCCTTTGACAGTTTGAACTCTTAGTGACTGCTCTGTCATCTGCAGTACACATTTACAACTAACCTGTTCTCCCTTCCGAAATACACTAGAACTACTCTAACAGGCAAAGTCAATGCCAGAGTGTATCTGAAATTTCCCTCCTAACTTAACTACAATACCTCTGTCATTCATTGTACATATGCCTGTATTTCAATCACATAGTCTGCGATTGTTAATTTGTAAGATAAATAAAAGTGTGTGTGTGTGTGTGTGTGTGTGTGTGTATCTGTGTGCATGAGTGTTTTGCCTGATGTATGTTTGTACACCACAAGTATGTACCCCAGAAGTTAGAAGTAGGCAATGGATCACTGGGACCTGAGTTAGACAGTTCTGAGTGGTTATGTGGGTGCTGGGAACTGCTGAGCCACCTCTCCAGATCCCCTGATACCTGATTATTATCACTATAACAGTTATGTAACATTAAGAAGAAAATTGACATTTTACTCTCAGGCATCCCTTTTCTATTAAAATCCCTCCCTCCCTCCCTCCCTTCCTTCTTTCCTTCCTTTTCTTTCTTTCTTTTTCCGAGACAGGGTTTCTCTGTGTAGCCCTGGCTGTCCTGGAACTCTGTAGACCAGGCTGGTCTCGAACTCAGAAATCCACCTGCCTCTGCCTCCCAAGTGCCGGGATTAAAGGCGTGCGCCACCACTGCCCAGCTATAATCTCTTTCTTATGCAGCACATAATTCTGACATATTTTCCTCTCTTCTGAACAATTTTTAAAATAGCTCATGTAGGACAGATGTAAAGATGACCACAAAATCCCTTTAAAAAGACACATTTGTTTGAGAATGTTTTTATTTTACCCATTACTTTATTTCTTGAGACAGTCTTGATAGGTAGCCATGGCTGGCTTGAATTTCAGTCCTTAGTCTCTGGAGTGCTAGAATTCTAGGTGTCTACTACTGTGCATGGCACCATCTTCCTCACTTCTGAGAGGTAATTCTGTTGGATCTATTGTCTCAGGACTGGTGGGTTGTTTGCTTTCATTTCTAACTATTTACTTCACATTCTTACTTGCATGATTTCTGATAAGAAGTCTGGTTGTTGTCATTGCTGTTTTAAAACCATAACTCAGGGTAAAAAATCTTTTTTTTTTTTATAATTTGAAGAGGATATGCCAAAATATAGATTTTTTTGTTGTTATTGTTTTTCTTTGCTTGGTTATCCTTGAGCATCCTGCATCCACATTTTGGTACATATAACTAATTTTAGAAATTTTTGAACTTTTATTACTTAAAATATTTTTTATGATCTCTCTACACCTTTTTTTTATTCTTTTCCCTCTTTTTATTTGAGTCTAGGAGGTTTTTGTTGCCCTATGCTCACTCTTTCTTGGTTATATGACAACTGATGGTCTGCCTGCTAGGAGCACTGTGCATTATCATTTCAGCATCTGTTATCTCTAGTGCTCCCTTAGAGGAACCTCCTTAGCTTCTATGACTCTTCATTCATAATTCTCATGTGGTCTTTATTTTTCCTGTAGTGTCCTTAGCAAAAATATTGCAGTTATTTTAAATTCCAATGTGATAATGCCAGTGGTTTGGGGCAGATTTAATGCTGGCTTTGTTTTTTATTGAAAGCTAGACAAGGAGTATCAGAACTGATGGAATTAAGACATTTGGTGGAAGATAGTATGGTAATCTGGCTAGGCTCTGGACTGTGTTTAATGTTGGTTATCTGCACTGTGGTGGTTTGAATAAGAATGGTCCCATAGGCTTAGTTACCAGGGAGGGGAGCTATGAAAGGATTAGAAGGATTGGGAGGTGTGCTCTTATTTGAGTAGGTGTGGCCCTGTTACTGTGTGACACTGTAGGATAAGCTTTGAGGTCTCAAAAGTCCACAACAGGCCCAGTGCTACTCTCTTTCTCTCTCTGCTTGCCGATCAGAGTGTAGCACTCAGCTACTTTTCCAGAATCATGCTTGCCTGCCATCACGATAATGAACTAAGCTAAGCTCTGGGAACTGTAAGCAAGGCTCCAATGAAATGTTTTCTCTTAAGATTACATTTCACTTTTACTGCACCCAAATGCTTCCTGGAAACCCATTTTCCCCTTTTCTTCCCTGTGAAGTCAGGAGGGCTATTATAAGGGTCTAGAATCCTTTATTTGCCTTTGCTCCATGTCAGATAAGGTCTTGATGAGGTTCTCTTATAGGGCAGGCCTTGCTTTTGCTTTGGAAATACTACATGTACCTCCAACAGTTTATCCCCCTTTCTAACTGACATAAAAACGGGAGAGTTTTCCTCTTATCTTCACCACAAGCACCTGTAAAATTTCTGAGGAAAGTTGGCTTGCTGGGCATGTTGAGCTTCCATTTTACACAAGTCATCTCATCTGCCTCCATCTGTTTCTTAGAGTTGATGAGATTCTTTTTAAGAAATTACTTTTTTTAATAGTATATATTTAAGATTCAATAATATTTTTTTATTGGCACAACAGCCCATTTCTTTTCAGTGTTGAGTAATACCATCATTTGCATATGTCAGTTTATTGATTTGTCTACTGGATGATATATCTCATTGCGCCTAAGTTGAGCCAGATACAAACAGCTTGGCTATAAATATCCATGCTGCATAAGTTTTCATTTCCTTTGTATACTGATCAAGCAATTGCTACACCAGATGGTGAGACTATGTTCGCCTTTATAGGAAACTACCAAACTGTCTTCTGAAATGGTCATTCCACTTTGCTATTCTTTCAGCAGTGAAAAAGAATTCCTGTACTCTGTGTCCTCAACCAGTATTTGGTGTACTCACTACTCTGGATTGGCTCATTCTAGACATGTCCTTATGGAATGTGACAGACTTACTGTCTTTATTCTATCTTATTTAATAAGTCATCTTTGCATATTCCCAGTCCTTAAAAACTGGGTTGTTTCAATTGCTGACTTGAAGAGATCTTTGTATATTTTAAGAGAATATCAGGTATGACTTTCCTTTTATTACTTAACTAATATAGACAAGATTCTTTAATTTTTTGAACTTTTTTACTTTTAATATAAAGTAGTCTTGCTAAAGTCTAAAGTTTAAACATTTGGTTGTTCTGAAAAACAAACTGTGATTATTTTCTCAGCTATTCCCCATTCATGGTAGCTGTCACTGTTTATCTAGAAACACTCGTACAGTAGAGAGACAGACTCATTACTGTTGGCATTCTTTCTCCACATCTTATATAGATATAGATGAATGGGTAGCAGGAAGGAAGACTCTATATGGAGCCTCATCACCAGAGATCCCTGGGCAGATCCCACACCTAGATCTACAATACCTATTTATTTTACTAATATTGATAACACTTAATATATATATATACCCTTTTTACAGTTTGCCTTTCTAAAAATCATCTTACTAGGAAAACACAATGAAATTGGCATATATATATATATATATATATATATATATATATATATATACACACACACATACATATATATACACATATATGCACAATAGTTATACAACTTTCACATGCATTTGCCATATTTAGAATGAAAGTTAAAAGTGAGTAGGTGGTCCACCAACCTGAGGAGAGAAGCAGTAAGGTTTTCATACAGAGATACTCTTCATAGGATACCTGCAATCTTTGTAATTCAGTGGAGATAAACAGCATGTGTTTACATTGGTCATACATGCAGGGTAGAGTCATTCTCTGCCTGGGAGACACAAATACAGATGTGAGTTAGAAAGAAATAGTGCTAGTCTAAAATATTAGCTGAATTTTGGGTTGGTTTTTAAATTTATGAAGTCATGGCTGCAAACATACCTACTGCTATTCCCAATAACCTATTATAGAACTAGAATGTTGGAGAACATGGAGAGACTATTCAATAATAACCCTTTACATGTGACACTAGGTTTTTGCTGTTTTGAAACAACAAAATTGTGAATCCTTTATATACTCAGAACTCAATAAGCTATCTAATTCTGGAATCTTTACAGCATACTTTTATGGAAACATTAGGGATTAGTTATTTTTTACAGGTCTTTTAGTCTGCTTATTTATTTTAAAATTCTTTCATTTTTCTCAGATTACAAAGTCATTTGCCCCTTCCCTTCCCTTTCCTCTCTCTAAACCTTTTCACATTCCTCTTTTTGCTCTCCTTCAAATTGATGGCCACTTTGTGCATGAATTGCTGTTACATTCATGCATGTATATTCATATATATATTCCTAAATACATAAGTGAAACCTGCTCAGTATGCATGATGTTACTTGTATGCATGCTTCTAGGGATGACCAATGGTACTGGATAACCAACTGATGTATTAGTCTCTGGGGAAAACCATTTCTCCTGTTGTCAGCACTGCTTAGTTGCTATAGTTCTTTGTGGAGGGTTAAGGCCATGTAACTTACTCATTAATAATCAGATCAGGAGCAAAGCATAGCAGGTTTCCACTTGCTTGTCTGTATGATCTCCAACCCAGGGCAAATGCCATGAGAAACATCCATGAGTACTGTAGAAGGGTCATTTGGTCATCCAGGTGTAAGTTTCTGAATCCTAGATGGGAAATAAAGGTATAAGGAACACTCGAGTTGACAAGTTGGCCTTGTTTGGATGTGATCTTTAGTAGACAGCCATTGACCAGATCAACGCCTGGGCACTCAACCCTCTTTAATGATTTAAAAACACTTATGAATAGCTATTTTTTGGCCAATTTTGTCCATTTAAGTGCACACAAAGTAGAATATATAGTAAAAGAGAAAGCCGAGAGTCTTTGCTTAGGATTCCTATTTCTTAACAGATTTAGATTTTTAAAATTTCCTGACATCCATCTTCTTTTGCTAAAAAGGTGGGGTGATGGCAGCTTAGGTGTATGCAGCCATAAACGTGCCAACCACTTTGCTATCTGTAAAGTAAGGGCGGATGCTTAACCTTGGCCTCTGCTGCACCCGAAGTTCCAACATGAAACTTGTTTAAAAATACCTTTAAAGCTAGAATAAAGTTTATAGTCAGTAGATGCCATTTCATTTAATGAAAAATTAAAATAACTTTGTGTTAGTAAATTTTGACAAAGTCAACAAAACCTGCTGTTTATCAACTTCAAAAACAATCTGAATGAAAATAAATGGAATTTCTAAATGCTGTCTTCCAGGTGTCGCTGTGAATGGAATTTTAGTTCGGATAATATAAGATCTTATGTAAAATGAGACACTATGTGTAACCTGAAAGTCAGGGAACAGTATCCAGTATACTTTGGATCTCTCTTTTGTCCTTGTGAGTAAAAGAAACCAGCTCTGCCGTGAGCTCCGTCAGGAGGACAGACCGCCTAGAGTCTCAGAGCAGCTCTATTCCGAGGGTGCTGCAGACTGACCCCAAGGATTGTGTATGATAAGCAGATGGCATGTCACGAAGTTATTCACCAAGCCCAACTCAGAGTGCATTTATTCAATAAAACACAAAGATTTATGCCGTGGCTCATCCTTCATGCCTTACCTGGTATCGCCTTTGCCCATTTCACTGCGGCAATCACTTGGCGCCCACCTAACATGTTGAGCGTGGTCATAATTCTCCATGCTGAGTCTGGAACAGAGCTGTCATATCCTGCATATAACACCTCAGGCTCGATCACCTCCAGCAGTGACACCAGGGTAGGGGTAAGCTGTGGCAGCGCGGCAGGAACTATTGTTTTGTTAGCGTTTTCAGAAGTGTCTTGTGAGACTCCTGCAGTGGCTTGCTGAATTCCTTTAATTTTTTTCTTCGTTTTTCGAGCTGTGAATATTGAAAAAAGAAAAAAATATACGAAATCAACTTTGTAGCCTATACTTTCAAGTTATAAGAGGTCTTTAATTTCTGACACTATTATTGAAAGAAGTAAACTATTTAAAACTTTTGGCATGTCTATGTGAATCTGTGTGTACATGTGTGAGTGTGGTGTATGTACACGTGCATATGCACACATCTGTGCATGACTCAAGGCCAGGGGAAGAAGTTGGGTATCCAAGTCTATCACTCTTTTGAGGCAGGCTCTCTCGTTGGACTTGGAGGTAGGCCAGTAAGCCCTAGAAACACTCCTGTCTCCACCTTATCCTTCAAAATTCTGTGGTTAATAGGCAAGAGCATAGCTAGACCTGGCTTTTTAAGTGGGTAGTGGGATCCTAACTTGGGTCTTTCATGCGTGCCTAGCAAGTGATTTTACCCATGGAACTCCCAATTCCAGGATTCTCTATAGGAATTCCCTCCCAGGACTTGTTTCCTCTAACAGGGAACCAAGAGTTTACTGTTCACCTTAAACTTTTGAGTCTCAGGCTGGAGAAATGGCTCAGCAGTTAAGAGCACTGACCGCTCTTCTAGAGATGCTGAGTTCAATTCCCAGTTAGAGGCAGCTGTGAGTTCTCAGCAAATAAGGGTGCTGAGAAGTGAAGTTGGATCCCCTGCCACCGATCCATTTGTCTATCCCAAAGACTGCTCTTTATAAAGTACAACTATGAGCACGTCTCTGTCATGGCTATCTAATTCCTCCTCAAGGTCTGTATTTGCAGCTCAGTGCTACTTCTTCCAGGATGAGTCTGACTTTCAGGACAGGCTCAGATGGCCTTCCGTCTTGGTCCTGTAATAGTATTGCCTTTGTAGAGTGCCATACTATTTTGTGATTGACACTGTAGCATAAACAGAAAGTAAGCTGCTCAGACTCAGGTACTAAATTTGTATTCTCTTTATATTTGCTGAGCGTTTGCTATGATGTACCACAGTAACAGTCAATACTAACAACATGAGTTAGGAAGAATGCTACTTTCACAGAGCTTGCTATTTCCACTACAGCAAAACCCTGACGTTTCCAGAGGGAAGTTTTTAAATAAGTGTTAATTATATAACTTTTTATATAAGCAGGAATATCAAATTATAACTTACAAGTAGTTTTTACTTTTCCTTTATACTTAAACCATAAAACAACCCATCCAATGTTGTTGGCAGAGTTGTAATAAAACATATGTTTTCAAGTAAAAGGTGTGGTGGTTTTTGAAGTGCAAAGTAAGAGAGGAATATGAACTAGATCTCATGTACAATACTTTTCCAATCTTAGGAAATGGTTTTGAGTTTTAAAAAAGGAGTAAGAAGGATGAAAACAAAATTGCTCCAAGTTATGTAATTTTCAATATTATGTAATCTCTTTACTTAATATACACCATGGCTGTCCCAAATTCAATGTATATAACAAAAGTAGTTGAATTAACACACAAAATGATATGATCGTGGAAAAAACCATTTTAATATAACATTTTGCTAATTAAGCATATATAGAGTTCATTACATGGTTCACTTGCTAGCTTTTATAAAGTAAAGGATCAGTTCTCATGTGACAGGCAGACAGTTCCTTAAGCTTCCATTACCTTCCAGGTTCATTCCAGCTTGAAGACATTTTCGATAGCGGCATGCTGGACAGTTTTTTCTTCGAATTTTATCAATGATGCAATCATTTCTTCCAGCACAAAGGTAATTGTGCTGTCCTATAAGAGATTAAAAGGGCATTGTTAAAATTCCACAGATCTGTAAGGATATTTTAAAAGAAAAAGCCTATCCCCTTTCTGTTTTTGTTTTGAGCAGACTATCATCAAGACACAAAGTCACTGACTAAGGATGTTAAGTCTGTTTATCTGCATGAATTACAATGTTGAGAGGACTTGTTCTGCTTAACGAATTTAAAATCAATGAAAACAACCCAACTACAGTATTTCATATATATATGTATTCAAATCATAAGAATACTCTAAGATCAAACTTTAAAACCTGCTTTCTATAGTTATTTAACAGTTATAAATGGGGTTTGCAATTATTACTTTTATTATGAATTCTGATCTATTGTTGAAGTGACTAAAAGGAAGCAGGCTTAAATTTTCTTTTGGAATCCCTAAGGAAAAAGATGACTTTAATTCATCACTCAACATTATCATGTGTAGGTAAAAGAAGTTCTTCCCAATTTTAAATGAAGTAAAATGTTACCAACTTCTAGCCACTGGTTAGGTAAATCACAAATGTGGCAAACTAAACAAACTAACAAAGATCATTATTTAATATACTTTTAGAATACAAAGATGCATGGAGTCACCTTTGGCCTCAAATACTGACTTAATGCTAGCTAGTGGCTCCATTTTCTGGTATCCACTACTGAAGAACATATTATGAACTTCAGTTCTCTCCTGGCAAAAAATTCTAAGACTGTTAAAAAGGAAAAGGCTAAAAGTGTTTCTGTTTCCCACATGCACTGTCTTCTTTAATCTGAGTATTAAATGTTGATGAAAACAACTGAAGGATCTATTTGACTGGGGTGGGGTATAGAAGCTTCCTACACAAGATTTAACTGTCTATATAGATACACCAGTAATTAACAATCTGTGTTACTTATATTAGAATAAATCATATTCAAAGAAATGAGAAAGAATTGTAACAGTCAGTTCACCAGTTGGAACATATATAGACCTGATTTCTAAGAAGAGACTTTTTTCTTTATTAGGGCAATCTAAGACTTGGATTAAAAAAAAAACATTTAGTTTTTCCTGATATGTAAAATCATGATGTTGTTTAAATATGAGTTTGGAGTACATAGTTAACTGTATTAGTCTAATCTTTTGTGAAGATACAGTTACGAAGTTGACTAATAGTCATATGTATGTATGTGTGTGTATATATATATATATATATATATATATATATATATATATATATATATATATATATACACTTAGCTATATAGTTAAGTTATATAATGGCTTTATTTCAGGGTTACTTTCCCATGCCTAATATCTATGCTAGCTCTTTCAAATACTTTCTGTATTTTATAAGCCTCCTGTTTTCTTAAACACAAAATAGAAGAACTAACTCAATAAAATCCTATTATATGGGATTGGAGAGATGGCTCAGTAGTTAAGAACACTTGCTGCTCTTGCAAAGGACTTTGGTTCAGTTCCTAGCACCCACATGGCAGCAGGTCACAACTGTCTATAACTCCAATTCTAGGGAACCAGATGCCCTTTAGCTCTGCAGGTACCAGGCACACAGTGTTTATACAGGTAAACATTTATACATATAAATAAGGATAAATAAATTCTTTTTAAAAACTTCCATCATGCAGCAAAAGGAGAAACAACAGATTGTATCCACAGTTAAAGCACTAAAATTTTACCCCATAAAAACACCCCTACATCCATTGTCTTTCAGAGAATCCTTATATCAGTGTTGCTGGAAAAACTGGGGAAAAATTACTTCTAGAGTAGAAAAAATTCAGTGTTTATTTATGTCTAACTAAAAGATTGACTGTGTATTATGCTGATATTTATTTCTTTATCCAGTGTGTAGTATAACTGAGAATCTTAGCTATAGGGCTCAGGTTAGTATAATAGAATGATCCACTAGTCTATTCATTCCTTGTAACAAAACAGGGGATTTGAGCTAGTGTTCATTATTTCACAAAGAATGAGAATGGCCATGTACTACCAATTACATGTCTTTTTAAGACAGTCGTCTGGAATTCCTTTGTTTTCTGCCACCTGATAAATTTCCTTTCTAACTTCTTAATGTCAAGGGAAGAGCCTTCAGCTCATCCAAAGCCTCTTTAATGCTGTTGGTTGTTGGTGCTTTTGGCTAAATCTACTTTTAGCACTTGACAGTGCCTTGCTATTTATGATTGGTGTAGCAGCCAGCTTACAGGATAGCCAGTGATATCTGTCTCCTAATAAGGTGTAGTGTAATCCTTTCTAGAATCATACCAAAGCTGGATCCTATGACCAATAAAATGTTGCATAGAACAACATGGTATAGGAAATGGGAAACAACACATGTAAAAGATGCAGGCTACAGACTGTACTGTGAGTACCTGGAGATTAAGTATAAACTAATACTATCAGCTTACGCTTCTATAGCAGTTCTCAGTAGCAGTGGTATAGTGGCATGCCAAGAAACTGATCTTGGAAACATTAACTTTTTGGAGTTTGTTCTCTTATGAACTGTTAGAAAATTTGCCAAGCTTGGAAGTAATTATGCAGACGATACTGTGCTCAACACACCATAACTACTCAGTATATAGTAGCTAATAGTTAAATCTCTTGTGATTACTTTTATTTCAGCATCTACCTGAATTATAATCTAGCAGGTATCAAGGGCTTGTCAGATGCATCTTTGAGGATCTTTGTTGAGAATAAGACCTTACTTGGAGACCACTTTGTTGCAATCCCAGCTTGGCTACTTCAACTTTCTGAACCTGTTTGCTAGTCTGGCAGACACAGATCCTAACAGGATCTAAGTGTTCACAGGGCCACTAATTGATTTTGGATGCATGTACTTCACACACGGCAAGTGAAGAGTCATTGGTAACTATCCACTTATGGTCTACCAATACAGTTATAGATACTTGTAGGTAAAATGAATACAAGTAAAAAGGACCAGCTGGGCATAAGGACATGGAGAACTCATAGGATCTTGGATTAAAAAATAGATTTGTCTTATATAAATAACAAATGTGTAAAACTTAACTCTGATTTATGTTTGGGTATTTATAATGCCAATACAGGGTTTAAGTATAATTTCTAGTATGTGTTAAAATGTTATGTTATATATGTAATGTATGTAATATCAAATAAAATTTAATAATTTTAAAAATGAAATGCTACAAACTATGTTATGGATTTTACAAGTCTAGATAAATTTTTTTCCTTGAATTAGAGTATCAAGGGTTTACAGAATGTTAGAGCTGGAAAGTGCCTTTGAGAACACTGAAACTCAAGTTAGGGAGGAAGCTGAGCCAAGAGGCTTACTCATTAACACCGTACACAGCTAAAGGCTTCCTTACTAATGTAATCTAGCCACCACGCTTTGCTGAAATAACTAAATGGTAAACATTTTATAAATAGCATAGCTAATACTTATTTTTACATAAAAATAAGGGAATGAGTTCATTTTAAATAAGAACAATGGGCTGTGAATTGTAGTATATTGAAAGATCAATGTAGCTTTATTTTCTGGTTTAATTCCATTAAGATACTTTTGGGTAGGGTATATAAACTATCTCTAATATTAACCGGCTGCTCTGGAATGTGAACCCGTCAACACATGATCACCTTGCAGTCATCTTCTTTCAAACACCATATTTCTAGACTTCACCTATCTGATAATCTCTGTACTTTGTTAATTTGGCCTCAGCCATTGTGGTACTTAACATGACCTCTTTATTTATTTAACAGGAAAAAAGTAAAGCAAAGAATGCTGTCCCTCCCTTATTGTTCCTCCCCAGGGTCACTGATTTTGTCAGTCTGGTATAGCTGGTAGCTTTGAAGCCAGCTTGCTTACAGGGAATGAAAAGCCACCATTCTCGGACTGCCCAGACTCAGCGTACTGCCAGTCCGTGCAGCAGCGTTCCTTACAATGCTTGCTTTAGTTCTTTCTCAGGCTGAACTTAATTACTTATTCTAGTTCTTCTCCTTACTTCTGTCCCTTCCCAATGGAGGATTTAAGAGCCACCATGCTTGCACCTGAACTAATGTCTATCATTAGTGGACTTTGTATACAATGAACAGTTAAACATTTACTGTGAGAAATAGGAACAAAAATTAAACTCTTCAAAACACACACTACCTTCCACTGCTCTTTTAAAGAAGACTTTACAGCTTCCACACGTCAGCACCCCATAATGGCATCCCGAAGCTTCATCGGAGCACACCAGGCAGAGTTTGGGAGGTGGTCCCGTTGCTGTGGAGGAGCTGGACGGAGGAGAACTCACATCTGGTCTCATTCCAGGGCTATAGGAAGCATAAACAGGGTTATGCTTGGCATGATTATGAAAGGAATGTCAGAATATATTTCTTCCCCCTTCTCATTCCATGTCAGCATGTTCACACTGAATTCTGTCTTTTAAGTGCTAACAAGCACCAATACCTGATTTCAATATATTGGAATATACTATTTTTCTGTATGAAATATGAAATGCATTAAATGGACAAGATGGTACAGTGGTTAAGATCATTTGCCTAGCAGGCATGAGGATATAAGTTCAAATCTTTACCACTTTCTTAAAAAGAAGGCCGTAATTGTGCATGCCTATAATCCCAGCATTGAGGAAGAGAGTCAGGTGGATATGAAGAGCTCACAAACAGACAGTGAGGTTACCATTCATGCCTGTCTCAAGGCAGAAAGGCGGAGCGCTATAGAAGATGCCCTATGTGCTGCTCTGGTCTCTACATATTTGCATATTCCCATGCATGTGAAACATACACACAACAGTAAATAAAATACACAGTGCAAGAGCCAATTAGTTCTCTGGCTTCTAAACAGAATGATGTTGTGGTTCATTTAACATATAATTACTATTTTTTAAAAATGCATTATTTTCTAAGTATGTGATTGGCAAGATTAAAAAAATGGATTAGACCCATAATTACCATAAAAACCAAGAAAGGATGATATCTCTACCACACCCCTAAATTCCTTCTAACCCTTAAACATCAATCTTCTTTTCCTTTTAAGTTCTTACATTAATCTCATTATCATTCTATCCATGCTCTCTAATATAGGGAAAAAAAACCACATAGCACCTTAGAGTTTGATCCTAGCTGAAACGATAGTTTCTTGTGACTTGGGAAAGATTAGTTTAGAAACATTACCATGTATATTGGAAACCCTCTAGTTTTCTATTCTGAGTACAACCGTCCTGCTCTCTCTCAATCAGAATATCCTGAGAAAACAACAAAAACCGAGTCTGCTGCTCTGACCAGGGCTCACTTTCATTCTGCAAACTTCTTACCAGCACGGGAATAAGCAAGATATATTATTAGTTTAAAGTTCTTATTCAAAGTCTTTAATTTTTCAGAGAATTTGGAAGAACAATGGATATTTATCCTTTACCTGAATCAACGAAGGTTTATGAAAAATTGATAAATTAGCTATTACATCTTATATTAAGTGATAATGATTTTCAATATTGAATTGTCCTAAGGAACTTTTGCCATACATGCTGACTCTGGAACAAAAGCATATGTGTTGCTAAAAATAATCTAGCCTTTTGCTTCTGATTATATTGCCAATTCCTCGTCTTGTTCTAGCCTCTCAAACAGACTTTAAAAACTATGAATAGTATCAACTCGTCGGGTGTGGAACTCCTCATGGTAAATCATGTTGTTTATCACTTATATAGGAAAGTTCACACACATCAGCACTCTCTTTCTATGAACTTTGCTAAGAGATGGTACTTAGGAATAAGCTAGACTGGATGTTGCTTGTCTCTTCATCCTTTATGCATGCTTTTATTTCAGCCTAGCGAAGCGCTAAGCCTCAAATGCAAAAAAAAAAAAAAAGATTAATACATTCACAACTAAAAATTGTTCTTTCTCTAGTTAGAAATAACAATGTTTTTCAATTGCTTCTTTAGGAACAAAAATTAAAAAATAGTAACTGTAGCTGGGAGTTGTTACTTATCCCTCTAATCCTAACATTTAGGAGGCTGAAGCAGAAAGATTGCTATAAAATTGAGCCTGGTCTGGGATCTGCCAGTTCTGGGAAACCCTGTGAAACCATGTCTCAAGAAAGACAGAAACAAACAAAAATGTGTTAGAATGCTATTAAGTAAGTCATTAAACCCAAGGTTCACCCTAAATTTAATCCTCAAATGAATCTTCCTGCATGCTGCCAACTGTCTGTTTATCCAGTAGCTTAGTCAATAGTGCAGCACTCCCACCATCTAGTTCTGGGAATAGGTTTCACATTGTTCTTTGAGCACTGTCAATAGACTGTCTGCTTGTTTCCATATCACAAGGTATTGATTCCTTGCTGGGTTTGGGCAAGAGGACTGAGTGCAAAGTGTGAACCTCTAATGGAAGAGACTGTCCAGACATGACTGCTTCGGTCGGGCACAGCCTCTGGTTAATGCAGGCTTGTAAGGCAAAGCTGCTGCTTTGGGGCAGAGTTCCACATTGAAGTGCGATGGTCCTGGGGTGAGCACACAGAGTAGCAATGTTCTAGGGGAGCAAAGCCTCCAGAGCTTCTGTTCTGAGGACGCGCCGATTCCTGGTCAGCCAATCTCTTCTCATCTGACATCTATTTTTAGGGATCAGCAAGTTGCTTGTATATTTAGTTTATGGAAAATAAGCACATTGTTTAAAGATTTTTAAGGTCAATTCTATATTGTTTCGTTTGCCTGTTTTAAACATAATATTCACATATATAAAATATATGTATATATTTGACTTTTAAACAGTATTTAGGTACATCATGGTTTCAGAACACTTCCATAAGGGAATCTCATTTATCCTCTGAACAACCTTGTGATAAGATGCGACCATCCCTAGTTGAGGTCATGTAAACAGTAGCACGTGGCTGACCAGGGAGAATCCTGATTTGTTTTGGTCTGGGCAGTCCCACTTGACAGTCCTATAGCTTTTGGGAATCATCTGCTCTGATGAGCTCTAGTTTTTATCAGGAAGCTGAGAAGTGTCACCTGTGAACATGTTTAGATGTCTAGTACTTGCAGCAAAGAATTGAAACATACAAGTTCACTATTTTCTTTCTTTTTTTCTTTTCTTTTTTTTTTTTTCAAGACAGGGCTTCTCTGTAGACTCACTCTGTAGACCAGGCTGGGCTCAAACTCAGAAATCCGCCTGCCTTTGCCTTCAAAGTGCTGGGATTAAAGGTGTGAGCCACCACTGCCCAGCACTATTTTCTTAAGGGAAACAAATCTTAAGTCTTAAATCTAGGACAGTAGACCCCAAATGATCACATAGAAATTAGGATATATGGAAACTTATGTTCAGGTCACTGAGGTGTGATCTATGTAGATGGCAACAGAGTTAGAACTAAAAAAGGCAAGAATCTGGAGTCCAAGTCAGGCTTCAGGAAGCCATCTAGATGTAGCGGATAAGAACTCAGTATGTGGGAGGCTGCACGGAAGGCTGTGTGCCATAGACATCAGTGGGAAAAACCAGCTTTTGTCACACAGAATGGAACTGATTGGGCTATACTGACCATTTTTCTAAGAAATAGATGAATAAAGCTGCAAATATTGTTGCTATGATATTTCTAAGGAGGGGGTACGTCTTCTTTGAAGGTCTGATAGAACTCTGCACTAAACCCATCTGGTTCTGGGCTCTTTTTGGTTGGGAGACTATTAATGACTGCTTCTATTTCTTTAGGGGATATAGGACTGTTTAGATCATTAACCTGATCTTGATTTAACTTTGGTACCTGGTATCTGTCTAGAAACTTGTCCATTTCATCCAGGTTCTCCAGTTTTGTTGAGTATAGCCTTTTGTAGAAGGATCTGATAGTGTTTTGGATTTCTTCAGGATCTGTTGTTATGTCTCCCTTTTCATTTCTGATTTTGTTAATTAGGATGCTTTCCCTGTGCCCTCTAGTGAGTCTGGCTAAGGGTTTATCTATCTTGTTGATTTTCTCAAAGGACCAGCTCCTCAAATGGTTGATTCTTTGAATAGTTCTTCTTGTTTCCACTTGGTTGATTTCGCCCCTGAGTTTGATTATTTCCTGCCATCTACTCCTCTTGGGTGAATTTGCTTCCTTTTGTTCTAGAGCTTTTAGGTGTGTTGTCAAGCTGCTAATGTGTGCTCTCTCTAGTTTCTTTTTGGAGGCACTCAGAGCTATGAGTTTTCCTCTTAGAAATGCTTTCATTGTGTCCCATAAGTTTGGGTATGTTGTGGCTTCATTTTCATTAAACTCCAAAAAGTCCTTAATTTCTTTCTTTATTCCTTCCTTGACCAAGGTATCATTGAGAAGAGTGTTGTTCAGTTTCCACGTGAATGTTGGCTTTCTATTATTTATTTTGTTATTGAAGATCAGCCTTAGTCCATGGTGATCTGATAGGATGCATGGGACAATTTCAATATTTTTGTATCTGTCGAGGCCTGTTTTGTGACCAATTATATGGTCAATTTTGGAGAAGGTACCATGAGGTGCTGAGAAGAAGGTATATCCTTTTGTTTTAGGATAAAATGTCCTGTAGATATCTGTTAGATCCATTTTTTTCATAACTTGTTAGTTTCATTGTGTCCCTGTTTAGTTTTTGTTTCCATGATCTGTCCATTGATGAAAGTGGTGTGTTGAAGTCTCCCACTATTATTGTGTGAGCTGCAATGTGTGCTTTGAGCTTTACTAAAGTTTCTTTAATGAATGTGGCTGCCCTTGCATTTGGAGCATAGATATTCAGAATTGAGAGTTCCTCTTGGAAGATTTTACCTTTGATGAGTATGAAGTGTCCCAGCAGATGCTGGTGAGGATGTGGGGAAAGAGGAACACTCCTCCATTGTTGGTGGGATTGCAAGCTTGTACAACCACTCTGGAAATCAGTCTGGCAGTTCTGCAGAGAATTGGACATAGTACTACCGGAGGATCCCACAATACCTCTCCTGGGTATATATCCCGAAGATGTTCCAACCGGTAAGAAGGACACATGCTCCACTATGTTCATAGCAGCCTTATTTGTAATAGCCAGAGGCTGGAAAGAGCCCAGATGCCCCTCAACAGAGGAATGGATACAGAAAATGTGGTACTTTACACAATGGAATACTACTCAGCTATTAAAAAGAATGAATTTATGAAATTTCTAGGCAAATGGATGGACCTGGAGGGCATCATCCTGAGTAAGGTAACCCAATCACAAAAGAACTCACATGATATGTACTCACTGATAAGTGGATATTAGCCCAGAAACTTAGAATACCCAAGATATAAGATACAATTTGTAAAACACATGAAACTCAAGAACGAAGACCAAAGTGTGGACCCTTTGCTTCTTCTTAGAACTGGGAACAAAACACCCATGGAAGGAGTTACAGAGACAAAGTTTGGAGCTGAGACGAAAGGATGGACCATCTAGAGACTGCCATACCCAGGGATCCATCCCATAATCAGCCTCTAAACGCTGACACCATTGCATACACTAGCAAGATTTTGCTGAAAGAACCCTGATATAGCTGTCTCTTGTGAGGCTATGCCGGGGCCTAGCAAACACAGAAGTGGATGCTCACAGTCAGCTAGTGGATGGATCACAGGGCCCCCAATGGAGGAGCTAGAGAAAGTACCCAAGGAGCTAAAGGGATCTGCACTCCTATAGGTGGAACAATAATATGAACTAACCAGTACCCCCAGAGCTCGTGTCTCTAGCTGCATATGTATCAGAAGGTGGCCTAGTCGGCCATCAGTGGAAAGAGAGGTCCATTGGTCTTGCAAACTTTATATGCCTAAGTACAGGGGAACGCCAGGGCCAATAAGTGTGAGTGGGGGTGGGAGGAGAGTGGGGGAGAGGGCATGGGGGACTTTTGGGATAGCACTAGAAATGTAAATGAAGAAAATACCTAATAAAATTAAAAATAAATAAATAAATTAATTAAATTTGACTAAGGAGGGGTAGGGTCCAACAAAATGATTAGTTCCAAGGAAAATAACAAATATCTTTCATAAAAAGCTATGGCAGAAATTAAAGTTATATTATAGTAACTGCGTATTTCACCAGTATTTCTGATAACCACTATCAATTGGTAACAGTGCAAGTACTCCTGTCTCTTACTATCTTGTCACATATTAAAGATACGTGGGTTGATATTTAATGAACAACTTTTTGCTTTCTCAAGGATGCTCAGTGGACTTGACACCCTTTAAATGAGGTGATAGTAAATAAAAAAATACAAAAAAAATGTTAAGTTCACAAGTGCAAGTGTCATCACAAAAATATTCTGATATGGTCTTGGAGATTCTCAGGGGTCATTTGAATACACTGTGAGAACTGCTGTCATGGAGAACATGGGTGGTGATAATATAAGAGTGTGGTAATCATTTAGTATCTATAAATCCTCTACTGTCCTATTTCTACATGGGATAGTAATGAACTGAGTAAAAAGAAATGTTATTGTATACTAAACTTGAAGCTTTTTTTTGTTCAGGACAGGAGATGTTAACCTTTTATAAACCCAAGTGTTGTGATTGAGTTAAGCCTTCAGTTTAGGTGAATTTAAATCAGTAATTTTTCAGTGCAGTGCCAGAACCCACCTCAGAAACAAGTATTAACTACCATGGGGAAACCCTGGAAATGCAGCTGCCATCACTGGGTTAATTTTAACAACCACTAATGGAGGAGGTTTATTCTCATTGGCTCCTCATTCTGTGCAAATGCTATCGGACTGTAATTCTCAATAGGGGCAAATTTTGTTCCTAGGGACATCTGGTAATGTCTGAAGATGTTTTTAATTCCTCACAAATGGGGGAAAAGCTAGTTTTGCAAGGGATAATAGGCCCAAGACGTGGTAAACACCCTCTGGTGCACAAGACAGCCGCCTACTAGAATGGCCTAGTTTAGGTGTCAGCAGTGGTGAGATCCTTGAAACTTGGCCCAAGTTTCTAGCACATAAACTAATATGGATGAATGAATAAAATCAGACAAGAGCTAGAAACGTTTTTAAAGTGTGTGGTGCCCATTCTGGAGTGATAAAGCTAGATCACAATCCCTACAGCTAAGATTCAGAGAGAGCAGGAAGTTTATAAGAGACAGAGGACAGGAGCAGCTCTGAGATAGGATCTTCTATATGGATAGGACAGTTATACTCATGAAATCTCAATGGTATGGTTGCCTAAATAAGACCCAAGTAATGACAAGAGCAGCTGACATGCCAATGTGGAAGAAGGATATCTCATAGGGTTTAATCTCTAGATTAAACATGGCTACAGGCTACTGCTGAAAGAGAATCAGTCTTTGTCAGTGATGGCACATGCCCTCTAATTGGTTATCAAATACCAAGTAGTCATCCCTAAAAGACATTCATCTGAGCAGCGGTAATGTGCTCAGCAGGCTATATCTTATACACACACACACCACTAATAACTGAAGAAAAAGAGGCTGTGAACTAGAGAAGGAATTGGGGCAGGGGCTGACATGGTGGAGTTGGAGAGGAGGATAATATTATGTAGCAGTCATATGTGAAATTCACACACACACACACACACACACACACACACACACACAAACTAATAAAATTTTTTAAAAGAAATGATTGTTCTATTGATGTTGCCTCTGTAGTTTTGAGTTCAGACAAGTCCAAAGAGAGGTTCAAAATGGAGTAGAAGCCAGAGACTTTACAGGCCTGGTTATCAACGATAGAATTAGCTTGAGTCAGTAATTTAATTTTCCCCTCTAGGGCTAGCAGTAGAAGCTGAATTTTACACATTAAAATCAACCTGTACTTTTCTTATCTGTTCATTAGGAAAAATGTAAACACTCAGCTGCACACACCAGGTGACTATATTTTCTGACTTTCTGTTTATCTTTGCTTTAGCTAAAAGATTACTGATTTGTTTAATAATACGCTATGTATTAGCTTTCAGACCAACACAGAAGTACTCAAGGGGAAGACTTTCACCGCATTTCTGTTCTATGGTTTCAGTAGGACACATTTGACCTGATCTTAGCAATACAAAGCAGTCTGGTTATTATTCTCTCTGCTTTGCATTTATGGAGAAAGGTTTCACTTTTAGGTGTACATAAAGAATCCTGCTGGTTCTCTGGGCATCATTTGCTTGACCATAAAAATCAAAGTATTTTGCTCATATGCTCCAACTAAGCAGGCCGCCTTTTCTAAGTGGGTTTCAGCAAGAAAGAGTAAACTCTGACCTGTAAATGGCTTTGGGGTCCTATATATTTATATTTGAGAATAAATTGGTCACCTAAAGTCTAATCTACTTCACAGGAAGAAACAATGTATTTCTTTCTCATGAACAGTCAATCCTGAGCCTGAATCTTATGCTAAGAAATTTACCTCTTAACAACTGTGTCATCTTTTATAGAGGAGAAAATATTATAAATCTTGTAAATTCCATGCACTCTCTTTCTCATGCTGTGTTCTTGGTTCTGTTAGCTTGAGTGTTTGTTAAGAAGCACAAGTTTTAAGGAGAAGCAATGGTATAAGATGAAGGAAGACTGGTAAGGACAATGAATCAAAGTTTTTATTACATGGCTATTTCTAGAATGAAGATGTGCCTTTACTACATTTGATGCTTCTTCACTATTAAGAACACACAGGATAACTGATTTGCTAGTATCTGAACTGTAGAAGGTGTCATATAGAATCATAAGCGTGCCATCTTCACAGAAGGCAAGGCTATGAGGGAGGCAATGGTCAGTTACTACTCTCTCACATCTTTGAAGTGCACTTCAACTCGAAATAGGATGGTGACTTGGTTCAGTCCACATGAACCTGCAAAATCATACCAAGAATAAAGTTATCATCCTGCAACTAACACTTGTTAGCTGCGACAGTGGAACTTTGAATCCTACTCCAGAATCCTCCTGGATGATAGGAATAGAGGTATACACCATCACATTGGTATACACCATCACACCCTTAAAGAGAGATCTGAATCATTTACTGTGCTTGGTAGCCTACATGTAAAAGAGATTTTGCCATGTTGGTCATTTCTCATATCTTACCTATTACTATTTTGTTTGTTTGTTTTGGAGACATAGCCCAAGTTCTATTTTTTATCCTTATACACGATGCCAATTTTCTCTTTCTTGTCCTCTCTGTGACCACCTTAAATATGTTCATCTTTCACCACTGCAGTGATTTATCCTAAGTTGTCCCATCCTTAGCTTTTTCTCTTTCCATTCCAACCAATCCCATCACTGTCGACAGTCAGTCCTGTCCTAATTAAAAGTCTAGGGGCTTTTCCAATGTGTACAGTATGAGCACAATATGGCTCACAGTCTGGCCCCTTTCGTTTTTCCAATCATGTGTCTTTCTACAAACATAAACCATTTGGTGTGTCATTTCAGAGAACCTGTGTTGTATAAATATTTACGAAGTGCCTAGTATGCACTATGTTTTTCCTGGGAGTCTTTGCTAAGACCTGTTCCCCTATCATGATGCATCTACTGTGGCATTTCTGAACCATAAGATTTTGGGACTCAATCACTGTGTAATATTTTACACAGTGGCCTTGGTGCCTTTAGATATGTGTGTATTCTTCCTACTAGTAACTCCTTTGAAGAGGCCCAGGGCCATGGCTTGCGCCCCTCTTCACATGATGGGCCTCTTATATGTGGTTCTAATAAAAATAAAAATGCATAAATATACTAAATAAAATATCCTATCTGACCTGGGAGAGAATTTGAAGCACCTAATATGATAGGTGTTTATAAGATTATATCCAATACAGAGCTGAAACTCTGTAAGCTTGAAGCTAAGTACTACACAGCATTCTTTATTAAAAGGACTAACATTACAGGTGTAGACACTGGCTTTGCCTAAGTTAGACAATTAATTAGTAAAGTTCAATCATGCCTTCTTGCTTCCTACACACCAGTGTGGTCTTTCTTATATTAGATTAACCTTTGACCCAGTACTGCCACTACACGGTGACAAAATCACGATCTTGAAATTGAGAAGCAATGCTTTTTACTTTACGTCTCAGTAACACAAAGTAAAAGTAGGGAACTCCTTGAGCTTAGTTCTATCATTTTAAAGGCAAAGAATTATTTTATAACTGTGTTAAATTTTCAAATAGTCCACAAACTAATGTATATCTCGGGCTGCACAATTAGCATAGCTTCAAATTTCCAGAGGTATCTCTAAGAACAGAAAGCAACAGAGCAGTGTATCTATATTTCACACAAATGAAGGAAAATCCCTCAGAACAGGCTTCAGTTTTGTTTGAGACCATTTTCTTTACCTCATCAAAGGCTAAAGTTTAATTCTCATGTTAGCACGAGCTGCTAGTTTCTGTTGTGCCAATGAGTCTTCTGACTCCTCCCTTGGATATTTATAGAAACAATAGACATATTTGATAAAGAGGAGAGACACATTATTCCCACTACTAGATCGAGAAGTAAAGAAGGAGCCTCTAGAAGGATGGAAAAGCTACTAAAAGGCTGAAAAGATGTTGTTTTGTTTTGTTTTTGTTTCCAAGACAGGGTTTCTCTGTGTATCCCTGGCTGTCCTGGAACTCACTCTGTAGACCAGGCTGGCCTTGAACTCAGAAATCCGTCTGCCTCTGCCTCCCAAGTGCTGGGATTAAAGGCGTGTGCCACCACTGCCCAGCTGAAAAGATGTTTTTGATAGGTTATAAACAAAATGTCCCATCACAGTAATAACCATGTTACAAGTTACAGACTGTAATTCTATATGCCAAGCCTCAAAACTAGGAACTTACATAAATAATTCTAAGTTTAATTTATAGATCAAGAATAAAGAGATTAAGCTATTTTTTAAAAATCAAAGTTGTATCATAAAACACTACCTGGATCTGAATTCAGCTATGCCTGACATTTGCCTAGTAGGGGTCTGGAGGGTAGTAGCCTTTAAGGTTCATGAAGTTTTTAAGATTATATGGGCACCAGAGAGATATACTGTAGTAAATATGAAAATTCAGTTCTAATACATCCTCCCCTATCTGTGAATAGAGAAGAAATTACTTTTTTAAAAATAGTATAGAATAGAGTTTATTCAGGGCATGGGATAGGGAGTCAAGAGGTAGTAGAGGCAGAGAGAGGGAGAGAGAGAATAGAGAAGTAGAGGCCAGCCATGAACACAAGGAGAGAGAGGAACAAATTACTTTTTAAATATTTAATATTTGTAACTTAATGATACAAAAGCATCTCATGGTATTTACATTTTCTTTAGATCCTTATTATATTGAATTAATCTGGTACACTTGCTTTCACATTTTTATTTTAAAACTCATGTGAGTCATTAAAACACTATAATCATGGAGACTACACATCAAAGGCTCAGAAGCAGAGACATGTCTTATGCGCTCAACACCATTCTTGATCTCAGGGGAGCCTTGAAGTATACTCTATGTTGGACTCATGTACTGGGTGGATGCTGGAGTTTGAATTTCAGAGTCCATTCGTAAATAAAATAAACAGCTATAGAGAAGTCATTTTTAAAAGTAGAACAGATACTAAATAGTTAATTTAAGTAAAATGAAGGTAGTATATATTATCCAGCCTGAGCTGGAGGGGGAAGTATCTATTCCCACTGTCAGATCTGTAAATAGAAGACACACCTACTATTAGAGAAACAGTATGAGCATGTTAACTTGTTACCTGATGTTCAACCAAGTAATTCTCATTATTCAGTTTAAAGGGCATCAAAGTATAATTTATATAGTCAACTCAATTAGAAGGAAACGGATAGCATTTATTTAAACATTTTGTGCTATGTACTTGATAGACAGATTCTGTGATCCATGAAGCAACCTGAGAGAAGATATCACATTTATAGTGTGACAACTAAGACACAGGGATGTTTTTAAAGATCACCAGTCCCAGAATGTTCTACACATCAATCACTAGTAGGAGGGAATATCTGAATTTGAATTCAAGATTTCAAGTTGATTGCTGTTTCGCTTTTAGCACATACCAATGACAAACCTTTGGCTAACTATAGCAGAGTAATATGGAATATGTATGCACTTTTGGCTAGCTATGGTGTTGTAGAATATGTATAATGCAGTAATAACTGTAGGGTAGAAATCTACTGCACAACAACCAAGGTGAAATGACAGACAAGGAAATTGTTTCAGGCTCTAAAATAAAGTCCTTGTGGTAAGGTATGTAAATATCAAAATTTACAGAGGCTAATATTGCAGCACATACATGTTGTGTGCTATACACATGAACTCTGATTTACCCACATATATTCTCAATTCAGAAGATAAGCAATATAAGCTACCATGTAGTTTTACTTTTGTAAATTTCAAAATAGAAAACAAGTTTTGTTTTTGTTTCAGAGTAAATAAAGTGTAGATTACTATAGTTCAAACAGTAACTTGTGTTTCTTCTAAAAAGGAATTTACTACCATTTTAGAAACAACATAGGAAGATGAAAAACTTAAAAATAGGTGTGTGCTTTTTGTTTTAGAGACGTTTTTCTGAATGTAAAAGTTCCAGGGGCACAGAAGCTTTTCTGAGAAGGCACTGTGCCTGGTAATGCAATGGAAATGTGCTGTCTGGCAGCTTTAACTGTGATGAGCATTTACAGCCAAGTAACAGTAACAGCACTTGCTTTTAACTTTGTCTTCCCCTCTCTAAGCTATTTTAAATATTTAAGAGGAGACCCAGGGACTGGAGAGTTGACTCAGGGATTAAGACCACTGAATGCTCTTGCAGAGGACCCAGGTTCAGTTCCTTTCACACACATGGTGGCTTACAACCAACTGTAACTCCAGTTCTAGTGTGATCTGACACCCTCTTCTGACCTGCATGGCACCAAGTATGCACACAGTATACTTACATACATACAGGCAGGCAAAATACTCTAATTTTAAAATGTAAGTGCAATACTATACTGTCTGACACAAATAAAGCTCAAAGTTTTACTTCATCGAAGTATTAAAATATTTTAAAAATCCTTACACTGAAAAGTGCAAGGATGTAAATATTAGCCATGAGAATGCCTTCTCAGATTGTGTTCTTATGTGAGTGGTTGGTTCTGTACACAGGAAACAAAGTTACTGGACACTACACTGCAGAGAGAACATTTTTGTCAACAGAAGCTCCCAAACCTGGGACTTTCTGAAAGTATGTTTTACTATTTTAAAAAAATCCAAAGCAATGTTTAAAACTGAAACTTTAAATTAAATCATCACTTAATGTCACAATGTGAAATTAGAAATAATATGCTTTAATAACAAAAACCAATTCACTACTTGGGCATTAATGCTGTAGCAAGCTAATGAAACGACATGCTGTGTGCACTTTATACCACTTAAGTAAAACATGGCTCTTTGAACAATGAAGGTCAGGTTTCTTTGGGATTCTTAAGTTAAAACAATCTATGTATAATTCAGCTTCACTTTGGCTTAAATTACTGGGAAATTTTTATCATTTTTACTGTTTTCTACAGAGAAAGTATTTTTGAGTTTATCAAAATAACTCAGTGAACTTTTGAATTACAGCCCTTTTTTTTTTCTTGTCAAACTACGTAGTTGTTTCTCTGCAATTGTACATAAAATGTGTTCATGTGTAAAGTACTACATTATGCTATAATAAGGTGAAAAGAAAACATTTCAGAGGTTTTCTTGGGGGTGGAGGTTATGGAAGAACCACCAAAAAACAATGGCTGTTTCAAAAATGTCATCCGTAGTTTAAGACAGGATACAAAACCACTTGCTAAAGCCCGGATCATAAGTTGGTGTATGAAGGACAAGCCATTAATTTAGAGCTTAAATCCTTAGTAGCCTGACACTAAATGTCTTATTGTTGGTAAGTGATTCTCCAGCATATCTTTAATATTGAAAACTGGCAACTGTTGAGAACATGAAAACATTACCAAGTGGACTGGGAACTGTTAGGTGAACATTCCTGCAAGAGCTAGGCTTTACCAAGACCATTTTTGCAACAGTCTGTTACAATAAGAATCACAGACACAATCAGAGTTGGTGGCATATGGCTGTAACAGCAGTATTTGGAAGGCTGAGATGGTGATTGAACTGAACTTGAGGCCAATCTTGGTTGCAGAATCATGGACTTTATTTATATTGCAACATCTGAACCTTTACAACTGAGAGTTCTGAGAGTCATGAAATGAAACTATTTTATGCTTACAGTGGGGTGGTTAGGAAAGGTCCCTCCTTAATTAGCATTGGGAAGGAACCTGCCAGTTCTATGAACAGGGAAGAGGGCAGGAACCCCGGTGAGGATCATCCTTACTTGAAATGTTGGCTTTCCTCAGAGGGCTCAAGAATGGAACCCAGTGGAAGAAAAAGTCACTGTAATTGCTGAAATGGACCCAAACTCTGAAGCCAAAAGGAATGGGGAACAGCAGTACCTTGAGGAAGCTCTCAGGCGAGGAAGCAGGGGCTCCATAGCCACTACAGTGGGAAGCTGGAGTCAGCTGGGTAACTGTCTTTGTGGGCTACAGGATTACATCTTGAATAGGAGACTATTTGCTTTTCTTCTTGCTAATAATGAACAGTATCATATACTATAGAACTGTACATGCTAAAGCAATTGCATTTCTTCATCCAGTTAGGAAGAAAAATATGGAATAAATTCTACATGACTATTGTCCTCATTACTGAATACAGAAGGCCTGAAACCTTTTTCCTTGTTTCTTTGTACCCAATCCAAAATCTACTCCAAGAATATTGCTTCAGATCCACTTAGAAATATACAGTGAGAAATAATGAAATGACCTAAGCTGAATTAGAATTATAGTTTAAACATTTAGAAAATAAGGCTATCTCTGTTCACCAGCAGACCTCCTTATACACATCATTTCCTTCTTCCCACAAGTTCCCATGTACTTGTTTCATGTAAAACCAGAGGCAATTGCTGTGTACCTCACTTTTTTTTGGGGGGGGCACTGTTTATTTGCTTAGTTAACAAATTGAGAAAACTTCTATCTATAGATAATCTTATTTTTTTCAGGGTGTCTAACCCAAGCTGGCATTGAATTCCCTAGGGAGCCAAGGATCAAACTTTTGGTCGTTCAGCCTCTACCTCCCACATGCTAGGGTTACAGAGTAACCATCTGTGGTTCCTGTGTTGCTGGGAGTAAAACTCAGGGCCTCATCAATGCTGAAGACAAGCATCCCACTCTCAGGTCACATGATGTTAAGGGATTCAGACACAGTTTAATCATTCTCCAGCTACTGGTCATACTTTAATTTTAATTTGCTTAAGATAAACTTCTAGGAAGGTAAGGATATCCAATGAATCAGCTAAGGATTTTCTATATGTACCATAATGGTATTTTCTATATGTACCATAATGGTGTTTTTTCTTGTTTCTTTTATACATGGTCTTTTATGTAGTTCAGTGGTATGTACACCTTGAACTTATTCAATATCATTCTGCTATATATGTGTATGTGTGTGTGTGTGTATATATATATATATATATATACATATATATATATATATATATATACCAGCCATGTATTATTAAGCTGCCTATCACGTGATCCCAGTAAAGTAGGCAATGCATGAGCATATATAGGCCCTTGCACACATTTGCTTCTCACAAGAGTCTGTTGAATGTTTAGTTGATAAAAATTGCCTTGTTTTTATTTTGTGGTGCTTGCCTTCTCTTGTAAAGAATTAGATTATTTAGAATTTAATCCTTTAAGGATATGTCTATAAAGTTTCATCTTAAATTTTAAAATATTTTAAATCTAATGATGAATATCTAATGCTTAGAGCTCTCAGTACCAATATTGAGCACATGATACTAGTATTTGCTAGCTATATTATTATTGAAGTGCACGATTCTTTAAAATAAAATGACCAGCTAGATATTGCTCTAACTAAAATTGACACCCTGTGTTAACTTTATTCTCATTTTCCTAGGTTCTTGGAAAAGCTATGCCATTTATTTTTAATTTTTTGAGGTTTACGATTTCAAAGATGAGAAGATATAAGCAATAGTCTACAAAACAGACTTCTGGAATGTTTTTAAATAGCAGGAATATCTAGGAGGAAACCTAATTATCAAAATCAGAAAGGTTGATCAAGAGTTTAGCTAGAACATTTACAGGCTTCTATTTAGAGAAATGGTAGGCTGGGTTACAACTCTTTTTGAAAAAAGGTCCAAGTCTTACCTGAAAAATTCAAACGTTCAGTAAAATATATTTACCCTAAAAGGGACCTGTGAGCAGACAAAAATAAGTAAGCTGTGTCTAAGGGAAAGAAAGCACTCCAACCACATAGAAATATCTTTAGGTTAAGTCAAATGTGGATTTCAAATAAAAGAATAGAAGACTCACTTGAAAAATGGACACTTTTTCTCCTATCCCAAACAAACCCAAGCAAACAACACAACACATATATAAACTTATAACACAGGGACTCTAAATAGCTAATAAACAAGAGGGAAAAAGTTATTCAACTTCACTTGTAATTATGAAGTCTCAAACTTAATCCACACTGAATGTCTCTTGTATACCTAGAACCTTGGTAGAAAAGAAACAATGAGGAGGAAGCAAGTTAAGAAGTCCATTCAGTTTGGAAGACAGTCTGACATTATCTTGTTAAGTCTGGTTATTCAGCACCTCCATCAATGGACAAGTAGCCATGTATCACAAAACATTTAAGGATGCTGGCAGCAGCATTTTTCACTGTAGACTCAAAAACTGGAAACTAGGCAAAGCTCACAATTGTGGAATAGATATCTAAGCATCTACATGTTCTACCTCTGAGGATAAAGTTCTATCCTTGCAGGATCAACCACCATAGTATGCAGTGTTAAGACAAAGAAAACAAAAAATGACATTGCATCCATAAGATTCACATACAACTATTTATATGAAATCCAGGGACAAAGGTTTAAGTATGTAAATAGTGTGGGTATATTTGTCATATTTGTCAGGGTAGTGGTTATTTTTATAGAGAAAGAGCAGAGTGTGATGATGTCTTATAGTCACTCTAGAACCCTCCAGTGTATTGGTAATGTGCTGTTTCTTGCTCTAGCTAGGAATCCCAAAACTCCAAGCTTCTTAAATATTCTTATGTAAAAATGTTTTGGTTCATAATATCCTTTATTAGTAGTAGCCTTTTGTCTTGTTTGTGGTATTTATTTATCTGAGACAGTGTACCATTATGTTGCACCTGCCTGCCTCCCAAGAACTGAGATTAAAGGCATGTCACCACCATATTGGACTTCACTTAATTTTAAAAATTCAAAATAAATAAGCAGAAAATCTCCTCATTATCCTTTCTACCCTCGTTTTTATGACTTCCTTCCTTCTATTGTTTTAAGTCTTTTTTTTTCATTTTCTTTTTTGAATTCTCAGACTGGTCTTATTTTCCTATATTCTTTCCTATTTGTTTTATTTCTGGGTCATCTTATTTTTCTGTTTCACTTGTTCTATTAAGATTTTCAATTGTGTCACTGCCTTGCAATTTCCAAGGTCTTAGTTGCAGTCTCTGAAGGTTTCTCTAAAAAGCAACACACTATTATTATTTGATGAATACTGTTTTTATGTCTAAACATAGAAGTGATAGTTTGAGGGAAGTTTCCTTTTCCCTACATGTTTTCTATTCTCCCAGATGAGTGTTTCTTTTTCTTCAGTCTCTGTTGCAAAACCGGAAGTTCTCCTTTTGTCACTCACCCATCCATACCCCCCTGTGCAGCCAGGAAACTCAAGAGCTTTTTCTATGAAAATACAAGCAGCAACAGTGGAGGCCCATGACATAGGAAGTTCAAGTTGTACTCCTGGGTGAAGGGAAAGACTCAGGATGTATTAAGCAAGTTACATCTTCAATGAGCAAGGGGATGCTGCAATGCTAAAGGAAGTAAACTGACTTATTCTCAACTTTGCTTTACCTAAGACTTGGCTGACTCTGTTAACTCAATAATTAGAAATGTTCTTTAACTTGCAAAGCTTTACACTGAGTACTTTTTAACATGAATGTCAATAATAATATAAAAATAACTATTCACCACTAGTCTTTTTAAGAGACATCTATATACAAGACTCACAAATACCACAAATCTTATCTCTTTTAAAAAAGAGTAAGTCTTCCAACTGCAGACTGTTCTAATAGAGTATGTACCCTGTACTGTATATTTCTAACCAAAGAGTTGAAATTATGATGGCATTATTCAATACTAACATGCTATTAAATATTCTTGAATATTCAAAAAGTAGAATTGTTAGGAAAGACAAAACCAAATTGTTGAAGAATATAGAATTATTTAGTTTACAATAAATAGGGCAAATGTCTTCAATGTTCACTATGAAGTCAAATAAAATATAGTGCTATGGGCTGAACTTCAGCAGAGTTTCATAGCAAAGAAAATGAAGAAGCAGGGGAACTGTATTTTATCACGTATCCTGGCACACATCCAACTGATGTTTGTCTAGGATGGTGCAATGGTTGAGTCATGAGTGCTCTCACTGATGCCATGTTCAAAAGTACAGACACGCTCAAAACAGCAGGGACAACAAAGAGACCAGGTAGGCAGAAATATACTATGCCTTAAGAATCTTTAAGTATTTTCCTTTTAGTTATTTCACCTGACCTGAAAATTAATTGATGCCAGCTCTAACCTGGTGTGCTAGCAGCGTATAGATGCTCTCTGCATCAGTGACTTCATTATCGTACCCTGATATTATCTTTGAGAATGGGTTATATTAATATCGCCACTTTGGGGCCAAAGAAAAGATTAGTAACCAAGTTGCAGTGGTCCAAGCACAACTTGGTAGCTCCTGACAAGAGACCTACGGCCCAGGGGTTTGTTGCCTTCTACTGCATTCTCCATGTTGCTGTCATATGGGTATAAAAGTTACCATGGACGTATATCTGATAATCACATTCGAAGAGAAATTGGAAATAGCAAGTAAAGGTTTTATGACATTACATTACCAAAACAGTAACAACGAAAAGATCCCTCAAACTGTTTAGGACGGAATCAGAAATCCTGAGCAAAGATACAAGGAAAACAGATCAAGCTCTGAATCAGAAGCCAAGAAACATGCTGTGACTTAGGACTGTAGTATAAGTAGGAAGACCAAGAGTCTGGTTTTATGAAGCCCCTGCAGTTCATTATAGAAGATATAAGGAAATGGTAAGTTATATACACTATGAAAGAAAGGGGACTAATAATCAGACACTAGCACAATCTATAAATGTAGACAATCAAAATTTTTCTAAATATGGACATTCTTTGGATTAAGAGAGAAAAAAACCAACTGTTCAATCCCAGTTGTGTGTGTGTGTGTGTGTGTGTGTGTGTGTGTGTGTGTGTGTGTGAGAGAGAGAGAGAGAGAGAGAGAGAGAGAGAGAGGGGGGGGTGAGGGAGGGGGGAGGAGAAGGGAAGGGGAGGGGATGGGAGGGAAGGGGAAGGGAGAGAGGGTGACAGACTCTCCTTACTTACAGGAGACAAGGCTGGCCTTTAACTCACAGAGATTTGACTACCTTTGCCTCCTAAGTGCTGGGATTAAAGGCATATACCATCACACCAGGCTAAAATGAAGTCTTAAAATATGTCAACAGGATGGTATTTTTCAAGTTCCATCCATTTGCCTACAAAATCCATGTCTTTGTTTTTAACTGCTGAATAGTATAGATGTACCACATTTTCTTTATCCATTCTTCAGTTGAAGGATATCTAGGTGGTTCCCAGTTTCTGGCTATTATGAATAAAGTTGCTATGAACAGAGTTGAGCAGGTGTCTTTATGGGACGGTAGAATGCCTTTTGGGTATATGCCCAGGAGTGGTATATCTGGGTCTTGAGGTATAACTATTCCCAGTTTTCTGAGAAAGTGTCAAATTGATTTCCAGAATGGCTGTAAGAGTTTTTACTCTCACCATCAATGGAGGAATGTTCCTCTTTTCCACATCCTTGCCAGCATGTACTGTCTCTTGGGTTTTTAATCTTAGCCATTCTGATGGGTGTAAGATGGAATCTTAGGCAAATGTTTGGAACTTGAGAACATAATTCTGAGTGAGGTAAGCCAGTCTCAAAAGGTCATGCATGGTATGTATTCACTTATAAGTGGATATCAGCCATAAAATACAGGATAACCATACGGCACTCTATAGACACAAGGATGCTTGGATTTCACTTAGAAGGAGGAATAAAATAGTCATAAGAGATAGATGGAGTGAGGGGGCTGGGTGGGGAGGGGATGGGGTCAGAATCAGGTATGGGGAGGGACAGGAGAGATGGCCATCAGAATGAATGGAAATCTGCAACTGGTAGGGGTGAGGAGGTAGAACACACATCCAGAACTAGACAGAGACCTGGGGTAAGGAAGGTACCCAAGAATCAGTGAGGGTCACCTTAGCTGTGACTCACAGCATTGGGGATAGGAAACCTCAAGAGGCCACCCTCTGTAGCTAGACAGGAACCCCAGTGGAATGATAGAGACACCAATCCAATCACAAAACTTTTGACCCAAAATGTATCCTGTGTGCAAGAAATGCAGGCACAGGGGATGGAGCAGAGACTGAGGGAATGGCTAACCAATAATTAGCCCAACTTAAAACCCATCTCATGTGCAAGCAACAATCCCTGACACTATTAATGATGCTCTGTTATGCTTGCAGATAGAAGCACGTTGTCCTGAGAGGCTCCACCCAGCAGCTAATGCAGAAAGATGTAGACAGCCACAGCCAAACACTGGATGGAGCTCAGGGACTCTTATGAAAGAATAAGAGAAAGGATTGCAGGCCCTGAAGTCAATAGGAACTTCACAGGAAGACCAACAGAGCCAACTAACCTGGACCCTTGGGGCTCTTAGAGACTGAACCACCAACCAAAAAACATATATGAGCTGGACCTAGGTCCCCTCACATATTTAGTAGATGTGCAGCTTGGTCTTCATGTGGGTCCTAAACTGGAACAGGAGCTATCCCAAAAGCTGTTGCCCATATGTGGGATTTGTTGTCTGGCCCCAGTGGGAGAGAATGTGCCTAGACTTGAGGTACCAGGGTTGAGGGGATACCTGGGGGAGGGTACACAGAGGAGAGGAGGTGTTGGGTGAAGGGTTGTGGGAGGTGGTGACCAGGAGGGAGCAGTGAGCAAGATGCAAAGTGAATAAGTAAAAATAATAATAAATAATAAACAGAGTTTACTACCAAAATCAAAACGATGAGATGTAAAATTTCCAACACTCACAGGAAAACTATTGTGAAAATAAATCCTGCAGTCATTCAGTGTTCAGAGTAATATTTGGAATGACATATTTCTTCATGAACAGAAAACATTTAGATTCAGATAATCAAGTAAGACTGCTTTCCAGGGACATGTTACCTGGCTGTTGAAAGTGGATTTCTAGTGTTTCTACAGGAGCATTAAGAGGGTGCCTTTGAATGTGATTGGTTTCTATGATTTATAATATAGGCTATGATTTATAACTTTCTAGAGAGTGAAGTTCTTTATAACAAGCAGTTTCCGTTCTCAACAGATGATATTACTTAAATATTTACATGTTCAAAGATATAAAAATATTTTGTAATAATTATGGTTTAATTGTTTTACCAAGATAAATAGTATAAAGTTCAAAATCTCATGTTATAAAAGGGGAAATAATTTGTAACATTTTTCAAGTTGCAGACTTTAAAATATTTTTATATAAATTGTAACTCATATGTATTAATGACACAAAATAATGGGTTTCATCATGACATTTGCTTTTCCAAGTATGGTTTATTTTGCTTAACAATTTTATTTTTTAGTGGCTGTGCATAGTCAAAGAATATATATACTTCATATTCTTTTTCCTTCCACTAATGAGTGATTTCATGACTTGACTATTTTGAGCAGTGCCAAAACAAACATGGGCTTGTAGGCATCTTTATTGTACACTGACTGACTCCTGTGAGTGTGCACTGAGGGCTGTTCTAGTGGTTAACTAACTGAGAGGGGTGAATCTCAGAGGACTTAGAGGGAGGAGTGGGTGGGGTGATCAAAACACACTATATGGAATTCTAAAAAAATTAGCAAAGCATTTTAAAAGAAATAAATATTACTGCACCTCAGAATAATCACCAAAATATAACTACCTGCCATCCTTGCCACTATTTGCTGTGGGAACACTGTATACAAACAGATACACATACACTGAGTTGGGCGTCTTCCTCAATCACTTCTCAGTTTATTTTTGAGACAGGTCTCTCAATGGATTTCGGACTCACCAGTTGGCTAAGCTGTATGACCAGCCAGTCCCAGAGCTGTCCTGTATCTACCTCTGTAGCCCTGAGATCACAGGCACAGGCTTGCCTTTTGTTTCACATGGATGCTAAGGAGGGACTCTGTTCTTGACTACAAGGAACACAGTAGACATGTTGCTGGATTTTACTTTTTTCAAGGTTCAATTGTTTAAAATAAAGACTAATTTTTGGCTAGACTCAGACTAAGGAGTAGAAGCTGTGAGGACAGTCTATGCCTCTTGGATATATGTTCCTGTATTCTTTGGCTTTCTTCATTCTTTTGGCTAAAAGTTTAACATATTCTATAGCCTCTTCCTCAGTTTTATTATTGTATTGTTTCTACATAGCAATTTGTCCATGCTTGTGTTACAGGACATGTGGAGTGACAGGACACTAGTTCTTGGGTGCTTTGGTCTTGGACTTAATCTTTGCTTATGGGCTTCTCTTGGGAGTTCCAGGTCTAATACTGCAAACTAGGGAAGATCATTTTCTTTAGAGGGACTGAAAATCTTTCAGGTTCTGCTAGTTCTTTTGGGGCCACTGAGTGCATTCGTAAGTAGACTTGTGTTTCCTTTCTCCAGTTCTTCTTAGCCTATAACAAGAGTGCTCCATACTCAGCATGCACGGGCTGGACCTAGATTCCCCACACATATGTAGCAGATGTGTAGCTTGGTCTCCATGTGGGTCCCCCAACAACTGGAGCAGGGGCTGTCCCTGTCTGTGGAATCTGCTACCCTAACTAGGCTGCCTTGTCTGGCCTCAGTAGGAGAATGCGCCTTGCCCTGCAGAAACTTGATATTGACAGGGTGGGGGGACACACAGAGGGGCCTCTACCCTTTCAGGGGAGAAGGGGAGGGAGATGGAGGAGGAAGTTTGTGAGAGAGATAGGGATGGGGTAAGTAATTAGTTACAACAGGCATGCTATGCTCTGGTCAGGATGACTTGATTCACAGGAAAATCTTTTTTGTCAATCCCACCCATTCAGACCTCAGAGCCCTTTCCTCTTCACCAAGGATCTACTTCTGTGGCCATGTGCTTGCTTCTCAGAGGAAGTATGAAGCTTGTTGCGTTCATCATCCATTTCAATGAGTTTCTGACAGCCAGTTCTGGGAGAGAGATACTTAGCTTCATCTTGTCACAGCCAACCCTAGCAGGCACCACAAAAATAAAGGAATGCTTGTCTTTTTGATGGTAGTCCTCCTGGCTGAAGTATGTTGTCTTTTCCTCGTATGTCTTCAGATGTTGGACATTTCCTTTTCATGGATCCACTGGCCACTTGCACTGTAACTCACTTTTCAGATATTGTTTCCTGATGGTTAATTCTTTCTATATTCTGGATTATAATCTCTGGTGACTAGCTGGTGAAGACCTCCTCCTACTCTGTAGGCTGTCTCTTCATGCTGAAGACTGATTTCTTTCCTATTCTGCATTCTAATTTCATGCAATGGCTAGTTTTTGCTATTACTTCTTGGATGTGCCGGCTAGTTTTATATCAATTTGACACAAGCCTCAATCATTTGGGGAAGAGGATACTTCAACTGAGAAAAATACTTCCACCAAATTGGCCTGTGGGCAAGCCGATGGGGTATTTTTTGATTATGTGGATGGCTCTAGCTCTCTAGCTCACTGTGGGCAGTGTCCCTCATTGGCAAGTGGTCCTGGGTAAGCAGGCTGAACGAGTCCTTGCCACTGCATCTATCTTCCCATGTCTCCCTCTGTGTTTTCTTATAGCAGGTCCAAAGTTTCTGTCCAGTTTTGGATCCACTTTGAGTTTGCACAGGGTGAGAGGTAAAATCAAGCCTCAGCCTTTTTTCATGCAGATGTAAAGTTTTAACTTGTTAGGCTATTTTCTTCAGTGTATGTTTTGGCCCCATGTGCATCAGAAGACTATAGACAGCTATGCTACTATCAGTTTATTTCTTGATACTCCGGTTCACTGGTCCACAGTTTTTGTTTTCATACCAGTATAGTGACAGTTTGCTACGTTGGCCCTGTATATAATTTGGAGTGAGGTACTTTGTTGTACCTCAGTACTATCTTCTTTTCCGTTTAAGATTTCTTTGGCTTTTTGGGGGACTGTGGTACTTTCATGTTGACTGCAATTGCTTCTGTCCTAGTTCTGGGAACAGTCACTGAGGTTTGAAGGGATTGACTGCATCAGGTCCACAGACACCTTTCAGTAATCCACCTGCTATTTCACTTCATTATTCCTAGCATCTCTGATTACATTTCTCTACTCAGTGCATTCACCCTTGCATTTGGTGATTAATTGCCCAACTGTATGGCATTCCCTTTTTTCCTCCACAGTTAACATGAGTTTTGGTCAGCAAAGCAGGATGCCCTATAGCATCCCTTGATCCTAAGGCAATCAAATGATGAGCTGCCAGCTGCATGTGGCTACCATCTTGAGCAAGGGAAGCTAAGAGCAGAGGACTCCCTCTCTACAGTCTTACCCTGAAGATTTAGAAGAACTGAAACTAGAGGTGATGTCACATCTCCCCCTTACTTCTATTTTAAAAACACTTAACATTTGCACCTGCAAACTCACACCTTAAACCAGTGCCCTAAGTTTGAAGTTCCAACTCTGATAATTATTTTAAAGAGTATCACAGTGACAAAGGGCTAATAGTTTTCTTTACTTTTAAATACCATTATGCTAAGTGTCATTTCTAATATCTATTAGAGGATACACAGTGACTCTTCTGGAAATTCATTTTATTATACAAACAAACAAGAGCCAACAGCTGCTGGCATTCCATACTTGGTACTGAGGGAACAGCTTCAAAAAGCTATTCTCCCTAAATACATTTCCATTTAGAAATTTAGACTAAACCTCAAAGACAAATCATTACTGTGAAAAGACATTAATAAATTCAGGTAGGTAACTGTATATTTGACAGAGCTAACATGTTGCTTGTATGCAATTTCTCAAACTTTTTTTGTTTTAGAAAATAAAGTCCTTCAGTTAGCAGTACAGCTCCACTGTCTACCTTTCAGAAGAGCCTTGTTTTAAGCACACACCCAGGTGAGGCCTTTTAAACACTTCCCCACTGCTGACTGCGTGTCTGAAGCCTCATGCCCTACCATGGGTAACACGAGCGTTATTAAACATGTGGTTCTTTATTATTCACTTCATGTCTGGGCTTTCAAGGTTTCTTAACCATTCCAGTTAAAAACGTTTTCCTTTAATGGTGTTTTCAAGAGTCTCTCACTAGCCCAGGCAAGCGTTGAACTCTCAAAGTGTCTCTTGATTCCTGGGATTACAGTGCCTGGTTGCCAGATTACCTGTTGACTTTTTCTCATGCATCAGCTAACCTCTCTGCTAGCATACTTTAGAGCTCTAATAATTTTAAGATAAGTGCCCACTGAAAGTATAAACTATACCACTCAATTATTAAAAAGCAGGATAAGGTTGAAGCCAGGTCGTTGGTAAGTGCCTGCCAGAGCATCAGGAATACAAGTGCAACCTCAGCTACATAGTGAGTTTGAAGCTAGTGTAAGAGGTACATGAGACGAGACTGTCTCACACACACACACACACACACACACACACAAAAGGAGAGAGGACCACAAGTTCTTAAGGTGTGGCAATTTTACTTTTAGATACTAACACAGTGATTACAACTTATTTTAATTAAACCTTGACTTTATATTTTTAAGTTTTCTTATTTGTTAAAATTTATTTGTAATGCCCAAAATGCAGTGTCATCCTGACTATCTGCAGATAAGCACACAGTGATAAAAATTTAACTTTACTGAAAAGTTCATTCCAAAGAGAAAAGAGAGGTACTGCCGTCCTATATTCAGACTCTCATACTATAAATGTCTTTCTTGTATACTTACTCCCACATTTAGAATCTAATTACCATGGATAATGAAAATCAACTACACAGCTAACGTGAAAGCAATGTTAGACACCTACATAAAGATGGTATAGAGCTCAATCAATCCACATCTGTCAGCAAAAGACTTCTCAGGAGGTTCTGGAGCCTTATGCCATTCCTTCCTTGTTGTATTTTATAAACCTTAAAAAAATCATTAGTTCATGGTAATTTAAGGGCCAGATGGATCTGAGACTATAGCCTGCCAACTCTGGATATAGCTTAGTTGCAGTTCCATGAGGAATCACCACAAAAATACTACATAGGCGGAAGTTAGAGAGCGTAATAAATAAAACATGTAGGTAGAATGAGTCCTTCATCTGCAGGTAGCTATCTTATAAATGTGCGAGTGCAGACACACAATATCTAGGGCGATTGTACAAAACTCTGAGAGCATTAGTGAAATGAGAGGCCAGTTTTATATCAACCCAAATCAAGTTCTGCCTTTGGGGAAAGGAAACCTCAGTTAAGACTGGCACTGGGCAGCACTGCTTCCCTGATGACTGCTATGGGAGGGCCCTGCTCACTGTGGTTGGTGCCCCCTCTGGTGGTCCTGGGTTCTATATGAATGCAGGCTGAGTAAGCCAAGAGGGACAAGGGAGTAAGCAGAAGCCATGATCTCTGCATCAGCTCCAGGGTCCTGCCCTGCCCTGCCCTGACTTCCCTCAGTGTGGGCTGCAAGTATAAGGTGGAATAAACACCTTCCTTCCCAAGTTGCTTTTAGTAGGGGTTTGACTTTGATATTATTATTTTTAATGTGTGTATGCATGGTATATATGGGGAGGGGGCATGCAGGCCCATGCATGTGCTGAGACTAAAGGAAGATATCAAATGTCCTGTTCTATCATGTTCCACCTTATTTCCTTGAGTCGGGGTCTCTCACTGAACCTGTGTTAGGTTAGTAGCCATTAAACCCTAGTGATCTCCCACCTCTGCCCACCACAGCACTGCGGTTACATGCACATGCAGGACCACAACCAGCTGGCTCTAGACTCAAGTCCTCATGTTTGTACCAACAGTCCTACCTTGAGCCATCTCCCCTGCTCTTCCTTTGGGAGTTTTACATCAAATTTTATTTCTTTTTAAAAATACTTTTAAGAAAGTAGTACATTTAACTCTAAAAGAAAACTTTGCTAGACGTTTTCTTCCATCTTTCCAAGAACATTTTCATGTGTTCATTTATTTATTTAACTGGCTCTTCACTCAACAAAGATTTTGTAAACATGTCCTTTTTGTTAAAATAGCGATAGCTTAAATAAAATATGAAATCCTCTGACGGGCTCAGGCTGTAGCTGAGTGGTTAGAGTACTTGCCTAGTGTGTAGAAGGCTCTCAGTTCCAGTTCTCACGCTGCAAACAAATACACAAGAAAAAACCAAATTTCTTCTGCTGACAATTTAAAATGGTTTTATTATACAGAAAAATTTTATGCATTAATAAGTATTTTCCCTGACTGCTCACTGGATGGTTGATAGAAAACAGAACCCCAAGCATTCCCTCCCCGTGCATCCCATCCTTGGAGACATTTTATGCAAATTCCCAGTCACTGTGCAATTGGAGCTGTGAGGTCACAGGCTCTTACACTCCCTGTTTTTCTTTAGCTGTAAAACAGTGAGATAAAGGCTAGGACAGGTGACTGCCAAGTGTTGTGATGGGACAGAGAAGGGCATCAGAAATGGTCTTGCTTGAAGATGGGATAGTTTAGTTAGGTTTTGGAGAATGAAGAAGGAATGGAAAGGAAAGATGGTTGGAGGCCAAGTACTAAGTCTAAAGATTGGTATTATGAAAAAGCACTGCAGCAGGAAAGAAAGAATTAAAAGAAGTTTAGCTTATGTATCTAATATGCTAGGACAATGATGGCACACACCTTGTGGCAGTAACTATCCTATGTCTGATTCGACCTTTACCTGATGCTGCTTGTGTAACTAAGAACCAGAGAGCTATGGTAAAACCAAATACAAAAAGAAGAGTGAGGAGGAGTAAGAAGAAAAGGAGGAGGAGGAATGAAAAAAATATCTAATAAAAATCTTACCAAATCATGACACTTGTCATGTTTTGATTTTTGGATAGTCTCCCCCTCCCCAACAAAGAGAGATACCTAGGAAGAAGGAACCTCAATTGGAAATGCCTCCATCAGACTGCCTGTAGGATTTGATATGAAAGGGCCTACCTAGCACACTATGAGTGGTGCCACCCTGAGCAGGTGGTCTTGGGTTATTTAAAAAGGCAATGTGAGCAAGCCAGAGGGAACAACCCATCAGCAGCACACCTCCATGGCTTCTGCTTTAGTTTCTGCCTTGAGTTCCTGCCATGACTTCCCTTCTTTATAGAGCACAACCTTAAGGTCAAATAAACCCTTTCCTCCCCATGTTGTTTTTGATCAAGGTCTTTATCTCAGCAAGATAAACCTAATTAAGGCAATATCTTACAAGCCACATAAAAGTGTCCAACTACCCTAGGGGCAGTAAGGGCAGTTGAATTGTTCCTTACGAGCAGTAGTGATCTGATCTCATCTGCATGCTTGAAAGCTATAGTACAGAATAGGGAGCACACTGAAGATGGGAAGGATGCCAGTCAAGATGTCTCAGTAATCCACTTAAAAATCATTGGAGCCTGCCTTAACGTAGGACCAATTGAGACAGAAAGTGGGAATGAAGGAGTGTATCTCAGTTGTAGAAAGTTTTCCTTTCCTTTGTAAGGCCTTGGGTTTGATACCCCCACCCCCACCCCATGCATGCACACACACACACACACACACACACACACACACACACACACACACACACACACACACTTCATGAAGGATTTATTCACATCTTAAAAACTATAGGCAGGGAGGAGAAAAGGCAACTTGAGTATTGTCTAGATTTCAGCCTCGGGCAGGGGACTAACAAGACATAATGCACCTTCTCAGGTACTGGATAAAGGAGCAAAAGGAACTAGAATATACCATAAGTAGGAAATGCATTTTGGACATATTGAGTTTGAGAGGCCTGTCAGTAAGATAAGATACCAGTAGGTAGTTATACATATAGGTCAGGAGGTTAGAGACTAGATTTGAGACACTAGATAAAGCAACTGATGGTATTTATCAGGAGGAGGAATGGAATGAGAAGAGGGTCTGGGAAAGAGCTCTGCAAACACGGAAGAACAAAGGAACTAACAGAAAGGAGCCCGAGAGATTTGAACCACAAAAACCTTAGAAAGAAATCTTTATAAACAGGACACTGGTATATAGCATGGAACTTCTGCATAGTAGGTCACCAGAGAGTGTCACTGAATTTAGAGACAAGCAGGTGAGTAGTAATTTTTGAAAAGCCAGTCAATGAGTAAAGATAGAAACCAACGGTGCTCTAACCAACTGCCTCCTAAAGCTTTCTGAAACTGCTCCCCATTTCTTTTGTGGCCACTTTAGCTCATTCTCGCCTTGTTTCTTATCAGATCTTAGGCAGTCTGGCAGTCACTCTTACCTCTAAAGTGTGGTATAGTCACCTCCCTCCAAACATAGTTTATCCTATATCTAACTGCCAGAGTAGTATTTATAAGGTACAGTATGGAGCAAGACAGCCTAGCTCAGAAGCATAATCATTCTTTGCTGCCTTTATAATATGTATACCATCCCTCTCAACTTCAGTGAGGTCTTTATTCTGAACCCTTGCTATCCATGCATACAGGTATGACCAGAGCACTGCTGTTTGTAACACTAACAGCAGTGCCCTCAGTTCTGTTAGATGATTTTATATGGCTCCTAAGGTCTAACAGTGTTGGTAAAATCCAACCCCTCTACCTGATATTTAACCCCTGCCTCATTACTTATCTCAATCTTCAAGTCCTTCATATGGTCTGCAATTCAAAAGTCTGCCTCGAAATAATGGCTTTAAAAAATTAACCACATTTAAAGAGCCAAGATGTAAATTATGGGCACTCAGATGAGAACCATTTTCTTACGATCTGGGTCTTTATTTAGTCTAGTACTATATCAACAACATCTAAGAGAAAAATCTGCCATAAAAATATATTCCTTGTTGTGCTGTGAAACATGTGGCTAACAAAGGGGGAGGTGTTTTAAGACTTTAATAATGGATTTCATAATAATAATCTGTTACAGAAAACATTTCCACCCTATTACCACTGGTTCTCAATTCTCAGCAAAGTACAATGACAAGAAAGAGGAAAAAGGCACACATACCTTTTCTTTTAAAGCAATAGCCATCTTGGAAGTGTGTGGTGCTTCCTAGTTAGAAGAGAGTATTCTAACATACTACACTGAACTAGCCAGTCCCTTGACTTCCCAGTTTCACAACTGTCATACTCAAGGCAGGTTAACAGCAGACAGATTAGAGGCCTCTAGCAAATCTGAGAGGTGATAAAGGTCACAGGCCAAGAAAGATATGTTATGTAGTCATATAACATATTCCACGACTTTAGTGTTGTTAGTTTACTACTGCTTTCCAGTATTTTGCATAATCATGTGTATGTTACATAACTTGTTATCAAGCTCTGATGACAGAGTACACTTAGCTAAGAAGCTCCTGTCCCCACTACTGTTTCTTGGTTCTGAATTACTCTCTATGGCAGACAGTTGCAAAGGACTCCTAGGATCACTTGTAACAACTATAAAGAAACAAACTATCTTGCTAAGACTGATACTTTGAAATTTTACCCTAGTGAACCTAGAACTTCATGAAACAACAAGAATTAGCTATCCCTGATGCATTTTATTGGTTTATAAAACAATGCCAAGAGACTTTTTCTTTACTAATTACAATTTATCATGTTCTCAATTAGGGAAAAGTTACTTTCATTCATATTTTAGAAATCTTAACTTCTCATGTTTGTTTTTTATCAAAATGTTCTTTAAAGCCACAAAATAAACAGTACAGACCACTGTTGTCATAGATCTTCTTTTCAGATCTTGGTCTCAGAACATTATGAGGGCTTTCTGGGAGCCAGTCTCCCAAACTCTGCCCTGGGAAGTCCTGTAGCTAGTGAGGAAGACTGAATTGGTGACTAGCTGTAGAATCCACTTTGCACTCACCATGGTCTTTCGCACACTTAGGGGTGACAAACATGTACTTTATATGCTAAGTACTTGGGCACAGACTACCAAAATAATGTCTAGTTAGTGTCTCTGTCAGAATTAATTAGTTTAAGTCACTCATGCTCAATACCTTCATTTATGTCCTTACTTTGTCTACTAGTTTCTTAGAATCATTTACATCACCACCGATTCTAATTTTAATAAATAATACATTAGCATATGAAATGACAACCAATAATCCAAATTTTAACCTATATTCCATACATTTCTGCTGCCCTCCCAAGGGGAAATAGGAGTTATACCACCCAAGAAAACTTGCAAATATTAGTTCAGAAAGCAGAAATAAACAGCTTACTAGAAGATACCATGTCCTCTAAAAATTGTTTCCATAGTTTTAAACCAAGCAGAAAAAACCAACCATCTAAAACCCGGTACACTTCATGCACATCTAGAAACTGTGTTAGTTTAGAGTCACTGAAAAGTACACTAACTCATGGTGCTTTAATTGCTTCTAATAATCCAACCTGGTCTTTTAGAGTTTTACTGCATGGAATAAAGTATTTAAAAGTAAAAGAGCTATAATGGAAATTACTATATTACATCATGTTTAAAATCTTATTGTTAAAACAAAGTGCTTTCTTAGATTTCAAGTTTCATATATTTGGAAATTTCAATGTTGAAAAATTTCACTCTCCATTTTTCAAGTAAACACACACACACACACACACACACACACACACAAACCCTTACTTCCTATTCCTGTAAATAAATATCTACAGCAATCTTAGAAAATTGAGTCAATAATTTGGTTACATGATACTTAAATGTTTCCCAAGTTGCAAAATAATTGACAGAATATTCAAGAAAAGAATTATTTTTTGACTAGCTTTTCAACAAGAACAAAAACCTATCCAGAATCTTCGCTTCCATTTTTCCATCATGGGAGTGATACTCAGCTAGTTAGGTAGTTAAAGTGGTTTATCAGCTCTAAACTAAGATGTAGGTGTGATGTGTCTTTGAAAACAAATTGAGCATTTTCCTCTTTTAAATAAGAAAATAATTATTTTAAATTAGCTTTTTATCACACAAACAAAATGAAAAAAGTCCTCATTTCTTAAATACCATACAATTTCACCCCAAAATACTACTAGGCAGTAAACTGAATATATTGACAACAGGTCAAAGAAGTCCCAAATATGACCCCAAGTACATTCAACAAGGAGAAGGTTAAATAGATTCTAAAAACTCCAAATTTTCCTGTTAAAGGGTTTCAGATTCAGTGATATTACTGATAACTTTTAAGACATGTAAGCTTTACAAGATCTTGCATGGTATTTAATAAATGATGTGCCTTCCCTCCCACATTTAACAGAAACGGAAATGAACAAGTTAAAAAGCATTTTCCTAACCCTGACTGTAAGTCACAAGCTTGAGGCTGCCTGGAGCCAGCTGGCATGGGGCCCATTTACAGTAGGCTGTTTACTCCCTGCCTCCAACCATCACAGAGAAGCAGTACTTACAGGCACAGTCTGAATGCTTTCCAAAATAGACTAACAGAAAAAGGAGCTTTATTAAACTTTGTAGGTATTATTTTGAAAACTCCAAAATCTTTGAATCCACCTTTTATAACCTAGCATTTTAAAGTGATTTTTAATAAACAATCCTAAGATGTGCTCAACAGTAGAATGGTTATTTTTCTGCATTTTAAGTAAATTTTAACTATACTTTTTAAAGACCACACATCTACCTTAAAATAGATTTTAACTTTAAATAATTTAATTGAAATTGTTCTTAATAGTACTTAGCATAAACACAATAGTACAAAACCAAAGAGCAGAGTATGTAGAAAACAGAAAAGCTCTGATTATCAAAATAGAAGTAGGTAAGAAAAACAACCAGTGCCTTGAGTCTATGCCCAAGAGCTATGGTGATTGGTGTTAAGCCCTTTAGAGCCTTTTCCATCCCTCATTGTCTAGTTTAATTCAGGGGTAACAGGTAATAAAAACTCTTTATCTATTATACTATAGGACAACTTTAAACTATAACTTGTCTCCTATAATCCTATGAGCAAACCAACAAATATTAGGAATGAAAATGATTTCAAGCCACATGTATGCAGTGAAAAGGCGAGGAACTACAGAAATGACAGACGTCATGGTCGTGTTCTGTAGAAAAAGGAAGATCCTTCTAAAACCTGAAGCCCTCTCAGCCTCCTAATGAAGACAGGCAGAAAGCACTACTCTGTACTATTTAACTTTTCCAGCTTCTTCCTTATTTATTTTTTCCTAGTCAAATTTCCAGTAGATTTTAGGAACTTATACACCTCTTACTGTACTATAAACAAACCATGATATTTCTGTTGTCGTACATAAACAGTTATATTTAATAACCAAGTTCAACTGGCAAAGCAAATTACTCTATCAGCAACCCGAGGCTGCTAAGTTTTAGTTTTTGAGCCCATCAGAGCTAGTGGGTATCTCGGCTGCCCTGCCCTGAGCATGTTTCTTCGTGAATTCTCTTCAGTGGTCTTATGGCTCAGGCTCTGCGGTACTTGGATTGCTGTTTCTTTTTCTGCCTTTACTTTTGATTTGTTTCTTTCAAATAGAGATTACATGCGAATGTGGTCTGTTTATTACTAAATTATAGTAAACTATTTTCTAGGTAGTTGTTTTCTGAAAAAGCTTATAGTTAATTATCACATTTAGGTTAAACTTTCATCTTTCCTTTCCCCCATTCCTCTTCTTCATTTTCTCTTTCCTTTACCACTCCTGACCCCAGCCAGGATGGACTCCAATGCTGTACATACTAGGCAAGCCTGCATGCCACCACTGAAATAGATTCCTAGCCCATTCCTTTTAAGAGCTTAAAAATAAATACACACCTAAATTGCTGAGATTAATTGTAACCCACAACTCATGGGTTATTTCTAAATTGTCACTATGTTATAAAATTTAAATTAGACTTTGATCAGTTTCCAAGAGTTAGTAATTGGGTAGGTACAACATTTATTACCCTGAAAAAAGCTTTAATTTATAAACAAGATGGGAAAAAAATACTTCCACGGCAGGACTGGAGAGGTAGCTCAGTGTGAAGAGCACTGGATACCCTTCCAGAGGACTTGGGTTTGGGCCCCGGCACCCATATAAGAGCTCACAACTGTTTCTAACTCTAGTTCTAGAGGATCCAATGTTCGCTTCTGGTCTCCTTGGGTACTAAGCATGCAAGTGGTGCATAGGCACACATGCAGGCAAAATATCCAAACACATAAAATAATAAAATTAAAATCCTCCTACAACAGCAGAGGTGCGTCCTCAGAGCCAAGGGCTACAGAAGCGTCTATTATTCATCCCCTGAGATGGAAGTTTTCTATCTATAATGTGTTATTAGTGTATTTGCGACAGGAAAGCAAAGTGGCTTGTCGACACAAATGCTATACTTGAATTTGCACAAAGGAAACTGAAATTTGACTCAGTAAATATAATAATTATAGCAGTAATTCCATTTATTTACATACACTTTTAGTGTCTACTTTTCAGTTTTACACAATAAAAAAAATCACTTTGGTAGTTGAATAAAAGAATATACTGTCTATAAAATTGAGAATGTCAGCATGAAAAGCTAAAATTGGATAAATTTGAAAGATAAGTATTTTATTTAATAAGTACAAAATTCTAAACAATTTTATAAAAGTTCTATAATCCTCAGATTTAACTGAATTATTGAAAGGCAACTTAACCCCATCTCCTAAACTACAAACGGGGATGTCGTGCCCCCATTCTTCTCTCACCACCCACACTTTTCCTTTTATAGTTTTGCAGAATGCCACCTCGGAAATAGCATTCCTAACACTCAACAGAGCAGAAAATGCTGGGCTGATATCTTAGTTAACTTCACTGGAGGAATATACACTTTCACAGTTCCATCATAATGCAACCCTCTCTTATAAGTAGTATAGTGATCAAGTCTCTAAGGCATTCTTAGGCCCTCTCTCTCACCTTCTCCAGGTCCCCAGCTTCTGTTGACAGTTAAGACTTTCAGAATCAAAACTGACTCTGAAACCTTGGTTAATGGCTGACTACAACCTCAAGACCTGTAACAGAAACCAGCAGATGCTGTGTTGACCAAACATCTGACCAAGCAAAATGAGCAGTGCTGTCCTCTGCACACAGCGGAGCCATCTCCTGTTGAGGGTGCTTGTGTTCATGCGCCATACTGAGCGGTGGAGCTGTACCTCTTGCTAGCAACACCACCTCATCACCTCACGGGAAGAAATATTTACACATTTACATTTTGTCCTATCTTTTTATTAATCCTCTCAAACTTTTTGCTGATATTTAAAAACTTTTTAAAAATTTTGTTTATGTGTATGGATGTTTTGCTTGTGTGTTTGTGTCTGTGAGCCTGGTACCCACAAAGGCCAGAAGAGTACGTCAGAACCGATGGAACTAGAATTACAGATGGTTGTGAGCTGCCATGCGAGTGTTGGAAATTGAACCTTCTTGAAGAGCATGCAGTGCTTTTAACCACAGAGCCACCTCTCCAGCTCTTACTGACTCTTTTAATAGACATTTAAAAACACTTGTGCTATACAAATTCTCTTTACCAGAGATTCCTGCCCCCACCCCCTTAATCGTATCTAGTGAAACTCCTGATCGTTCCATTAGTAGACAGATCAGAAGAAGACAGACATCATAGAGGTGAGTGCTATAACACTATATAAAGCAAGTTCTGAAACTTGCTTTTTTTTAAGCATATAAAAAAATCTATACCACTTTTTAAACTAAAGTATCAGCCCAATTAAAAAAAAAGCAAAATGATATTTATAGTTAAAAAAATAGGAATACATTTAACCAATGAAATTAAAATGTACACACTGGAAACTATAAATCATTGAGGACAGATAAAAGAGACAATGCGAACACTGAGTATGTTCATGGATGGGGTGCAATCAATAAAGATTTAGGGCAGTTGATCAAAATTCCTATTGTGGTAGCCAAAGACATATAGAAGACAATAACCCCAAATTTCATACGGAGAAACAATGCACACCTAAATCAATACTAAGAAACTAAGTTAGAAGCTTCCTGGTTGAATACTACACTGCACAGACACAGTTAAAACAATATAGCACTGAGACAAAACGGATGCTCACTGACAAAATAGGGCAATGGACTAGAAGGAAATGGACTTTTGACAGTGGCAATAAAGAGATATAAACAAGACCTGGGAATGCATGTGGGGGGAAAAGGAATTTTAGATGTACCTTTACATGATAGATAAAAGTAAAGTTAAAATAGGACAAAAGTCCTATGATCAGAAACCATAAACTAATAAAGAATATGGAGGTAAAAGTCTTTGACATTGGTCTTTGTAGTTATTCCTTGAATATATCATCAAATGTTCATATTATAAAAGCAAAAGCACATAAATTTAACTCCACTAAACTTAAGTTTATAAAATACAGGGGAAAACAAGAGGCAGCCCACAGACTAGTAAAAAATATTTGCAAATCACATATATGGTGAAGACATACCAATTATAAAATCCAAATCAACATAGTCCCTACTAAGTATATGTCCTTCTACTCACAGATAAGTATTGTCTTTGCCCCAAAGACACTTCTCTCTGTAGCTGACAGAAACCACTGCAGAAAACCCCCACCAATTAAAATGCAGTGTTATGGAGCCTAGTCCCAGTGGATTCATCTACAAAACACTCCCACACCTAAGGCTCAGGGAACGCTGTGGAGGAGGGGGCTACAGAACTGTGTATGAGCCAGAGGGTCACAGGGTTTGCTATGGGGCTGTCTCCTAGTAATGTCAGAAACTACCCCCACAAAGCTTCACCAGGAAGACTGCCTGAACATGAGCTGAGCCAAAACTGTACCAATGGACATGCCAAAGTGGACAGAGAAAAGCCCATGAGGCCTCAACCATACAAAAAAAGTATCTGCAACTGAGTAAATCTGGGTATGGTAGATAGAGATAGCCTTCCTGGAGAAAAGCACACAAAGTGGTGCTGAACAGATATTTAGGAAAAAATATGTATATGCACGTATACATGCGATAACAAAGGAAAAATAGGCATGGATTCGAAGGACAGTGGGGAGGGGTTGGGAGGCAAGAAAGGGAAGGGAGAAATGTGTCATCTTAGAAAGAAATCTTGACAACTCAATAGTAAAACAAACAACCCAGTTCCAACAATGAGCAAAGACTAAGTAAAGCCCTCTCCCACAAAGGACATAATTCTCTTGAGAAGCAGAAGGATTGCAGAGTTTAAATCAGCCTGGGCTATGGAATGAGATCTAATCTCAAAATTGGGGTGGAATGGAGAAGAGAAGAGAAAAGACAGGAAAGGAAAACAGGACAAAACAGACTAGAAATAGGCAAATATTGGTGACCATGTATAGAAAAGGACCTCTTAGCAGGTCAGGGTGTAGATTGGCATAGGTACATGAAAAACAGTATGGAGGTTTCTAATGTTACACACACAGCTTCTGTAAAACCCAGCAATAATTTCTGGGTGATGGAATTAACCCTTTGTAAAGATGTCCCTGCAGCATCACAATGCCCATCAACGATAAATGGATAAAGAAAATCTACTATACACTCCCAGACCTCCATTTAGCCACACAAAAGAGGATGTTAATGGATACATCACAGGTGGGCCAAGAAGACAGTATGCTAAATAAAATAAGCAGATGCAAAAATTAAAACTTTACAGGATCACATGATGAAAAGAAAGAGGTTTCAAAGATATACAAGGGAGTAAGGGCAATGGAGGGGGTGGTCAAAGGACACAAAAGAACAAACAAGTTAAGAAATGTGTACATGAAGTCTATATCAAGATTTTATTTATTAGATTTTTGTTTAATGCAGATTTTATTGCCATTGTGACATACAATGTTATATATGATAGAAGATAGTAACCATTTTATTTTCTATGAGTATTGCTAACACTGTTATAAACCTCAAATATACACAGTAAACCCTCTTTTGAACAAACATGATAGTCTCCAATTTCTTCTTTGGTTCTCAGGATTAAAGTAAGTGCCTTATCCATGCTAAGTAAGCATTCTACTACTGCTTAAGCCCTTAATGCTTTAATTTTTTGAGAGGCAGTAGCCCAGGCTGTCCCTGAATTTTCTCTATAGCCCAGGTAGGTTTTACATTTGTGAGCTTTCTGTTTGAAGCCACAAGGCCAGACTTAAGTCTCAAACTTTCAGCTTCCTTTGTTGACCAGTTCACTAAAATGAAGCTTAACCCAAAATGTTTGCTGCCACATAGAATAACACTTTTAATAAGACAATAAGAAGCATTTCTAATCACCTAGATGTCCGAACGCTCCCTAGAATACTTAGTGAAAGCTGAGCAATCCACCTATACATGTTCCAAGGTTCTCTGGAGCCTCCCAGGGACTCTTCACAGCTATTTGCAAGTGAGATAACAGAAACACATGGCCTGTGGCCACTCCTCTCCACCACAGGCTGAAAGCCACCGCTGTAGGAGACCTGAAAACGTTCATCCTGAACTCTAGTGAACCAGAAACAAAGCAAAACCCAGCAGTCTAAAGCAACATGGCCTACACGCGGAACAGGGGTAAAGTACGACGACCAGGTTGAAAGGCAAATCTGGACGGACACTTTGCCGGGCAGTGAACAGAATATTGTACTTTAAACTCAGATGTGCTTCAGTTAAACCCACAGTCTGACAACACCACAGGCTAGACACCTTTACATCTTAAAAGAGTCACAAAAGAAAATGGAATAAAAGATGTATTTCTGGAAGCTTTCTCCAAGTTATTTTCTAGAAAAGGAAGAATCTTGATTAAATCCCAAAGAAATTTCCTGCTCCTATAAACATGGCACCTGCTTACAATGCTTGTGACTGGCAGGGAATGAATGCGCCTTTCCCCAAAGTCTTCAGTATAACACAGAGGCACAGAATTCCTCCTATACTTTGTTTAGATCCCCTCAAAAGGATTCTCTTTATTTTGCTTACCATAAAACTGGCTTGATGTAGCTTGCTATACTTGGACAGGAGAGCTACTGAGGACATTTATTGACATGTCTTAGTTTGTGCACCCTGAGGTGACAGTTGCAGCTGCAAGGAATAGTAAATAAACTAGATAATGCCCTCGGAAAAAAGCTGGAGAGTCCGGCTTTAAAGAGGATGAGCATATTCCTAGAGATCTAGGAGGCCGTAAGCATGAGTAGAGCTGTGGGAAACAGCCAGCAAGGCCTGGATAGGCCTAAGCTATGGATCCCTATTGACTGCGAGAACCCAAAGCCCTCAAAGCAGGGCAAAGCAGAAAGTGTTGCTTTCTGCAACACAGGACCTCTCGACACACTGGAAGCTGTTGCTTTGCTCCTATGCATTTAATGAAATTTCTGTTCAACTATTAGATGAGCACAAAGTTTAAAATATGTATGTGTATGTATGTATATATATATATGTATCCATGCATATGTGTGTATTTATATGTATATGTGTATGTATATGTGTATGTATGTATATGTATACACACACACATATATGGAGAGAGAGAGGGGGAGGGAGGGGAGAGGGGGAAGGGAGGGCGAAGGGAGGGATGTCAGGATACTTACAATGTACACGAATATAAGCTTTATAGAGGAACTGAGAACAGACACTAAACACTGTCTGTAATGCTTATCAAGAACTAGTGCAGGAGAGGGAGGAAAGCATGTCAACTGCCGACTGCCATTACTACACTACAAGCAGAGGGACCCTTACTGAGTTTCCTTTTCTAAGCTTTGAAACACGTATAGAGCTGTGCTGGCTCAAAACCTCTAAAACAGAAACATGAAATCTGAATACTCCAGAATCCAAAACTATCATGTTAGCACTCAAAAAAAAAATATTAAGATTTTGGATTTCAGTTTAGGGATGAATCCATATTAAAATGTCTCATTTCAATAACAATAAAAATAAAAGATGTGAAAAACAAAGGCTAGACAATGAACAGGACATCAAGAAATCAACAGAGAAATACTGCTTTGGAAAGCTTATGCGCTAAGTATTTCAAATATACACACTGGCATAAAGAAAACCATGTCTAAAGAACTGAAATATAAAATTGATATCTCCCTATATTGAAAATATGAATACAGAGTTAGAAGAGATGAAATAGAATGGGATAGAAATGTTAAAGCTAGAACAGGAGAGGAGAGAACCAGCGAGCCTGCGGATAGCTCCTTTGACAGTATGCTGCCAGAGGGTCTGGAAAGCACTCAACAGTTTGAGAGGTCTGTGGGATGTCATCACTTATGACTGCAGACACATAAATATAACGTCATGAAGAGAGGGAACATGTAAATATCTTAACATGCAACATCAGCAGAACAACCCCACATGGAATGAGAGACGCTCAAACACCCAAAGAACTCCAAATATGTCAGATTTTAAAAGATCTGCACTTAGGCACAGCATAATTCAACGATCAGATCTACAGACAGAGAATCCTGAAGGCAAGAGAAGTTAATTCATCATACATGATTTCTGAGCAGCAGAGTCTCAGAGAAGACAGCTGGGGTAAAACAATAAATACTATTTGAAAGAAAGAAAGAGTAATGTAACAGAAAAAAAATAAAGTATGGAAAGAATGAAATGTCAAAGACCTCTGTACCCAGCAATGCTACACTTGAAAACTAAAGGGGATTCAAATATTCTAATTCAGGTACTACAAGATATATTATTTATAGATCTGCCCTCCAACAAGTACTAAATAGATCCCTTCGATTTGAAATGAGAGAAGAGAATTATTATTTCACATAAAGAACACCAGGAAAGAGTCAGGTAGATGACTCAGTTGGTAAGAGGCCTGGTATACAACCATGAACACCCGAGTCCGACCCCCCAGAACTGTCTGAGGTACTCAGCATGGCAGGTAGCACATGGGTAACTGTAACCTCACAACCCTGGTGAAGAGGAGTGAGCTCACTGGCCAGCCAGCTCAGGTGAAACAGTGAGTTCCTTCAGCTTTGCTGAGACACCCTGTCTCAGACACTAAAGGAGAAGGGCAAATGACAAGCATGGGGGACTACAGTCTACGTTTGATCAGAGGGGCACTGGAGACAAGAGGAAAATGTTTGCATACTAGAAATGTAACATTCCAGAATGCCATGTGGGACATTATAAGAACGGCACAGAGGAAAGTTTATAGCTACGTATGTCATACATTAAGGATACAGATATGAAAATAATTTGATAACACATCACAAAGTCTCCCAAAATATGGACAAACAACTCAAAATCAATAAAAAGGAAAGACATTATAAGATGAGTGCATCAATACAAGAGGTAGAACCCGAGAGAATAATCCAAAGCAAACCTGAAACAAGGTTGAGTCTCAGGGCTGGCGGCACAGTGGGTGATTAAGGACGTACAGCGTTCTTGCAGAAGACCTGAGTGTGATGCCCAGCGCCCGTGCTGGGCAGCTCGAAGCCGCCGTTACCTCCAGCTCCAGAGGAATCTGATGCCTAGCACTCACGAGCGCAGACCTAGACGCACATGTGTGCACACACCGACACACACCTTTTAGAACAATAAAATGAATCTAGAGAAAAGATTTAGAGCTCCACGCGCCCCCACCTCCCCCAAAAGACAACCCTTAACAATCCTTGAGGCAACCTCACTGAAAGACACTTAAAAATGTAGAGACAAAAATAAAAATGTAACAACAAATACCAGCATTATTAGAAAATGTTTTGGAAAAGTATACATGAATAGATTGGGAAATCTTAAAGAAATGGTTGATTTTCTAGGTACATATGACCTAATAACATAGAGCCAAGAAGATATAAAGATATAAGTAGTACAACAATAAGCAACGAGAACAGAGTACAATCACCTAAGAGTGAAAAGCTCCCGCCTACTTGGAGTTTCTGCTAAGATACACCAGACTCCTACAAAGAACCAAATGTCAGTGCTCATCGACTGAGTCCAGAAATGAGACCACTAACCCTTCTCAAACCTCACACTATGAAGCAAGTGCTACTCTGCAACCAACCTGTTGAGACAGAACAAAACTTTATAAACTACTCTTTCTGAACCACCTACAAAAACCTCTAATAAAATAACTGCAAAGTGAATTCAACAGCACATTAAAATGATCAAATACCATGTCAACTTGGTTTTATTCCAGGAACATAAGAATTGTTTAACACACACAAATAAAGACAATACAGAACATAAATATAATCAAGAATAAAATGCATATAGTCATTAACAAATGCAGAAAGGCCTTTGATAAAATCAACACCCTTTACAGTAGAAAACTAAATATGACACAGGAAAGTCATAGGACAGAAATAATGACTATGCATGACAAATCCATAGCCAACATCTTGCTGAATGGAGAAATATAGAAAAACTTTCCCCTAAAATTAGGACCAAGACGGGGGTGGCCAGTCTCATCACTTTCATTCAGTGAAGTACTTGGAATTTTAGCTATACCCATTGAGCTAGAAAAAGGACATGGGTATACATAAGAAGGGAGTTAAGCTTCCCTGCTTACATACCTGGAAGACTCTAGAGACTCTAAGAGGCTCTTGCAGCCAATACACAAATTCATCAAAGCAACAGGAAACAAAACCCAGTATTTTTCCTATATACCAATAATAAATTTGCTGAGGAAGAAATTTGATCTAGCGGACAAAATAAGGAATAGCTGACACAGGAAGAAATGAAGGAAGGAAGGGGGAAGAAGGAAGGAGAAGAGAGAATATAAGTGAATGAAATTCAGAATAAACCCAACTAAGAAGGTAAAAATAGTACCTTTACAATCAAGCTGGCTTCAAAGTTTTAATGGGCTTCTTCTGAGTGTTGGAATTTCAGGTGTGTGTGTGTGTGTGAGAGAGAGAGACACAGGACTACTAAAGCAATATTGATCATTAATCAATAAATATAATGATACAGATATCACATAGTTAATTTCAAAATAAATTATATAGGCCACAGTAACAAGAACAGTACAGCACTGCTACAAAACAAAACAAAACAAAACAACAAACAAACAAACAAACAACCCCACAGATGAAAGGAATACAACAGAGGACCCAGGAATAAATCCAACTTGCTCCAGCCAATGGATTCCTATCAAAGTGCTAAAAACAGACTCAGGAACAGAGTCAGGAGAAAAGATTCTCTAACAAGTGGTGCTAGGGACACTGGATAGGCACAGGCAGGAAGACTACTACAACTACACATTATTGCACACCCTATATAAAAAAAATCAACTCAAAATAGATTAAATACCTCAATGTAAACCTCCAAAATTTGAAACTACTAGAAGCACAGATAGGGACAATATTTCAAAAGTTCAACTGAGGCTATTCCTGAATAGGACTCAGTAGCACAGGAAACAAAGGAATTGAAGAATTCGATTACAAAACTTCAAAAGGCTATGCCCAGCCTAGGAAACAATCAACTAAGTAGAGAGAGCTCACAGCATGAGAGAAAAATCTTTGCCAACCATTTGTATGACAAAGGATTAAAATTCAGGCTATATGAAGATCTCAGAAAAGCCTAATATCAAAAGAGCAAAGTAATAGCCAGAAATAACCACATCAACAGTCACCACTCCACAGTACGAATGGTTTCAACATTTAAAAAAAATGCTCAATGTATTTAACCAGCAGGAAAATCAAAATTAAAACGATACTGAAATTCAGAATGGCTGTTAACTCAAAAAGATGTGGGAAAGGGGGCATCCTTCTGTAAGATTGGTGCGAGTATAAACCAGTAAAAGAGTATGCATATCTCCCCAAGGTAAAATGACACTTGATCAAACCACACTCCTGGGTATTTATACAATGAACATCACGACTGTGGATGGAAGAAGAGATGCTTTCCCACTTCAGTGTAGTGTTGTCCAATTCAGGACAGCAGAGCTGTGGGATTGGCTTAGGTGTCCATCAACAGATGAATGGATATGGCATAAGGTGTATCTCCATAATGGAGCATTATTCAGGTATAAGAAAAATACGATCATGTCATTTCCAGAAAAGCTGATAGAACTAGAGAACAGAGGTTAATCAAAATAAGCAGACTGACAGACAGACAAAGTCGAGTGTGTTTTTTCATCATCTAAGGACACTTCAAAAAGTTACCCTAAAAGTAGAAGAGAAGCTGGTAGGGAAGCAGAAACCACATGATTCACCTGTCTCCCCTCTCTCCATGATCTAGTGTAACGAACCCTTTTAGAGTTATCACTGAAAGGTTCAACAGTGAGTGGTCTACAGACGGCAGGAAGTCCTTGCAACTTAAACCTTAGCATTTACCTTTGCCATTGCTGCCAAAGCAAACACTATTTGCCTTACCCAGCCTGCTGAGTACATCTCTTTCCCCACTTCTGTTCCTTTATTTTCATTTAGGACTAGTAGAATCCTTTGGAGGGGCTCCCTATGTTTTAGCATGTCTGGTCACTGGTGTGCTTATCTGACACAAACCCCTAACCTTTCTCATAAATTTTAGTTGTAGAAACTGGATCCATTAAAACTGACACACAAGTGGTTGTGTGCTACCATCCCAAAGCTGCCTGCTCTCATTCTGTTCCAAGCACAGTTTCTGGCGCACTACGTTTTATTCAGCGAGACAAAAGTTCCAGAATCCGTCTCCTTCCTTCCTCCCCGCCTCCCACCAAAGGGCGCTCTACAGCAGTGTTTAGCCCACCAAGTAGGCACTTCGCAACAATGTTTATCCTAAAATCTAATCTCAATCTCTTCACTAAAGTAGAATGAGGGAGGAAAGGGAGAGGGAGGGAATGGCCAAACCTTATTTGTAAACTTGTAAAAGTGCTATTTAAATTGTAACATGGAGAAGAAAGAAACAAGCTTGTACTTGTGAGTGACTCTCTACAGCTCATGTGGCTGAGTGGGAAGATGGAAGGGGTTAAACAGAGCCTGACAGGAAGTGCTCCTTTTAACATCTATCACACATACATTTTTTTTAGTTCCCCTTCATATGTAAGTCAAAACATACATCTGATAACACTACCAGAAGTGAAGGCTACCGTTACTTAAGTATAATAATTACTCTGAAAATCATAATGAACCCATCTTAAGACAGACTCGCTTGGTGCTGTGGCCAAACAGACCTCCATGTAGCATTTAAGCCGTAAGAAGCTCTCCAGTCTGAAGCAACATCACTAAGAATGAGTGCTAATGTCTCATGGGTGCTGTGTAAGTGCCATTCAACAGCAGTGTCTCCTTGTGTCCATATCAAAAGTGAAGGAACTGAGGTTTATAGATTGTAAATTTGATCAAGGTCACATAGGTCTTAAAAGATTCAAACCAAGGAAGTCTGATGTGCAATATGATACTAATTGTGCCAGGTCTAGGTTTCCTCCAGCTGGAATCCCATGTTTCTACCCCATGTTCTACACAATAGGGATGGAACACTCTTTAGTGATGAGTGTTCTGGGCATACTGATAATGAAGAACCTTTACGCACCAACATGCACATCACCATCTATTGTCTTCGGGATCCTAGCTTTTGCCCTTACTTCTAATGCATCTCACTTTTCACGGCCTCATGGCGTGTGTCAGACAAATGGTATTTTCTATGAGATGTTTTAACCTATATTTCAAATTAAAAGGTATTGTAGACAATAAACTAACCATTTGCTTTGCTGATGCATTTAGGACTTAATTTTTGAGGACATTTGTATGTTTTAAGGACACCATCACACATTTAACTATCAAACTCTGTTATGTCTTTAGCCCAAGTTGATACAATATCATGAAATACTTTCTCCTCGTCCCATTTTAAGATTTTTATCTCTTAATTCTCCAGATATTCACTGAGTGTTTTTTGTAGCTTCATTCTGGATGCCCTCTAAAGCCCTGTCCTTGGTCTATTCCCATCTTTTCCTTCAACTCTAGAGAAGTTCACTCTTAAAAGACCTCATCTAATTCTCTTTCAATAGTTAAACCCTATGTGGCTTGGCATTATTATTATTATTATTCTCATCATCATTGTCTGTCTTTGCCAAATTAGACAGTTATCTGAAATACTTAGAAGATAGACCCTTCTAATAACCTTTTAAGTTGATGATACTATTGTATAATAAATCAAACCCAAAACACCCATAAGTTGAAGAAAGACAATTTGGCAATTGAGAGAAAATGGGCCACTCCTCCTCTTCTAGAATATTCAGTGTTATAAACTATCTAAAACAACAAAACAAACCATTGTTTCTTGCCTACCTTTCTAGGTAAGTTGATATAAATGAGTACTTTTTTTTGGCTTATCTGCTAGAATAATAAATCCTGGTAGCCATATGCATATGGGAATCTCTTCTTGGACATGGCTGCTTTTATAAAGCAGAGAACTGGGGGATGCATTGGGGAAAGGAGCCAGGAAGTGGTAGAGAGACAGAATGGGGTCAAATATGATTAAGATGTATTGCATACATTTATGAAATTTTAAAAGAATAATAAATGTAAAGTTCTAGAGCAGAAGATTATATAGTGGAGGAAACAAACAAACAAAACAACCAAACGCCCTCAAAAACATCATCTACAAGCTTTTATTGCCCTAACTTGTTAAGAAACTGCAAGGATCAATCCTATTTAAAGCTTTAGAGTAAATTTAGAAGCAGACAACAATTAAAACCATATGTATGTTCTGTCTATTTGCATCAACTACTGTCTTAAGACTGGTTTTCTTAGACTAAAGTCTGAGCCTTCTTCCTGATTTCTGAGCCAAGTTTGCTCCTTCACACACTCAGCATCTCTGTCCTACTCTTTCGATGGTGGGATTTAGGAGTGGAGCAAACCTGTAATGGAGAGGACATAAGGTTCCTAAATACACCAAAGCGGACAAAATGAGGTGTGGAAGATGTACAATTTGAGATAGAGACAGAGGTCCCACTTATGCAAGTGACATGGAAGTGTGACCTAAATAAAGAAGGACAGGGAAATACGTGGATATTTGGGGAAAGTATTTCAGATAAAAGTTCTCCAGGCGTAGACCATGTGCCAGGGGACCTACACTGACAACCATATTCCTCTCAGAAAATACGTAGACACCCCCACATAGGTATAAGAAAAATCAGTCCTAGGCAAGGAAACATAGCATGGTCTTGCATGCACAGAGTTAGGGTAGCAAGTGCAGTCATACTCCTTTATCTAACGATGATTTAAGTCTGTCCTTTGCTCACTCTTAATAAATGGGTCAGTTTTGAGTTTTCATCCTCTTTCTAGCAAGCCTTCTGACTCTCTTCTTACTCCCAGTAACTGAATGGACCTTCATTCCTGATTCATCTCCACAAACCCTTCACCACATGCTCCATCTCCAGCAAGGGTGTAAGCCTTCTTCGGGCAAACACTTAAAAAGCAAATTGGAAGGAAGGAGGAAGAGGTATGAAAGTTGCCCTCTCTGCTCTCCAGCAGGCTCTGATCGCTACCTCACTCGTGCCCAGCACCCAGCTCAGCAGGCCTTCCACACTACAGCTGCAGCTGGAAGACCTCTGTGATGCTCCAGTGCCCTCCCAGCCACCCTTCTCCAGAACTGCTTCCTAGAATGTCTTTGTAGCTCTTCCTTTTACAAACATAATGACATCACTAGGCTTCTTAGGGATGTCTCCATGTCCATACAGAAGCTGAAGCGTACAGAAAAGAAACACAGCCAGTCACCAGACAGAAATTTAAATTTTTCATTTTCTTTCTCCCGCCCCCCGCCCCGTGGCTTTCTAATTTTTCCTTTTGGCTTCCTTATTAGAGTACCATGGCTCTCTGTCTAATGATGCTATTGTTCAAGTGGTCATTTGTCATCAGTAAGTTAATCCTAAGAATTACTATGCATTTTTCCCCTCTTTTTTAACAACATTCCTCCTTAGCTTATATGAGGCTCTAGTGCCCAGAGACTTTAATACTGCCCTATCATGATGGTGGCTCTTTGTCCCTCTTTCTCAGCCACTGAAATCTGACAGTTTGGGGAAGAATAATAAGAATTTAAGAAACTAGATGGTTTTAAATATAGATATAAAAACAGTTCTTCGACTATTCTCAATAAAGAAATTCAGTCAAAAGAATTTCAGTCCTAACACAATGATCCCACAAAAGACACGCTACCTGTTTGCTGCAGCATGCGCCATGGTCTCAAAGGCCAGCTTCTACCCATCGTAACCTGCTGCCAACAACAGACAGGAGAATAAATGCACGTGGGACTCGGGATGAAGACTGTTCAGTTCCTAAGTGGCTGTCAGTAGAAGCTAAGTTTCCTTTTTACATTTTGAGGACTAAAAGTAGTAACTATTTGAATTTCCCATTGATCCTATGACTTGAGACTGCTAGTATAAATAACTTCAGTGAACTGGAACTGTTGGCTGTAGTGACAAATGGGTAATTCTCTAGGACATGGAGAAGCTGGAATAAGGACCTCGAATACTTTGAAAATTACTGTAGGAATTCACACTGTATTTACTCCATATCTGCAGTCACCAAATTCCTTTCAAGTTGAAGCCAAAGATAGGCCTTCTTTCTTGAACATAAAATAAACATGAGAGAGAGAGAGAGAGAGAGAAAAAAATCAGGCTTAGAAGTAAGTAATCTTTACTTTTTCTGCACGATACTAAAAAAAGAAGTATATAAGCTGTTTACTTAAATTCCTTTATAACTTAAAAGAAAGCACACACTGGGACTTAACCACAGAGCACCATCTGCTTGAGGGTCGAAGGGAAGCACATTCAAACGGCCTCTGCTATGAAGGGCTGTATGCCTGGCATGTGGAAGGTTAAGGTTTGGGGGCAGCCTGTGCTGCACAATAGCCTGTTTTATAGAGGAAAAGGGAGAGGGGGACAAGGAAGAGGAGGGAAGGGAACACCCTAGCTGATCTCATAAATAATCCTCAACAGAAACAAATATTATAACCTGAGGCTGGTTAAATTTCTGAAAGTTTACACATAAGTAATCAAACAGAGAAATAACATTTTCTGGTTAAGAATATTAGTATAGTACTACAGTTCACTAAGTCTGTCTTCTTCTTATGGTTTACAAGGTGTCTCAAGATGGCTTCAAAATAAGAGTGGCAACAACACAGCCTCTCAAGGTGGGGGCTCAGAAAGCAAACATTTATTCTGGGTTTTTCTATTTGGGGGAAATATTTTTAAAAACTCTATTCTACTCTCCTATTTTGTCCTTCATAAACCCAGCTGGGATTCAGATGACATGTTTCATATAATGCTCTAATTAAACATTTTCTATGTTTCTATTTGCAAAATCAGGTTTATAATAACGTATGTATCTATTTAAACTGCCATTTAATTATTTTCCATACTTGACCACACAATGAAAACACACATATACATGAATATATGTACATTTGTGTTTATGTATATGTACATACATACATACATACATACATACATTCATATACCTGGGTAGGTACACATCTGTGAAGATGCCTAAAGATACCAAAGGTGTCAGATCCCACTGAAACTGGAGTTACAGGCAGTAGTGAGCTGCATAACGTATGTGCTGGGAACAGAACTCAGGCCCTCTGCAGGAGCAGTAACTACCCTTAACTAATAAGCCTTCTCTCCAGCCCTTAGTGCAGCTTTTTCACCATCAAAGAAAAAGTTGGTCAATGTCTTTAAACAAGTTACATAATCCTTCCAAACTTATGCACCTAGAAAAAGTATTAGTATTTATTATTCTTAAAAATTGGAAGCTTCTTAATTAACAAACTATCCTTGCATGCATGATTACCTAAGAGTATCAGACAGTAAAAATAGAGAGGGGATAGTCTCATGTTTATCAGCAATGTGGATTATCAGTATAGCTACTAAATTTAGATAGTATATCTAATGTGTAATAAAATCCATGGAATAGGGTTACTGATAGAGGTACTCCCCTACAAAAAGAGAAAAAATATCTTGAAAAAAATTAATATTAAGATAATTATCTGAGTTTTAAAAAGATAGTAGTGTAAATGAAATGGAGTCATGACCCAATTTGGGAAAACTGCACATAGTAGGCATAAAAAAGTTTCCAGTAACGTTTTTTTAGTAGACAATACCTACACCAGAGATGCAGACTCTTGAACTATTATTAGCAAATGAGAGATGTCCTGCTTTTGGCTGAACAGAACTGCCAGAGCTTTGAAACTACCACCTTGCATCTTAGTAATTTATTTTTTAAATTTTCAGAGTAAACTTGCATCTACAAATTCTTTTATGTTTTAAGTATTATCATTTTTATTGTGTATGTATATGTACATGTTATGGGGTTTGCCACAGCATACCTATGAAAGTCAGGGGAAGACTTTATGGAATAGATTCTCATTTTCCACGGTTACGTGGCTTCTGCCACCAAACCTAGGTCACCAGGCTTGCGCAGAAGCCCTCGGCCTGCTGAATCATTGACAGCCTGGCGCCTGGCGCCTACATATTCTATCCATTAGGAATGCTGGGTATTCTAAATGAAACTTAGAGCAATCACTAAGTGAATATATATATCTATACATCTATATCTATATATCTCAGAGGCCTGGTCATCTCTCTCATTCACACACACACACACACACACACACACACTCACTGTTGAACAATTAGTGTTAAAGATTGTTGAGGGATTTCAAAACATCAAATAGTAAAAATAGTAATTAATTCCTTTCAGATCAGCATTACGGTTTCCTGTTTTTTTCTTTAAATGTCTTAAACTTCTCAGTTGTAAAACTCAGGTAACAGCTGCTTTTGTCCTACATGGAGCTGACAGACTCAGACACTTAATGTGATAAGCAGAATAAAGCGTGTCAAAGAATTAAGACATCACATGACATGAAAGTACGAGATGTGTATAACATGAACTGTAGCATAGTGTATGTAGCATAGTGCATGGAGTATATTATATGTAGCATAGTGTATATAATATAGTGTATGTTATATAGTGTATGTAGCATAGCATATGTAACATAGTGCTGCCATGTAATTAGTGTTCAATCACTAGAGAACCTACTAACACTAGGAAGAAAGGATCAGTGACTTTTATGAACTACCTGCTTATTATTATTATTATTATTCAGTATTATGTCAATTACTGATTGTTTTTAGACCCTGGAAGAGCCCTAGATGCTAAGGTTTAAATAGCTGCCAATAGGGTGGTTCCAGCTGGCTACACAGCTAATGAAGTATGTGTTCTTTCCTAAGTACTGCCATGGTCTCAATTTCTCATTGGAAAGTGTGGGAATGGGAATAGATGATTTCTTACCTAACACATAAAACAAGCTTTGAGATTTCAAGGGCCCACTTCTTGGGTCCAACTATAACATTTACATATTATGTGCTATCAAAAATAAGATTTTAAGCCCTATCTAATCAAAGTTCAACTCTAAGTTCATTGTTTTGTACTTGATACTATACAAGAAAATGTCAAGAAATGGTCTTTAATATACCATGGCCTATCAGTTTAATAAGAGAATTGCAAATTTTTATACAGACACACAGACGCAATGGTGTTTCAATAAATTTTGACAGAGAAAGTATCTTTGATTTCAAAGCACACTGTTACCCAGAATCATAAATTGGTTCAGTTTAGCCTTAGAGCCCAGGTTGTTTTTGTTTTTCCTACAATTACTGTTACGATTATCTAGATCAGATTATTTGGAAGAGATGTAGGGGAAAAGGAACCACATTTTATGAATTAAAATGAAGGAAGGTTGAAATCCCAATTATAAAACAAAACATAAAAATATGACAACATAAAAGTGGCCATAGCAAACCAGTAAAGCATTAATGTTCATGTGACAATCATAAGGTCATAAGTCGCTGCATTGCCCCAACATAAAATAATAAATCATGTACTAAACTGGATATCATTTCACAATAGCTTTCAAAATTTGGCTATCAAATATACTTTCATAATAGCCATGGCTAAATATTATTTTGGAAACTTATGAAATAAACTAGAATAAAGGCTAATTTATTATTTTAAAAGTAAACATAATAAGCTTTAAGTTTGCAAGTTTCAAATATTACACATTTATTAAACTCAAATTACTAACAAAAAATAAAAATTCAAGGCAAAATAATATATAAATAATAATTAATGTAAGCTATGTAAGTCATGTAATTCAACCTTTCTCCTCTCCTTACACACACTCACACACACACACACACACACACACACGCGCACACACACACACACAATATGTATATATATTGTGCCTCTATATATGAATGGAAAAAACATCTAAAGTAAGAAGTTCCTTATTAAACACATTGCCTCGCAGACACTATAAATCTTGCTGAAGCTTGCTAAAATGAAAAAAGTATTCTAAAGTACTTAAAATTAATAGCTGGGTTACTCTAAATAAGTATGTTTAAGCACATAGCTCAACCAAAATAGGCTATTAATATTTAAATTGGCTCAGAGAGTAAGTTAAAGGATGACACCCTTTCATTTAAAATAACTGTTTTTAAGGATTCTACTGCAATACAAATAGTTTAAGTGGCTATCTAGTACTTACAGAATCCAATCATTTATGTTGACATTGGCCTAATTTACTCAATATACTAAAAGAAAAACCTATAACACAAGGAAAGAGTTATACTCCACAGTCAGTTGATAGTTTATAAAGAGATATTTCAAAGTAAAAGTACACTATGAAATAGGAAGACGCTGTAGCAGCCTAAGGCACGTTTATATGTAAAAATACACAATGGCCTGTGAAATGGTTGGTTGTAGCAACATAAGGCACAGTGATTATGTTAAGTTCAAGTCATCACATTCTCTTTAATAACCACTTAAAATGGGAAAAATATGAAATTAATCTTGGCATCAAAGTATACTGTGCATTTTGCCCTTATTTTGGTGATAACATCACAAGAAAGAAGATAACTAGAAGCGTTCGTTTTTCCGTCACTCTTAGCCCTCACAAGAAAGCACCGTTGCTGTCATTCCTGATAGTGCACATAGCTTTTAACATTAGAAAAGCAACAGTTGATCCAAATGGGTTTCTGTAATTGTCCTTGAAATTTTCTTTCTCCCTCTATTACAGGTCTCTGTTGCTTCTCTCTTTGTCCCTCCCCTACTGGAGAGGGGTTGACTCCACTGGCTTCATTTAACCTTGTAATGTATAAAAAAATTTAATCTTTAAAGGTTACACCCAAATACAGAAGTGATCACATAACTCAAAAGAGAGTACGGAAACACTTTAGAGATTTGTTTTAAAATATAAGTTCCCCTTAGGAGAACTTGACAAATATAAAACCAAGGTAGGAGAAATGAGAGCAGCTGGCTAAATGAAGCTACAGACAGAAATAATCAATCTCTTCTGTAAAGTCAAGGAGTGATTTTTTTTTTCTGGTTGTAGCTTACTCCAACAACACATTCCTTAAAAATTCTTTATACAATGGGATTAGCCAAGTTATATTCTGCGCACCTCAGAACTACAGAAACAAATACTTATTATATTAACTTACTTTTGACCAAAATATTACCAAGATGGCTTCAAAACAGTAAACACTACTCAACATGACCTGAGTCGTCACACCATAGAGCCCAAAACCTCGTAAGAATTAAATATGTACAACTAGTAAAGAGAAAAATGTATTTGAAGAATTATGCTGCAGACCTAACCGAAATCTAAATGAAGGCTTCCTAATCTAACCAGGCTAGAGTGCACTGAGACTTACATAACTCACCAAGAATTTAACACTTAGCCTTTCACACTGACACCCATGGAAAAAATACCACTTAATGCAATCTCTCTCCTCAGCAAATCTTAGAGGCTTCTAATGTGAGCTTTCTCTTCCTGTTGGTCCATCTCCTACAACCTGCGTTGCATCCTCATTTGTACAAAGTATATTTCAGAACAGGTCACAAAATTCATAAACATTCAGTAATACATGGAAAATGGTCAAATTCATTTACAGACACATATAGACGAAAGACAAAATAACGTTATGAACACAAGTTAAATTGTTAATCAAAAAAAAAATACAAGGATTAGCCAAAGAAACATTATAAGAATTTCATTAAGCGCTGACTAAAGGCTTACTCCCTATCTCTGTTTTAGTCATTCCAATACTAATGTGACACACCTGAGTACACAATAGCTTACATTTCTGTTAAAATCAATCATACTGATCTTTTAAAAGAGGAAGCAATTCTACCATAAAGGTAACAATATATAAGCAAATAAGTGTATGCTCAAAAGCTAATCACATCCAGAAATCATTAAATGGATATCAAGAGACAGTAAACTCAAAACACCACTGAACACCCACTGTCGGAATTTTTAGTGGGCAAGGAACAGGGTCACTCATTAAACAAGTACCTCTCAAAGGAAAAGGCTAGTTTCACTCTTTCCTTTACACCCTGTCTCAGAAAACATCTAGCCCGTGATTGATAAGCAAAATGAGAGAGGGGAAAATCATGTTTGCTATAATTTTTCAATCTCATTACTTTTATAAAACTTGATGCAGATCTGACCAATAATGAGGGATGTCCAAAGTGACTCAAGTGTTAGTGTCCTCATTAAATACCACTCACCGAAGCCCTACCTCCATGGACACTGGGTTTAGAGGGCCATCTTGCAGTATTATTTTTTCTCTAGTCACCCAACATTTCAGGAAAGAGTCAACTTGCAAACAAAATGTCAACAGCATACCCAAAAGCTCTAATCCCACTGACAACCCTTTAGTTCTCCCTGCTTATCTTCTGCAATGTACACTACTAATGCAGAGGCGAAACACGGTGGAAGGAAATCAAATTACACAGAAGTGTGTCTGCTTCAATTATGCTTATGTTAAGCTCACTGAATTTTAATTTGCACCATTAGACTTGGAAGTTCATTTTACTAAGATTAGACCTGACAATCAATAACTATTACCTTGTTTTACCACCAATGAACTTAAACCTTAAAAACAAGACAAAACAAAATTCTTAGTCATGATATTCCTAACTTTAATATGCTAACCTAATGTCATGGTATACTGACATATCTGTAGAAATTGCCTTCTCCCTCGAATATAATATGAAGTGGTTTTTATTGACATTCTAGGGAGAAAATATTTAAGAATTCAAATTAAAATGTATGCCTTCTTTAAAACTTCCAAGCGATGTTCCTAGTGGCGTTCCTGGTTCTCTGCCTGAAGTCAGAGCGCATTCAGTCAAGCTGTGGCCTCATGCAGCATGTTGACTTAGTGGCTGGTGACTCAGGGTCACTGATCATAGCTAATGTTTGGCAACTACCGTGCATCATATATAGAGAGCAACCAATTTCAGTTCTGCCAGGGCTGCTGCCTGGAAACAATAGAAGAATTCAATAATGCTCAGAAAGGAAACATTGTCTCAATTTATTTGGGTAAAGCTTTGTTCTGGGTAATAGAAGTTCTCAGTGCTAAGTGTAAAACTTGCAAGCACCGCCCACAGTCCCGTTAAGGTATTCTGCCTGGTGAAGAGACACTAGTGATTAAAATCCAAATCATCTGTCAGTATGAAATTAATCATTTCCTGGACATGACAGTGCCACACTGACATGGCCATGCCTATCTCTGTAAGAGCAGAGGCCCAACACCAACATGAACATTTTATATGTCATTAAGTGTAAAAGTTAAAGCATTATCATTATTTAATGATCTAAGGCTAAGACTTATTGTTCATATCCCAGATTTTATAAGTCTTAATGAAAATTCATAGTGCATGCAAGTTAAGTTTGGGTTCCACTATTTTTTTCTTATAATAAAAAGTGAAGTTTTATGATGGTTTTCAGGGCAAGAAATTTTCTAAATGTATTATTTGTCCTTGTGTAATCACATGTTTATAAATCAATTTAACAGCTCCCTATAGATAATCAAGTCAATTTTAACTATTCCTTTATGAAAGTCAACCACATGAAATCTACTGTCAAAAATTTAAGATTGGAAATTTTAAAGCACAGCCTGTTTCTTAACATTTTTAAAACACAGTTTATGCAATAAGAAAGTATTTAAATTTCCTTACTGGGAGTATTTTAAATCCCTAATTCAGAAAGTTAAAGTGTTGCAATCGTTTTCTCCCAAATAAGGGGCAATTAATTATTGAGTAATAAATAAATTAGTAGTCACTACTAATAGGCAATATAAATATTAACTTCCCGTCTCTTAGGATACATAAAAGAAAAGGTGATTTTTCCTTCCTCTTGATAAGATACAATTAAACTATTTAGAAAAATAGATCATAGTCTAAAGTTAATTTTTTCTAATAAAAGCTTTCTATGTGTGGAGTAAAGAGATACCTTTTTGTTTGTTAGTGTCTGGGAAGCCTTCAGAAAAAGGGAATTTTAAAGAGTTATAAGGATATAGATCAGTGATAGGCTGCATTGAAATCATTTCTTATGAATTTTAAGTACAGTCTTCTCAAGTGACTGATTAATAGGAACAGTGAGCATCACTAATAGGAAACAGTTGATGGGATTACATACAAGGCTTTAAAGGACTGCTTTCTACAAAAACAAAACAAAAACCCTAGTGATTAATCTGTCTTATATCACTACAATCCACGTTTTCTTTTTTATCACACCTAAAATAGATATATAAGCCAACATTTATATAACATGAACATGAGGGGACAGGAAGAACCTAAGCCGACCAGCCCATTTATCTTAACTTACACATTTTTGTTTGTTTGTTTGTTTGTTTGTTTTGTTTTTTGTTTTCCCAGTAACTCGATTCTAACGGACCTTTGTGAGGTCAGGCAGAAATATCAGTATCCTTCATAACTGACTGAGAAAAATGAAGAGAGACATATATGGTACTTGCTAACTGAATCCTGAAAATTCTAATCATGAATTACCTACTAGAGCATCTGCAGGAGCTTTCGAACGCATGGAGCACCAGCTCCTTTACAGAGGCAAAGGAGCAGTCACCAACTGTCTGCTGTAGACTACTCTGACACTATGGTCTAGGTCCCTACACACTGAAATGCTCTAACAGTTTCAAAACACAGACCGTTCAGATTGAATACTCAGTGTTACTACTTCCAGTTCTTAACCCTCTCATTGAAAGGTAACACTTCAAGCATTTTCTTGCAATAATATATTCTAAAACAGCTAAATTAATATGTGCAATAAATGTATTCTATGACTAGACATCTTATTTTCTTGATTTCATACTAGTTTGACTTTGGATACTTGTAGATGATAAATGTTACTTTAACAGATACTTGTGAGTGAGCAATTCTGATTTAGTTGTCAAATGAAATCTTTAACACTGACCAACGAGAAACGATTACTATTTAACCAAACACCCAAAGGGCTTTTGCAGTGACGAGTCCTTTCCAGTTTCTAACATGCCTATACATTCAAAAGACCATTTGTACTGAGTTATTTGCAAAAGTATACAAATAGTATAGAAAAAAGTACGCACTGATAAAAGAATGAAGTTTATCAAACTATCTTAAATGTATCATTCTTAAGAAACAGCAAAGTGCTGACTTACCTTGAATATCCATTAGAAAACACTGAGCGGCCTGCGAAGTTCATAGCCCCCAAGGAAGTCAGGTTGTCCTCTCCAGACCCTTGGCACCTATTCCAGTTTTCAGAACCAACAGGAATTGGTGGAATGACATTAAAAACAGGCTTCTGATCCTGCTGCTGAGAAAGGGATGCTGTATTCATGTCATAGTGGTACATCTGTCCTCCAGAGGTACTCACGCCATGAACAGAAATGGCAGACATTTTATTCCCAATTATATTTGTCCCAGAAAAGCTTGCCTGGCAATAAACCGGGCCCAGTTTCTCTTGCTTAATTACCCCAGGGGTGCAAAGCTCAATGAAATCATCTTTCTCTGTTTTCACTTGGGGCAGTGCCACACTGCTGGGGCTTGATAAGATTGTATCTCCAGTATCCTGAATTTTAGGTTTAGTGTCCGGTAAAATAAGAGGCTTGCAATCCTCATTCACGTCCCCTTCCAGAAGGAATGGATCATCTTCTCCCGCCAAAGGAGAAAGCAAGTTTTCATCTATCAACAGGTCTGACCTCCAAGGACTCTCGTTTGTCTCTTTACCTGGGGACCCGGCAGAAAACTCCAAATCCTGCAAGATGTCAAAGGTGCTTTGGTCTGTGGTATACAATTTCACACTGCCACCGTTGGTGCCAGGCTGGCTTTTTCTATTTTGCTGTTCTGAAGATGGATCAGAGTGAGTCTGGGGAAACTCCTTCTCTGTCGGGGTAGCACACCCAGCTGCAGGTGTTGAACTCTTGGGGTTCTCTGGACGGCTGGTCGACCTATTGAGGTTTGCAATGCTTTCTTCCAGAAGCCGAAAGTCTGTTTCCCCAGAGGAGAGGCCAAGCTGGCCCTGCTGTGGGTAGCCCAAGTCATTCCCCATCACTTTTGTTTCGGTCTCTCCCATATACAGTCCCATGGACAGTGAAACGGCTTTGGATAAATCTGGCTGCGGCTGCTGCTGCTGCTGCTGCTGCTGCTGCTGCTGCTGCTGCTGCTGCTGCTGCGCATTGCTTGCTGAGCCTTTTGAAAAATCAAGGAGAATCCTCTGCTGCTTGGAATCTGCCTGAGAAGCAGCAGCCACTGAGGGTGAAGACGCAGAAACCTTGACTGTAGCTCCACCCCTCAGGGTTTTATACAAGTCCATCACGCTTCCCCTCCCCCGGCCAAGCAAACTGCTGGGGACTTCGTCTCTACCAGGGGGAGCTAAGGATTCTTTGGAGTCCATTGGCAAATATTAACTACAAAAAAAAAAAAAAAGGACATAATAAGCTATAAAACCACATTATCTCTGATCCGATTAGTAAGAGACAGCCTATTAAATAAACCCTTTAGGTAACTCCCAAACCAAAGTCTTCATTATCAGAAGAATAGTTCCTATCTTCTAAAATAAAGCTATATCCTCCCTGCTCCCATCCACAAAGCAGCTCATCTGCCCGGTCGACCGATTTAAACTTGGCTGTTTATCCTGCCACTCGCTAAATGTACACATTTGGTAAGCATGGAGGTTGTAATTTGTTATTTGTGATTATTGCAAAGGTTCAAATTTACGTCAAAGTATTTAACTTTTTTTTTTTTTTTTAAAGGCGTGATCCTTAAATTTCCAACCCCTTTCAATTGAGAGATTCCTCTCTGGAAACCACTACATAAACCGTTTGATAAATGCTATACTATAATTGTTTACACACCTCATGATTCACAATTTCACCTGTGCCAATCCCCACACATCTAAACCTTTCAAGGTACAACCTTGAAGAATTATGCACATTTTATTGGAAAAAAAAAAAAAGCAGTGCTGGGCTGCTTGTCTTGCAGGGCTAGGGAAAAGCTCTTACTCTGAAACTCCATTTTCAACTAAATATGCCTGTCTAGTATCACCTACCTTCAAACTTGGGATATAAGAAATAATATATATTATATACAGACTAAAATGTGCATCCTTAAAAGCAGAGTAGAGTGTGTACTGGCTTCTTCCCTACAATTTTAACGTATTTAAATAGTTTAATAGAACAGAGCTTATCAAAATTCCTAACACGAAGATTTACTGAGTTATATTCCTTTTTTAAAAATTTGTTTAATATGCTCAATACAAAATATTTTATCTATAAGTTGAAGATTTCTCTTTCCAAATATGTAAATACCAGGAAAAACAGAAAAACTGGACTGTAGAATCACATATAAAGTCAAATAAAACCCATTCAAGAAAATGCTCAGAATAATTTTCTCTGCAGTTTTAAACCTTTATTTATTCCTCCAGACTGCTAGTATATTATTAATAATCAAAATGTTTTGAGAGGCTAGCAAAGACTACGACAAATATATTTGGAATCCCCTCCCATAAAATGGTAAATTTTTCCTGTACCAAGACACTAAGTATGACCTTCTTCTCTGGAAGGGGAATTTGAGGAAGGTGGAGAGAGGGCTGGGACCTGCCATAGGCTTCTTCCCTGTACAGGACTTGTCTCTCAGAACCGGGGTCCTATGCCTCTGAGAACGGTCTCTAAACATTAGTTATCAAATGACCTTAATGAATTTTCACACCCGCTTTTTTGACAGCTGCCCCTTCCAGCCTGAAACCATAACAACACTTCATAAAACAAGATGCTCCCTTAAGCGACATTTATCCCCCATTTAAAACTGTAAATAACCCTGTGACATTAGTCACACGAACCATGCCCAGGGTCTTAAGTGGTAAGGCCGCAATTCCTGAGCCTGCAACCTCAAACGTCAAAGTAGCACTTGTTAAAAAAAAAAAAAAAAAAAAATCGCTGCATCAAAAAACTGTGGCTAGGGAGGGTCTCTTTCTAAAAGGGTACCACTCAGAAAAGTCAGGTTCGAAATCATGCCCCAAAGCTAGTGCCCAAGTTGTCCGGGGGTGGGGTTGGGGGAGAAGGAGGGAGAAAGGTGCGAGGTGAAGGGAGAAATGTGTCCAGACCTGTTGAGTTCTCTGCGGCACGCCCACTTCTAGCAGATAAGGCCGGGCGGGCGAAGTCTGGGCTGCAGGCAGCGAGCCCCGAATCCACCCCACAAGCCCGCAGCCCGCAGCCGCGCGCCCTGAGACCGCGGGTCGCAGCCGCCCCTCTGCCTTCCCCCAGGGGGAAAAAGCTGGCTGTCCTGGCGGCCCCGAGGACAGCGGAGACCGGAGGGCTTGCGACAAGGAAAAAAAAAAAAAAAAAAGCAAAACCGAAAAGGACGCCAGACTCCCGCCAGGGCGCTCGAGGCTCCGCGGCGGGGCAGCGCGCTGGGCCAGGGATGGCGGTGCGGGGAGAGGAAGCGCCAGCGCTGTCACCGCCGAGGCCCTTTCGTCACCGTCACCCTGCCCTCGCCAGCCTCCACCCCCCCTCCCCCGCCCCCAAGCCCGGGCTGGCAAAAGTTTGCCAAGTCCCGCCGCCCCGGCTGCCGAGCCCCTCGGGGAGCGCGCCCAGTCCGGCTCACCTCAGCGCGGGCGCCCGCTCGCCCAGCCCCCGCTCACCTCAGCACCGGCGCGCTCGCCCGCCCGCCTGCGGCTCCCACCGCAGCCAGATAAACAAGTCGGCGTGCGGACGCGGGAGGCGCGCGTGTCACGGAGAAGGAAGTCAACAGTCGCCCCCTCTTTTCCATGGGGGAGGGGAGAGCCCCTAGCGCGGAAAGTCACCCGTTCCCGGCTGACAAGCCGGGCCCCCGCGCCGCTCCCGTCTCCCCGCGCGCGTTCTCCCGTCCCGGCGCCGCGCCGCCCGGCTGCGGCGTCTTGTTCCACCCACTTAGAATCCGTCCCCGACGGGCGGGCGGCGACTCGGGCTCCAGGCACTGACTCCGAGCTCGCAAAATGGAGGAGGCGGAGGGGAAGGGGGGGGAGCGCGGACACGCGAAAGGGCCGCCCGGCCGCGGCAGGCGAGCGGGACCGAGCGAGGGGCGGGCGGAGGCGGCGCCACGGCGCGCACACACTCGCACACACGCGCTCCCACTCCACCCCCCGGCCGCTCCCCGCCCGAGGGGCCGCGCGGCGGCCGCGGGGAACGGTGCAACCTGTTGGCGACTGTCGGCAACTGCAAGGGCGCCCTCGGCCCTCGCCCTCTTCTCGCCCAGCGCGCGGGCCCCGCCAGCCCCGGCCCCGACGGCGCCTGCAAGCCCGCGCGGCTCCGGGCATCGCCACCGCCGGGGCGCGCGCGGCTTCTTGGCCTTTTTTCCCCACCCGAGGGACGAGAAAAAAAAAAAGTGCGGCAGCGGCTGCCGACCTGGCCTGGGAGGGAAAGCGAGTTTCTTTAGTTTCTCTTCTCCCTGGCTCCTTCCCGCCCCCGCCCAGCTCCGCGGCTTGGAACCGCTCGGGAGCCCGCCCCGTGGGTCTGCCGCCAGAGCCCCCGAGGGGGTGACAGCCAGCCGGCAGAGCCGCAGGGGTGGTCCGCGTCCGCCAACTGCCGAGTTGCGCGAAGTGTGTCACTCTAGCAGAGGGGCTACGGGATGGCACGGAAACGGTGCCGCAGAGCCCTGGCCGCTCTCGGGACAGGACGGCAGACACGCCCTCGGGGTGGGGGGAGGCTTGGGGAGGGGACGGGAGGGCAGAGCAGAGGGTCAGCGCATACATACTGTGAGCCCGGGGGGGGACTCGCGTGCTGCCAGGTCCCCCACCCCCGCATCGTCTGGGCGGCCCCGTCTGCAGCCGCCGCCGCTGCCGCCGCCGCCGCTGCGCGCGCGCTCGCTCGCCACCGGGAGAAGTTGCAAAGCAGAACCCACCCTCCCCCGCGCCCCGATCGTCCCCCACCCTCTTCCCCGAGTCTGAGAGGAGGCGGCAGCAGCGGCGGCGGCGGCAGCAGGAGGCGCCGCCTGCCAAGTTCAAACCTCCCCCCCCCCCCCCCACCGCTCCCTCCCTGCCTGCCAGCGCGCTCACATTCGGAGGAAGTTGCACGGCGAATGCAAAACCCTCTTAGCGAGCTGGGTTTCTTTGCACTTAAAAAAAAAAAAGAAAAAAAAAGAAAAAAGAAAAAAATTGTGATTAAGGAAGCCTTGCGGGGCGGGAGGGGGTGTGTGCAGGCCTAGAAGCAAGTTGCAGACGGAATAGTAAGTTGCTGGCGAAGTCCGCCCTCCTCTTACCCCAAACTCCTGACCTCTCCTTCCACCCCCTTCGGGGCCAGCATCCAAGCTCCCCGCGGAGGCCCCTCCCCCAAATCTTGACATTTGCTGCTCCAGGCTCAGTGCCTCGCTCTGCCTTCTTTCTGAGTTCCAGGGACCCCTCTGCCCCTCCAAATAAAACAAAACACGCATCTTTACAACGTCAGCGTTTAGCTCCCTCCAGCTGTTCCCAGGGCGAGCCCCGGGTCTCCAAGAGAAACACGTGGCCGGTCCCCCTAGGACAGGAGAGGGGCGTGGGGGTGACAGTGCAGCCGCCGCGCGGGACCTGCCCCTAAGCTGCCCGCCCCTTTGGGCAGACTGGGGCGACTCTGGGACCGTGCCCCCTACCTCGCGCCGCACGCTACGGTTTAGGGGCCTGGGGGTTGGGGAGTAAGGTGTTATGGTGTTGCTTTGGGGTGCGAGGAAGTAACTTTTGCTCCCCCACAGGTGCCAGCGCTTGGCACTTCTGATCGGAGCTGAGGCTGCCGTGGCTCCACCCCATTCTCTCCCCCAGCCGATCGCGCAGCACTTGGACTCCGAGGGCGGTCTCCTCTGCCTGACCTCTTGGAGATCTCTGATTGGGGAAGCGCGTGCCGGAAGTCTCTCGCCGCCATCTTGGTAAAGAGCAGTGACGCCACACGGTCACCATTTTGGCAGAGGTGCTCTTTAGCTTCAAAACCGAGGCGCCCTTTCTTGGATGGAAAATGTAAAGGCTGCCCAATGTGTCTTCCGCTTTGCGCGGGTAGGCCGTGGCTGTAAGACGGCCCCTGGGCCAGAGGTGCTGCACAATCGCTACCTCCATGGGAGCCAGGGCCGCCATCTTGGCAAAGGAGCCGAAGCTTGACACCTCAAGAAGGAAAACCCATCCCAGTGCGGACCTCCTTCTCCAGGAGAGGAGTTATGAAGAGCCCTTGAACCACTTAGTGTTGAAAACAAAAAAGAAAGAAAGGAAACAAACAAACAAACAAACAAACAATAAACCTTTTAAGAAGAGAGAACCAAGTCAACCAGGTTCATAGTGAACATTGAGAACTTAGACCTATGACTTGGCTTTCCTTGCTGGCTAATTTCTCAACTACTGGGATGAGATATCTTCTGAATTTGGTCCCCAGACTTCAAAGAGATTCTTTTGTATTTGTGCGTGTTGGGGGATACTCAATTCTAAATAAAACTCATACTTACCCTTGAAGATGATCACTTTTTAAAAGGAACTAAGAATTGTGCACATATATCATTTTTATGTATACTTTCACACCACAGACCTAAGTAACTGAATTACTCATCAAAAGAATCTACTTCATTTTTTTCTTGCATGTTTGAGTTGTAAATGGTAGGTGTTCTTTTATTTTTGAATAATTTATGATTTTACAAGAATTCCTACTTAATATTTTTCCTTTTCCTTTTTTTTGCATGCCTAGTAATTCTTAATGTAGAAGAATACTTCATTTTAAGTTTTAAATTTCAGTTCCAAATATTTTAAATTGAACAGAAATAGGAATTTTTCCAGTTTTTTCTCTTTAGTGGCCTAACTATGCCTTAGTCTATTAGTTCAACAGAAAAACATCTCATGCTTTAATCCATACTGCTTTAAAAATTAGCCTAAACTCTCAACAACTAATCATATCTACACAGTAAGAAAAATAATTATGAAAATAATTTGCTTAACATTCATTGACTCTTCTGCTCAGTTTGCTGGAAGTGTTGAATAAAATAGATATTTTATTATACTTCTTGGGAAGTACTGGGGATCCTATATTCTAGGAAAGTACTCACTAGGCCAATGAACTATGTCGCTAGTTGTCTTAGTCAAGGTTACTATTGAGGTGATGAAACACCATAACCAAGAGCAACATGGGGAGGAAAGGGTTTATTTCATTCACAGTTCCATATAAACAGTTCATTATTAAAAGTAGTAAGGACACGACTTCAAACAGCAGGAATTTGGAGGCAGGAGCTAATCCTGAAGCCATGAAGGAATATTGCTTACTGGTTTGCTCTGCCTTCTTTCTTATAGACCCCAGGATCATCAGCTCAGGGAAAGCACCATCCACAATGGGCTTGGAGGCATTTTTCTTAACTGAGGTTTCTTTCACTTAACTTACCTTAACTTGTATCAAGTTGACATAAAACTGTCCGACATGTTAGTCCGACTTGATTTTTCAGCATGAGGAACTGGAACTTACAGAACTTGATCCAATGTCACATAGCTCCTCAGGGTTAAGGATGGAATCCAGTAATGTTAAGAGAGATTTTCCTCATGGATCCCATAATTTACATGAAGGGGCATTATGAATTCTTGAAAGACTTAAGCACTCATGGAATTTAAGCACTGAATTTCAAAGAAATTAAATAGTTTTTTTTTAAAACAGAGAAATGTCCATTGTACACAGATGAAGTTTAAGATTTTGATAACACGATTCTTATTATAGTTAATAACTATTAAGCATCTGTCCACCAGACACTATTCAATATTTTTATACATTACTCTTAACTCATTAACATGGTACTTACTCATCAATAACTCTAGGAAGTTAGTATTATTACAAGGTAAGAGACAGTATAAATCCCTACCTCAGAGAGAATGTATTTTATTATCTCATAAGAGGAGATAGGAATAAAACTGATATATTCAGACTCTATCTAGCAAAAACCTGATCTATCCTTTTCATTATGTTAAGTCCCTGGAACAGAAGCCCATATATACCAGCCTTAAGGTAATATTTTACAGAGTTATGATAATAATGCTGAGTCAATTAATCATCTGGGCATAATATTACTTGAGGTTGAATTGGCTAAATGACTTAACACAAAGTTTATGAATGCTACTCAAGATTTTTTATGCTTATCCGTGTGGATTTTAATTTCCAAACTTTACCCGTAAACAACTAGAACACATTATAATTTTACAATATCCTGCACAATTTGGTAACATGTTAGAATGGTAGTCCATTTGTTGTGTGAACTTTTGTTATATTCTTTCTCCCTACTAGAATATAAGACTGAAAGACAGAGACTTCCTATTCAACACTTCTTATGCAGTGTATAATTGATGCTCAGTGGGTGTTAATTGAGTGAATTGATGAATATGTATTGACTATTATGTCCTAAGACAAACAAAATATTAATAAGCCTGAGCTGCAACCAAATCACAATTTACATTTCTGTAGCATTTGGACTGCAAAGATTGCTCAGAAAGTAAAATGCTTTCTGCTCAAACAGAACCCACATAAAAATTCTGTTATGGCATCAGGTGCTTGTAATTTTCCCCACCCCACCCCACCCCCTTACACAGAGACAGGAAAACTCACTGGGGCTTGCTGGTCTCTACCTAAGCTCAAGATACAATGAGAGACCCTGTTAAGGGAATAAGATAGTGATAGAGCAGGACACCCAAAATCCTCCTTTGGTCTCCATGTGATCCCACAGATACATGCACCCCCCACCCCTCACACACACACACACACACACACACACACACAGAGAGAGAGAGAGAGAGAGAGAGAGAGAGAGAGAGAGACAGAGAGAGACACAGAGAGAGACAGAGAGAGATGACAGAGACAGAGACAGAGGAGAGGAGAACAAGAAGAAGAGAAGAAGGAGAAGGAAGAAGCAGAAGCAGCAGCAATAAAGGAAGAAAGACAAGAGTGAAGAATAAGGAAAGCATTTATATATCGCTTAATGTTTTGATATTTTCATTTCTGCTCATCTGTTTAATTATCTTCATTCTCATTGAAATAACCCAATAACAAAAGGGTCAGGTGATCCCCCTCAAAACCATCAATCAAATCATATGAGGATCCTGACCCAGCATATACAGGGGCTCTCTATTGCAGTGAAACAAGTCCAATTTTGCTGCTAAGTCCATCATCTTCTGTCTGCCCTTTATAGAAGGCAAAGCCTTCTAGAAGTGGTGATTAGTCTTTTGTTAAACTTAATAAGGTTATTTATTTAATACTGAAAGCAAGAGAACCATCAAGATGGATAACTTGAAAACTTTGTTTTCTAAAACCTAAAATCCATCAGTGAACGTTTAGTTGCCTCACCTTAGAATAAAGGTCTAACATTTTTATGAGTGCTATTTCATTTTTCCTGGGTGGTATATTCTCACAGTGTATTGGGACTAATGCCAGTATCTATATAGGGTAATGTTGAACAAGCTCTGTAACTCACTATACGTTAGTTATGACCACTTGTAAAGTGAGAATAAAATAATAGCAACTTAAATTACAAAGATTAATCAAGTTTGCTATATATGAAGTATATTAATTCATGAGGCATATTATATACTCAATTATCATTAAGAACTATTAGTCATTTAATTTCAAATTCCCCTAATAATTATTAGTCATTTTAATGTCAAATTTCTCTGGTTCTTCAAAAAAGTAGAAAAAGATATCAAAAGCACTTACAGAACAAACTAGATTTCTTCTTGTTTGTGATTCTTTCTCATCTTTTGAAGCATCTTCCATGCACACTGCTTGACTGAAATCACTTGTAGCATCTTTCCATTTAGGTTGTATAGAAGAATGGCTTCTTTTCATACTCATGTCTCATCCTTAATATGAAAACACACATGAGGGAAAACACAAGAGCCTGGAGAGCTCAGCTGGTAGCCAGAGAAATGTCTGGAGGAACCTTGGCTCTGTGTTCACCACTGCTGGCCACCAGTGCTTAGTCTTTCACCAAGACTACAGAACTTGGACTTATTGGGATGAATTGATGTGACTTTTGTTGGAAAAGATCTTATTCACGGAAAGACTCTACATAGCAATTCCAGGCCCACCTGTGCTACTGGTTATCATGTGAGTTCTCTTACAAAGAGACACTTCTTTAAAATTTATTTTCCTCCAGCTATGATCATTTTTCATGGCTCAGCTTGCATTTTTTTTTGTTTTGTACCCATTCCATTAACTCTATGATGTTAAATATAAATATGCTTTCTTGTTAATGAATAGTTTTGAAAATATTAGCTATATGGTAATCCGACACAACTTTTCTTGTTCACTGTCCGAACTACCTGAAGCCATCATAGCTAGTAAATGCCTCTTGAACATTGTGACTTTGAGAAACACATAAGGGGTTCAAAGGAAGCCCAGATAAACTAGAATGTCCCATTTCTGTGTGCTTTAATATTTCTATTTACAGAAGACATGTTTGTTATAAAAAATTCACACAAATATTTCAAGCTGTTAGAATCAGCTCTGCTATGGTATATGTTTCTTTTTCTAGAGTTAACATGGAAATTTGAAAATGTGGCATGAGGATGCTACATCTTCCCTTCCCTGTATTTTTTTTTTTTATTGTTTTGCCCTTTTCTTTTCTTTCGTCATAAACAACTTAAAATACCAGCTTCTCTTTCTGTCTATTAACCATTGGTGTTTGTCCTGGTTAAATCCTCTCTATTAGAAGAACTTGCTTGAAGCAATAAGGGATTAAAGAGGAGGTAAAACACCAGCTGACATATTAGATACATGTAGCCATAAGCAGAGATCTAATGTTTTCAGTGTTTGGAGACACTGGAGCAAGCACACAGAATAATTGCAGCGATTATTACGTACACTGTTTGTCATTTGTGGCATTTGTGGCTGGCCATTATGTCATTAGCTTTCTTCCTTTTCTGATTTAATCTCTTCTCTCCCATGCTCCTCTGGTAGATGGTGTCTCAGTCTGCCCCGTTTGTTGGTGGCGTTGCTCAGCTCAGTTTTGAGAGGCACTGCTTCCGTTTTAGATCTTACACCTCCTTTACTTAGTTAATGTATGTATTCATTTTATTTGAAGCTAAATTGGAGGTCATATTTATACACATTTTGTTTCTTGTAAAAGCAAAGCTGAGCTTTACTAAAGTGTCTTAAACTATATTTAAGCATGAGTGTTAAAAAGAGACACATGTGAGGGGGCACTTTAACACATGGACAGGCAGATGCAGGCTTCTAAAGGGGCAGCCGAATCTGTAAGTTCTTCACATCACATTCTAAAGTGGTGCAAAGGATATTTTGCTACACTTCATAAAATAGCATCAATATTAGATTTTTTTCTATCCTATTGCTTAATTTTCAACCTAAGGTCTGCATTTGAAACCCAACACAGTTTATACACTTGAATGGACTTCGGTTGGTCCTTTAATCTTTCAGTTTGTAGCAGGAGGTAATATCTACCCATGCATCTCACAGGAAGTAGGGTTGAAAAGAAGACTACTAACTTTGAGAATTATTCAGAAAACAGGAGAGGCATACATACGTTTTGCATCATCAGTAAGTTGCAACAAAAGTACCAGTTATCTTTACCCCTCTTTATTTGTGTCATGTGATATCCAGTGCACAGGGCAATGGAGTTTTAGGCAAGGGGGTGTCAACTTGTATCAGTGGTAGCTATACAAGCTTGCAAAAGCTGCCTGTTAATTTTTCAAAGATTTTGTTAGTTACTAATCATCCTCGTTATTACAAATAATTTACAAACTTACAGCTAAACATTTCAACAGCAATGTTAAATACTCAGGAGAGGTTTACTTTCTGATTATTTCACTATTATTTGATATGTTTGTTATATAATGGGAATCTTCTGATATGTTAAAAAAAAAAGAAGCATATTAACTCCTAGCCTCTGCATTCAAAAGTTATTCAAGTTATCTTGGTAGTTTGAAATCAACCATGGTCAAGTTTTTTGTACCATAAAAATTGGAAAAACCATAAACCAGCTCTTTGTTTTTATTGATATCCAGATGTCAGTGCTAATGGGGATTTTGATAATGAAGATGAAATTTCAAAATATGCAATTTTATGAATAATTATTTTTCCAGTACTTAAAAACCATTCCCTGGTTCATATTCATGGAGGGTTTTAGTCTTAAAGCTTTGTTGCTTCACTGTTGGCACTTTTTTCACTAGCAAGAAAATATCAGCCAAAAATCAGGTTAGAAGTTTAACAGTATCTGCCTGTTTTGCTGAGCTGAATATTAACTAAATGTTTATTTGTAGACTGACTTTACCAAAGATGTTGTATTGAACCATAGGATGGCCGTCAAAACAAGCAGGGGAAAGATTATTGAAATCATTCTTTGAAAATCAGTTGGCCATACAGAAGTTACTCTTAAAGGTTATTCTATACCTTATGTATTATAAATTGTGTGATGCAAATTTATTTCAATGAGTTTATAAAAATAGATTTCCCCCTCTCACCTAAATGGCAATGGAAGTGAAAACAGACTGGAATGGCTAAGATAGGAAAACCTTTGCAAGATGAACAGAGGGCAGACCAGTCACTATAAACACAAACATCTGGTTGGGAATGGAGTTGGGGAGGGACTCAGAGGAATTGGGCAAGAGGAAACGATAATCAGAATATACTGTATACAAATTTATTTTTATAAAAGAAAAAAAAAACAGAGGAACAGTTTATGCTGGGGGATGGGACAGGTGCTGTCTGTCAAAGTCTAAGAAGAGCCAGTGGTAGATGGCATAGAAAAGAAGTCCAAGGGCGGCAAGCAATAGGAAAAACATTGCAAGTTCTGGGGTTTCAGAAGCACATAGAGAAGGGTTTGTTTCTTCGTTGTCAAATTGTTATAACATATGGGTAGAAAAGGGAAGCTCATTGTGTCCAAACTGGGGTTCACATACTTAGGTATTTTCTTTCTCATCTAGAAATTCATTGATTTCTGCATGTATTGAGGAGTTATTAATTCACCCCATGTCTTGATCCTGTTTCAAAGCTATGGTCTAGCATTGGCTCGCTTTAACTGTAAAGTCTCAATCCCCCTGGAGTCCACAGATAGTGCTACATCTTTAAGCTGCTTGTAGTTATTCCAAGCTTTTCTTAACTATCTGACACAGAGCAAATAAGTAGAGCCTACCATAAGTCACCTGGGTATTGTACCTCACGGTTATCAGCAAACAGGGCAGGCTGTCATGATGCTCCCTGGTTGATTCATTATAACTAAACCGTATTCCATATTATGAGCTGTTTGTTTTCATTTTAGCATATTTAAAGATATTTGCTAACTTTATGATATTTTAAGACATATAAATGTTCCACAAAAGAACTCCTAAGAAAGAGCTTCAGCAAGGGCTGACAGCTTGAAGATTCCCTTTGGATATGTTCCTTTGTTCACTTCAGTTTTTTGATCATTAGATACTTTATAGGTGGCTTCACTAACTCACAGAATATTAGTGGAAGAAGGCCAGGGCATGGGAGTAATGGAGTGGGAGAGCACTTTCCTATCACATCTAAGACCAAAGCTTCATCTTCAACAATGCATAATTAAATTTCTTTCCAACTAATCTTATAGATGGAAGGGGCTTTCTCAGCTAATTTTCTCTTCCATTCATGCTTGCATTCATTCCATCAACAAAGTAACAAATTTTTCAATTATTATGTCTACAAAACCCAAGTATGTAAATACGCATCAATTTAAAAGATTGTAATATAATCCCTATTTTTGAGGAAATGGAGGTAGAGAGATTGACAAGTTGTTATCCTGCATTATGAACTTGGAGGAACATTGCAGTGGTTACATGGGCACTATGATATGCAAGAAGTCACCTGAATGTCAGAGGTAGGAGAGTTGGTGTGAACACAGAAATGGAGGGAGTGGCCGGGCGTGGTGGCACACACCTTTAATCCCAGCACTTGGGAGGCAGAGGCAGGCAAATTTCTGAGTTCGAGGCCAGCCTGGTCTACAGAGTGAGTTCCAGGACAGCCAGGGCTATTCAGAGAAACCCTGTCTCAAAAAACCAAAACCAAAACCAAAACCAAAACCAAAACCAAAACCAAAACCAAAACCAAAACCAAAACCAAAACCAAAACCAAAACCAAAACCAAAACCAAAACCAAAACCAAAACAAACAAAAAAGAAATGGAGGCCAGGTAGGGCTGCCTGAAGATGTCACTGATTTGAGTGATGGATCTCATTCAAATGGTTTGGTCATTTCTCAAGGAGAAACATTCATAATAGAAGATTGCCACTAGTAATCGATGATACATATACATCATATACATATACATACACATACACATACACATACACATACACATACACATACACATACACATATACATCATATACATATACATATACATATACATATACATATACATATACATATACATATACATATACACATACACATATACATATACATCATATACATATACATATACATATACAATATGATACCCAACTGTTAAAGCAAGAGTTATATGTATTCAAGCATGGCTAGATGTGAGTCAAGAACTTACATCATGTCAAAAGGGCTTGAATTCTATCTCTTAGCTTTATTTCCCTATTGTAGTTTTATTCTTGGGAAAGGATTCTCTACCTATATGAATATGTCCTCCAGCAGAGACGAGTTCTCCTCTCTGGCAATGATCTCCTTTGTCCTCTTCCTGAAAAGAGACTTTATTGTTTTGTTGGGCCCCATGAACCAAGACCCATGACCCAAACAGACAGACAGATAGACAGACAGACAGGGAATCAAACAGAGGCGTCTGATAATGACTGGGACTATTAAAATTGGAGTAAAAAGGATGCGGGACATGCAGAAATCACCAGAGGTTCATCTTTGCAGTGACAGTTACTTATCAAAATGTAACAGTGACATAAACACCACACTTGACATTTTACCTAAAATGTTTGTCACAATGGAAATAAACCCCTAAAAATTAAGTAAAGTTGTGCTTACAAGTGCTACTAGTTCCATCCTGACTTTAGTAGAAATCAGATGTTATTTATACTTTGAAACTTCAGATAGTACACAAATGAACTATTACTTTTAGAGAATAGTGCTTCCATTTAACTGGGCTTTCTTCAAGACATCTAGTGATGTTTTAAACTAGCTTTATAGTCTTCTACATAAAGAATGTGTCTTGATTGAAGATGGTTTCAACAAACATGAGGGGTGCAGACGGCTACTGTGAGACTCGGCCAGCCCATTCTGCTCTTTCTGTCTTGATAAGTTGAATGTCATGCAAATGTCTCCAGCCTTGGTAGTAGACAGGCAGGAAGCCAGAACCAGTAATAGAAGCAGGAGGCAGTCTGTGAATACTTGCTGATTAATTTTAGCTCCATAGGCTTGATGGGTTTTCCATCCCTATAATTATCATCAGCAAATAGTTATTGAATGATGTCCAGCATATTTTTATTCTTCCTTCTTTGGCCCTAATTTTCCTTTTCTATTTTACCTCTCAGTGTGAGTTCATCACACGTATTTCTGTTCATCAGACCAAGAGCCTCCTGTGATTAGTGGGTAGAGACTCAGTTATAGTCCTCCTACAAGGTTATTTATATAACATGTATCTGTAAATCTGTCTGTCTGTCTCTCTCTCTGTCTATCACTTATCTACCTATATAAATTATCTTTATTAAGAAATGGCTCAAATACTCTCTGGAAATGGTAGGAGAATATATTATATGTGTGAGGAGATAAGATAGGTGACTGAATAGCTCTTCTGTTCTGGCTGCTGTATTAGTAGATCCATATCTGCTTTATAAAATTGATATTTTTTTATTACAAGTGATATGCAACATCTTTTCTCTCATAAGCTTTTGCTAGAGTTGATCTGTGGAGGAAATGGAGAGTGGGGTTGATGGTGTGAGTTATGAAAGTAACAACTGTCAAAAGATGTTCTAAAATGAAGATGATAGGCACCTAAACAAAGTAGTACCCTTCATGTTTGTGGCATTAGAAGGACGAACTGTCACTTTAGATGCCATTTCTGTCTTTAAAAAATTTAAAGTAATATGTACTAGTAAATGATACAAACTTATTCTAAGAGCCCAGACATGCAGAAGAGGATGATACATGAATTTCCCCCCCCTACCTCTAGTCCCATTTACAGACATAAGGTGTAGTTAGTACTTCCTTGGGCCTTTTGTCTGGTCACAAGTTTATACATATTTACCCCCACAGTTTAGTAGTAATTCAAAATATTATTGTGTGTATATGTGTGTAAAATGTGTAAGTGTAGGCATATGTGCCATGATAGAGGTGTGTGTGTGTGTGTATGGGTGTGTGGGTGTGTGTGAAACTCTGTGAAGTGGTTCTTTCCCATATTTATATGGGTAGATGAGGGATATTGAGCTCCGTTCACCAGGTTTGCCTAGCAGGAATGTTTGCCTGGTTAACCTGTTTATCTTTGAAAGAAAAGTGAAGTTTTATTGCATGCATTTTTTTTAACTTCATTAAATGTCTTGGGGTTTTATGTCAATATTTTTAGGTAATTGTGGCATAGTGCATTACAATGCATCATTACTGCATATTTAAATTATTTCCAAGCTTTCAGTATTGCAAGCTATACTCAGATGAATATCCTTGTATTTACACATTTACATCGTTATGTAAGTACTTTTGTAGTCAATAACTAGTACGTGGCTCATGCACTGACTAAATACCCAGTGTGCCACACTTACAGAAAAGCTGGTTATCCCAGCTTTTGTTGTTGTTGTTGCTACTCAAATCTTCCTTTGGATAGATAGTCTTGCAAAACTCCAGTTAATAGACCTATAAATGGTTATAAGAAATAAGTTCTACCTGAATATCCTTATATCTGCTTCAGCCATGCCTTTGCTAAATCCATCCTTATAGTAAAAATAAGTTCCAGAAAATTAGTTTATTGAGTTTGGAGAGGAAACCCACAAGGGATTCTTTAAGAACAGCGTAATGGTTCTCCTGAGCAAACTTGAACCTGCCATGGTGCCATTGCCACATGATGGGATGGCATTGTTTTCGTGCCAAGAGTCAACTTTCCACATATGGTATCTGATCCAAAACTCTTCATTGTAAAATAAAGCAGCATAACTTCATTCCATCATAACTCCATGTGTTTGAGGTACTATAACCATCTCTCACCATGTGAGGAGGCCAGACTTGGCTTCTCGGGACATTAGTGCAGAGATAGGTACAGGGTAGGAGGCAAATGTGCCTTTATTCTAGGCCTTCTGGGAGTGCTTAGAAACTTATCTTTTTAAAAAAGTAAAACAAAAATAAAAACAAAAGAGAATGCAGTCTTAGAATAGCTGGAGTCTACCACTTAGAGACACCATTGAAATAAAATAGAACAAGAGAGAGAAGAAAGGGAAATCTGGAAGACAGATAGAATCTTTATCATCTAGTTTAAATAAATACTGGGGCTAGATATCTCTGGATGACAGTGAATGTCACATACTTCAATTAGGAACAATTATATGCTTCCCCTTTTTTTCTCTCCCATTTACCTTCCTCCTTTTTCTTCTATTTTTCTTCCTTTAAGCAATTTTTGTTTTGCTGCAGCCAATCGGAGTTAGGTCTGACTTTTTACCTCTAACCAAGCGCTGTTTGCAGAACCAATGGTGTAGAACACAAGCCTTCCACTCGCACTGGAGCAGAGAGGTGGGCCAAGGTTACTGGGCATCTAAGATGACCTCAGGTTGTATAGAGTTTCCTCTTAATGATTAATTGGCTGAGCTGGGTAAACTCCCTTTTTTTTTTTTTTTTTTAGAATGTGTACAAATGGGGAGCTTTCATTCTGAAGTTACTTTTCTGATTCTGGCTACATTTGCCTCAAAGTTTCACTTTTATCAAGAAATCATATGGGAAACACTCCTCCATTAGGGGCATGTTTCAAATGCAAAAGGAGAAACAGAACCATGGTAATCCAAGCTAATGGATTCTTTAACTTCAGTGTAAAACCCTTAAGTTATTATTCTTTTGCATGTGTCATTCCCGAATTTATGGTTTATTGCTTTGTTTACCGAAGACTTGATAATACATTAACTTACAGTTTATCTGTTGATTTGATCTACTGGAATTACATAATAAAATAGCAGCATTTGTTTACTTCAAACCAAAGCCTGAAATCTTCTCTGATATGAAAATCAATTCCACAGTTTAATTCTATCTGCAATCTCTATGCAAACACCATTCATATTTTATTTACATAAACTTTACATTTCCTTATATCTGTAATAGAAGCATATGGTATGGGTGATAAGGTAGTTATAGTCATTCAATATTTATTTGCTTATGAACAGCTCCAACTAGATCTGAAGACTCCAGACTATGTATTCTAGTAGACATGTATCCTTGACAAATCGTTTAACTTCTTTGAGTCTTTTGTTTCCTTATCTGAGAAATATAGCAAGAATATTTGTCTTAAAAGATACTTGCAACAGAATAAATAAGATATTCCTTTCAAAGCCTTTAGCAGATGCTGGCCCTGAGCAATGAAGAGCAAAGCCACTCTTATTCCTACAAGATGTACAATGTCTAGCACCACATATCTTAGATAAGTCCCCATGTGTATGACATCCTTCACACTAAAGCTGCTCTCTTCATATCATGGGCTGTGCAGCAAAGCTATTGAGTACCTGCTGAGGATTCTGTAAAAGAAAACTAGACACTGACTGGGTATTTTAATTTTCCCTATATGATTTCCAGGCCTATCACAACCATAGGGTCCTGTAACTCTACAAGCAATACATGGTACATCTCTGTGCAGTTTGATCATTATGAAACCTACCAAGACTATAGATTCCACTATCCACCTGAGCATGATATAAATAAATAAAGACAGGTATTTCAAAAGCACAGGTTGGACAGAATGCTACAGCTAAAAGAAGGAAACGCACAGAGGATGAAATGATTTGTCTGGAGTCTCACTGACTTGCTAAAGGTCTAAAATGAACAACAACAACAACAAAAACCTTTCTAATTCCTCATCAAATGGTTTACACATGATACATAGGGATATCTCTTCAGACACCACTGTTTACCTAGAATGAATTTATTGCCGGTGACATTTTCATCCTCAAATTTACTTGTTTACTTTTATCAGTGCACTCAAAAGCTTTAACTGCAATGTCCAAGTCTGTACAGTGGAGCAGACCCTGCACTAGATGTGAAGTCAGTGCTCTGTGCTTCTTCTGCCTCTCCTCTCAGCTGTATGATCCTAAGTCATGCTTCTTCCTTGTGTTGGTTGACTTTTCTCTTGTGCTTAGGTCTGTGGTATTTCCCCCCTCACTGCCCTTAACCCGTCTAGAGGTATGGTTACCCTTCTGCATCCATTGGACATGGGCCCCAGGGCTCTCTGTGGATCCCCAAATGTATAAAATGTTTAAGTCCTTTCTATAAAGTACTACTATAAAACTCAATGGGAAAACTATATGATTGTTATAAGACACTGCTTAGGGAACAGCAACAAAACAATATGTATGTTTGGCACTGTTTTTTTCTTTGTGTGTATATATGTGTACAAGTTTGTACAGGTATAGGTGTACATGTACATGTGTGTATGTGTATGTTTGTGTATATATGTACATGTGCACATGTGTGTGGAATCTAGATGTCAACAGTGAGTGTCTTCCTTATTTTTTGAGAAAGGGTCTCCCACTAACCATGGAATTGGCCAATTCAGCTAGGCTTGTTTCCTCTCTCATGCTGGGGTTATAGGCTCTATGCGCAGCTCTTTGACATGAGTTCTAAGGGATTAAACTGGTGCTTCCTAAGCACAAGCAAGCAAGCATTTTACAACTGAACAGTCACCTGTGCTCCTAGACACCATTATTTTCCTTGGTGCACGTTTAGTTGAGTCCACAGGTTCAGAACTCATTGATGCAAAGAACCAACTGTAATGATGCCTCCCTTTCCTTCCACTGGCTGCAAGGCTTTGGCTGGCACCCCATGACTTCCTACTGTTTGCCTCCATGAAGGCACTGAAGATGAAGATAAGTAAAGTGCGTTCCTCTTCTTGAGGCCATCTCAGAATAGAGTGATCAGAGAAACAAGGAGATGAGGAGGTAATAAAGACGGCTATGATAGAAACCCTTGGGTGGGAGGAGGAAGACAGAAGACATTGAGGAGATGACCATTCCCCACTGAATGGAGAGGAGCAACCACAGTCTGAAGCTAAAGGTAGGGACCTCATACAGAGAGGCAGACTATTTCCCACGGCGCTGGCTTGAATGAGAGCACAACTAGAAGGAAGCATATTTCTCTGGGTATGACCTTCACCTAGTTATCTCAGCTTCCTCATCAGTTATAACAGGCAGAAGGTCCGGATTCTCTTTCAGGCTGTTGTGACCAGTCAATGAGATTATATATGATGATGTTAGCAGGGTACTCAGCAATAACTTGTTAAAGTAACAATAGAAGTATTACCAGTTTGTTTTCACCAGACCTGTTGTCGTTTTTTCTTTCTTTCAAGGACAAGGACATATTTATACCTTGGTAGCATACTTCATTGTATTTAGAGATTGTGGTGTGTGTGTGTGTGTGTGTACTTGCTTGTATCTCTGTTTGTGCAAGTACTCACAGAGAAGATAGTGCTAGATTGCCTGAAACTGAAGTGACTGGCAATTCAGAGTGGCCATGTGGATTCTGGTAACTGAATCTGAATCCTCTGCAAGAACTCTTAACGATGGAACTATTTCATTAGTTCCTAGAAATATTTCTAATAACACCAAAGGACTTGAAGCAGTATGAGTTAAAAAGAAAACAGAAAGAAAAAAAATGACTTAGCAAAATGATTCAGCAGAAAAGTATGGATGACTCAGAAAAGTGTGAGACGACTCAGCAGAAAAGTGGAAGGTGACTCAGCAGAAAAGTGCTTGCTGCTTGTGTGCACATCCCCCCACCCCCACCCCCCATCTCCAGCTTCCAATTTGACACAGCTAGAGTTATTTGAGAAGAGGGAACCACAACTGAGAAAACAAGTTTGGCCTATAGACCAACCGGTGGGGCATTTTCTTAGCTAGTATTGGGGGGTACCAACCCTGGGAGGAGGCCTTGAGTTGTATAGAAAGCATAGGGAAACAGGAGAACCAAGTCAGTATGTAGCACTCCTTCGTGGCCGCTGCTTCACTTCTTGCCTCCAAGGTCCTGCCTTGAGTTCCTGCCCTGACTTCTCTCAGTTACTAAGTGTGGCCTGAATGTAAACCCTTTCCTTTCCAAAGTCGCTTATAGTCTGTCATGGAATTTTATTATGGAGACAAAAAAGTGACTAATATAGCAGGGATGCTGCTAGGTGTCCCATTGTGCACAGGATGGTCCATTACAATCAAGAATTATCCATTCAAGTGCCAGCCAGTGCTGAGGTTGAGTCCTGCCCTGAAAATAACCCGTTCCCTGCTTATTTTCCAACAATCATCAAGGAACAAGAACTATCAAGAGTGTGTCTTCATTTACCTGCAAAAGTATTTCCTTTGGGCATTTTACCCACTTTACCATCTCCTTTGGAAAAGAAAGTTTTCTAGAGTTTTTGGTACAGTTTTTCAAATGGTCTTGTCTTGTTAAAAGAATGGATGTAAGTGTGTGTGCCTTGAATGAATATGGGTACCTGTACAAAACCTGCAGGGGCCACATTCCCTACTCTGTCACTATTGACTTCACTCCTTTGAGATGGTAACATACTGAATCTGGCGCTAAAAGAGTGTTTAGCAAGCCTCAAGGATCCTCTTGCCTCTGTCACCCACAGTGCTGGGTTACAGGAGCGTGCAGCCATGCCGGGCTCTAACTCAGGGCCATAACTAAATGGGTGGCCCTGAAAATTCAGCATCAGTGGAAGATTTCTGAATGCTTGAAGACCAAAACCTCAATATCAAGTTTCCAATGAATCCATGCAGCATGCTGGCCACATTGCGTCTCATGACTTCACCACAGCCTTGCTTCTGAACATACCACACATGAGGCCAACAGTATTACCTAAAACATCCTGGTAAAGAGTGGAGACTATGGTGCATGATACATCAGCTTGTCTCTATTATCCAAGTTTTCTCTTATAGTAATATAATCATCTAATTAGAACAAAGACTTTTACCAAAATGTCTACCTACCTACCAAAATGTCTCAGCATGTAAAGATCCAATCAGTCTAATTTTGGGTCATATTCTATATATTTAGATTTCAAGCTTGCTATTTGCACTATTTGTTTGAACTTCACAGAAAGTATCCAGTGAGTTTCAGCTTGGGATCGGGAAAGGATTTCCAACAATTTCTGAAGTGGTGCTAAACATAGTTTGTGTTACATGTTTATACAAGTGGTGCTCCCAGCACTGATGATTGTAAAATCCAAATATTGATAACCTCTGAAAATTGAAGATGCTCTATAGTGACAGTATCAAATATTCATCTAAGGTTGAATTATTTATGTAAAAACAAATATACTCATTAACATGCAAATATGCTTACTTTAATAAATTCCAAAAGTGTGTGTATACAGGGAACTAAAATTTTCTTTATGATTTCATGTCAACAAATGTTTGGCCTGTACAAATATTTTATATCCCTGGGGTTGTTGGAAGATGGGATTAGTACGAGCAGTCCTGATACAGAACACTGTCAGCTGTTACTCTTGAGTCTTGCTTGTTTGCTTTGAGAGATCATTGACTTCCCCATAGGACTCTCATCTTCTTCTAAACTGTAGGAGTGATATTAGCTAGGAAGAAGGTCATGTTCCTTCAGGGCAGGTGACATGATTGCAGGTGAGGCCAGGAAGGCCACAGTAGGGAGCTGAAGTGTCACTGATGGCTAGTCAGCCCTGCCTCGTTGTTAGGAGTCAATACCGTGTATTTTTCTCCCCCTCCCTTCCCATTTACCAGTACTGTCTTCTCTTTATGTCACTATCATTTTTCCCAAAGCATGCCATGATCCCAAGGCCTTCCCTCTCCCCTGCTTTGCTTTAACATTTATGCTACTTTGCATGGCCATCCTTTAAACACTGATTTCCATTCAGATCACCTGAGAGTTTGTTTAAAATGCAGCTATCCAAGCTCACCTCCAACCTCCAGCCTAAGGGCAGAGTCCAGGAATCTTTATCCGAGGTAGTGTGATTTACTATCTAAGAACACATCTGAGAAACCAAACTGCAGAAGACATTCACTAGATATGTGACCAAGTATTTACCGGTCTCTTGTCCCATCCTCATTTGTAAGATGACTCTGAAAGAGAAGCTAGTTTGGCTTTCAGAGCTGGAAGGGAGAGGAAACCAATCAATTCCACAAAAGAAAGCACTACACACCACTCAGAGGTCCCAGGGACTTCTTAACATGGCTTTCTTTTATTAAGTTGCAGCTTCATTTCTTGACTTAATGACTTACGGTGTTGTTAAATCAAAACAATAAAATAATTTTTGAAGAGGAAAAATTGGAGAACTCATACTTACCAACTTTAAAAATTACTACAAAGCTACACTGATCGAAATTGTGTGGCATAAGAACAGATGTTTAGATGAAAAACAGAATAAAGAGTCCTGAAACATAAGTCTTAGATCAACTGATTTTTCACCAAAATGCAAAGACATACAATCTTTCTCAACAAACAGTGCTAGGATAATTGGACAAACACATGGAAAATAAAATACTCTAAAGTAAATTCAAAGTGGATTGTAGACTTAATTGAACAGGTGAAATTATAAAATCTTTATGAGAAAACATATGGGCAAGTCTCTTTGATCTTGGATCATATAATGGTTAGAGCTGATATCAAGCATAGGCAATCAAAGGAATAGCCAAACTAAATTTTATCAAAATTAAAAATCTTTTCTATTTCCAAAGATATCATGAAGAAAATAAAATGTTGGCTAACAGATTGAGGGAACTATTGCAAATCATATATCTGATGCAGCACAGATCTATTATATATAAAGAATTGTTGCTACTCAATAATAAAATGACAACAAATGGCTTGCATAGAGTTCCCTAAAGGAAATAAATTACTTAAAAGAATTTAAACATGTTAAAGAATGTATAACCTTACTAGCTGTGACTACAAGAGATATTATTCTATTTCTACTAGGCTAGGCATAATTTTAGAAAAGGAATGTAATGCATTGGTGAGGATATGGAGAAACATAACCCTACCACAGTGATAATTGAGTTCCAAAATTGCTCAGTCTTATGGAGTACATGTTGCAATCCCCTTAAAGAGTTAAGCATAGACTTAGTATATGATCTTTAGAAGAGTTTGAGAAACTCCAGAACACTGTGGGTTAGTGCCGTTGCCCTTTGTTGCCTCCCAGAACTCGAAGGTAAAGCACCACTACTGAAGACACATAGACCTCATAAACAAGACTTGGAGGAATTGAGCTGGACCTGACCTGGAAGCTTCTTCCTTGAGGACTAGCTCTCATAGTATCATAAGGTGCTATGCAAGCTTCCAAGATGAGAACAATTAATAGTCCTACCTAGATGCAAAGCCTACCAACCACAACGATGACCCAAGGGAACAATAGTGGCATTTATATGTTGGGGTAACCAACAACTGTCTAATTGGACTCAATGCCTGCTCAATGGGAGGGAATTCATGTCTGGTATTATAAACCTGTCCAACTACCCATAGCTGGTGAGGTCATAAACCCTAGAGGATGATATACTACTGCCTCTTTTTTAAGCCGCTGTAATTTCTAACTGCATTCCAAATACATATTTTTATATCCACAAATAAGTGTAGCACTCACCACTCATCAAAAAACCCTACTTTTGAAGCAGATGGAGAGCATTACAGAAATCTAAACCTAAATCAAATTACAAAGACAAATGATCATTGGGTTCCAAACCCAATTGGTACATCTGTAATAAAGTCCATTGGTACATCTATAACAAAGCCCCTACACTGAAGGCTCAGAGAACACTATGGAAGAGGGAGGTTAAAAGATTATAAAACCCAAGGGGATCAGGATAGCTGCTGTGAGATATCAATTTTCATACATGACAGGAAAGTTGCATCCTTAAAATCTCAACAATTTGGTTACTCAAACAAGATCTTCACAATAACAAAGACTAACTGACCTGTCAGCATAGATGGCAGAACTCTTGAATGCCCTCACGTCTAGATGAAGAGCTACAGGCAATCAGTGGCTGCTGAGAGAGGAAGAATCATTCTCCTCCAGGAACTAGGCCACTGCTGGGTTATCTAATCATAAGTGATCAGCCCTAAACACACAAGCATACACACAACACCAAATGAACTCGACGGCAATTTATATGTATGTGTCTTAGGGTTTCTATTGTTGTGATGGAATGCCATGGCCAAAAGCAAATCGAGGAGGAAAGGGTTTGTTTGGCTTCCATATCATTGTTCATCATTGAAGGAAGTCAGGACAGGAACTCAAGTAGGGCAGGAGGCTGGAGACAGGAGCTGATGCCGAGGCCATGGAGGGGTGCTGCTTACTGCCTTGCTCTTCATGGCTTGCTTAGCCTGATTTCCCAGGGATGATACCACCCACAATGGGCTGACCCCTCCCTTATCAATTGCTAATTTTAAAAAATTGCCTTATAGTTGGATCTTATGGAGGCATTTTCTCCATTGAGTCTCCCTGCTTTCAGATAATTTTAGCTTATGTCAAATTGACATAAGACCAGCCAGCATAGTGTATATGTGTGTATGATTATATATCTATGTAATAATAATTAAAGAAGTCATGAATCTGAGTGAGAATAGGAAATGTCAGAAAGGAGAGGGAGGGAGGTGTGGAAATGGCATATATACAGTACTCATATATAAAAATTTCAAAAACCAATTAAAGAAAAATATAAAAAGGAAGTCTCTTGAGTGAAGTTCTACATTTCTAAACAAAATGCTATACTTGAACGTTTCCAATGATGTTATCCCTATTAGTCAAATGGTTATAATGTAAATGCCTGTCAGGTGATGCAGGAGAAAACAAGTGTGGTCTGCATAGCAAGATGCTGTGGATCCACAGAAAGGGAAGATGTGCCAACCAGGGTATGCAGAGACGTCTTGTCTTTAAGTTCTAAGTCGGCAGCTCTCAATCTGTGGGTCTCAACCCTTTTATACATCACATAGCAGATGTCCCGCATATCACATATTTACCCTAGAATCCATAACCATAGCAAAATTACATTTATGAGGTAGCAACAAAAATAATTTTATGGTTAGGGGTCAGCATACATCTGTATTAAAGGGCCACAACACAAGGAAGGTTGAGAACCACTGGTCTAAGTGGATAAAGCCAAACATAAATGACCACATACTGCATGATTCTAGTTACCTTCCAGCACCAGATGGGAGGTTATAGAATCTGGGAATTCCTCTTTTTGTCCCTGTGCAGTGCTTGGTTTGAATGCAGAGTCTTGTGTATGCTGGCTAGGCATATCCTCTGCCATGGAGCTACATACCCAACTGTCTGGGATGCCTCTTGTTAGTGAGAAAGTTAGGGTCAATATGGCAGTGGAAAGCATTGTAACTAAAGGACATTATGAGCCAATGATCGGCAGGCATGCCACTCATAGCAGAAATGTATATATCAGACTATGTCCTCAAGATATTTGAAAGGGATTCACCTGCCTTCTCCCTACATCTCCTGCTGCTTTAACTTTTTCTTATAAGATGCTATGTTATACTAGTTAAGTGTTAGACTCTGGTTTATACTGTAAGAGTTCAGCTCTTATTTCAACCACTCAGTAGCTTTGTGTTCCAAATGAAGTTATATTCTTTCTTTCTTTCTTTCTTTCTTTCTTTCTTTCTTTCTTTCTTTCTTTCTTTCTTTCTTTCTTTCTTTCTTTCTTTCTTTCTCTTTCCTTTCTTTCTTTCTTTCTTTCTTTCTTTCTTTCTTTCTTTCTTTCTTTCTTTCTTTCTTCTTTCTTCTTTCTTTCTCTCCCTCTCTCTCTCCCTCTCCCTCTCTCTCTCTCTCTCTCTCTCTCTCTCTCTCACCTGCCTGCCCTCCCTCCCCCCCACTCTTTCTTTCTTTTTTCAAGACAGGGTTTCTCTGTGTAGCCCTGGCTGTCCTGGAACTCACTTTGTAGACCAGGCTGGCCTTGAACTCAGAAATCTACCTGCCTCTGCCTCCCAAGTGCTGGGATTAAAGGCATGTGCCACCACCGTCCGTCTATACTCTCTTTCTTTAATTATGAACAGGACTTAGCTATAGTTTTGACTTAATAGTCTTAATTAATTAAAGGTTTAACAAAGTAATTGCATAGATAGATTTATACTGTGCTTGGTAATACAAATAATAATAAACACTAACCACCATAGTTGCTTTTAGTGCTTCTCTAAGGACTTTATGTTATAGATAAGAAAATAGACTACTCCCATTTGGCATCTGTGTTTTTCATAAGGATCACTTGAGCAAAGTACAATAATATATATCTATATCTATCTATTTATGAAGTGTCATAATAAAGCTCCACCCACTAATTATAAAATAAATTAAAGAGAGAATTAGTAAGTTGGACTTAGTAATTAAGTCAATTAGTAAGACTATTAAGTCAAAACTATAGCTAAGTCCTGTTCATAATTAAAGAAAGAGAGTATAGCCGGATGGTGGTGGCGCACGCCTTTAATCCCAGCACTTGGAGTCACTTGGATTTGGAGTATAAGTCTGGCAGAGAACAAGGATGCACAGATTGGGGTTCCTAGTCTGCTAAGCTGTGGATGAAAGTCTCAGCCATGGCAAGCTCACCAAAATGACAAATGTTACCTTGTGACACCCCTGCAGGCTTGTATCTCATGAACTTTAGGAGGGGACTCCACACAGGAAGGGACAAAAAATGGCCATGCAGTGTGCAAAAGCTGCAGGTTGGATCTCCAAGGCTGAGTTTTCGACACTGAGTCACACTCCTTTCTAAAATGCTCCTCAGACTTCTTCAGGTTCTAGGGGTAAAATTGAAGTAGTGCTCTGATCCCACAATGCCTCCTGATTGGCTCCTGTCTGTCTGTCTTTCAGCTTCATTGTGCAACCCTTGGCTTACCATGCTCTCATCCAGGAGTTGGCAAACCACAGCCAAGATTTTTAAAACTTTATTAGGACACAGCACACTCATACATTTATGCATCTCAGGTGGCTGCTTTCACACTGAAATGGCAGAGCTAGGCCATAGAGACAGAAACCATATGGCCCACAATGTGAGCACATGGTAACATTTAATGAAACCCAGGAAATGAGGTCTGGTTGAGGGTCCAAGAAGGAATGGCTTTGTTCATCAGCTAAGAATTTTGGCTGTAAAATAGAAGCGATGTTGGTATGTGTGTGTAAGGGTGTGTGTATGTTTATGTGTATGTATGTATGTATGTATGTATGTATGTATGTATGTATGTGTGTGTGTGCATGTATATGTGTGTGTTTAGGGGTGTGTGCATTGAAACCCTCAATTCCCTAACCATTTTGACGATCATACTCCTATGACCATCAAAGTAGCTTGGAACACACTCCTTGTTCCAAGGGCTTGTGACTTTGGAGCACACATTTTGTCAAACCCTGACTACTTTGATTTGGCATTTTGGCTAAGGTGACTTCTGTGTCTTTGATGGCTCTTACACCTACATGCTGCAGACATTCTCCTACCACAGTTCTTAGAGAACATGCAATGGAAAGCCAATGACTCTCAGCCATCCGATGTACCCAATCCACTTCCTAATCATAAGGAATGGCAATGACTGCAGCCTGCACATGGCACTCCCACTGTCCTATCTGATGCTCACTGAGGAGGGAAGCACTTCTCATCTACATTATAGATGAGAAAACTAAGGAAAAGAGAAGTGATGTCATTTGTCCAAGATGTATGGCCATAATAGTGAGGATAGTTCTAGGATTAAACAGTAGTTCTGATAACATAGCACTGATTAATTTGCCTTAGTAATGGATCTCCATCATATGGTTAAGCTAATGCCTCATCCTTGGTTGGAAGTTTACAGCTTATTAAATAGGCAAGAGAATCCTCATTTTCCAGACTTGTAAATTGAGGCATGAAAAGTCAAGAAATTTGCCAGTGTTATGGAAACGTTACATTTGTGAGGCAGAAGACTATCAGGGGTTGTGTCTCTCTCCACTCTTCCTATTGCAAAACAGAGGTGAAATGGAGCCATAGGTAATTTCTTTGTAATGGAGCATCCATGATTCAGTGTTAAATCACAGTACACTGTCTATCATGGATGTTCTATGATACACATGTATCATATCTGTCAATCACACACAAAAGCTCTCTTAGAAAGACTTTCTACTGAGAAATATGTATTAAAGGGAAAAAGAAGAAGTATAGCAATAAAATAATAATAATAATAATAATAAACATTGAAGAGAAACTCACCATTATCTCACTAAAGGGCAGTTAAGTCTATCTTATCCTTACAGAAAAATGATAAGTCTGCATATTTATATGTATGAATATGTACTTACATATGTACACACGATGAAGCCAACTTTCTTTTAGTTATGTCTGTGATTTTTACACTTTTATATTATGTTCTGTTTCCTACTCTGTGTTAATTTATAGTAAATAAATTTACAGAAAACTCAAAATTTTAACTAGAGAAGGGAGGATGATGGTGGATTGTTATTTTCCTCTACATTTGTTTTTACTTTTTTAAAAAAAAACCTTCTCCTAATATAACCTTAGCTCTCCCTTCTTCTTATCTTCATCCTTCCTTCTTCAACCTCTTCATTCTTTTTCCTCCCCCACCCCTCTGAGAAGGTCTCACTTTGTCACTCTGACTAACTTTAAAATCCCAAACTCAAGCAATCTTTCTCTTCTCAAGAGTATGTTACCTCTCTACGAAGAAAGCTTTCATGATGCATGTTGCTATAGACTAAGGATCTGCAGCTTCTTCTACATCCCTAGGTTGCAGCCCTAACTCATAATGGGACCAGAGGACAGTATCAGAGAAATATGTTGTTCGAGAGCCTGGTCTGTGGTGTAGTGGCAGCCATCACAGATTTAGACAAATGCTTTTAGAGCAAGATGTTGGTATACTATATGTTGGTGTCTGCATCAACAGTAAGGGCCTGCTCAGGTTGGGTTTGAGCCTTTATATTCAACTACTAACAAGATGTCCCCACTTTTGACATAATTTAAATATTTATTTATATATTATTATTTATTTGTGTGTTTGAGAGAGAGAGAGAGAGAGAGAGAGAGAGAGAGAGAGAGAGAGACAGACAGACAGACAGACAGAGAGAAACAAAGAGAAATCGGTCCAGTAGGGCTTAGGACTCTCCAGAGAAAGACTGAAATGCTCTTCACTGGCAAATTGAAAATCATTGTAGGAAAAACCGGGGTGCTCCCAAATGGAGGACTGATGGAAAGGAGCATGCCATGGAGCAGATACAAATGGGCAGTGCAATTCCAGTAAGAAAGGCTGACATCATCCAACAGCAGGGTGACCATCTCCAGGCTGAGACTAGAGCTTGTCTGGACTCGGCTATCCTGGGAGCACTTGAGAAAGGGTTGACTCCTCAGCCTTGAGATAGGGTATGTATGATTCGTAAGGATGATAGGTTATATGAGATAGTGGCACTGGGGTTCACACAGCTTTTCAGTGGGGTGCTTAGAGTGGCTTCCAGGAATGACACTTAGCTTTGAGTAATAGTTGGATTAGCTGTCCCTGAGGTGGGGATGACAGCAGCAAGAACAGAACAGAGGAGGACTCTGGAGTCTGGCCACAGTCCATGGATAGAGATGGGAACGTTTGAGGGAGGTCTGTGAGCTACCAAGGCACCTGAGATCGAGCACACCTGCCTCTCAAGGGCAGCGCCATGGGCTCTGTCTCATGCTGCCTTGCAAGGAGGTGATGCGAGGCTCTAACACAGACATTCGGCAGGCATTCTGAATTCATCAGCTCAAGTCTTGCAGGACTTCCTGGTAGCAGTGACTCTACAGAAATGGGGACAGACTTCTAGTCCTGAGTGCTGTCTTAGTGGAAGCACATGAGCCTGGACCCGTGGATTCCTGCTTTGCTGAGGACACTCGTTGGAATTATTTCCAGCCACATCTTTAGCACCCCTGGGCATTTCCAGAAATACTTAAGGGAAAAGAATTTGTTAAAGGCTGGGGTGACACAGGGACACATATAACTGGTAAAGTGTGAGGTGTTTTGGAAGAGATTATTTAAACAACTCTGGCCAGAGGTTATTAAAATCATATAATGCTTCATGGGCTCAATGCTTTTCTTTAAGTAATTTCACTTCTGTGGCTACTGGCTATAATGATTCCAAGGGTCTGCCTTGCAAGGATTTCATTTTTTCTTAGAGTCAAGAAACACCCCAAACTAGTGTTTACCACGTATGGAGGCGCCTGCTCTGGGGATCCTCTCCATCTGCCGTCACTCGACTATGGCCTCTCATGCATATTTAGTCTTCCCTTTCTCCCATGTGAGCTAGAACGGCAGATGTGTGGTACATAAATTCACTAAAGATGACGAGCGACTGACAGTCGCTGGATTCAGTTTCCGTCGGAGGAGGAGGCCTTGGGTTCACTGTGCTTTAGTAGAAAGGCTAATTGTGAAAGGCCACTGAGGGGAGGCAAGGGAACTTCCTGGAATCTGTTAATAATATATGTCAAAGGCAGCACAAATGACTCAGGCCATTATTAATAAGCCTCAAGTCGTTTGGCCTCAAGCTTATAGTCTCATTCAACACATCTTTTGGAGGAAGTCAGAGGGGAACCATCACTGCTGACATAGCAGACACATGGAAGATGGGAAATCCTAGTGGGCCCAGATCTTAGATAGTAGCTGGTGAACCAGCAGCAAATATAGATGTCATCTTATCTTGTGTGTAAAGCCATGACTGAGGAAGATAGGGCCTTTGTCTATAACAATTGTTCTGGGATAACACATGTCCAATCATGGACTTAAAGATCAGCTAAATGGTCTGATTGGGAACTCTGTTTGCCTCCCTTCAACCCCCGCTCAGTCTCTTGGCTATCTGTCTTCACTCTCTCCATCACTGGACCTCTGCCATTTGATAGAGATGCATGAGAATGCCATGAGATTCATAGAATCATGGAAAAACGATTTTTAAAAAAAGAAGTTTATGTATCAAAGGGATTTACCAAAACCAGCCCAAGCATACTTTGTAGACTCTCATATAATTATGATTTTTAAATAAAATACTTGGGGCATTGGAGAGGGAAATTCTTATTCACGATGGGCCTAAGGAAGAGGAATGAATTACTACAAGTTCAGAAAGGAGGATCAATAAAATCCAGTCAACTGTAATTTCTATGAGCTAATCCAACTACAGGAACACATTTTGGGACATGCACATATTTGACTACCTGCTGTTTTTCAGATCCACGTTAACTAGCTCATAACTAGGAAGATCCATCTCAGATATCAGGAAGGTGGTTTGAACTGACATGAAAAACAAACCAAACCAAAACAAAACAGTCTACTACTCTGTGATTACATTTCACTATATATGACTAGTAATTTTTTCACCATTTTCCAATGCTATGAAGGTAGAAAGGGATAATGGAAACAAACTTTAGAACAAGTTAAAACAAAACAAAACAGCCCCCATCCATCTCTCCTTCAGATGCCAGCCTCAGCTAGATAGCTCTTTTGTTGGCATGCTCATGTGGATACACTGAGCCTTGCCTCCAGCCAGAGAGATCCCAGGAGATCCTAAGTGGCCCTGGACATAAACCCATCAGTGATACCCCAGCTCTCCTGCTGCCACAGCCAGGGTTGTCCCTCTCCCAGCTAACTCTTTGTCCCTGTATCTCATCTCTGCCCTGTTTCTCTGCTTTAGTGCCTATGTTGCTGTTCTTCAAACTTTCATTGCCCCTGCACATCTCACAGCCTGGCACTTGATGTTCTTTGGGGTCCCTGGACAACTACACAGTCTGCTCCTTTATTTAGAGTTCTGCCCAATAGTTGCCTACCTACACAAGGCACCTCTATTCCTTTCTAGTTCTCTGCTGTGTTTTGGTTTTGTTCAAGGTACTTTTTACCTAACATGTCACATCACACACACACACACACATAAATACACATAGACACACACAGACATACACAGAGACACATACACAGGCATACACACACACACACACACACACACACACACACACACACACACACACGTATACATGCCTCATTAGTCCTTATTTTGTTTGCTGTTTTTATTGCCTATGGTAGCACTCACTACATACTTGCTGAATAAATGAAACTGAGATATTCAGAGCGGCACATTTCCTTTTAGATAAGCCGACAAAAAAAAAGTCTTCTTCACTTCTCAGTTTAAACTGTTCAGTGCGCATCAAAAATCTTGTGATAATTTTTTTCAGATGCTCTGACCTCTGTGTGACCCTCATCTAATTTTGTTGGAATCCACATTACCCAGCTGCAGAATGGGAATCAAAGTACCACTTACCTTCCTCCCAGACACTCTAACGAAGCAGGATCTGAAACATCTTCCTGGCTGAGAAGGCTGCAGATGATCAGGCTGCGATGGGAACCCCAGGAGGGTGGGAGCTGGGCTGCTCTCTTCTCCATTCTTACGCAGAGTAGCTCATGCACGATTTATCAGAGTTCATATCTGTGGGACCCACACTGCACCTGTCCCTGTACCAGTTGTCACGGAAGCCTGCCCTCCACTAGCCTAACCGCTCTCAGAGCAAAGAACCAAATCTGGCTTCGATGTGACGCAGGCTGCTTTTTCTAGAAGAAGCTAGATTCACACCTCGTTTGACGAGCAGGCTCCTACCGGCATGTTCTTTCCTTTGCGTACAAAGCAGAGAATTTCACACAAGAGACCATTTCAGACCAGAGGATTCTGTTTCTTGGGTCTAACTTTGTTCAGAGACCCTGACTAATACAGTGACTCCTCTTTGGGGGTGAATTTCTTGGTTCTGCTCAGAGATACTGATTCAGCAGATAGTCCCCAAGTCAGACCCAAATAGAAACCATAGCAAGAGGGTTAAAGTCAGGTGTTGCATCATGCACGAGAGGGATCAGCAGAGCAGATAACACACAGACATCCGCCCACCTCCCTTTTTCTTGTCTTAGTCTTCTGACCCACCCCCCAGTGACTCCCCAGTGCTCTTCAGACTCAGATATTCTAGGTCCTACTGGTCCTGAGAATACTGCTAACCCTCCAAAGTCTGACCATTTGGTATCAGAACATCTGTTTTCTCTTTCGTTCCACCATTTAGAGAAGCATGCTGTCATTTCCTCAGCAGAAGTGAGAGTGATCAGTGGCTACCCGTGGGTCTGTGCAGGCCCTAAAAAGAGCAAGAAGGAACCAAAACAGAGAGAGAGAGAGAGAGAGAGAGAGAGAGAGAGAGAGAGAGAGAGAGAGACATGGGGGTTGGGGGGGGGAGGACCGAGAGGGAAAGGGAGGAGAGAAGAGAGTTAGCCCCACAACTCTGCCCACTTCATGGAAGGAAATGAAAATGACTTCAGACAGTTGTACCATTGATTATAATTTTTGTTCATCACGCAGGTGCCAGTTTAATTTTTGTTTTGATTTTACACACTACCTTTAACTGGCACTTCCTCATTTGCCTGAAGAGAATCTACGCAAGGGTAGACAATTTAACTTACCAATTTGAAAATCAAGAAAATATTAGTATGTCTTTTGTTGCTTCTGACATAAGGTCCAAGTTAGTTCAGGGTCCTGGTCACCATATAGGCTGTGAACAGGTATGTCATTTTAAGCACACCTGTCACAGTTGAATAGTGAGCGATGAATTACATGGCCAAAACAGTAAGAGTACCAATGGCCTGCAGAAACGCCATGCCAACACAGCAGTGTGCAATGGCTTGGGCACTCAGAGCTGAGCCAATGCTCTTGGCTTCAGGGCCCCATCAGAAGGGTCTCACCCACTCTCTCCTGTTATACTAAATTCTAAACTCAGTAGAATCCTTCAGATAGACTGGTTTCTAGATCATTCTCTAGGCTGATTAAATGGTAGAGCTGTTAAAACAAACAAACAAACAAAAACACCCCAGTGCTTTACATAAAGCCTCTATGGGAACTCTATAGAAAGGTGTAACTGGTGGAGACAAAGTAACTGCTGTGTCAAATCATTTCCATGGTGTCAAGCATCATTTTCTGGTACATGTGCAACTGTTTTCAAGAGTTTACTATGAAATAAAAGGTTATCAGGATCAAGTGGGGATTGTTGCTTGAGAAATGGAGATTACTTGCAAGTTAGGAAGAACAGAAGAGTGTGACTTTAAGAAAGCAGATGCTATGTTTGCTGACAGATTATTGGCAAAGTCCTTGCCCATATCATGAGGCTCTGCTGAACAGAACTTTTTTAGACTTTAATGTTAACATCCTAAAATGTTCCGTGTTGGTTTCTAGAAAGTAGACTTTTAGCAGTAGTCATTTTTGTTTTTCTGTGCTTGCTGGATAGAAAGATGAGAGGCCAGTTAACAGATTCTCTCCAGTGACTACAGACTGTCTATTTGACCTTGTTTGTTTGTTTGTTTTTTCCCCCTATCAGGGCAGTATATGGAAGGTGTATATTAATTCTGCCTCGGGCTTTATTTTCTTGCCATTATTTCCTCTTTGCTTTTGGTTCTTTTCAATTGCCTGACTTTCCACTTTCTGTTAGATGTGTTCCTCAGAGCTGCAGCAGACGGAGAAGAAATACAAGTTACATAAGTCTTAAAGCGATAAGTAGCTAAAGGCATCGTCCTGCACTTGTCTCTCCTCACTCTGCAGAACAATCCATTTAGACAGCTGTCCTCCCTCTCCATGCTCCAAAGTAGCTTAACTATTCCCTGAATCTGTGTCCATTGAACTTGAGTTTTCTTCGGAGGCTTTTTACGTTATGTGTTTTCTTGTTGACATTCTTTCTCTCAAAAAGAATGAATGCTAACTCTGACCTTAGCTTCTATTAATCATCGTCAGGGGAATGAACACCACAGCCTCCGTCTCAATGAATATCTTTCCTTGACAGTTCAAGGAGGCCTGATTAATCTCCTCAGATTCATCACGTTCTTCTACCCTGTCCAGTGACTGTGTCCTTGCATTTATTTTTCACTATCTAACCCATAATAATTATTTAGTGCTTGGCCATTTCATATCTTTTCTCATTCTCCCTCTCGCTTGATTGCCCCCTCCCCAGCTCTAGACTCTGCCCACATTTATCTTTCTCATATTTCATCTGTCAGTCTGATCATTCCTTCTCCTCATCTACGGTTCTCTACAGGCTTAAAGGTAACAACAGGCTTTCATATGCGCTGTTGGAAGCTATGTGAACTCCTGGGAACCATTGTAAAGGATGATCAAATAATTGCAACAGAAATCTACCTGTGACTGCAGCCCTAAACTCAGTCTGGGATGCCCACACTCCTGTCAAGAAGGCAGAACGGACTCCATGAGTCCCAGCTGCAGAGAACTTAGATTGACAAGTTGACCTGTAAATACAGCTGACCTGGGGTGGTGAAGGTAGAGAAATTTGTAATGAGCATTGGTAGTTCATTTAAATATAAGACAGGATGAAGATGATCAGACTTACTTGAGAATCAAGCCTATGGTAAGACCTATTATTTTTATAGTTTCTGATTGCTCAACTTAAATTCTTCCTTGAATGTATTAAAAACTAGCCTTAGGGACCAGACATGGCGGTGCACATCTTTAATCCTAGCACTGAAGAGGAAGAGGCAGGTAGATTTCTGTTTGAGGCCAACCTGGTCTATATAGAGTTCCAGGCCTTCTAGAACTAAATAGAAAGATCTTGCCTCAAAACCAACCAACCAACCAACAAACCAACCCACCCACTAATGGCTCTTCTTTGTCTTCCATCCAAACTGGTTTTTAGCAGAACCATTGGATTGGTTAACACCATGGGATTCAGCCAATGGGCGGTGCATGTGCCTCATCCCAGCCTGCTCGTCACAGTGCTGATTTAGCCCCCTAGGAATGTTGCTTCCCTGGCTTCTCTTGCACTTTGGCCTGTCTCCTGCCTCATGAGCCCAGTGGACCTCAGACTTCACCATGCTTCAGCATCACAGGAAGAGTTTGTTCCAAAGCATCCTGCAGGGCTCGTTCCTGGACCTCCACGTCAGTGTGGCTGGAATGAGGCCAGATACGTTACATTTTTTTAGTCTCCTGGAGATGCTGCTATGGTGGTCCAGGACTGTCATGTTCAGAATCATAAAAGAAGCTACGGCTTGTAGGTGTCCCCCTCTAGGTCCTCATCTCTTCCAATCATAGTGTGGGAGCCCCTTAGCCCCTTGGGACATTTCATTTTTCCATAAACACCACAACTTTAGGTTTTAGATATAATTTCTACACCAAAATCTGACATGTGCATCACTAAACTGACTGCCACTTCTGAACTTTAAAGTCACCTACCCAACTGGACACTTTTAACTTTCTGGATCCCAGCGGGCAACTCAGGATATCCCGCTTGCTCATCTCCACTTCTAACAAACATATAACCATGTTTCTCATGCTGCCTGTTTCACTTCCCTCCTGCATCCTTCCAATCATTTAGACTAAAGGTCTTAGAATTGCCCTGTTCCTCTGTTCTTATCTCCCACATTGGTGAATCCTGTCATCTCTGACTTGAAGATAACACCCAGAACTATGACATGTTCCCTTCATTACTATTACCACGGCCAATCATTATCTCTTTCCTAGGCCACAGACATATAGTGTCAGCCATGCTCCTACCCACGTCCTTGAAAGTGTTCTGCTCCACTCTGTGGTCAGTGAGATGACCTAAAATTCATTCCGGGGTAAAAGGAGGCTTTGCACTTCTCACTTAGAGCCAAAGTCCTCATAAAAAAAGTCTGCCCACCTGGCCCTGCAAGGTCTGGACACCCTCCTCCTCCTCTGAGCCTCCCCTCACTCTGTGTCTGTCCCTGAGACTGTCCCCAGTTCCTTTGTCCACACAATCTCTCAGCCATCTTTTTATCTCTTACAATCACCTCCCATGCCTTTGCTTAAGCCCTGTGTCATCAGAGAGATTGTCCTACATAACGTTCTGTGCACACCACTGACGAGGTTCCTCTTATAGCCCTGTGAGCTCTTGCTCTGTTTCCTTACTCTGTTTTCTCTCCATAGACCTTACCTGAACGGTTAATGCTTTGTCAACATTATTTTACTTACTCTCCTCTGTCCTCCACACCTGCTAGAGCCCAAACTCTCAAGGGCAGGCTTTTTTTTTTTATCTGTGTTGTTGTGTGTACAACACCCAAAACAGTTCTGCTGTGTGGGTAGCTCAATGAGTGTGGTTGACTGAATGGATGAGCCCACTTGCTCCAGCCTCATTGGCACTAATGCTAAACAGCTGAGCTGATAACGCTGAGTGTCATTCAGGATAAGGGAGCAGAATGAAGCCAGGCCCCCACTGCCAAAGCAAAATAGAAAATAAGACAATAAGCAGTAAATCGGGGCAAAGGAGCTTTTTACTTGTTGTAGGATAATAAGGAATCAAGGTGCTGAACAGAAATCTGAGCCCAGCCAGGCTCAGTCCTCCCGCCTGGCTGAAAGAATAAGGAGCACATTAAACCATGCCAGGTGGACCTTTGCTGTGTTCAGGGCATTGGCAGAAGCATCGTGCTTCCCAGGGCTGGAGGATTTCCCGTTTGACTTTAGATAACTCCCACCGGCTTTCCTTCCTAGGCTCGTCCTTCCATCACTCAGTGATGGGCATGGTCATCTATGAAGACCTGCCATCTCGTTTGACTCTGAGGTCCAGACAGGCCAGGAAAACAGTACCGAGGAAACAGCATCAGAACTGCCGAGGCTGTCAGCCTTTGCTGGAGCTACCCGACCTTCCTTTGGGATACGTCTTCTGTTATAAATTACTATTGCTCTCCGGTTGTATTTGCTAGCGCACATCATTCCCCTCATACTTTCATGTCATGACGGATATTTGTGTTTACATCCAGATTCTGCGTATGAGAGAAATCATGAAGGATTTGACCTTTTGAATATAGCCTTGCTCATGTAACACGATCTCTGGTTCTAACCATTTTCCTGTAACGTCTTAGTTTCATTCTTGTTATAGCTAAATAACACTCCATTGTATATGTGTGACCTCTTCATCCGTTAATGGGCTTCATTTATTTAAAAATTATATTTTACATTGCTTGTATCTTTTTTCTCCTTTCCCCCCTCCTTTTTTTTTAACCATACATTTACCCACATCTTTCTCTTTCTTCTTGGCTTTTTCTCTTTTTAAAATTTTATTCTTTCCTTTTCTCATTATAAGTTTTCTTCTAATAATTTATTTTTGTTAGTCACTTTACATCCTGACCACAGCCACCTTCTTAGCCCACCCTTATAAATCTCTCCCTGCACCCCATTGCTTCCTCCCTTCTCCTATCTCCTTCCCAGCTTTCTACCTTCTCCTGTTCTTCCACTCAGCGCAAGTCACTTGACATTTCAACAGGCAGTGGTTTTATGGGCTGACATTAACACCATTCTGACCAGCCAGGCATTGCAACCTGATGCGAGTGCTGATAAGGTGCTTTTCGGCCTTGTATGGAAAGTAGCCAAATCAGCTCATGGCTATTACTCAATGATGGCCAGAATCAAACAACAAGTTTTCTGCAGGTTGCCTCATGAGTTCCTTGCCTTCTCACTGCATGAAATGAATTTGTGAAACAAGTTATGACATACAAAGTCCTTCCTGATTCCTAGGGCATCAAAGCTGTCTCTCTAAATTGGGAAAATGTTGATAATCAATGAAAAATTTAAAACCTCAACATTCCATAAGTGCAGAAAACCATGACAAATGCTTTATGTATACATATATACTTTGGTAGGGAATGCACAAAAGCGTGCTTAGGTAATTCACTACAAAGGGGAGAAACGGGCAACAAAGACCCCAAACTCAACAATGAAAGAGATCCCACTGGAGACGGTCCTTCTCTGACCCCTCTCCTCTGCCGTCCCTTCTTCCTCCTTCCTTCTCGCTCCCTGCACCAGTCACCTTATGAAACAGGGTCTTATAATGTAGTCCAGGCTGCCTTTGAACTTGGGATAAAAAAGACTCAAAAGGTAATTTTTGAAAGAAAATTTATTATTTTTAGCAAAGTATGATACTTCAAACTAGCCTGAAAATTTACATATCCTTTTCCTTAACTTTTAATCTTATCACACATTTAAAAGTGAGTTTAGAAACATTTTCTCTCACTAAGCCATTTTGCCAAATAATGTATTACGTGATCCTAAAACATATCTCAGTCATCTTAAATTTCTAGGCTATAAAGAAATTGGGAGTTGCTTTAAAACTTTTTTTCTTGGAAACCAAGAGTTGATAATTACACTCATCTATAGCATTCGGCATGATCACTCAATACTTGAATGTATTTTGTAATAACCTTATCAGGATAATTAGCTTATTAGCAGGCCTCTATAACCTATAGTCACAATCTCATCCTGTAGAACACTTGGCCTCATTCTTCCTGTCTGTCTGGGGAGGTAATTTTTCAGAGTAAGGTTTTATGCAATCCAGATTTCATCAGACTAGCTTACCAATTTTCCTCTTTTCTCCCGAGTCCTGAACTGCTCAGACCACTGGTAATGTAATACTGCTTTTATTTGAGTGTCTACGTTGAAACCGGAAGAAGTTGGGCTACCTTTGAGATAACCCCCACCACTCTCTCATGATACCATGGGAAAGGACGCACACAGGGCTGCATCTTAGCTTTGGTATTTAACCTTAGTGTTCTTGCATATCTTCTGCACCCTCCACCAAACCTCTCTGCTCTTATCTGCAAAATAGGTCTGGTAACAACACCTCTCTCAAGAGGATCTTGTAGCAGAGAGCCTAACAGGGAGAGATCAATCACTAGGCGGACCAATGAGAATGATAATGAAAGCTAAGCAAAGTGAAAGAAGTTTTCAGAATGCAGAGTCCAACCCTGCATACTGCCCATACCCACATACTTAGAAAGAAGTGTAGCCCGGCATGGTGGTACACACCTTTAAACCCAGAGCTCGGGAGGCGTAGGCAGGATGATCTCTGTAGATCTGTGGCCAGTTTAGTCTATATAATGAGATCTTGGTCTTTTAAAAAAAATTTATAATCTCATGTGCATTGGTAAGAAAAGAAGTTTCTAACTTATTCTCAGTTTGAGTCCAGCTCTTTTGAAATCTCACTGAGTTAGTACAATGTAGAATGAGCTCTCATTCTGGTGAATAGCCATGCTGTAAAGTCTTTTATAAATTTAAATACAGTAGAACGAGGGAGGCAGGCCAGAAAAGAGAACAACAGTTGGAATGGTAGGGGAGGCAAACACACATCAAGGTCTATGTACAGTTTTGATACAATGTGGGTCAGCGTCTAATAATATTCCAAAGATGATGAGAGGTAACCATGACAACCCAGCGGATGCAGGCACCGAAAGACTGAGAGATTCAGAGAGACACGGGAGAAAATAGGAGCTTTTTTTTTTTTTTTTTTTTTTTTTTTTTTTTTTTTTTTGGCTTTCCACTGGCTTATAGTTTTTACTTGGCAGAAATTTTCTTATAACTTGTAGACCAAATACTCTTGCTTAATCCACAAAATCCATTGAATACCGATAGTATATCCAGACCATGGACTAGGCTCTGGGGACAGGAAGATAATCTCTGTCAGCACAACACTTCCCAGGGAGCCCGCTCCCACTCATAATCAACCAGGATGCTGTTCAGATTGTACAGCAAACCCTTCTGGGTCAACAGAGAGGTAGTGATTGATTTTGATGGGCATAATTCTATAACAGCAATAGCAACAGCAATAACAAGGATAAGAGGGAGCAGATTAGGTGATTTTTCAGAGGCTGTCAGTCTCCATACAACATCTTTTTCTGTCTTAATCATGTGATATCTCCAGGGAGACTGCAGAGATACCCACTGATCCCTGCCATCCAGCTGCCTTGATTTCTATAGCAGAGACCTAGAGCCCAGAGAATAGAGTCCTGGCTCTGCTGTATTCCTGATATCTAGAGCTCACCAGCCAGGCCTTGTCACATGACCTCACTTGAGGTTGAGACCAGGGTGAGCTTTTCAAAGTAAGTGTATACTCAGAGCATCAAATCCAATGAGGCTTTTGCCCTGTGTGTCGTAGGATTGTAGGGTTGTCCCTGGAGTGATATGTCTTTGGCCCCTGATGGTAGGGTTTGAGCCCAGGACTTGTGTATGCTAGGCAAGCACTCTAGCACTAAACAACATTCCCAACCACTGAGTGATTCATTTTAAGAACACATGGCTTCTTATACTTCTGCCTTAGGATCTCCTGAGTTTCACCTTAGTGCCAATCTCTCTGAAGTTGGGTAGGAAATGTAGTATTTCTGGTGTTTAGGAAGAGGAGGTCAGTTGGATACTGCAGAGCAGTAGACATGTCTAGTAACGTAAGTTTGAAGACTCATCTGTGACTTGTCTCTTCCCTGTGCCCTAATTTTCCCCCAAGTCAGGTGGTCACTAAACCTGGCGGTTTTCACCAGATATAACAAGTTTCGTGCTACGTGCGGCTGCTGTGGTATTTGCTCGTCAACTTGACAGGAGCTAGGATCACCACAGAAACACGCTGTGAGCATGTCCGTGGAAGCTCATCTAGATCAAGTTAACTGCACTGCGGAGAGCCATTCTAAATGCAGAGGCACCATTCAGCGGGCTGCCATCAGGAGGACTTCGTGAAAAGGGAAAGCAAGCTGAGCAAGGGCTTTTGCTGCTCACTCCTCCCTGAGCGAGGACTTCATGTGAACTGTAGCTTCACACTCCTGCCACTGTGCCTTCTCAGCCCTCATGTGCACAGCGATCAACTTGACGAATAGCAGCTGGATCACTCTCTTCAAACATATGAGCCTATGGAGGGCTGTTCTCATTCAAACCACAACACATTCTTAGCTGTTTTCCCAGCTTCTCCACCTCTGTTTTGAGACAGGAACCCTCATTCTATCTGAAGCTTCCCATTTTGGCTATCCTGCATGGCCAACAAGATCTGCCAGTCTTAGCTCCCTCCCATAGCACTAGAGATACATATCTGCACTGATAAACCTAGTTTTTGTTTGTTTGTTTTTAATAAGTTCTGCTTTACTGGCTAAGTTATCTTCCTTGACCTAAGTTCTGGTTTTATCTCAAATTTTACATCTGTAACCAACAGATATAGAAGACAGAATGGATATGTGTGTATGTGTGTGCATTAGTGTGTTTTTAAACACACATACACACACATGCATATATATATATATATATATATATATATATATATATATATATATACACACACACACATATATATTAAGTGTAGGGTTGTCCTAAGTTGTTTGGCTATAGACAAGGTTAAGGTAAATTCTTTCCTCTCAGTTTTTGTTTCGTTTTAACTCTCAGCTAAGAGATGGATCAGACCCTCTAAGGCATACAAAATCTATGTGGACAAAGTTATGTAAGATCATAAGAAAATATATATATTTAAAACATGAAAACATTCTGCAGCAAATCTCAAATACTGGGATTCGCAAACAAAATACAGGCACAATGCTTGTCTGCTCAGGCTTACAGAAAACCACTTAGCCACAGAATAATCCCTGAATCACACATAAGTGTAAGACAAATAAACTGGGGACATAGCAAGAGTGTTCCATGCAAGTCTGGCTGTGATTGAGTTTTCTTGAATTGCTGAAATATTTATTTGGAGTTTATTGGGTAGAAAATATGTAGTGAGTGTGAATAGAAACAGAACATGACTCTTCTTGAAGCCACAAATGGCTGAGTGGGACATAAAGACAATAGGTGCACCTCATGAAGAAGCTGGTAGGCAATTAATTAGCTTAATTAAAGGGGAGGGGTGTCTACCCATCATTACAGATGAACTCATCTCTGCCAGAAGTGCAGGAAAAACTTCACAGATTCTTTTTGGTGGAAACATTTGGCAAAAATACCACTGAGAAAAGAGAACTTTACTGCTTCTGCAGAGGGAATCACACCATAAAAAGATGAAAGGCCCAGCTAATTACAGGATGTCTGTAGAGAGGGCTAGCTTTGTATTTTAGACCTGCTTTCCCTCCAGAGGGAAGACTAACATAAAGGCAATGGTATTCTGTGGTAAATAAGTATGGGGTGGGAAACAAAGAATTGAATCTATTGTGAAATATCATACCATGAGGATTATTAAAGGGGAGTTCAATTTATACTTGTTTTTATGAGTATGCCAAGAGGGAACTAGAAAACTCTGAAATCCATATGATAAAAGCCACAAAGCCATGCATATCTCTGTGTGTAAACTGTTCCAGACCTTTTATTAAAAATTCCTCAGCTATTGTCCACTGGAGGAGTAAATAATGCACATTTTGGAATTTCATTTTATATTTACTGTTAATGACGCCAACATCCTCCCCATTTTTAAAGGTTTCCTTCTCAATCTTCCTTTGGCCCCTTTGGCTTTCCCTTCAGTCATACGTTTGTTCCATCTCTTTCTCTGAATGTTTCAGATTCTTCAGCCTCTCCCTAACAGTAAATTAAAGGAAGAGAAGTTGGGTGTACTGTAATTTGGATCACTCTTGGATCACACGTGGGATGCTGCTATTAATGGCACCAAAGGCCAGACCAATGATAGGTACCCAGAGGCTAGAAGCACTTCCAGCCAGTTAGCAAGTCCTTTAGAGATGCTCTCTGAAGAGTTAGGCCTTGAGTGATGCAGAGTGATGTTGGTGTCTTTGCTTCTTCTTGCAGTAACAAACACCTGGAATAACCAGGGAGGGCAATTGTCTGTCTTCTAAAGCTGAAGGAACATAAAATGTGGGCTTTCTCATCTGAAGATTTCAGTTGAGATTTAAAAAGAAAGTCTCTCTCTCTCTTTCTCTCTCTCTTTCTGTATGTTAATGTGTGTGTGAGAGAGAGACACACATAAAGAGAGAGACAGAGGCAGAGAGTATATCTGTGTGTGAGAGAGAAAAACAGACACAGACATTGTATTTGTGTATGTGAGGGAAACAGACACACACATAGAGATAGATGGATAGATAGATAGATAGATAGATAGATAGATAGATAGATAGATGAGTGAATGAGCAAGCACACATCACTGCCTAGAACTTGCTAAATAGGCTAGTGGGATCCACCTTTCTCAGCTTCTAAAGAGATGGGATGACAAGCCATTCCCCATGCTCCATTTTTTTTTTTTAATGTGGGCTCTGGGGATAGAAATCAGGTCCATGTGCTTACAAAGCAGGAACTTCCCTGGCTGAACCACCCCTCAACCCATTAAACATTCTTTATCAAGAGTAGTCATGGTGGTCATTGCCTATTTGTATGATGGCATCTAAACTGTCATATACCTAAATGAGATTTAGGTCCTCAGGGACCCAGGCAATCTGATATCTGAGACTCCCAGGACTGTTCTTTACCCAGTCCATTTCCCTTGGGACCATTCACCAGCCTCCATTGCTGATGAGCATCTCACAGGCAGAAATGAGTTCTCAAGCCAAGGAGGGAAGCACATGCTTACAGTCCCATCACTGGGGAGACTGAGGCATGAGGGCAGTGAGTTTGAGGCCAGCCTGGGATTCATAATGAGACCTCATCAGAAAAACCAAACAAAGGAAGGAAGCCATTTCTTCTCTGACTGATCTGGTAGTCTCCCAGTTGGTGCTTTGCGAGATGTGCATCATTGTAGTTGTGGATCAATGGTGCCATGCTCTCTATTTCCATACGTGTTGCTGGTTCCTTCCAGCTCTTCCAGACTAAAGCTGTGTCAGCTGCCATTTAGTATCATGCTTACAACGTTGGTTTTCTTAATGTTGAGAGTTAATTAATTACCCTATAACTCTGGAAAAATCATGGAGGACCAAAAGGATGGGTAGAGTTTTCTGACCTGTTTTTCATGAGTCTTGCTTGGATCTTGGCACTGGTTTGAGGAGCCCCTAAGCTCTATGACTGTGCCTGATTCAGATTGCCTCTGCTTCTTCCTGCAGAGTCTGGAGCTGCTCCATTGTGATTCTCAGTCATTCCATCCATCAAGCATGAGAAAGACCATCCTGGTTAGCCATGCCGTGTGATGGGTGCTTTGACTATGGGCATGACTACAGCAGAGCTCTTGTCCCGGAGCCTTGGATGAAAAGGCAATATTTTCAAACACCTCTCCATGGTACTATTGCCTCTGAACAAAGCAATAGAAGTAGAAGTTTCTGCTTAAGACAGGGTTAGAGACATTAAAGGCAAACCTGTTTCTGAGGTCTCTTTCAATGACCTTACATTGCATGAGTTTTCTCTATTCAGTAACAATGGTAACAGCAGTAACAGATGATTATGGGTACTTAGCCCAGGCTGTGCTCTGTACAAAGTGCCTTGCATATATTCTGTAATTGAATTCTCACAATTCTCTATATAAGAGGGCTTCTTTCATTTTATTGATGAAGAACCTAGAACATGGAGATTATGTGCCCCTTTGTCCATCCACTTCATGGCTGGTAAGTGGAGATAATTGCTTTGAGCTTCGGCTGGTTAGCATTTAAAGACCAGCCCTTCAGACATGCTTCATTATGTTTGTCTCCCCTTGTTTAAGGACAAAGCCATTTTGTCAGGAAAAAGCAACACATCAAAAAGTGGTTTGATTCTGTCATGTATGAGAAACAAAATTTTGATTTATTTATTTATTTTACCAATTAATCATTAACTTCAAAGGCAAGTATTATATCCTTATTATGTGATTGAGAAACTTGGGAGCCCTGGTTGGTCACAGTAGTAAGAGGGACAGTCTGCTGATAGGATTGCCGATAGCCTTGTGATTGTACACTCCTCCGGGTGGGGAGGGATCCTCTGGGAACTTCAGAGAGACCATTTTCTGTCCCATGTTACCACCAGTACATCATGGTTTCTCTCTACCCATCCAAAAGGGTGTAATGATACTACACTGGTAAGTGGAACAGTAAACGACCAAGAAGATAACAAACTTTAATTTGCTGAGGGATGCCTTTGCTGGAGGTTGTGAGGAAAACAGACCGGCTATTACCTTTACCTCCCTCTGAACCCGTGGCCATCAGGGATATTTGATAATGCCTGGAGTCATTTTCTGTGTGGTTATAAACGGGCTAGGTGGCTGCTACTGGCTGTGGTGAGTAGAGGCAGGGGTGAGGTGGGAGGAATGGGCGTGTGTTGCTCACATCCTCCCTCGAACAGGATTGTTCTCAACAAAGAATTACTTGGTCCATGAAATGTGGCTTTAAAGCTATATTCTGTCATTATAATATGGAAATTCTTTCTTTCTGTACATATATTTTTATATATAATTTTATGATATATAATTTTATATTTATACTACAAAAATATAAGAATTAGACCTTTGAAACAGGCAAGATTTCTAAACCACATATACAAGTTGTAGGGTCACTGAAGCAAGGGACGGGCCTTACTTATTTATTTGAACACGATATTCTCTAATAATCACTTCTCTCACTCCCAAAAAGACTATAGAACATCAGAAATTTAAAAAATGGGTATTTAAAAATGATTTTTATACCACAGTTAATAAAATATCAGCCAGGGTTCTGTTTTCAGAACAAATTGGAATGGTGTAGCTATGTTTTGCAGGCTGTGAAGTTAGCGTCAAACAGATGGGCATGGACAAGATGGAAACAAATTCCTGTAAACTGTAAGAAATATGAAACGAGGTTAATGTAAACCTTTACTTTAGAGGCTCCCTTCCAAGACTTTGAGCATTATTTTGCTTTAAGACAATTCTACTCATACGACGCGGTCATTCACACTTCTTTCTCTTTGCTCTGGGTTGTGGGGACACATATAGATAACCGACAATTCTCCATTTTTGTTCCCAAGCATCCCAAGACACACTGGGAAGAAAAGTGTTCCTGCTTCGAGTTTTGGATTTAATCGCGCCTCACTTCTGCTCGCAGACTTATGGTGTCTCTTAAGACTCGGCAACGGCAATTAGACAATTCATTCCTTCTGTGTCCAGGCCTTCGCTTCAGCCTTCTCTTCAAGCGTGCTCTCTCTAAGCAGAGACAAGGCTCCTCCGATGAAGTCATCCCAGAATCGCTCCCTAAAGCGTCACCAGGCAGGAACATGCGCAGTGAGGAATTCGAGAGACAATTTCTGCCTCGTGGAGCTTATAGCCCTGCACAGAGGAAGGGACTCAACTCACAATCCCACAGATGCCTGTTGAAGGCATGTGATGGATGTGATGGGGGGCGGAGGGGGCACAGTCTGGGGACTGTGACAAGGTCCTGTGTCAGTGAGATGGGGATAGAGAACGGTGGGTGAGGGTGAGGCAGGTTGGAGTGTTCTTTCTTTCAGTGTGGAGCGTGTGTACCCAGGGGCAGGATCAATGAGTGGTCCAGGGAGCATGTGCTCCGGACAGCGCAGAGCATCCTGGAGCTCCCCCATTGCTTTCAGCTAAACATACTTCAAGACCTCAGAACCCTTTTGTCTCCTGCTACTGCTGGCCTTCTTTTCTCTTTCTCACTTATAAGAGAGGGAAGATTATGTCAGTTAACTTTCACTCTAGGCTTGGATGACTTTTAAGTTATTTCTCTTTCTGCTGTTAGTGTCAAATTTCTTCTGGATGGAATCCAGGAGCCCCAGACAATATGCCCTATTCTTGATTTCTCTGGAAGGTTTTCTGGCTATTGCCACATTATTGTCCCTCTTTCATATGGAAAAAAAGATGGAACTTTGGGTCACATGGTAATGTCACACCGGGTTTTCTGACTGGTATATATAATTTACCCCAGTTACACTGAAAGGACGAAAGTCTGTCATCTTCACGTCTCGCTCCATGTCAATTATTTTGAGTGCTAAAGAGAGTCACACTCTCCTTCCCCCATACTGTCTACCCACTATCTTCACCGAGCAGGGCCGTGGGTGGGTCTGTCTGTCTGTGCTTCTTAAAATAAGGCACAGTCTCATTTGGACTTCTTAAACAGTTCTGGTGGGGGTGGCGGCAGCATTATAACAGAAGGCTAACAAGTGCTCTGGGCAACTATCGGATTATAAATATTATTTTGACTGGAAAACAAAAGGGATAGAAGCATAAGACAACCTTGGGGGCAGGGAAATGACTCATTCATCATAGTTTGCCACACAACCTTGCAGACCTGAGTTCAGGACCCCAGCATCCATGGTACAAGGAGAAGAGGGTGATCCCCGGAGAGGACCCAGAGCTTTCCCAAGCATCCAAAATGTGTCAGTTAAATCAGGCTCAATTCAAATCGCCACACCTGTCTCTCAGTACTCCTAAAAGTTCAGATATTAAATGGAAATCGTCCATCTTTTTGAAATGTGATCTAGCTTACAATTTTGTATCCAATTCAAAACAAAACCAAAAAACAAGCAATAAAAACAACAATAAAACTGAAATGCCTCAGAATCTAGAATTCATGAAGGCTTAATAAAATCTAAACATTTCTAACAGCTTTGCACCGTAACGAGTGCATGTGGAGGTAAGTATAAACAATACTCCAGAAAAACATCCTAGTCACTGATTCATGTTAGAATGTGTTTACGTCTCTGGTATGTGAGGATGACTGACTCTGAGGAGAAAACATCGAAAGCCCAGCAGAAGTGGCCGTGAGAGGGCTGTCAATCACACCGAAACGTGAGAGTCTCGGCTTCACTCTGAGGAAGAGCTACACTGAGTTGCTGCTTTCTTCATATCGTCCTGGGAAGAACAAAAGTGCCCCATCACTGATTCTCTGGTAAGGTTGTTGGGAAACAGACACTCCCATTTACCTGCTTGCGGATCCAGAAATGGCTAGCCACTTGTCGGAGACAATTCAAAGGTTCCAACTGCCAGTACAGGCCCTTTTCATCCCAGCAATCTACCTTTATGATTTTTCTTACCCAGTTTGACTGGCTTTTCTAGAAGTTGTAATCATATTTTTTTTTCCAGTAGATGTATCTCAGGCAACACAGGTTGAACCCAGACTTACTATGTAGCCAAGGATGACCCTGAATGGCTGTTCCTCTTGCCTCTACCTCCAAAATGCTGGGATCACAGGCTTGAGTTGCTGTACCTAGATAACATTCTCATCTTCTATTTTGCCCATGTCAGTTTGTATAAGCTACATGGAGAATTTGTCCAGTTAAAACAAGACATCAAATACTATTGGCATAGAGTTGTGTATTTTCCCATCTTCATTTTAATATAATGCTATATTATCTTTCATCCTTGATATTGGTGGTTTATATTCTCTTTGTTATTTAATAGTCTTTCTAGTATTTTATCAGTTTTATTAAGATTTTTATAAAATAAGCCCTTTGTTTTGATAAATATGGCAATTTGAAAAACTCACCATCACTATTCATTAGGAAACACACAAAAAAATAAGATGCAATTACATACTAGCATGACAATTTTATGAGCTGAAAATCTCAAATATTAGCAAGGACTAGGCTCATCTGGACTGGGAGATATTACTGATGGGAATGCAAACTGACACCCCCATTTTGGAAGAGTGTTCACTTCTTATAAAGCTTAACAAAGCTTACTATGCAATCTAACAGTACCACTCCTGGGTAATTAAGCAAACAGAAAATCGGCACAGATCCACATGAATGCCTGTGTGATGCCAGCCTTGATTGTCAACTTGACTACATCTGGAATCAACTAAAACCCAAATGGCTGGGCGTGCTTATGAGGAATTTCTTGACTGGATCATTTGAGGTGGGAGACTCACCCTAAATCTGGGCCATCCTATCTGGTGGCCACCCATAGAAAAGGACACGGCAAAAGGAAACTTCTTTTTCCTGCTTCTCCTCACTCTCACTGGCAAGTTCATCTATCCTGTAGCTGAGACATGCTTTTCTGGTATTTGGACCTACTTCTTCAGGAGTGTAAGGTAGACTGAAGACCAGCTGAAATACCCAGCCTTGTGGATGGAACAATTACTAGATTTTGGCCTTTCCATCTAGAGACAGCCACTGTTGGATTAACCAGACCAGAGGCTATAAGTCACTTCAATAAATACATTTCATGTCTGTCTGTCTGTCTGTATGTATGTATGTATGTCTGTATGTATGTATATAACACATTCTATTGGTTCTATTCCTTTAGAGAACCCCAACTAATATGGCCTGTTTTTTCATGGTAAGGGTAGGGGAATATATTCAAGGTATATTTGTGAAAAAATGACCTTATGTAACTATGTATAACTTAAAAATATGTTATTTTCATTAACATAATAAAATATGTATCCATATAAGACAACATTTTTGATAGACCATTACATTGAGAAATAGTAGTGTTACTTTGTTCAAGGTTTTAAAGACATTTTAGACAAGACAAGGCAATAAAACCAAACGAGTTACCGAAATGATAGCCTGTATGAAAATGTTCATAGCGTATTATTCATAAGGCTTAAACCCAAGACTAATGTTTACCACCTGTGACTGGATGAGCAAATTGTTGGACATCCATTGCCCTAGTTTGCTCCTCTACTAATGTGTTAAAATACTGACCTAATTCAATTAGTAGGCGGAAAGGGTTCAGTTCACTTACAGATTCCAGTCCGTCATGGAGGGAAGCCAAAGGTAGGAACTCAGAGGCGGGCACAGAGGCAAAGGCCACAGACGAATACCACTTTATTATCTTGCTTCCCATCATTTGATTAGATTGCTTTCTTATACAGCCTGGAACTTCTCGCACAAGGTTGGCACCACCGACAATGGGCTGGGCCTACCCATATCAATCATTAATTAAGAAAATATCCCTCGGCTGCGTTCCTAGGCCGAGAGAACAGAGTTGAGAGAAACAACTCCTCAATCGATACTCTTTCTTGTCAGGTGACTCTAGTTTGCATCAAGTTGACAGAAAGAAAAATATCAACAAACAACAAAAACACTAGCATGCCATATAACAGAATCTTACTTAATAACAAACAAACAAACAAACAAACAAACCCTAAAGGAGAATGAATCCCAAAAGCATCAGGACCACATTAACAAAGATGCGATTTCCTTGTGCGAGCTACAAGAAAATTCTACAGGAATCCTGAGAGTAATTATTCTGTGTTGTAGTTGGCAACGATTGTATGGCTGCATGTTTGTCATCTGTCTGGAAGACGTATAAGATACAATTTGCAAAACACATGAAACTGAAGAAGAATGAAGACCAAAGTGTGGACACTTTGTCCCTTTTTAGAATTGGAAACAATCACCCATGGAAGGAGTTACAGAGACAAAGTTTGGAGCTGAGACGAAAGGATGGACCATGTAGAGACTGCCATATCCAGGGATCCACCCCATAATCAGCATCCAAATGCTGACACCATTGCATACACTAGCAAGATTGTGCTGAAAGGACCCTGATATAGCTGTCTCTTGTGAGACTAGGCCGGGGCCTAGCAAACACATAAGTAGATGCTCACAGTCAGCTATTGGATGGAGCACAGGGCCCCCAATGGAGGAGCTAGAGAAAGTATCCAAGGAGCTAAAGATATCTGCAACCCTGTAGGTGCAACAACATTATGAACTAACCAGTACCCCCAGAGCTCGTGTCTCTAGCTGCATATGTATCAGAAGATGGCTTAGTCGGCCATCACTGGAAAGAGAGGCCCATTGGACTTGCAAACTTTATATGCCCCAGTACAGGGGAACGCCAGGGCCAAAAAATGGGAATGGGTGGGTAGGGAAGTGGGGGGGAGGGTATGGGGGATTTTTAGGATAGCATTCTAAATGTAATTGAGGAAAATGCATAATAATAAAAAATATTAAAAAAAAAAAGAGGGCAGAGGATGGCTCAGAAGATAAAGGCATTTGCCACCAAGCCCGAAAACCTGACTTCTGACCCCACAGGTAGAGAACCAACTACCTTAAGTTGTACTCTGATCTTCACACGGGCACTAGCGTGCTATCATGCATATCTTTGAATTTTGCTCATCTCATTTTGGTTTTCTTTCATAACTTGCTTGTTGTTTAACTTTGAGATAGGATGTTGGGCAGCCCAGGCTAGCTTTGTGTTCTTCTTTTAAAGCCTAGACTGGACTTGAACTCCTAAGCTTGTCTCTGTTTTCAGAGGACTCAGAATATAGGCAGAGTGTTTTAAAAGCTATTTATTTACCTTCCAGCTGCTGATTTTAAAAAGGTTTTGTTGTTTCTAGTTTGCTCTGCGTTTTGAGACAAAGTCTTGCTGTGTAGCTCACACTGGCCTGAAACTAGGATGACAAGCTTAGGCCATCATACCTAGTGGTATTTGGAAGTATAGGGTCCACATATGCAAGGAAGTATGTGCTTGTAGAGGCCAGAGGTTAAACTCCAGTGTCAATCATCAGAAGCTGCCCACCTCATTTTTTGAGACAGTATCTCTCATTGGCTTGAAGCTTGCCAACTAAGCTATTTTGGCTGCCCAATGATTTCTGTTGATTCATCTATCCCTGCCTCCCCTAAACAAGGACTATAATCACTCCACCACTACTAAATTCTATGTGGGCTCTGGGCATGGAATTCAGGTTTTCATGCCTCAGAATCTTCTTCATGTTCCTTCATGCTTCACGCACATGATGTAAGAGCCAAAGTTAATCAGTAAGCCCCACCTGCCCCCAAAACAAGTAACTTCCTGGAATGCTGGGAGTTGTAGTTCTTGGAAAATAACAATGTTACATGGGAAATGTGGTGGCTTCATATTTCTGTCCTTAAAATTCCCCTACAACATGTATTACCACTCACTGGAAACCCAGGGGTGGACCTGTCCAGAGCCCATGTTTTTTCTGGTAAGTATTTAATTAAAGCTTCCTTCAAATTTGGCTCAAAATTGAGGGACTGGTTTTGCTCTTGTGAACCCCAGGGTTAACACTGATCCTCCTCCCCAGACCCTCATTATGGCTTCTTAAGGTAGAAATAGATTGCTCATTTTTAAGCTTTTTAATGCTAATGTAAACATTTAAATTCATGAATTCTATTCTCTGCTGCTTTAGTTACATTTTCACCATCTTTATTTTGGAATGGTTCCTAATTTCCTCTATAATGTCTTCCTTATTCCATGTGTTACTTAAAAAAGCACTGCTTAGTTCTAAAATACTTTAGGATCTTCTAGCTATTGTTGGCCATTGAGTTCTAATTTGATTCCATTGTAACAGGGAATATGTTATGAATGGTTTCAATCTTTTGCAATTATATTGAACAGTGTAGGTTATATCCCTGTGTAACATCTCTACCATACACACCTGAAAAGAATATATTTCTGCAATGGTTCATCTTGTCTATAAGTATTGTATAGGTCAAGGTGATTAATTGTGTTTGAATATTCTATATAATGATTTCTTCTATCCATTGCTGTCTGCTTGCCTACATGTTTTGTCAATTACTGAGAGGGAGCTTAGATGATTTCCAACTTTAATTATAAATTTGCTCAATTTTTCTTTACTTCTAGAAGCATTCGATTCCTTCATTTTAAACTTATTTTAAACTTGCTGTGTCCTCTTGGAGAGAAGGCCCTTTAGTCTTTTTGAAATACCTGACCTTCTCCCTGATAGCACACCCTGTTGAATCATCTCTGACATGACTTCAGCCACACTTACTTCCTTAAGTACATGACTTACACAGTAGTTTTTTTTCTAACTGTTGTGCTTTTAACACTATCCTATGAGTAAAGCATATGTTTTGCAGACCAGTTTTACTTATAGCTGCTTTAAAAAAAATCACTGCCTTTTCAATGCCCCACCTATTTGTTTTTTGCGTAATTGTTGAGAAGACTGTGAGTACATCTATTATCTTGTCATTCTTTTTTCCCTGTGTCTTTCTCTCTGTCTTCCTCTAGTTATTCTTTCCTGTTTCCCATTGGCCTAATCAAATATTTTAAAATTATTCATTTAACTCCCCTATTCACTCTTCAGCCTTTCCTCTGGGAACTAGAATGCATAGTTTATTAGTGGCCATCTATTGAGAATTAATATTATACTATCTCATACTAAATACCTAGAAAACTCCTACTCCCACCATGCCTTTGATACTCTTGTTGCAATATAGCATCTACCTGACATAAGAGCCATGCTGACTAATTATTGGAAGCATGGATGACAGGTTAGGGTATGGTATGGTAACCTCAAGCAGGTTAGCACGTTAAAGGTTTGAGCAGAGCAAACCTCAGTCCCTTCATTAAGCTTAGGTTAGAGGCATTTTTATGGTTTTGCTGAGATAAATGATCATTTCCAATTACACACTCACTTGGGATCTCTGGCGTGCAGCTGTAGCCCACTATGAAGGAGGATGAGCTTAGAGGAAGACCTTTGCAAGTTATAGAAAAACAAGCCAGACTGGCTTAAGACGAAAACGCATTGAAAATGGCGTTTTCCACTTCTGTATTTGCCAGGCATTGGCATAGCCTCATACGAGACAGCTATATCAGGGTCCCTTCAGCAAAATCTTGCTGGCATATGCAATAGTGTCTGGGTTTGGTGGCTGATTATGGGATGGATTCCCGGGTGGGGTAGTCTCGGGATGGTTCATCCTTTCGTCTTAGCTCCAAACTTTGTCTCTGTAACTCCTTATGCTCCCAGTCATCTATAAGATGGAACACATGGCCCCCAATGGAGGAGCTAGAGACAGTACCCAAGGAGCTGAAGGGGTCTGCAACCCTATAGGAGGAACAACAATATGAACTAACCAGTACCCCCAGAACTCGTGTCTCTAGCTGCATATGTAGCAGAAGATGGCCTAGTCGGCCATCATTGGGAAGAGAGGCCCCTTGGTATTGCAAACGTTATATGCCCCAGTACCGGGGAACGCCAGGGCCAAGAAGTGGGAGTGTGTGGGTAGGGGAGCAGGGCAGGGGGAGGGTATAGGGAACTTTTGGGATAGCATTTGAAATGTAAATAAAGAAAATATCTAATAAAAAAAATCAAAAACAAAATAAATAAATAATTATATAAAATGGCTATATCAGCTTATAAAAAAAAGAAAATGGCAGTTTCTTAAGTGAGAGAGGTAGGCGATCAAAGGATGCTTCTCTCTGCACTTTCTTTTGCTTTTGTAATTTCTGCTTGTTACTGCTGCTCCCTCTGAGCCCGCTTACACTCCCTACAGGACGGAAGAGGTGTTTTTCCGCAGACTCTCAACTTCCATTATTTTCCCTGTGGGAAAATGGCTAGATTCTGATTGGCTGAGCTTTGGTCACATGCTCTTCCCTGAGTTAATCATGGTGCACCAAGAAGTGTACCGAGATTGGTCAAAACTTAGTCGTAGGTTGCCTTACTGGACAGTGAGGCAAGAGCAGACATCCCCAGAAGAAACTCCTGCAATAGATGTCTTTGCACAGATAAGTCTGAAGAAAGCAAATGGAAAGAACACAGCAGCCCACACTAACTGGCCAGTGAGACTACTCTAATCTCTTTTGAAGTCCTGTTTCCCTGTATCTTCTATGGGACTTTAGCCTAATCATGTCCGTTTGTTTATACTTCTGCTATATACTTCCTCTATGAACAGATCTTTGAGTTGTCTCGTGTCTCTGACCTTGAACTCAATATAAATGCTTCCAGAGAGTGGGATGAAAAAATTAATAAATATTTAATAATGCAAATCTGACATAATGGTGAATATGAGCTAGCTCAAATTACCTATTCCAACATTGAGAGATATTAAATACATACCAGTGTTGGAAAAATGCAACTCAAAAAGGATTGAAGACTGGATTATACCACTTAAATAAAATTTTAGAATATGAACTAAAAATTTAAAAATGTAGGTTAAAATCTAGGATTTTATTGACTGCTATGAAGACACAGTAGAAATGGGATGTGGGAAGGATACATAGGGCTTTAGCTCTATCTGTATGTAACATTTAGTTTCTAAAACCTCTAAAAAATGTAGAGTTGGTGAGATGCTTCAGGTAACACAAACGTGCTTGCTGCTAAACCTTAAAACCTGAGTTTGATCCTGGGGACCAACATGGTAGGAGGAGAGAACTGACTCCTGCAAGCTGGCCCATGCCCACCCTTATACTCATGCGCATGCACAGGCACGCATGTAAACACCCAGTAAATAAATACTGTAAACTTTACAATATGAGGCATACATGTTAATCTATTATTGATAGAGATAAGCATCAAGGTTATGGATATTAAACATCAGCTTTCCTGTATGTTTAAAATATTTCAAAACAACATCAAAAGCTATGACTTTATTATTATTCACCCACCTTAGAACTCCATACAAATATCTCATTTAATCTGCATTAGTTATCTCCTGAATGGCTTATTTTCTTGTCACAGGGGCCTCTGCATAGTGTTGCTTATTCTCTCAAACATAGCCACTGGTAAGTGAGTGATTCAAAAGAAAATGGGAAGCAGGAATTTGCAGTGTCACCTCTGTGACAGTCTGTTGACCAGAAGGAGCTCAGAAGGAGGTCAGCAAGCATAGGGGAAGAGAGTTAGCCTGTAATTTTTGAAGGAAAGGGCATCAAAGTACTTATATACAAATTTTCAAATCATCACACAGAGTGTTTCATTTATTACAATTCATTTTTTTAAGTAGTTTGAGTTTCACAGCACATTTGGCAGGAAAGTACAGCTATATTTTATATATCCTTGGGTCTAGTATCTTCCTTTGTCAACTTCTGTTGCCAGAGTGGTGAATTACATACCTTGAAATGTCATAATTACCCAGAGTCTGCAATTTACTCTAGGATGCACTCTTGGCACATTGTATGTTCTTGAAAGTATGTATAATGATATGTATACCTCTACAGTATCAAGCAGAGCATCTTTACTGCCCTGTTCTAGTCTCTAGAAAGTGATGATCTTTTGGATCTCTCAACAGTTGCTTTTTTTCCAGAATGGGATATGGTTGAAATCTTATGGTATATAATCTTTCAGAGAGGCTTCTCTCACTTAGCGATAGATATTTAAGTTTTGAAAATCTCAGGTTTTATTCTCTGAAATTCACAGATAAGGAGATGAAGAGGCAAGGAGCTTGCTCTACTTCAAATATAGGAAGTGCCCCATCCCAGAAACAGCCCTAGGCAATCTGGTTCTGAGAATCTGTGCTCTTAGCCTCTGTTACACTGCATCTGATTAATCGTGGATTGAAGACAGTACCTGGCTAAGAGTATAGCTAGGTGCAGCTTCTAGGAAACATAAGAAAACCACATTGGAGGGCGATACAGGATGATTCAGCATAGGATACACTGTGTACTCAAGGCTCTCCACCCTAGGTGGGGACTGGCAGGCATCTTGGTGAAGATCAGGAGAAGGAATAGCCAAGCAGAAGGAGCAGTGTAAATGAAGAACCCAGTAAGTCTCAGTCACTGAACATGGGTTAGTAGGAGCTGACTCTAGACTGTAGGAGGAAGTGCAGTAACAGGGTAGGAATGCCGGCCCTGGGTAGATGAAAGTCCAGAGGATTTCTAGGAAGCTCGTGAGCATGAAGAAGAAGGAGGAGGAGGAGGAGGAGAAGAAGAAGGAGGAGGAGGTGGCAGGCAGATCTGAGGGAGAAGTCTGGGTTTCAGGGACTAATGTGGGGACAGTCAAGTCAAAGAAAGGGAAGGAGTATGTGGGCTGAGCAGGGGGACACGTGGAGACGGACAATCACTTATCAGTTTTTGCATTTGACTTCTTGAGTTCTTATCACAGGAATCTTGGGCACACACCCTAGGGCCCATTTTATAGGAAAGGTAGCGAAACTTTCATCCTGCCTTCAGCCTGGTTCCTGCTGGTGAATCCCTTTGCTCTAGAAGGGCAAGATGATGATTGTCAAAGGCTGGCACTTCCAAACTTGCACTTGAGAACTTCCCTGTAGCAGTGACCTAAAAAAAAAAAAAATCTTCCTAGGTGCCAAAAATAGAACAGTGAAATCACTCATTATTAGATGGTTCTTGTCTTCAAAAGTCTACAGATAGATTCCTGGAATGGTGGAGTAGGGAAGAAAATAGCTTCAGCTGTTGTAAAAACACACAAGGTTGTTAGGAGTGGCTCATGTCATCAGGTTTACCCAGATGAGCTCCACCAGAAACTGTGGACCCCAGGGAGAAGCAATGCTTTCCAGACGTCTCATCATCACAATCAGCTTCCAGTGGGGTCCAGCTGGAGCCCAAGCCCCATGAGGAGGTCTAGGATAGGGCTTTGCCTTCAGCTGCTCACAGCTTCTGTGATTGTTTCAATGAAATGTATCCCATAGTTGGGACCTTTAAATTGTTGGTCCCTAGTTGGTGGCTGTTTGGTGAAGCTTAGGAGGTATGTCCTTGCTGGAGGAAGTGAGTTACTAGGGGTGGACTTTGAAGTTTTAAACGATTCACATTAATTCTAGTTCTCTCAGTCTTTCTGTCTCTCAGATTTCTGTGTCTCTGTGTTTCCTACTTATGGATCAAGATTCTAGCTCTCAACTGTTCCTGCTGCCATGACTGGTACTAGCTGCCACATTTTCCCACCATGATGATGAGGGACTCTTATGCTTCTGGAATCACAAACCCTACACCGATGCTTCCTTTTATAGGCTGTTGTGGCAATGGCATTTTATCACAGCAGTGGAAAAGTAACTAAGGTCACCTCTAAGAAAGTAACAGCAGGGCCCAGTAAAACCTTGAGTCATATTCCCAGCATCAAATTACTGTCAGTTTGTCTGTCAATGCCACACAGGAGCCAGCTAAAAAGACTTTGATGAAAGAAAGTTAGAGGGTATATTTGAGATAATGTGACATAAAAAGTGGGCTTTCTGGAGAGCACTAGAATTAACTTTGGCAGACCATTAGAGAGCATTCCAAATGGTGGTCTTCCAGGGCAGCTGAAACTGAGTAGACCCAGTTCATTCGGACTGCCAATTTGGAGAAACTGGCATGGCAGTGATGTTAAGAATGTCTAATACTTGCTGCATATGCACTGTGTATTAGGATAAAATACCCAGAGACCAGAAGAGATGCCTTTATGCATGAGGGAGGTTACTGGAGAAAGACATGCCCAAATGATCAGGTTAGTAATGATCTAGTGCTTCTCATGGGGATAAGAAGTATAAATATAAGGATGAATATAAGGAGAAATGTATGTATTTCACTATGTGTGATAACTTTCTTGAGGAATGTTGAAGAGACCCACTAGATGTCCGTGATATAGAAAGGGATACGGAGGCAAGCAATCACTCACTAACTTGTGCTAGCTTGCCATGACATGGATAAAACTTCAAAATCAAACAGATACATTGAATGAGCAAGGAGGATCTGTGTGGTTTATGTATTTGTAAGTGATTTAATAAGCTGAAAAGCATTATGAATGCTTATTCAATCAGTGAATTGTTCTTAAAAGCAGTAAGATGAAAACCAGGGAGACACCACAGAATGTAAAGGCGATTGTCACGCCTAATGACCTCAATTTGATGGCCAGGACCCAACTATTGAGAGTTGTCTTCTGACCATATATGCCCTGTGGCACATGCATGTGTATTTACCTAGACTTATAGCAAATAAATAAATAGTTGCAAAAATATTAAAATGATATCAAGCTGACATTATCATTAGAAAGTCTAAGTTGCAAGCTCCTGATTTGGATAACAAGGAAAGAATTCACCCTTGTGAGCAGGGACTCAAGGGTTGTCCTTTGATTCTTTCTTCTCCTCTCTGCCCTGTCTTAGCATCTCTTCCCAGATAGTCCTGGCTTCTATGATTCTAGCCTTCAGCCTAAATCTCAGCTCTAATCAGGTTGATTTTCTGCTGAGCAATTTTAATTGCTCATTATCTTCAGAGTCAAATCCAAAACCCTAGGAAAGTTTTGGGGTCACACAATTGTCAGGTCATAGATGATATATACTGATTTCATATGATGGATGATTCAAATATTTAAATAAAATTTAGTAAACTAAAAACTTAGAAACAAAAAAAAGTATTTGAATAAAAATATTTAGGTTCAGAGAGGAGCCCATACTGTTCCTGCAGCGGTCAAGGGTTCAGGTCAGAACATACACATTGTGTGGCTCATAACCCCCTCTAAGTCCAGGGGATATGATGCTGCCTTCCATACTCTGGGGACATCTGCCCTCACCCATACCCACACCCATATACACACAATTAAAAAGATAATAAATCTTTAGCAAGTGAATAAAATTAATTATTTCTGTTTTTTTTTCTTCCAAAGTCTCATTTATTCCAGGCTGGCCTCAAACTCTTTAGATAGCTGAGGATAGTCTTGACTTCTGATCCTCCTAATCTTGCCTCCCGAGTGTTGAGTGCTGGGATCACAAGTGGTATCCTTGGTACTCCGTTTGAAGAGTGCTAGGAAGTGAACCAAGGACTTCATGCATGCTAGGCAAACAAGCACCTACCCACCTAGCTATATCTCCAGCCCCCTAAATTAAGGCAGCCCTTAATCTCTTACATTTGAGGTACACATCATAGTTTAGAAGGTACATTTACACACATGTCACTAATGGTAACCATGAAAGGCAATGAAGCAGGTATGATCATTTTAGAAAATAAACTTGTAGTTCTAGAATGTTTACATTAAACATTACTGTAAGAGTTCCAAGCACTCTATTCCTAGTCTCCCCTGTTACAATATCATTATCATATATCAATATTATTAATAAATACAAACAATATTGATATAATATCAATAGTTACATTAATATGGTACATTTGACATATTAATAATTCAACATGCACAACTAACATTGGCAGAAGTTCATACATTTTTCTTGTTTCTTTACCTAGTGTTCCTTCTCCATTCCAGAAGTAGATCTTGAAAGTCATATTGCATTTAGTTGTCATGTCTACTTGGACATCGCTTGGCTGTGACAGTTTTCAGACATCTTCTTCTTTCACAATTTTGAGAGTTGGCGAGGTCTTTTGTAGACCATCCCTCAGGACTTGACTACTGCTTTCCTCGTGTTCATAATTAGGTCATATATTTTAGGCAGACGACAGAGAGGGTTCTTTTACCACACAGCTGCCATCAGTACTTCCAACATGGATCTTCACTGGTGATATTAGTGAAGATCATTGGTTGACTTACCTATAGCTACCATGACCTATTTGTCTTTGAAAGTCCCTAGGTATAGCCATTCTTAGAAGTGTGGATTTATCTCTTTGATAGCATGAACTATTTACAGTTCTGCATGGGAGCATTGTCTTTCTTCACTTGTTTACTATCTCATTATTTAGATATGCATGGGTTGTGAAAGATATTTCATAGCTTGGAATATTTTATACTACTTTATTGAAACTATTAGAATTTTGGTCATAGGAAAATATTAACTTTGATTTTGGTGTGTCTTTAGCAGATTCATCTTGCATATCATTATCTCAATCCTAGGATGACCTGTTTCTCCTGAGAGCCCTGGCCTTTTTATTGGAGAATTTTCTTTAGAAACCAAGACCTAGGAGCTAAGACGACGTCGTAATGGTTAAGAATGCTTCCTGCTCTTGAGGATGCGATTTGTAGCACCCACAAGGTCACTAAACAACCACCTGTAAGTTCAGTCCTGAGGCATCCACTGCCCTCTTCTGGCCCCCACAGATTCCTGTGCATATGTGGTGGACATACATACACACATACATGAAAAGGAAATGAGTACTAAAAAAAGAGAAACCAAGGTTTATGCACTAATGTGGTTTCTCATTCCAGAATATGAAGCCTATATCCTCTCAGTTGGAAATAGAATCTTTCCATTTTACACTTGAGAATGTCAAGATTCCAAGAGCTTTTAGTCATTTTGGAAAGATATCAAAAATTTCCAAGAATCTCACTACCTTTGAACAGTCCTCCCTCAACTTTCTGTATCAAGAAGTAGTTCTGGGTTCCATCCTATGTACAGTCCTCTGTGCTGCCCCACTCTTCTCCCAGCAGAGTCAGTGCCTTCCCCCCACCCCCTCGTGCCCGCACTGTACTTCCTTAATGACACCATAAAACACACATTACAGCTGGGCAGGCTTGAGGACTCTTCTGCTTTGTGCCAGCCACCTAGCACACCTCCCAGGCACTCAACAAATGTTTGCTGACCCATTTGCACATGTGCAGATGTCAGTCTTGGAATGTGATGAGTAAGGGGATACATGTAGCATCCCTCACCTCTTCCTATGTCTACCATGCCTCTTCCCGTTTAGAGTTCTGGGAGACAGAACCACTGTCTCATCAAAGTCATCTAGGCAAGAGTCAAAACATGACTGCGCTTTACTGTTAGCTGGGGTCTTGTGAGTATATAGAACTCTTCCTACAACCTCCACTCTAGAAGTCTGAGCTCAGGGTGTCTGGGTTGGGGCTGAAGCTCTGTATTTAACAGCTTTTCTCTGTGAGTAAAGAGTCAATGATGCTGAGGTAGCATTCTGCAATTACATACTGATAATTTCTATACAAAAAAGTCTTGACAATTTAATCTGGAGTGGCTGAACTATTAAAAAAGTTCTACTAGAACTCCAGTCTCATTCCATCATGTGCGTTTAAGACAAACATACATAAACTTAACCGTGGAGAGAGAGCAGTGCAGAAGAACCTCTTTTATAACCCCACGCACTCTTTCCAAGGGTAAACTGGGCCAAACCAAGCTTAAAAGCGACACTTTAGAGTTGGATAACTAGGCTTTCTGTCTGCTTTCTGTGCTCAGGGTTTATTTGAAGCTCCCTCATACTGTGTTGAGGTTCTGAGAAATCCCAGGGAACAAAGAACTCAGTTAACAGGGCCTGGGCTGTCAGTCATTGCACCTGTTCCAGATTGGCTTAGCAGGGAGGCCTGGTTCATCTTCTGCTGCCAAAGGTTGTCCCACAGGAAGCCTGTTTTCTAGTAACAATCTTTTTAGAAGTACATCTGTGGAAGAAATTCCCCCTGCCTCTTTCCTCCCTCTGTGGCTCCCTCCATCCATCTATTCCTCTTTCCTTCCCTACTCCCCTCTTCCTTCTTTCCCTTTTTTCCTCTTCCCTTCCTCTGTCCTTTCCTTTCTCCCTCCCTTCCTCTCTCAATCCCTATCCCTCCATCCTTCTCTTACTTCCTATACTCAGAAAACTCACTTTTTAAACTAAGTCTCCTGGTTAAATAGCATTAAACCTGACTCTTAGAACTGTAATTGTTTTTGAGAGAGTTTCACTATGAAAGCCAGGCTGGCCTTGAACTCACAGAGATGCCTGCTTTTGCTACCTGAGTGCTGAGATTAAAAGCATCAGACAGCCTGGTAAAAATGAATTATAATTGAAGGAATTCAAGTAGAGTTTTACAAGTAAAACCCCGAAAACAGTAAAGGAAATGTTGATAAGATGGGATCTTTCGAGTTTAAGGCTTAGAGGAGAGCAAACTCATTACCGGTGTGAATCCATTGCATCTGCTTGTTTCTGACTCCTCTTTCTCCTCCGCCTCCGCCTCCGCCTCCGCCTCCGCCTCCGCCTCCGCCTCCCCCTCCCCCTCCCCCTCCCCCCCTCCCCCTCCCTCTCCCCCTCCCCCTCCCCCTCTCCTCCTCCTCCTCCTCTTCCTCTTCCTCTTCCTCTTCTCCCCTCCTCTTCTGCTTCCTCCTTCTTCTATCTTTTCCCCTCCCCTTCCCCTTCATCTTCCTCTCCTCCTTCTCCTCCCCTCCGCCTACATTAGCTTATTTAGTTCTTTATTCTCCTAAACAGGATGGAGTTTTCCCCTCAAAAGAAAAGTAAATAAACATGTTGGCTCCACCTCAAATGATCAACTTTATAAAGTATTTATTTCTGTGATGATGATGCTGGCAGTGACAATGACAATAAAAAGTCAAATACAAGCTTTACAGTTACATTGCACACACTGTCTGCTTTGTTGTCAGTGTAAGAGGAGCCAGGATCATTTGAGAAGAGGGAACTTCCCTTGAGAAAATGCCTCCATCAGATTGGCCTGTAGTCAATTTTCTTGATTAACAGTAAATATGGTCGGGGCCATTCTTTTGTAGGTGGTGCCACTCTTGGGCAGGTAGGTGGTCCTGGGTTGTAGAAGAAAGCAGAATGAGTAAGCCATGAAGAGCAAGTCAGTAAGCAGGAAACCTTAACGATCTCTGCTTTAGTTCCTGCCTGTAGGTTCCTGCTTTGAGTTCTTGCCCTGACTTTCCTTTATAATGAGCTATATGCTATAGGGTGAAATAAACCTTTTCTCCCCAAGTTAGTTTATGGCCATTTATCTATCACAGCTTATCTAAGTATCACATGAACTCTATGAAGCTGGGAGATAGCATTGTTGTGCTGATTCTCAGAGGGCTTAACTAACTTGCCCACAGTCAAGGTGCTAATGAGTAGAAGTCCGGTTGGATGCTGAGGTAGAGCAGTTGTGCTTTTAACTATTTACTCTGTAGTATCCCTAACTGTTACTAAATATGCTTTGATGGTGATGATAGTGATGAGGCGCTTTCTGTGGAAAAGGACAAACGCAAAATACTCAAAAGTTCTCTCCAATTTTCATGCTATATTAATGAGCTGAAGATGTCTTCAGGTTTAGTGACGCCTACTTGGTAAGAATGGGTCCTCCCCCCACGTTTTTTTCTTACTTTCTAGGATAACTTTAGAGCAATGCTGGCAAGGATTTGTTAATTTAGGGAAAATATGCTGTTCTTTGCAAAACAAGTATTTTAAGTCATCATAACTCTGGCTCCAAGTCCCTTTAAGGGCACAAATTTCCATTCTGTGAAACAGCTTTTCTTTCAAATTTTTAGGTTTCAAAATATGCTAGAAGGACCCAAATAGCTCAGAAGCCCATAAACATGTCATGACCTTCTGTGGACCCTGCTGACCCACTGGAGAGTCAGGAAAGTGGTTGTACCTCAGGCCCCTGTGCATTGCTCTTCCCTCCTGCCTGTGTATGTTCTTAAGGAATGAACGTTTTGGAGAATCTGCTAGTGTGGTCTCTTTGCAGAAACATGCAGTTCTGTGCTTGATTTTTGATGCTTCTGGAATGAAAACTATTTCCATCATTCATTTAGGTTTTTCACATGAAGTATGTCTCTGAATTGTATATTCAAGAATGGAGTGGGCAGAAAGCAGTGTTGTCATGATCTATCCCACCAATCCTTCTTTGCTAAAGAGAGTACGCTCCTTACCAACAGTGAACTGTCCTCTCCACTGTCTGATTAGGGGACTATTTTGATAATGTGCCATTTTCTACTTCACATCAAAGTGTTATTCCTTGTCACCAAATGTTTAGGGCATACTTCTTGTACTGGTTAGTTTTGTGACAAGTTGACACAAGCTAGGGTTGTAAGAAGAGGGAACATTAACTAAGGAATTGCCTCCATTAGATTGGCCTGTAGTTAAGTCTAGCACACATTTTCTTGATTATTTATTAATGTGGGAAATGTAGGTCCATATCTCCTAATAGCCCACTATGGCCAGTATCTACTCTTAGCAGGTTGTTCTAGGTTATTCAGAAATTCTCTGACATAGCTTCCATCTCCATCTGAGCTAGTTGATTTTACTCTTTTATTCCATTAGTTATTGTCTTTGTTAGGGTTTCCATTGCTGAAAAGAGACATCATGACCAAGGCAACTCTTATAAAGGATAACATTTAATTGTTTAGAAGTCCAGTCCATTATCATCATGGTGAAAAGTATGCTAGCATCTGGGCAGGCATGGTGCCAGAGGAACTGTGTGTTCTACACCTTGTTATGAAGGCAAACAGGGGAAGTCTGGATTCCAGGCAGCTAGAAGGAGGGCCTCAAAGCCCATACCCAAAGTGACACACTTTATCCAACAAGGCCACACCTACTTCAACAGGTCCATACTTCCTAATAGTGTCACTTTCCATGGGCCAAGCATATTCAAACCACCACAGTTATATAAATACATTTATCACCCCTCAAAACTAAAACTGCATGCTATTTATAACAAGGGTCTACATAACAGAATATAAAAGTAATGTGTTCAAGAAACTAATTGATCAAGAATCCAAGATGGTTCATCGGTCACTGACACCATTAGATTACCCCATATCTTGTCTTCTGAGCACTTGCTAGCAAATATAACTAAGCACAAAGTAAACATGGATAAACACATCTCATCTCTGTCTTCAGAGGGCTTAACTCCCCTCTACAGGCTCAAAGTTCAAAACCAAAGACCTTTTTTTTCCATCTTAGGGAATGAAAAGTGGTTTGAATTGGTTGTTAAAAATAATTGCAGTTTGTATACAGAGATGGTAGTGGCAAAACACTTATTTGCTCATCCCCTTGGTGATTCTCACACTCGCCCACTACCTAAGACAGGTCAGGGGTTCTATAAGCTCCACCAACAGGAGCACCGACAGTTGCAGGTAACCCGGAAGCATAGCAAGCCATTCACATATTACCGTGTCAGAAGCCTATTCAAGGGCCTGACATTTAAGTAGGTCTCAGGAAGAGAAACAGGTTGCTGCTGAGCCAAGGAGATTGGCTCCGTGTACAAGGGTGAACAGTAGGAGGAGAGGCAGGAGGAGGCTGCCGAAGTGGAAGCTGGGTCACCTGATAAGATAAAGCAGAGAGGGTGTTGGAATTTGTGTCTGAGTGGAACATTGCCCCCTAGGAGGAAGTTTGCAGAAGGAAGCTTGCATTTATTTATTTATTTATTTATTTATTTATTTATTTATTTATATTCGGTTTGTGTAAATGCTGGCTGGGCTGTTTTGGGTCTGTTTTGTTTTCTCTTGGACAAACTTTCTCCTACATTATCCTGCAATCTCACTGCATTGGTTTTTTAAGTTCTCGACTGTAACCTTTCCAAGCAGGTCAGAAGTCCTGTAGCAGGAAGGAAAACTTACACAGTCCAGGAACTTTGTACCTCAGATCAGAGAGAAAACTCAGAATAGAACTGCCAAGCTGGCAGAGTTCCTGGTGCTGAAATCAGTGTGAATTTGTCAAACTCAAAAAAAAAAAAAAAAAAAAAAAAAAAAAAAAAGAAGAAGAAGAAGAAGAAGAAGAAAGAAATTATGTAACTTGGCTTTGAGAAACACTTTTATCCTTTTTGGGTGTTGGGCCTCCCTTCTCTGCCTAGTGCAAGGAAATGTCACCATTTAAAGTCAATCCAGAGGAGGACTCACTCCTCAGGCCTACTTCTTATTGATCCAGGTTCTCATGGCAAGCGCAGCTATGGTGATAAAGTGCCTCCAGTTGCTGCCACCAGCTGGTAGTGGGAGAAACCTCTGTGTCTTTGGTCTCAGTGTGTACTGTGTACGTCATTTTATAGTTGCTAGTAGACTCGAATAGGATGATGACATTAGCTTTAGTGATGTATTTTATATAAATCAAATGTATCCACGACATTACCCTTTCAAGACGAAGTCCACGCTTTCTTTTCATGCTGTCTTTGAAAGCTGTTCTTTAGTATGCATTATCCACTTATCCACATATCCACTATGTGAGAGCTACATGATAAAATAGTAGCTATTTTAGTGAACAGCTTGGGTCTACCTTAATTAAGGTTTCTAGGGTAGCTAGAGAGATGAGATTGGAAATATTATTTTTTCTTTGGGTGGCAAAGCCCTGCCCTGCTCTCCTATATATAAATTTGCCCAGGGTCAGGGTGAGACTAGAAAAAGGATATGTTCAGGCTGGTATTTCCAAAGCATGCCCATGGGGCGGCAGCAACCCTGTGTTCTCCAAAGTGGGAACATTGTAGTTGTCAGAGCCTGATAATACCATCATGTATTTCCTATGGATGCTGTCATGGAAGCATGTGTCATCAAAGAGGGAAAAAGAAATCTCCACTTAATGCAGTTTTAGCTTTCTTTTGAGAAGTATTTAAAAGGACTAATCACAGAGTTCTGGGATATGAGAAGACATTCAAGGGAGATCAAAGAGTCCAGAAAGTTGCAATTGACAGAGACTTTGAAGGAAAATGTATATGCTTGAAGCCTGAGACCCCCAAGATTTAAGGAACTTTCTCAACCATAGAACTGGATAGTGGCAGTCTGGGTTCACAAAATGTTGTCCTCCCAAATCTTAACCCTAAATCTGATGCTTCAGGCCAAGATAACAAGGCTAAAAAACAAAAGGAATGACATAGCCTTGGAAGACCAGATGCCCAACTTTAGGGCTGAATCTCTCTAATTAGAGTAGAGGCCTGTACATCATCCCGATGGGACTCCATCTTCCTAATGTCATCTAGCCAACAAGCAAGTAACTGGCTGACAGGGTTTTGTTTGAGGGGCTAAGGGTACAGATGGATGTAGACTTCGTTCCTCACATATGCTTGCTTATTCTGTCCAGCACGCTAGGCCAATTACTTTGTGCTACATTATGGAGAAGAGAGACAGACAGAGAGGAGGACTGGGAAGCTATTTGGAGAGTATGAAAGCATCTGGGCTCACACGTTGGTACACGGGACCAGATAGAACTGACTTGTGAAGACAGGGGCTCGGTTGCTACAGATGGGTGCTCCTTGCACCACCTCCATTTTGCTTGATTTGCCTTCTCCAAGAGTTCCCTTCGATCTTAAGAGCTGACCCTAGGGTTTCCTTGACTCTGCCTCTCAGACCCATGGGTAAAAAGGTTTCTGGTTTGGAGTGAATTTTACGGCAGGGGTAGGGTCTGGGTGGGTAATAAGCAGGTGATTTAATTACCAGTCCCTGAACTGATTTATTTTCAACAGCAACAACAAAATCGCAAGAGCCAGTGACAGAGCTCAAGTGACTGCTCTTCCATGTGAGAGATGGAGAGGAGAGAAGAAAATGCTCTACTTTCACATCATGGCTCCCAGCCAGCCAGCGACGCAGGGATCTGTGAAGCCCAAGGCCTCCCTGGCTATTATTTCTCTTTGTTATTATTTCTGAAACAAGACCTGGGCAGAATCAATTCAGGCGCAGAAAGACTATTACTTTAATTTTCGACAAGAAATTGTCAGGATGCCCGAGTTAGAAGAGACGACAGGCAGCCATCATCTAGGCTGAAGTGAAATGAATGCATTTAATGAAGCAAAGGACATCTGTATTAGCAAACTCCACTCATGAGACAAAATACGTCTTTTGGCACAAACTCTTTAGAGTTTAAAAAAACAAAAACAAAGACCAGGAACGCAAATGATGACATAATGCCCTTGAAAACAAGCTCTCTCCGAAGCCTTAGGAAGTCAACCAGATAGATCAGAGAGAATTAATTTTATTCAATACAAATGGATTTTTGAAAGCTCTTAATTAGACTTTGTCCTAAAATAAGTGATTTTTCATAAAAAATTAATTTACATTCTTCCCTCCTTAAGTAACTGACATACAATTTTGTTCCCCCAAAATGGAGAAGCCAGGCTGCCCAGCAATGGTGAAGGGCTATTTTATGAGTGTGTTTTCCACTGGCCACACACATCCCCTCTCTACCAAATATGAGAAGAACAGCACAAGAATCCAAGCAAGCTGGTGATAGCATTTATGTGAGTGAAGACCCCTAGCTAATATTCACGGTATTCATGGTCTGGAGGGATATGACGTCACTGTAGAGCTCTCCGTCTCTGTGGCCAGTGCATACTGGATATGGCATCTGCAAGGGCCCAGGTCATCCTTGTGATTATTTTACCCTGAGAGATAAAATAAACCTATTTTTGTCACCTTGTTTGTTTTGACACATTGCTAACCTCACACCATTCTAAACATGCCATTTATGGTATATCCCTTTGGCCAGTGTATCATCCCTTTTTCTGGGACCTAGTCTGAACTTATGTTCTGCCCTCCAAGTCATAATTGACTTTCTTTATGTCTCCTTCTCTTCTGATGTCGCTGGCTGATGATAAGATGGTTCTTTCCACGGCCTTCCATAACTAGGAGTGTCTTAGCATCTGTAGTTCAATGGCCCTGTTCTACATACGAGAGCACTGGATCCAAAATTGTTTAGTTCAATAATCATTCAATGAGAAGGTGTGTTGGCACCTGTGGCAGCACATGTAATTAAGAAGTAATTCTTACTATGATTGTTCTCTGGGATTGTACTTGCACAACAGTAATTGGGATATTTTAAGGGTAAATACAGATAAGTGTTTATGGCATTATGGTGCCCAGAGAAGGTCATGGCTCAGGAGAGCATTTCTTGGAGATGATATCAGACCGGGAGTGGTAAAGGAAGTAACAACATAAATACTGCAAGAATCCCAGAGTGGTGGCATATGCCCTTAATCCCAGACACAGGTAGATTTCTGTGATTATAGGCTAGCCTGGTCTATGCAGTGAGTTCCAGGAAAGCCAGAGCTACATAATGAAACCTTGTATAAAACCAAACAGACAGACAGACAGACAGATAAATAAAATAGTGCATGAGCAAAAGCAAGGGCTGTATTAGGGAAAAGCATGAGGAAAGACCTAATGAGTGGACTCACCCTGATGAATGCATGAGTGGGAGCTCTATCTTGCTTGGGAACTCTTGAGTTGGTAGGGTGAATGCAAAGCCAGGGAGAGGGAGTTGCAAAAGCACACAGAGGGCCTTGTGTGCCACTTAGGGCCTTGCATTTGATCCTTCAGGCTATGGGGGTGGCAGGCTGTGGGAAAGGCAGCAGGCTGTAGTGATGGGCTCCTCATATGAGCGGTGGCTTGATTTACATTTTAGCTAGAGAGCTTTGGGAGCTCTGTGGAGAACAGATCTGTGAATAGAGCCCAGGAGAACAGTAGTCTGTTCCTTTTGCTCCCAAAGGTCTGCAGTTTCATACGGCGATGCCTCCATGACACAGCTAGAAGTAGATGCATTAGTGACCCTAAGTAATTCCTTGGCTTCCTAGGTGTCTGCTCTTTGTGTCAGGTGGCCACTCACCCTTTATCTAATGGTAACAATATCTTCCTTCCTTTTGGGGAGCCATTCCTAGTCTTCCTTTAATGTGAGCATTCAGGGGAAGTCACTTCCTTCTGCAGACTTCACGGGCTTGTAACTGCCTTAGACCTTGCTAATTTATGCCTTCTATCCTTTCCAGGGTAGTCACTGTTCAGGGGTGGGCATGTGACTCGGTCAGGTTGGTGAGGCCTAGTTCTGCCCTAGATTTTTCTGTTATGTGAATACCTTTTTTTTTTTGGCTCATATCAGTTTTACCAGCTATATCTTTATGGAAGTGTCCTCACAAATATATCAAGAGATAATTCTGAATTTTCCTATGCCACAGGTAGAGGAAATCCCAAGTGCCAAGGCAGCTGTGCTGGCTACAAGGTTATGGGAGTTATAGTTCATGGATGACTGCTTTGATTAGCCTTCAAGCTCCACCCTGACCTTCAGATCCAATGGACTATGGCAACATAAACTCATTAGAAGATTAGCTATGCATAGAAGATTAGCTTTCTCATTCGATTACAAAATATATAAGCCTTAGGTTTAAACGACGTCAAAGGTTCATTCTGCGTCCAAGAACCTGTCTCTCTGGTTGTCTGAGTCCCAGACTAGTCAGAGAGAGCCACTCAATAATTGCCAATGCACTGATGAGATGATCAAATGGGTCCTTTCTCAGGTCTCTCTTCTGCTAGAGTTTGTGACCCTAAGAAACACAGCTGTTATCCAAGAGAAAACAGGGTCGTAAGAATTGAATCTTCCTGCTTAGATCACATGAGGCTATGCATGCCTATGCCGAACAAGGGAGTTTGATAGTATAAAGACTGCGGGGCAGACTAGTCCCAGGCCAGGTATTTAGGACCACAACAGAGGCCATCTTCTTTTCCACTTGCCAACTGCCATGAGTTTACTGGAAACGTTTCGCAAACTCACTAAGGCAAGAAGTAAAATAAAATAATTTTAAAAATAGATGTTAGCAGTTTCACTGTTGATTTTCAGGCTTCTCGTCCATGCAAATGCATGCATTCATATAGACCTACAAGATATAAACACACAGAGATCCCAGGGCAGTGGATCCCATCTCCCTTGCTTTTTCTCCCTGGCTTTTTCCACTGCACAGAGTATCTTGGGCACTCCCCGATATGCATATCTTTCTTAAGTAGGCTGGAATAACCTCCAAACAGTTCCAAGATGCCCTTATCTGACTCCCACGTTTCTAAATGCATGCCAGCCGCCTGAGAGCAGTATTCTGTTGGCCACTGTTCCAGAGAACATCTGCCGGCTGCCTCTTTCTCCTCCTTTGGCAGCAGCCAAGTGATCCATTGACCCGAGGAAAAGTACCGAGCCAAGGTCATGGACAAACCCCAGGGATGGGAGGATGAGGAAGTGCTTCTCACTTGTAGACAACACTCACTGCAATACTGCTTGTTTAGCTGTTCAAACAGCATCTGGTCTCACTAGCTACTCCTTGCTTTGAAGTGCTCTGTGGCTGCCCACTGATTTCAGAACAAAGACCCAAGTCTTTTTCTATGGCTTTCCTGGGTTGTTTTTCCCCCACCCCCAGGACATCCCTGATGCCTCCTGCCTTCCTAGATGACTTTTTAAGTCGTCCTACAGGTTTATATTTCTTTAAGGATCGATGCCCTCTGATTGTCCGTATGGGCAAGCCTGTGTTTATTCCTGGTGCTGTGCTTCATACTGATAACTCAGTGTAAATTACAAACCCTGAGTGGTTGCTCACTATGTCTTATCTTTACCACTAGACCGAACGAAAGCTCGATCTGTGAGAGTAGGAACAGGTCTGGGTCATTCATTGGGGGAGTACTGTATTGGCTGATAAATGACAGAGGGAACGTTGCCTTTATTGTCACTTGGGAAGCTCCTCATCTTTTTGTCTGCTACCAGCTCGGGACTTTGTCTCCAGTCCTCTCTGACACCCCTGTTGAGCAAAATCTTAGGAAAGGTCCCCCACTCTTCCTTGTCTTGCTTTTATTTCTCTGCCAGAGTCAGAAGGTGGGGGAAAAGAGGAGTCAGGATCACAGGTTTCTAAAAGATACAGCTGTGAATCCCTGGGGCAGATGCAGAGAGAAGGCAATGTCTTCTGGGGTAAGAGCAAGCTTCATGCTCCCGCGATGAACCTGGGCCTTGCACACAGAGTGAACGTGGCTTAGCTTCTCTCCTCTTGCCTGGCAAGGCGCAGTCTGTGCAACAGACCAAGAGGAAACCGCAGGAGTAAAGCGCACTCGCTTCCTTTCTGCTTAGCAGCTCTACTTTCCAGCCCTTCTTCTCGGATGCTTTCCCTGTGACCGGAACAGCTCTGCATAGCGTCAGTCTCAGAGGATTTCCCACCCAGGACTTGCACGGATGGTGCAACAGAGCCGCCTGGTCTGTGTGTTTTTGTCCCTTGCAGCTGAATAGCAGCTTGGATGCTTTCTGAAGCATCCCCACCTAGTTACTGGGAACGATGGTCTCTCCCATAGCTACTAAACCTCTCTCTTGGCTTTACACAGCCAGTCTTAGGCTTGGAAACCACAGATGACTCTTCTGTTGGAGAGGGAAAGCCAGGTTCTTTGCCAAACATTCAGGGTCCTTCTGGCCGGAGCTTCCTCTCCCATGTCCTCTTCCAGCAGGTTACCCGTGTAGGAAATCTCTGCTTTGACACATGTCGTCCTCTGACCCCCGGGACATTGTTTAATTTTAGTTTTTGGATAGTGCTGATCCGTTTCCAGCTGCCTGTCGCCTCCTCTCAATGTTGGAGCTACCCCCCCCCCCCCCATTCCTCTGGGAACAGCCTCAGTCCCTTCTCTCTAAATCTCCCCAGTTATCTTGTAGGAAAGCCAAGAGCCTCCCCTCTGTGACAGCTGCTGGTGTGTCCTTTTGGCTGCCAATCCAGCCCCTTTACCTCTTCTCTGCTTCGGTCCCTTCTCCCCACCTGCTCTTTCCCACATTCTTGTTAGGGCATCCTTTTCTACACTAAATATTAGCCTTTCTGCAAAGATGTCCCCAGGCACTCTCTTCTCATTTCCAGCCTATTTTCAAGTGACTCACGAATGTGCGCATCACCGTCTCAGCTCTCTGCTCTACAGGCATCTGTCCCGTTCTATGATCCTGTATCTCATCCCCAGGATCTTTCGGTCATTGCCATCCACTGAGCCATGAAAACCAGAGCTCAGAGCATTATTCTGGGCCCCTCTGTTACAGATTCTGGCTCTTACACATGTGTGCCATACTGTCTTAGGTCTCTGTACACAAGGTCCTTCTTTCTAATAATCACTTTGTCCTGGGAGGTTGAGACTGTCACACAGCGTGCTAGGGCTCTAGCTTTAGCACAGTGTCACAGTGCCATGGGGGTATACGTGGAATATCACTGGGGTGTACACCTCAGACAGATACTCAGAGAGTAAAAGAGAGCTCTCTGTGACTCTTTAGTACTGCCTAACATCAAGATTCTGATCTAGACAAGTGGGGAGGTCTCTTTCGGCTGTCAGTGCCTCGACTCTAACCATTAGGCTTCCAAGTCTTCTGATGCACATACACTGGCGGGATTGACTTTGGAACAGCACTATTGTTCTATATAGAGGAGTTGGGACAGGAAACAAAGATTTCTCCATTTTCACCCCTGAGCGTTATGGCGCAACACATTCAGTCATCAGCACGCAGTAAGCCCGAGTCCATTCTGTCACTGTGTGGAGGGTTACGTAATGTAAACGCTGAGGAGGAAGTAAGAAGCTGACTGCAGGCATGGGAAAGCCAGCTTATGCGTGACATTTGATGAACAAGTATAGATGCATTTAATATCAAAAGCATCCGACGGAGAGATGGGAAGCTTCTACACATATTTTCACACATATTTTACACATAATTATGAGGGATTTTTAAAAAAGTGTACGTAGAAAGACACCTTCCATGTTTAATATTCGAGAAGTAGGGGAGAATGTACCTAGGGCAACTCTTGACATGATTCGGCACAACAGGCTGCCGGCTGTCAATATGGCTATAGTTTTGTGTACTCCAGGGATCAGACATCCACCTTTCCATCTTAGAACAAGTCTCATGATGGGGGAAGCCTTCATGATGTTTGAGCATGGCTTCCCCTATGTGATATATATTCACTCTTTGTTCTTGAGTATAGACAGGCTTAGTATAGACAGCTAAAATTATTAAAATTTATCATTAGAAAATTATTAACTTAAGTGGTGAAAAAAATTAAAAACATCGTAACGACATTGCTAGAGCCCTTGCCTTGTGTGACCAATGCTTCCACAATGTCTGGCAAATATAAGGAAGTCGGTGAATACTAATTTAATGAATGAGAGGCAGCTATTAATTTAATGAATGAGCAGGCTATCTATCACTCTTCATTAGTCATGCTTAATCTGTTTGGGAGAAAATATAGGACACAGATAGATATGAATGATGAGAAAAGGCAATAAATACACCCGAAATGGCAGAAAATATCAACAGGGAATGAATAGGGGAAAAAACAGCTAAAATCATCTGACAGTGTTCCATCAATCTCATAAGTCATTAAGGGCACACAAATTAAAGTGACAAAGGTGTCATTTCACACTGAGGTGACTGGCAAAACCGAAATGTCTGACAGTGCCAAAGATTGACGGGGATCTGGAGGGCTGGAACACTAAAGCAGTGTGGTAGGTGGATAACTGACAAGCCATTTTGAAGAGCCATTTGGCAATGGTTTGTAAAATTAGAAAGCACAGGAGGACATTTGACTAAGCAAGTCTTACCTCTGGGCTTATGCTTCAGAGAAATTCTTTCAGGTGTGCAAAAGTGGATATTGCCCTGACTCATTGCAGCATCTTAAAACACATGTGTGTGGTATATTTATGCATTCATGTATTCCTGTGTGTGTGTGTGTGTGTGTGTGTGTGTGTATGTGTATGTGTGTGTAGGCCAGGGACTGCTACCAGGGGAATTCCTCTGTCCCTGTCCACCTTATGTCTTGAAACAGGATTTCTCACTGAACCAGGAGCTCATTAATTGGTAAATGAACTGTGCTGAAACAGTCAAAGCAATGCTTACCAAAGGGGTTAGACAGAACACACATAAGTCTCAAATACCGTAAACTCATGTTTAAAAAATCAAGTCGAAGAAGGTGGTAGTATACTATTTGGGCAAATGTATAAGAAAGCAGGCTGAGCGAGTTGTGGAGAACAGCTAGTAATCCCGGCCCCTCTTATGATTTTTGCTTCACTTCCTGCCTCTAGGTTCCTGCTTCCAGGTTTCTGCTTGAACTCCTGCCCCAGTCTCCCTTGATAATGGACTATAACCTGTTTCCTCCCCCAGTTGCTTTTGGTCATGATTTTTTACCACTGCCCTGTAGGAGCCAAGCAATACAGCACACTATTGGGATGTTGTGAATTATGTCATTTTTCTTCCTGAAGACCCTGGAGATTTGGGAGCTATTTTCTTGAATGGTCTCACCATCTACACTAGAGTCAAAAATGTCAGGCCAAGCAAGACTTCTCTTGCAACAGAGGATACCTCAGAGTTCTTCTCTGTGTCTTTATCTGGTGTTTTCCAGGGTTTCTGCTTTAGTAAAATAATTTGAGAAAATGGTTTGCTTTAATTCTTGAAGAGTACAGTGCACCTTGGAGCCCACAGTTGAGTGACATGTTTTCAACTCCAAGAGCCCTCACACTTTAATTTAAATCAGCTAAAATGATCTGGTACTTTTTATTTTTTTGGTATTAAAGCTTTGAAGAATAATCATTGCACTCTGTTGTTAGAATAGTGTTCAAGGAGAACCAATGGGTAAGGCAGTTTCCATAGGATCCATAGAATTCCACAGTCCCGCTTGTGACAATAACCCCACTGATGAGCCCATTAAGGGATATGGTAACTAACACGGAGTTTATCCACAGACATATTTAAATATGTCCCTTGTTGTTGACTGTCCACTTGGGACTAGGAAGATTTTAGAATTATAAGGAGAGATAGAAGAGACTTCTTGGAAGCAAGGAAAATAGCCTATTAGGTCAAACTGGTCTTAAAGGGGGTCCCAGTGGGGTTTGCATTAAGCATGGCCATACAGAAATACAGATTGAAGCAATTAGCCACTTCCAACTTTATGCAAGCAGTAGCAATGGGAAGTATGCCAAGAGGGATGATTAAGGATTAGACAACACCATGGGAACCTGATCAGGAGCTCCCAGAGTTTATTGCCAGTGCATGATATTTCTACATCATCATCTCCTTGATTGTGAAAGGTGGGGGAGTGAGGGGTTGGGAGGCGGGGGTATGCTTTTCTGACACCCCACCCCTTACTCCACATATACACAGCTCAAGGGAAAGTTGAGGAAGAGAAGGATTCTGTCTCTACCAGCTTCTAACAGGGAACGTAGCCAAGAGAGGCAGGAAGAAGCATGCTCATTTCCAACCTTTCTGGCAAGCTCAAACAGGAGTCAATGCCTTTGCCAATTCTATTTTTTAATACAGCTTTAAAAAGGGTCGTGTCTCCACACGCAGAGGGAAGCTCACAGAGGTCTGTGTTAATTTAAGTGGCACAACAACTTTTTTTTTTAATTAAAAAGAAAAAAAAAAGCGTAAACTTTACCTGACTCTCCAGATCTTTGCTTTACATGTGGTAGATCCAAATCAGGGTGAGAAATTAGAGAAATGCTTTGTTTGGTAGAAAGGGCTGTGCCAACCACTTCACCTCAGTTACCCACCAACCCTGGGCTGGACATGTGGAAGCGGAGTTGAAGTTTGGGTTGAAAGATCCTGCTAGGGATGATAGCTTGAATCAGATAATTATTAAGAGAAAGCAAGAGTGAGTGAGATGCGAGAATGAAGAAGGAGAGCAGGCAGAGTAAAGGCCATGTTAACTGTATCGTTCAGTGACAAGGGAATTTTGGGCAAGGAACACGGAGGTTCATTCCTGTGCTTCTTGGGGCAGAGACTGTGGGTGTTTGTTATAGTCCCCCATAATCCATGCTGGGTATTATGGTATCAGAGCCATTTTGTATTAAAAATATAATCACATCATTATATCAGTTTTTCCATTTCCTCCCATCCATTAATCCCTCCTACATACCCCCTCAGTCTCTCTTAAGTTTATAGCCATATGTGTGTATGTATGTGTGTGTACATCAATTATTTACATATTAAATTATATAAATTGAATTCATATACCTAAAACTATAAGTACTGCCTGCCGCATTCATTTTGTGTCACTTGTATGTATATAGTTTCAAGGTTGACCACTTGGTATTGGATAATAAATTCAGCAGCTCATCTCTGAGGAGAACAATTTCTCCTGCTCTCTGCATTTCTGAGTTGTCTGTAGTTCTTTGACTAGGGATGGGGGGCCACATGAGATTTCTACCTTCCACATTAGTATCACTACCAAGTGTAGTACTTGTTCAGGTCTTGTTTGGGCAGCCATATTGTTGGGGCATCCTTGCTGTTTCTAGGAGACAGAATCTCACCGTAGCTTTCCTGGTCCTCTGGCTCATAGTCTTTCTGCTTCCACTTCTGTGATGTTTCTTTTTTTCTTTTTTAAAGACCTAGATTGTTTAAACTTTCCTTAAGTCACCAGATCAGACTCTGGGCCCAAGTGTGTGTGCGCAAAGCTTGGTGGCACTGTTGTTGCTAGGGTGTGTTGTCAACAGATGGAGGTTATTCCCTTGGAAGAGAGAGGGAGAAAAGGGAGAGTGACAGGCTTAACCCTTCAGTGGCATCTTATTTCTCTGTCCCACCCACCTATTTGTGTACATAGCTGCACTCACCCTCCTGCCAGGAGGGAAGATACTCTACAGAGACAATTTGTGCCCCTCCCTTTGGCTACCAGACAATTGAAACAACGGTCCTCAGGAATCCAGTGCTGGGAGAAATAAAAGGCTGAAGAAGCCCTGTGCCAGCCATAGGAGAAACTTGTCTCCTTAAAAGAGGTTTCATAGAGTCCTGATAGCTTGTCAGGCTACCTTGCAGGCGAGGCTTGAGTCTAGACAATGATAGGCTGGACCACACTTTGGCCAGGACTGCTTGGTTGTAGTCTTTCCCTTGTTTAAACCAAAGCCTTGGGCCAGTACTGCAATGATGAACTTTGGAGGTCCCCCCGAACCTGTTTTTATCTCTTCCCACACTGAATCCACCTCCTTTCCTCCTCGACTTTTCCCTATCATTTAGCTCTCTAATTGTTTGCTTCCCAGGGCCTTGGCTTTGGCACTAACAACTCCAAAAGCCCTGTCACTGAACATTTACTATGTGCTGTTTGTTTTTTAAAATCTCATTTGATAAATACTCCAACCTTCGAGCTAGATAGTGTTACTCCACTTCAGGGATGAAGAGACAGACTGGAAGCCCACGCTGGGGACTGGTGAGAGACCTGGGTTAGGTCTCTAGTTCCTCAGAACTCAGAGTTGCTTTGTTGTTGCCTATTCTGCTTACTAGGGAAGACCTTTTAGAATAAGCCTGACTACTCTCCACTAACCTGTGAATATTTGCTAGTTTGATGACTTCCTAAAATATTAAAAAAGTAGAAAAATGGTACACAAACAAAACATTAATTTGTTTAGGGCTGCATATACCATTTTTTTTGTATTTTTTTTAAACTGGAAATCGTCTAGGTTAGAGATTTAAACAATCAAAACAGGTAAGTATAGCAATCTTATTCCTTCTGCCCATGACGCTGGGGGATGGGGAGGGGGGAGGGGGAGAGCGATGCTGCTGCTGCTGGATTCCAGATCTGTGCAGAACTATGGTTTCTGTTCTTTCCTTTTTCTCTAGCTTGGGGGTAGCATCTCAACACACACACACACTATTTCACTAGTTTATTGCATAGACACCACAGTGCGGGTGCCCTTGACCTTAGTGGATGGGCACTTTTGTTGCATTCGGCCTTGCGCCATCACAAGCCATGCTTCGTTCTGTTAGTATCCTTATCCCTATGCTTTTCCAGAGGAGGTTCAGTTGAGGTCAGGTCTAGAGTGAAAATTTGTTTAAAGTGCTCTTGGTGGTGGTGGTGGTGGGGTCCATTTAGAGGGACCCCCCATGTCCTAATCATGCTCAGTTGACTACTGAACACGTGGTGCACGTGTGTGATGGACAAGATGATGTGAAAGACTGTGGTCCCAGCCCCAGCTCCGCAACTCTTGGCCTGTGGAACCTTGGGTGACTTGCTTCACCTTTCAGAACCAGAACTCACTACCAGTTTAATGCAACAGTAGGAATGCTTTATTGAACTAGGTATATGCTAAGTTAGTGGTGGTTTAAGTTTGAGACTCAAGTAGTGTTAAGACAAAGGAACTTTCCTGGAAGAAGATGGTCATCCCAACAGTAATTGACAGAGCCATGGTTTCCCTCCAGGGAGTGTGTTTATCCAGCTTATTTTCTAACTACATCTTCACCAGGGGATGCATGGATTAAATGAGAAGACGTTTGGAAGGGCAGTAGGATGGGCAGAGTAGGAAAGGCAGAGATAGGCTTCCAGGAGAGGAAGTGTGGTAGTTGCATGGTGTGTGGCCTTCACAGGGTGTGGCCGCAGTGGTGATGTGATCCCATCTGATGAGATTTCCTTACGAGTTCATTTCTATGAAAGGAAGGCTGGGAACAGAGCATCATGTGATTCTGGAGATCTGCTGCATTATTTAGCCCCGATTAACAGAACCTGAGGGAGGGAGATATGAATTTTATTTATTTATTTATTTATTTATTTATTTATTTATTTATTTATTTATTATTTGGCAAGGAATCAAACGATACTGAGAAAGGAAGCTGTAATGAGAATGAAAAATCTCCTTTCCATGTGAGAAAGCCAAGACAAAGGGGTGGAGCTGATTAGGGAACATGACCTTGGCTACAAACAGACCAGAGCTGCCAGGAAAATTCTTTCCCAGAAAGTTAGGTATGATGTTTGAGCGGGGGGTTAGATCAGCTTCCTTGAGGGTGCGTGGATCTCTGCTGGTTCTATGTGCTTGCTTTCCATGTATTATCTCATTTAATTCACCCACTGCTGCACAGAGTAGGAGAGATTATATTGTCCTCATCTAACCAGTGAAAAACAGAGGCAGCAAGAGGTGATGTGGCTTCCCTGGGGGGGTCTGTGTTCTCGCCTACTACATCTAATAGGGTAAGGTGGTGCAGCTTCTTCTGTGGAGACTGTGGTCAAGACAACAGAGATTTGGTCCTGTGTCCTGGCTCTGCCACCATCCCAGAAGATGGGAAAGCTTGGGAACTATCTTCCCAGCTCCAATCCTATGTGTTGTTGTAAAGTAGAAGTAGTAGGCAATGTATGGCTGAGGGCTAGATGAGATCATCCCTAGCCAACCTCGAGCACAGAGGCTGGACCGTGCCAGCACTTGAGAAGTACATTAAGAAGCCCAAAACATATATACACACATCTTAAACTGGTGTCAAACATGCAATGTTTAGGATTAGGTCCTTTATGTTGAGATCATAAATATTTAGAGTAATGAATATAAAAGTGTCTCCTGCCCAGACAGTAAATAAATAAAGCTATGTGCCATGAGTTCCATCAAAGCCAACACCACTTCTGTGGAATCTTTTTTTAATAGTAAAACTGCTGGGCTCCACCTGACTTTGCGTTTGCTTCTCAGTCAGTGGAGCTATGCAGTCCATGGAGGAAGGATCCACCTGCAGTATATACATTGTTCGCTAATATATATAATTCATAATTCGCCATTAAGCTGAAAAGAATTACCCTAGCACAAAGACTCTATCCTTAAAGGGTCCTAATTGATGGAAGAATTTGTTCTAGTGGTAAAAAAAAAAAGCATGAGTCATAGAATACACACACACACACACATACACACACACAAAATATGCTGATATATGTGTATGTATATATATGTATATATATATATATACATATATATATATGATGTATATATGAGAGTTAGCATTTTATCTTCATAAGGTGATGCCCTAAATGTGAGCACCTACAATGATGCAATGTATGCAAATCCAGCTATACAATCTTAGTTCTCCTAGTAGTCCTATGAGGGATAATGCTGCCATGATTCTTTAACTAATAAAAAAAAATTGAGGTTCAGAAGGAAATATAATTTAGATATACCATCTTAACCTAGTCTCTGAACCTGGCGGTAAAAAAAAAGTAGAAATATTAGAAAGGCCATGTATTCAAACAGCTGGACTCAATAGTCAAAAAAGTCTTATACTTAATTATTTAAAAATATTCTAGGGGCCTGGGGGGATAGTTCAGTGGGCTGCATGCTTGCTGAGCAAGTGCAAGGCCTGGAGTTGGAATTCTCAGCACCCACATAAATTCTGAGTGAGCATCACAACGTGCAATAAGCACAAAATTTAGTCTATCAAGTCTAGCCTACTTGGCAAGCTATGGGTTCAAATGAAAGACTCTGGTTAAACATGTGGAGTGTAGAGAGGTAAAGAAAACACACGGCATTACCTCTGGCTTCCATATGCACTTGTACATTTATGCACACGCACCCGCCCACATAAATGTAGCTACACATATACACGTGCAAAAAGGGAGTTTTCCTATATATAGCTAAGGGGGTTCTGTTGCTTATGATTGCTGTAGTCTAGGTTGGCTTGGAGGTTGGTAGCCCAGGCTGGCTTCAAAGTCATAACAACCTTCCTGCCTTAAGTCTCGAGAGTGTTAGGATTACAAGTATGATCCACCATGGCTTTGTTATGATCTTTATTGTATAACATGGTGATATATGGGGAGTGGTTTCTTGGTATAGTTCAAATGGTATGCTGTGGTGGTTTTAATGAGAATGTCCACCCCCCTCCCCACCCATGGGCTCACACATTTGAATGTTTGGCCCCCAATGAGTGGTACTGTTTGAGAAGGGTTAGGAGGTGTGGCCTTACTGGAGGATGTGTGTCAATAGGGGTAGGCTTTGAGGTTTCTCTATGAAACTGTAAGCAATCCCCAAATCAAATGCTGTATTTTATAATAGTTGCCTTGATCATGGTGTCTCTTTCACAGCAAAAGAACAGAAACCAAGACATATGTTTTCTCAATTATGTGCTTTAACAAACTAAAAAAAAAAAAAAAAAAAAAAAAAAAAAGGCATGATAGTGTGATGCTTTTGAAAGCCTGAAACAGCAAGAGAAAATAGATCCAATGAAAGGACCCTGTCCTCATTCAAGTCCACTCAGCAAGACTTCCCCAGGGAGCCCCTTTCCATGTAGAGCCTCATGCTTGTAGACACTCCCCTGCTGCAGAGCAGTAGACAAAGAGGGAGGAAACTGCACCATTCTAGTCATTTTCAGAGAGAGCATCTGGAGGAGGGGTTCAGCAGCAACTAAGAACCAAGGGCAGAGATGTGTAGAGACAGAGACTTGGATGTAAACCGGGACTGTGGTCCAGGCCTGTTGCAAGCAGGAGGCAGATGGGGTTGGAGGACCCTTCCTGGTCTCCCTAGTGGCATTCTTCCTGTGTCTTTTCCCACAGACCATCAGCTGTAGTGTCAGATTTATTCCTGTCCTAGTTTGCTTTCTAGTGCTGTGATAAATACCATGACCAGAAAGGACCTTGGAAGTGGAGAGGGTTTATGTAGCTTACATTTCTCTGTCTAAGTCCATGACTATGGATAGTCAGGGCAGAAACTCATGCAGGAACCTTGAGGTAGGAACTGAAGCAGAGACCATGGAGTACTGCTGCCTACTGAGTGGCTCCCTCTGTGTCTATCTCTTTCCACAGGGCAGACCCATCTGCCTGGGGACAACTCAGCCCACAATGGGCTGTGTCATCCTCTTACTTCTACTAGCAATTTAAAAAATGCCTCACAGACATGGAAACAGGCCAATGTAATCTGAGCAATTCTTCAGCTGAGGTTCCCACTCCCCAGGTGACTCTAGGTTTGTGTCAAGTTGACAGTTAACGCTGACCATGGCAATCTTCTACTTTGCTCTGGAATGGGTTGCAGCTGTCCATACATGCAAGCACACATTTCCAGTGTCTCCCCCATTATGTTTTTGCTGAGTGGGAGGATGTCTCTTCTCTCTTGGTCCCTTCTTTTGAGCAACGGTTTCTCTGAGATCTCCTTTTGTTCCTCTGGTATGTTAATGGAACATGGTATGAGCTTAATGCTAGATATGTCCTTGCTCCCCTGTGCATTGTCTGAATTTCCCGTCAGTCTAGACATGTATTCGACTCTCACAATTGATCTAGATTCCCAGAAAAGGTTGAGGAATGCAGTAAGGGTTAAGTGAATAAATGCCATTTTTTTAAAAAAAGGAAGATTGAGAACTCCCAACCAAACTCTAGGCTACATGATTAGAACTAAACATTGAGATATTTCAGTGATAACATTGCTACTTCCTATCAGACCATCAGGGATCTCCATGAACAACATATCTGAATAAAAACTTCAATACACCCATGGAAGGAGCAGTTACTAAAGGTCTTTGGAAAGAGGCTATTCAATTTTTTAAAACTCCTTTAGAGAAGTAGTCCAGGAAAAAGAGAAAAATAAGTTGGCTTTTTGGGTATTTCCTGGGGATGTCTTAATGAGATTGGCTATCTGATACCTCCAAGTTGTGGGAATACTGTCCTCTTTGTCTCTCATCTAAGTGTCCACCAGGCATGACCCTGTTTAGCTTCAGCAAAATCAGGAATGTTCAAGGTAGTATGGCCAGAGACTACTGGCCTCTTTGTGTTGTGTCTTCCTGAAAACATTTCCAAAACTATTATTGTGATAAAAAGTATGTAGTAAATAATAGAAGAGGAATGTATTCAACTACTTTGAAAATCCCTTCATGGAGTCTGAAAAATTGCCATGGTAATGTTGACCTCTTGGCTACTTTGCTATTCTTTATTGTGGAAAATGAGCATAGAATCTGTATATTTATTAACAGTTCTAAGAAATCTAGAGTGGATGAAACAGTATAAAAGCTGGAGCAAAGATGTAGTAAATTTCATTTATTTAAGATAACCCCTATGCTCAATAGCTATAGTTGAAGACTTGGAGTATCTGAATTCCTCTCCTAGTTCCAGACTGCAAAAGCATTCGTACTGGGTGTGACCAGCTGGATCTGGGGCTGGCCTGGAATATCCAGTTGTTAAGTTCAGAACTGACTTGATGGCCAAGGAGCTGACTTTGACTTTCGGGCTGTTATAATGGCTATTAGATTAATTTGGGCACAGAGTGGGTCTATATGTACCTTGCCCTCAGATGATGGATGAGCTGTGGCAAATTATATTGATCAGGAAAAATAAAAATATTCATCTCTAGTATTTTAACATAGGCAAAATCCATGTAGATTTTATCCATCCATCCCTCCATCCCTCCATCCATCCATCTATCCATCTACTCGCTCACTCACTCACTCACTCACTCACTCACTCACTCACATTCAAACATGAAATTATTTCTTATGAAAACATGTAGTAGCTAGGTACTATGTTCCAGGCAATTACCTGATAGTCAGTATAAGGCATTTCTCACTTTGCACAGTGGCTCAGGACCACAAAAACAACTGTGAGCATTATAGTGACCACTGTAATTGGGAAAACCACAGTTGTTCTGCGACCTTTGGAAAAATCTCTTATTGTCAGCAGTAAATGCAGGGGGAAATGAAGATATAGGAAGGCTCATTGAGTTAGTGCACAGCAACTTAGAACATTAGAAATACTGGGTATTAGTGTACAACACTTATGAACAGTCATTTGAACATTCATGTCACTTAAAACATGGAACAAGTATTATTTCTACATACTGGCAATGGTCTCCTCTAAGCTAGGATCAGCCCCTAGTGTTTTCTGTTTGCTCTTTTTATTTATTTATTTATTTATTTATTTATTTATTTATTTATTTACATTTTATTTTTAAGGTCAATTTGACATAAGCAAGATCTTCTTAGAAGAGAGAATTTTAACTGAAAAAATGTTCCCATTAAGATGGTCTATAGGCAAGTTTGCGGCACATTCTCGTGATGAATGACTGATGTGGGAGGGCTCAGCCCACTGTGGGCAGTGCCACTCCTGGCATGTGGTCCTAGAGTATATAAGAGAGCAATCTGACCAAGTCACGAGGAACAAGTCAGTAAGCAGTGTTCCTCCATGTGGCCTCCACTTCAGTTCCTGACCCCAGGTTCCTGCCCTGACTTCCTTCACTGTGGGCTATAACTGTACTCTGAAACATATCTTTTCTTCCCCACTTTGTTTTGGTCATGTTTGTCACAGCAATAGAAACCAAACTCAGATACATCCCACCTTCTAAGACATCACCACCTATTTTCTCGTACTCACGTTGCACATTCTTGCTCCTGAATTTGCCTTCACTGAGTTTGTCTGACTGCACAGGCAAATTGTTTCCAGCGGTGAATGAGGTCTACACTCTGTTAGCCACTTCTCCAACTCCAGTTTGATTTGATTTCTCCTTCCTTGTCTGTATTTTCATCTTTTATAGCTATTTTCTTTCAGTTTTCTGTATCTATAAAATATCATGTGGGCTTATTTCTGAGAGGAGGGCAATATGATCTCTATATTGTGCCCTGTGTATGACAGGTCATCAGCAGACATTGGAAAAAGGGATGTCATTGATAATTAACTGATCATGCTATGAATTTTTTTTTGTTTTTGTTCTGGTATTTTTGTTTTTGTTCTTATGAGACAACTCGTGGACCACAAAGCAAGCAGTTCGCAGTTTATGCAATTGCCCATGGTTCATATATGGTAGTAATTGAAGTCTCTACTGTGTTGTTGGAAGGCTGGTGTTCTTTAACCAAATAATGACAAGGTCCACACGTGCCAGAGCAGTGATTGACCCATCTGAGAAGGACTAGCTGAGAGTGCTAAGGGAATGCATAGCAGATTCAGAGCTACTTGGCAGGGTCAGAGGTCCCTTGGAGAAGGTGATCCAAGCTGAGATGGATTGGGTTTAATCTTGAGAAGAGAGAATACGGTGAAGATCTTTTCAGACAGAGAGAAAACTCTCTAAAGCTCCCAATCCAACGGAGCTCAGGTTGCTGGGGTTAGTTGCCATGGCTGTTTCATTCCATCATCTTGGTCTTGTCTAGCCACACAGGCTGTTGCTCTTGGTTACCAGGACTGCTATCTGCTTTGGTTGGGAACGTCAAATGCTCTCTTTTGGTATGCTCACTTGAAACAACTACTGGGGACAGTCAACTGCCTCACCTAGATCCAGAAACCCATCCCTGAGATCTAAAAAAAAAGGGCACCAAGAAAATGGAACCAAATCAAGCAAAATTAATTTAGAGATTGGTTTGTACTATAAGAGACATAGATAAAGGCTAATGAGTCAGACACAAATATTCTAGGTGCAGAATGGCAGTAAAGCAGAAAGAAAAATATCTTTTACAGACTTGATTCAAATGTGTGTGTCTGTGTCTGTCTGTCTTTGTGTGTGTATGTGTGTGTGTGTGTGTTTACATGAGTGTGGGTGTACATATATGCACAACTGTGCCTATGGAGGTCAGAGGATAACTTGGCTATTGCCTACTGTTATTTTGAGACAGCATCTCTCACTGGCCTGGGATTTACTGAGTAGGGTAGGGTGGCTGGCCAGTGAACCACTACTCTCCACCTCTGCAGCGATGGAGTTATGGGAATGCCACTACACTAGGCTCTGTTTTTTAATGTGGCTTCTGGGGCTTGAACTCAGATCTTCAGGCTTGCTTGGCAAGCACCTGTCGGATTGAACTATTTCCCCATGTCCTGGGTCTGAATCTTTAAATGATAAATCGCTATGTACAATCAAGTTAAATAGATAGTCCTTTACTTAGTTAAGATCAGAATGGTTACTATAGAGCACCTGGCCTAAATTGAGAGTGAAGAAAATCTCAACTAAATTTCGTATCTTTACAGAGCCATGGTTAATGATGCCCATTTTAGTGATGTGAAAACCGAGGTCAAATCACCACGGGACTTAGACTCAAACCTACTAACCCTTTATCCTCTACATCATTAGGAGAGTTAGTTCTTTTTTTTTTTTTTAAACCTCCAGTTTCTTTTATGAAATTTAACATGTAACAGAGGTTAACCCTATGATCCCGTGGCTCTAATTAACCAAATTAGTCTTACATTTATTTATTTATCTATTTATTTATTTATTTATTTTGGTTTTTCGAGACAGGGTTTCTCTGTATAGCCCTGGCTGTCCTGGAACTCACTTTGTAGACCAGGCTAGCCTCAAATTCAGAAATCCGCCTGCCTCTGCTTCCCAAGTGCTGGAATTAAAGGCGTGCGCCACCATGCCCGGCCTCTTTCTTTTATTTTTAATTTAAAAATTGTTTTGAGTAATAAAACAATTTTTAAATTTAAATATAGTTTGATCATATTCTTACCCACCCAACATTAAGTTCTTTCTCAAAAACAAAAACAAAACCAAACAAACAACAACAACAACAACAAAAAGTACAACAAAATGCTCTAAACCTTAAAAAACAAAATATATCACCCTGAAACAAAAAGAAATAAAGGGGGCAGGTAGGGGTAGATAGCAACATCAAGAACCAACTATGGAGTTTATTGTTTGTTGGTCAATTCTCCTGGATGTGAGACCTGCTCTGGGGTGATTGATATACACCAGCATCATTCCATTGGAGGTTACAGGTTTTCCTTAGAACACTTTGTCTTAACCATAAGCATAAAGCATCATTCTAAAATCCAAGCCATAGGTGCTTGCTGAAGACATAGCAGGATGAACCCATTCTTTCAGAAACCGTAGGGCTCTCAAGAATAGCAGTTTAAAGAGAAGTTTGAAGACACCGAGTAGAATTTCAGGCACGAAGAATCAAATCAAGATTCCATTAGGAAAACAAAACAATGAGATTATCTCAATTATTGAGTTAACGATGAGATTTCACCATCTCCATCCCAGCTATGAGTAAGACATTTATTTGAATTAGATAAGAAGATATAATGTCATTTGGAGGAGGCCCAGTAAATTTAATAACAGAGATAAATGAAACTGACAATGATCTCACACTTTATAAATCTAAACACTGGACCAAGGTTAGACACAGGAGCCCCAGCACACGCTGAGTGAGCCGGATGGCAGCTTTTTACATAAATGGGAGAGAGGACAGCATTTATGCTTTCTTTCTTTTTTAACACCAAGATGAGGAACGAATGAATCCGATTCCATTTAAACCAAAGTGCAGGAACAAGAAACAACCTTGAGCCTTCCCTGCGTGCAGAGCAGCTATGCTGGTCATATAATCACTAACTGAGTTGTGTAACTCACCTATGACAAATGATAAAATACTTCCAGCGTGGCAAGCTGCCCGAGTAATTCCTTCGCAGGACTAGGATGAGGGAAGCTTTCTTCGCTGGCCTACACTCAATCTGTCCCCATGGCTAACTCCTGAAATTGCTTCTGCGTTAGGGTAGAACATGGGGGACAAACCTTGATTCCACAGAAACATCTCAGGGGCCTCCGCTTCCCTTCTCTCCTGGTCAACCTCGATTTGCCCTTTCTAGTTTGCAGCAGCACACCCCACATTCTGTACTCAGGCAGCCCAAGGTATTAGCAAAGAGTGAAAGATGCTGCGTGGTGGTTTGCTGTCTCTCTCCTGTGCAGCCCTACTGTGTGCTCTCACCTTCCTCTGCTCAGGCACCAGTGTTGATTTGCATGCACCTGCATGTTGGATGCTGTCAGTATGCCATCAGTCCCTGGTGAAGCTTCGTGTTTTCTGGAAAGGCTCCTGAGTTATCTGAAACTGTGGTATTACTGTGCCTAATTTATGAATTAAACTTTACCTTTAGTATGTGTGCTTAGGAAAAAAAAAACACCTGGAAGATATAGAGTTCAATAAATCTGTAGCTTTAGGCATTCAGTGAAGGTCCTAGAACATATTCTGTAGGGATAAGGGGAGATTATTATGGTCTGAATTTAGCTACTACTGTTTTCCTACTTTTAAAATGTATTTTTTGCAATACTAGAGCAGTTTCATATATTTCTATAATTTGTATAAGCATCTACACAAATTTTTATATAAAAGGCAGGCTTGAAAATCTGCTTCTTTTCTTCTTGTGCTTCAGTTATGCTGTTAGCACAAGGCTATCTTGACCGATGTGCAGTATTTCATTGGTTGGAAACAGGTTATCAGTCTGCTTTCTTGTTTGTGAGTCATTTTCTAAAATTTGCATTCTGAAATGCCACACACGTTCTTGTACCTGCAAAGGATTTTAAAACTTGAGATTATAGTATGCAATACGCTGACCATCCTCGTTGTTTATCTGTCAAAATGGCCTGTCTTGAGATTCCAAAATCTATATGAAAGATTGATAACTACCTAACTCTTGCACACATAAATAAGACTACAGATGCATGGAAAGCTGCATAGAATCGGGACAAGAACAGGGATTCATTATGTTCCAAATGTCATAACGAAACTCGCTCTTTAGTGGTGACTATATACTTAGAATAAAAATTCTAATTAAAGAGGAAATAAGGAGAACACTATGGATACAGATATCAAGCAAGTGCCTTCCAAGACTCACTAGGGTACTTCGCAGCCAAAGCCTCAGTTCTCATTCTGTGACGCTGGGAGCAATAGTCTCTCTCCATCTGCCTAGCTCAGGTCACCCAGGTGGTTGAATGGGGTGACGTCCCTGAGATGGAGATCAGATACACTATGCAACATCCACAATCAGCATGTATGACTCAAGCATAATGGTGTCTCAGCAAAACACATCAACACAAACATAAGCTAACTTAGGGTCACTTCTGTTAGAATTGTTGCCTATAATCCTTTATCTACATTTGAGGGGGCTATTTGACAAATGAAACTCCATTCCTAAAACTCAACTAGGAGAGAATCTGGGTCTGAGAGAAATACTTTTGGATCTGTACTGATAAAACGCCTATTGAGCATGCTGGAATGGATTAGACTGCTTTTAGAAAGGTATTTTCCAGACAAAAGGTTCTGTTTAATGTATGTTTAATTGGGTATGTGGCAATGGTTAAACAGGCAGGTGAGATGGTTAACAATTTGACTCAAATCTTGGCTCTGCTTTCTCTCACTTTACTAAAGATTATTAGGCACCCTCAGGGTGCTGTTGGGACAATTTAATGTGCAAATGTCTACAAACTGGCTTCCTTGGCCCTTGAAAACCAGGCTAGTATTTCCCAACCGGTGAGTAAGCTCGCTAGATGTTTGTTCCTCTCACCTGACGGCAGTTACCTCAGCTGACCTCATCTTCACTTTCTAGACATGTCAGTGCACTGTTCTGTGGGGACCTGTTGCTACCGACCGAAATTCTAAGAACCCAGGAAGCCATGATCGCTGAACAAAGAATAGTGCCATGTCTCCACATTCCAAATGGGTAAATGTTTTGCACCTGTGAGTATTGAGTCTGACTCAGAAGCCAAGGAAGGGCAGCCTGATTAATTTGTCTGATTAATGATCAGGAAACTACAGAAAGAGTTTTAAAGTAATTAATGAAGCCCAACTTTAATCACACTCCCCAACCTTAAGCCAAAACCAGGAGCAGATAAGATTTAAAAAGCAATATTAGAACTGAGTTCCAAACTACCATTTCCTGAAGATATGCCTCCCATATCTGTTTAATCATCAGAATCGTGTTTTACTCATATGCTTGTGATGAATCAGAGATTCATTGATCTTATGTGTTACAGACTGATGTCTGGGCTCCTGGGAACAGGCTAGCTTTACAAGTGCACGCTTCTCTCCATAAACATCTTGGTGTCAATGAGCTTCTCTACCTTTCCATCTAGGAGGAGGTAGGTGAGAAGCAGGGAGGAAGGACGGTGGAACAATGGCCTTTTCATTCTCAGAGGCTTGGGAAGCTTTCTGAAGTTCCCATGCCTGGGAAAGATGTATAGGCATGAGTGCATGGAATTTTTCTGTCATCAGTTTCATTCATTGTCCTGTGTCCTCCAGTTAATCACGAAAGAGGTCATTAAACCCCAGCTACATGGCACCTTAGTTTATGGCTTGGGAACCAGATTCTTGATTTAAATTCCTGGTCATGTCACTTACAAGTTGTGTGCTCTTGGATAAGTTTCTTAAGCTCTTTGTACCTTAGTTTCTTAATCTGTAAGTTGAGGATGATAATACCTATTTCTTAGGGTCACTGTTTGGGTTAGACAAACTAATTTTATCTGTCTGTCTATCATCTATCTATCTATCTATCTATCTACCTACCTACCTACCTACCTATATCTATCTGTCTATCTGTCTATCTGTCTATCTATCTATCTATCTATCTACCTATCATCTACCTACCTATATCTATCTGTCTGTCTATCTGTCTATCTATCTATCTATCTATCTATCTATCTATCTATCTATCTACCTATCATCTACCTACCTATATCTATCTGTCTGTCTATCTGTCTATCTGTCTATCTATCTATCTATCTATCTATCTATCTATCTATCTATCTATAATATCTATCATCTATCTATCTATCTATCTATCTACCTATCATCTACCTACCTATATCTATCTATCTGTCTGTCTATCTATCTATCTATCTTTCATCATCCATTCATCAATCAAGCATCTATCTTTTTCTATTTGCTACTTACTACTATTTAATAGTGTCTGGTCTATTCTAATCATTACCTACTATTATTACTCTTATTATTCTATGAGACAACTTAAAGTTGGTACTAAAAATAATAATCCTGAAAATTTTGGTGGCCAGAGATGTGTGAATAATTTAATTCCTCTTTACGGTTAAGAAAAGACTTAAAACACAAAGCAGAATATTGAGCTGTTCACTTTTTTTTTTTTTTTTACTGTGATGTGAAATTCAGATTTGGTAGGCAGATACTCTGAGTTGGTTTGGGGTGCAAACACACCAAGTGATGTCTAATGGTAAAGAAAATAAACACTATTATAGATCTGCTAAATAAGCTGTCCCCAGCAAATGGAAAACATTGTGGTCCTTTCAGTTTGCCATTGAGTTCAGCCAGTGATGTCCAAGCAGAACAAATGGGACATAATAGAAAAGTCTACACAGAATGTACTGTTCTACATTCAAAGAGTGCATTTCTCTTACATGGCTATTCCCCGAAATTTCCAGAGAGATGATGCATAGAATGAGGAGGTTATTAAGCTAAAAATAAGCAACAGTAAAACAGAGGAAGGATTGCCAGAGTCAACAGAATTGAAGAGAAATCATTAAATATTATAGGTAATAGGAATGGAGGGAATTAAAAAAAAATCTCATTAGCTGTCTTGCTTCATGAGAAGACCCAGTCTATCATAGTTTGGATTCACAGATAAAAATCTGTAGGGGGAGGGAGGGAGGTTGGGAGGGAGGGAGGGAGAGAGAGAAGAGAGAGATTGAGGGCTTACATATTTTTTTCAATAGCCCATTGTTCAGCAATGCTCCCAAGATTTTGTGTAACATAAATTCCTCACACTGCAGCCAGATCCTCTAAATGATGGTGCCGTGACTTTGGGGAAGGCCACATAACTAGAATTCTTGGGTTAGCTTTACTGTTGCATTTTTGTTGTTCTCTTTAGTTTGGACTCAGAAGAAAATTTACCTCAAGCTTTCGGCTCAGATTCAACCCCCACCTCTGCCTCTGTGTGTGCATGTGCCATGAATACATGTGTATGTGTGTGTCTGTGTGTGCAATGTTCTATAGAAGGAAATGATTTTAATCTTTGAGTGATTCAGAGATCACTAGGAGGACTTATGTCTATGAGGACTATGGATGCAGAGTTGTGTTGTTGCTTGATTGTGTACATACACATTATGCCCTTTCTCTGTGGGGCGAGGTTTAGAAAAACCTCCACCATGAGAACTCTTCTTCTGGAGGCAAAACCAGTATGGGAGGTCCTCAATTAATGCAGTTCCAGAAAACTGAAAGCTTGTAATGTCAGTTCTAGTTCATATAAAATTTTTATAGTCTTATCTTGATTTACCACACACTATAAAAATCTACTCATTGAAAGCATGCAATTAAATTGAATGCTCACAGTATGCTCACAGAATTGTTAACCCTCACCATTTATGTTATAACATTTCCATTGTCCTAAAGTAACTCCGTGCCCACAAGAGGCCACTTGCCATAGCTACCCTCCCTCTTGCTCCAACTCACATAAGCATTAATCTGACTGTGGGTTAGTTTGTTCTGGATTCACTCACACAACTGGCGTCATTCAAAATGGGCTTGTGACTGGTCTCTTTGACTTAGTGTAATGCTTTCAGCTTCATTAATGTTTTCAGATGCACCAGTACTTTATTTATTTTTATCTATGAGTAATATCCCTCCATCAGTTGGTGGCATTTAGATCACTTCCACTCTTACCTATCAAACATGATGCTCTTTAAATAAATGCTCGTGTGTGTGTGTGTGTGTGTGTGTGTGTGTGTGTGTGTGTGTGTGATGTATTTATTTCTGTTAGGCAGATACTGAGAAATGAAACTACTCAATCACATGGTACTTCTGTGTTTGCCATTGTGAAGAATTGTCAAACTATTTTTGATAGCTGTCTATGTTAATTATGTACCCTCCATGATGTAAGCGAGTTTAAACTATCATATCCATTATAGCCACCCTAAAGGCATGATTCTGATTTTAATGTGCATACTGCAAGGTGATGTTAAATAGCTGTTCATGTGTTTATATTTCTATACCTTATTTGAAGAAATGTTTATCTAAATTCTTTGCTTAGTTGTTGAAGTTGAACTGTTTTTTTTTAAATTTTGTGTTGTATTGAGTTATAACAATTATAACAGTTCTTTTTTTAAAAAAATTAACTTGCTGATAAAATCCTTGTGAATAAAATAAACATCACGCACCCAAATTAACCATACCCAATGTCTATACATCTCGATGAATGTCTATGCTCTTAAAAGAGCCATTCTAAAGATGTGAAGCCTCACATTGAAAGTTTATAAATTTATGTAAGATCTAGTATCCATAAGTGAGAGAAAACATTTTACACGTATCTTTCTGAATCTGACTTGTTTCTGACTTAGGGAGATGCTCTCCAGGTGCATCCAATTGCCTTCAAACCACACATGAATAAAATTCCACGGTGGTTGCAAACTGCATTGTCTGCATCCATCCATTTGTTGACAGACCCCTAAGCTGATTCCATAATGTGGCCGTTGTGAGCAATGTTGCTTTAATAGCCTAATACCAACGACGTATGCATCTCTGTGTTATGTTGACTTAGAATCCTGTATGTCTATATGCAGGAGTGGGATGATGGCTAAGACAGTAACCATGTCTATATTTTTCTGCAGACTCTCACATATTGCTTGAGAGAGAAGCCTCCAGGGTCAACAAATAGAGCTGGTATGAATCCCAGCTATACTAAGCCAATCAAATCTCTGATTACTGCTCTGTGAGCAGAAGCAATAATGTGCTTGCCTTACAGGGTTCTGTGAGAATTAAATAATAGTCCTGAAGGATACAGCCTACAGTTCTATCACAGGTCAGTTAGCTGGCCAGAGTCTTTGGAGAGATTAAGTGCATCAGCCGTGTGGATGTGACCTGACCCATGAGGTGGCCTGTGTGTTCAGTGTGCCCTGCCAATGTAGAATGATTAAGTGGATGCAGTGCCTACTTGGTAATAGCCTGGCATCTCAGCTGCTCCTCATCTGAGCTTTCTGGGTGAAGGTCAGACCACCCTGATAAGTGAGGGATGTTGTCCTCCTGAGGGATTGTCTGTAATACCACTGAAAACAACTAGCCAAATCACATTATTCGATTTTCACACCAAGGGACTGGTTCATCTGATTGAAAGTTGAGATTTCTCTCCCTGTGTGTTCTAAGTTTACTCAGCTCAGTGCTTAGCTAGCAGCGATGAGGGGAACGCCAGAGCACAGCTGCCTGGTTTCCAAGTCTGACTCCTCTGCTTCACTGCTCGAGGAAGTTACATAACCGCAGCGAGCCTCAGCTACTTCTGAAATGGAAGCACGGGGTTGTGTCTGCGCTGGAGAGCTGTTGAGGGGCTTCTGTGGCCCAGAGGACATTCCACGAAGCTTAGTCCCCAGCACACCCACAGCATGAACAAGTCATTTCCAGCTGTTAGCCTTGGAGAGGCTCCGGGTTCTGGTAGTGAGAGGGTGAAATCCCAAAGTATTAGTTTCATTCAACTCTTGATAATCTTCCAAGGATAATGAGAAACAAAGGGCATATAAAACACCCATTTAGTGACATTTTATTGTAAACTATGGTTAATAGGATTGCCAAATTTTCCATCGCTCCCAAGAAGCTATAAATGAAAAAAACAAACTCTCTCTCTCTCCTTTCTCTCTCTCTCTCTCTCCTTCCCTCCCTCACCCTCTCCCTCCCTCTCCTTCCCTCTCCCTCCCTCTCCTCTCCCCAGTGTGTGTGTATGTGCATGTGCACATGTGCATGCATGTCTGTGCATGTATGCATGTGTAGAATTTGGAGATGACTAAAATTTAGCCATTTTAGTCTGAGTTTCCAGAACAAGAAACAAATTAGTGTCCAGACTATTTCTATTATTTCAAACGAAGTTGACCAGTCAGTTCCTCATCCATAGTATTTTAGATCCTTAGGAGATTTCTTGTTGCTGGTCTCTTTACACATGATTATCATATATAAATAATATAAAACAATGGGCTTCGTCATGGCATTTTTCTGAATATATGTAACATACGTTGAAATCTTCCAGAAGGAGTTTAGTGTTTACTTATTCTTTCTTAGTCTTCTCAATGTGTCCCTTAGCCCATCCCTTCCTTCTCCTCTTCTCTCTCCCTCTCTCCTTCCCTCCGCTCTCCCTCCCTCTCTTCCTCTTTCTCTTTCTTCTTTCTGTACATTGGTGGCCTTGTATCTATGTATTAAATGGAAGTATTTTCTTTGTAGGGCTGAGTGAGTGGAGTGAAATAAAATATCAAGATTCATTAGTACTCTGCCTGGCATGTGGCAGCTCTCACTACATGTTAGTTATGGCTGCTATTACTCAGACAAATCCTTTATCTTAGCCCCGTTGTCTTCGTTGTCTGGTTTTGGCTTTTCAGATTTAGCCATGAGAGCAATCTGCCTGCACTTTTCCCACAGTTCTTTGTCTGAAGACTGGGCTAGTGGCTGTCAAGATGGGCCAGCATGAAGGTTGCTAGTAAATGTTTTGTGTTTGAGACTCTTTAGGAGCCCAGGCTCCTAATCCAGCTTTAGACTAGTTTCCTAGATAAGAAATGATTCCAGCTGGGATGTGTTCAGGTAGTTGGTGAGTATCTGCTTAGATCCCTGGCTGCCTCTGTCCTGTTAGACATGTCCCTAGGGGGCTGAGACAATGGCCTTCACTGTGCATAAGACAGGTAAAGCCAGGTGTAGCAAGACACCATTTCTATAGGGGCCAGTCAGTTCTTCAAAGGTCAACATGAACATCTACAGCCTTGCAGAGTCTTGGGAGGCACATAGACCTCTAAGGTTCAATGTTTAAATTGATGATTATCAGCTGTCTGGCCTTCTGTAAAAGTGTTCTAGTGGTCCACCTCTCTGTCTTCATGGAAGATGGGGAAATCTGGGTGTTCTTGTACATATCTGTAGTACCAGACCGTGGGAGGCAGAAGTGGGAGCAGAAGTGGGACCTGACTTAGAGCCCAGCCTGAGCCACACAGTGAGAGCCTTTTGTTTGGCCAAGTAACCCTGACATGAAACATGAGCCAAACTAACATTTCTACCTTTTAATTTGTTTATATCAGGTGTTTGTTATGCTGGTAGTAAGTTATTTATTATTGTATATTAGGATATATGGTATATAATTTTATATAATATAATGATAATATTATATGTTCATATTATTAATATATTATTGTAATTACTATTTGGGATTTGTAACTAGATGTTAGATTTATCTAAATACATAATACAATTTATGTGAATAGTCCTTATATGTTGCTTACTTACCTTAAAATACTAACATGTGGAAAATACTTTAAAAACATTTTTATTTCATTAATGTTATAATCATGCCGTAGTAATTCAAATTATTTTTTGTCTGAAATGTCTTAATTTTCGCATTAAGTTATCTCTCTGTGGTGCTGGGAATCAAAGCTAGAACCTTGTACATTCTAGGCGAATGCTCCGCTACTAAACTAAATGAACGCACTCTGAAAATTCCTTTTAAACAATGGTAAAGCACACACACCCCATGACATTCTACTGTCAACAGTTTCTAGCACAGGTGCAGTGATATTAAGCATGTTCTATGTGTTGTTCTGTGATGGACACTGCAATCCATCTCCAGAATGTTATTCTCTGTATCCGCAACTCTGAATACATCAGACACAGCTCCCCATCCTTTGCTGTCCCCATCTCTTAGCAACCATCATCCCATGTCTATCTGTTTGAATTTGTCTACGTAGCTACCTTCTGTATGTGGAATCATGTAGTTAATCTCCTGACTGGCTTTTTAGAATCAAATACAATTTGCCAGGGTCTACTCATATTAGAGCATGTGTCAGAATTTTCTTTCCTTTCCAGGTTGGATAATATACTCTGTGTATATATGCCACATCTCAAAATTAACAAATAGTTAATTTTTGTTCACACATTTATTCAACATGGACATGGATTCTTCTGTGTAGACAATGCTGTAAGGAACACAGATGAGAGTAGCTTTTTGAGGTTATCAGACTCTTTGGTCATAGATGTGTAATATTAATTCTCATGGCTTCTTATTGGAGGCAGAGACTTTTCTCATTTTGATGATAAATGTAAGATACAAACCATGACAGAATCATTCACTTAATTATTCAAAAAAGTGGCTGATCTTAGCAGAATATTAAGAGTCATTTTATCACTACATTCTCCCTTCCTTTAAAGATTAGTATTATTTGATTTTACCCTAGGTCCATGGGATATCTAGTCTCTGGTTTTTTGTTGTTGTTGTTGTTTTGTTTTGTTTTTGGTTAACCAAGTAGTTTTGAATATGGGTTTCTATCTTGTGTAGTGGGCCTTAAGTCAAACAGTTATGGTTTGGTTACTTGTACTGGTTTGTGCTACTGTTGCCTTATCATATCTCGCAGGCAGGACCACGGTAGATCAAAGGGTTTATGGCTGACTGGCTGTTTACATTTCTGTTTTGGTAGCAATGCAGAATACCTTTCTGTATAAAAGACACTAGAACATAGGGGTGAAGTCTCTATGTGGGCACCAGCCCAGCTTCTCCATGTTTAATGAGTAATGTGGGCGTTCTCTTCAGTAAAGAGACCTTGCTGTCTGTTTGTGGAAAGCAACCAATCGTCTTGGCAACAGCCAAAGGTGGCAAAAGATTGTAAGGAAATAGCATTTTCCAGATGTAACATGCACATATAATCTCATGAAGTCCTGGCAGCAAGCTCACGCTAGACAAAATCCCAGAACAGAGTAGAGGAAGTGGGCACAAAGATCCACTCCGGCCAGGTGGCTTGTCTCCAATGATACCTTCTCAGAGCGGGAAAGCCACTTCTTCAGGGAACTGACACTGGGTATACTAACACACACCAGGGAGGCTCCATGCTCTGGAGTAGTTGGCCACCACAAATCAGACTCCATGGTTTTTAGTTTTTGTATTCTTCCTTTGTCTATCTGTCTGTCTGTCTGTCTGTCTGTCTGTCTGTCTGTCTGTATAGAGAAAGAATATGACGTTGTATGGGTAAGGCATTGAGAAGGATCTGGGAGGAGTTGGAGATTGGGAAAGAAAGATAAATGTATTTGTTTGTTTGTTTGTTTGTTTGGGTTTTTCAAGACAGGGTTTCTCTGTACAGCCCTGGTTGTCCTGGAACTCACTTTGTAAACCAGGATGACCTCAAACTCAGAAATCCACCTGCCTCTGCCTCCCAAGTGCTGGGATTAAAGGCATGTGCCACCACTGCCTGGCTGATAAATTTATATTGTATAAAACACTCAAATGACAAAAGTAACAACAGAACAAGAGACTCCTTCTCTTGATGTTTGGATAGTATTCTGACATTAGATACAATCCAAAAAGTTTGCCTAAATCCAAGATAAGCACTCTTCTTAGGTGGAACACTTTTCTACCTGCAGAATTTAAAAAATATTCTTAAGGTCTTGTGAGAAATGGGAGACAGTGGATGTAAAGTCCTTTGTGAAAACGCTGTAAACACCTGTGGTCATTGTCTTTCAGAACTCAGAGATATGGTTGGGTGGATTTCTTGCCTTTTAAAAATTTAGATTTTCCGGGCAGTGGCGCTGTGCACCTTTAATCTCAGAAGCTGGGAAGCAGAGGCAGGCAGATCTCTGTGGCTAGGATGGTCTACATGGTGAGTTCCAGGACATCCAGGGCTACAACAGAGAAACCTTCTCTCTAAAAACCAAAATAAATAAATAAATAAATAAATAAATAAATAATGAACATTTAGTTTTAGTTATTTTTGAAAGTGTATGTAGGTGTACATGTATGTGTATATACATCTCTCTGTGTCTCTCTGTCTCTTTCTGTCTCTCTGTCACTGTCTCTCTCTCTCTCTTCCTCTCTGTCTCTCTGTCTCTGTCTTTGTCTCTGTCTCTCTGTGTATGTGTATGTGTGTGCATGTATGCTTGCCGAGGCCAGAGGTACCAGGTCCCCCAGGAGATGGAATTGTAGGTGATTGTGAATTACCCTCTGTGGCTGTTAAGAAACAGTGTTGGGTCCCCTGCAAGAGAAGTATTCGTGTTCTTAACTGCTAAGACATCTCTCTATCCCCCCTTTTTAAAAAATTATTATTGCTGTTATAAGTCTTACTTCAGGAAAACCGTAAACAAATCTCTGCTCTAACGTTCTTTCCAGTTCCGTGTCTTAGAGCTCATGGTCAGCTGTTTGTGGAGGCGAGCCTAGACTGAGCCTTTGGGAAGTCGAATCTGCATCATTAGCAGTCAGACTGCTGAGTGGGACTCCCAACTCACACACAGGCTGTGCGGCTGTGGGCTCAGAACTTCATATCCTGAATCCTAATGCCTCTAATTCTGAACTTTCCCACTAGTGAAACAAAGTGAACTATAGCCCTGGCTTCTGTGATTGCGGTTCAGATTTCAAGAGCTAATACTCCTAAGCGGCCCTCTTGTCCCAGGCCCCAGCACAGAGTGCGTTCTGCCTGCTGCAGTGCCACAAACCATCTTGGAACCCCTCAGCTATGCCCCACTCCATCCCCACAGGCCATTCGCCCATGCTCTCCTCTCCACTGGAATTTCAGCCAACAGGAGCCTACTGCCTTCCTAACCTTATTCTTATGCCATAGACATTTTCATTACAAAGACCCTTGTCAGGACTGGCTTCAGCTTTCTTGATCTCCACCAATACTCCACCCAGACACCTTTCTGAGTGCTCAGCACTTTGTGCCATTATTCCCTCAATAGGCCTGGGACCACATGAGCAGCACATGTGCCCTGTGAGTTCTGCAGGATCTCTAGTGAAAGACACCAACACCAGGGCGTTGTATTATTATTAGGGGAAGAGCTTGACTTTGGAGAGCCAGTCTCAGCACCTTGGAGAGTCTCAAGTTCAGGGCTGCTACCAAAGGGCAAAGGGCAGATGCAGAATCATACAATTCATTACCTTCTCAGGACTTTGAGCCAGCTTTTTGGTGGAACCATGAAAATTTCCAGAGGCTATTTGTGTGCAGGGAGCTGGAGTCTCTCTACAGAGAGACTTGTCTTGCCTCTTTTCTGCCTCATTCCACCCTCCTAAACCACACTGACAGTACACCAATATAGCCACCTACATATTTGTCTTTATTTCATCCCAACTGACTTGTAATTAGCTACTGGAGTTGCTCATTGAATACTTCCATGGAATAGCTATGTTCTTCTCATGGATAAGACCCTTTGATATGGTTTCTATCGAATGCACTAATTTCTGTGGAAATCATTTCCTCTTGGATTCATTGCATGATGCACTGCAAGCAACATGGCTCTAGCAGTACATTTTTACTTTATTATTTTCTGTGCTAGGCACTGTGTGAGTGTTCCCCTTGAGCAATTCCATAAATTTTATCACTACCCTGTGAAATAGAAGTTGTCAATAACCTATTTGCCACAAAAGAAGTTGAGGCATGGAGAAAGTTCAGGAAATACAGGAAGGAAGAGACAGAACAAAGTCAAACTGAGGTCTGCCTAACTCCTAGGCTGTGCTCTTAGCCAGGAGATTCAAGTATGTTTTTAGTTACTGTAATGTCTCCTCCACTGAAAGCTCCAGGAACATGAAAAAGTACATATGATGTTCAAAGTGACTTACTTACAATGATCTTACCAGACTGTGCTTCCCACGTTACATTTGACCTTGCAATACATCCTTCATTACATTGACTTACTCAATCGGTTCTGTCCTTCCACTTCTGGGTTCCAGAGACTGACCTAGGTTGTGAGGCATGGCAACAAGAACGTTGACTCACTGACCCATTTCACTGGCCCTACGTGCATTATATCTTTTGTTTGAAAGGCAAATGGGGGAGAAATCCTTCAGTTTACTCTCCTGCTTTTTGGAACCAGATACTATTTCTTTGGGATGTACAAAAGAAGGTTAGGCAGTTGTTTGTTGGAGATAGAGCTTTGCTGGTTTCTTGACAGCAGAATTATTCTGGTGTTTTAATTTTTGGTGGGAGTTACTTTATTCCTCGTTGATTCCATAGATAGTTGACAAGTCTTCTCCACACAAGTTATGTGGTTCAAAAAGGAAAAAACAGAAACAAAAACAAAAACCCCCACTCTATGAGAAGCATTAAAGGAACAACATGAATAGCCCTGCATGCAAATCCATTCTTGTTATTGAACAAAATAATTTTCTCTATAAACTTCTTCTACCACCCCTCATGTGGGTGTGGGTGTGCAGTCATGCGTGCGCGTGCGCGCACACACACACACACACACACACACACACACACACACACATACATGCTTACATCTTATACAGGAATCTAGAAATCATTAACTTTTGGTTTTGCTTTCAAAGTAAGACCAACCTCAGAGAATGACATTTTGTAGGCCTAGCATCTTGTTCACTTGCTAACAAAATGGCTTTTTGTGAAAAATCTATGGTGGGAGCTCCCTCACACTTCCAAGGAGGAAACAGTAGGAAATACTGAAAGATTTCAATCTCCTATTGATTCACTTAGCGTGTACTAATTAAGGGTCACATGCATGGAAGGGATGCTCAGCACCTGGGTGTGGATGGTCTAGGATGTGCCTAGCTTTTGCTAAATTGAGAGTGTGTAGATATACTTAGAAGTGTCAAACAAAATCAGGTTGGTACTGGGACAGGAGAGAGGAAGAGCCACCTCACTGGTCTCACTAACACATGGCTGGCTGAGACTCTCCGCTGGGATACACAGAGGAAGAAGCTGTTCCTTTGCTGTTGATTACTGTAATCTGCTCTAGGAAGCATGTTCCGCATTTTCTACCTAGCTGGCATCAATAGCAACTAGAGTTCATGCTTCATTACTTTTCCACTCTTCTGTGAAGCTTGATCCTTTCTTGATTTGTTTTGATTTTATTTTCAGCTAGAACACAGTTGAGCCACAGTCTGTTCCCATTTATCCTATGAGCAACAAGCTTATGATGATGGTTAAGGAGAGGGTGGGTGGGACCTTGGGGAAAGTGATCTGGCTAATGGTAGAGGACACTTACTTAGAGTCTGGGAAGACAGCTTTTAGATGACAGAGACAGGCTTGGTATCAGGCAGGAGCTCCAGAGTAGACCTTAATCAAGAGAAATTGGCACTAAAAGTGATGATTTTGACTGCCCACTGGTGAATGAGATGAAGGAACAGTAAGCACAGACCTTCTAATGGGCTCAATCTCAAAAACTGGTTCAGACTGGATGGTTGCAGGTCTGGCTGTGGTATGGTAGGGAAGGCATGGTGCTATCAGAGCAGATCTGAGCCTTCCTTAGAATGCCACTACTAACCAATTAAACCTTGAAAACACTGGAACCCTCCAAGTGTTATACTACACAGAGAGGGTTTACATGAACTACAACAACTCAGCACTCTAAGGCATTGAATCAAAACCTGCAAGACTGTTAAGAACTATTCATACAGTCTCACGTTTAAGCTCAAATTGTAGCAGTAGGCTACATTTTGAAGTCAGAGAAACATGGCTCTATAGCAGCTCATGATACAAGGTCTGATCATAACTCAACATACATGAGTAAAGTTGTGTGGCTGAAGAATGTTCTAGAACTATGGTGGACTGCTAGAAATGAGCAGGGTGGCCTCACATGGCCACCTACCCTGATACTGAATTTTAAGGGTTTCTTCTCTCTAGTCTTCCCTATGCTTGTAGACTTGGATATTGTAGAGGTTCAGGGTATCTGGACTTACCTCAAATGAATTTTTTTTTGGGGGGGGGAGGTGAAAGTCTGGGCTTTTGAAAGAGTTTGAACATGTTTTGCCCCAGATGTCTTCTCCTTAAATACACCCACATGCTCTTTAAGAGGAATTCATCCATATGGTATATTCATCGGCAGTTCACTCATCAAAATTGCTATTGTGTCAAAAGCATTTGATTTCAAACTTGCCATTTAAGTTGTTCCAAAAAAGTGCCTGCAAGCTTATTTGCTTGAGCTATGAAGTAGATTTGGTAAAAGACAGACAATGTAATTTTTTTTTTTAAGTTTCAACTTAACATTGGTGTTGCTCAAAGACTTTAGACTTGCTAGAATTCCTTCTTTTAAAACCACCATGATCTTTGCCATCCATCCAAACCTTAAAGGGTAATAATAATGGTAGTGGTGATTTATGATGATGATTGTGGTTATTTGATAGGTTGTGTTGTTTTCTGATTGTTCTTGGAACAAACCTCCCCCACCCCCATAATTATGACTGCAAAAGTAGAGCAGGCATAAGAACTGGAAAGGAAAGTTTGAAAGTAACAAGGGATTGTTGGAATAAAGACATTGGCACACATAAAGGACATTTGATTTGCAGACAGAAAACACAGGCTGTGAACAGCCTTTCTCAGAAAGTGATCAGAGTCATTTCCTCTCAGTCTTCTTCTTACACAAGTCCTAGGGTTTGATGACCAAGACTTGACTTGATATTTCCCACCCAGAGTCTTGTTTTCTACTTCCAACTCTTAAAAGAAAATTAAGTCTTAGCTAAACCTCGTTTGCTAAATGTAGGTTAGAACATGTGTCCAATGTCTAAGTGGGCATCTGGTACTATTTTAACCCAAATTTCAGGGAGAGAGTAAAGGAATATTCTACCATCCTTCGCAAGTAAGTAAAATGAACTGGCAGGTAGAGTTGACCCCACAGCTTGGTCCTAGCTAGACACGGTCAAATGATTAGTCCTATTCTTTTGTCAGTGTATTGTCCCAACAGTGACTCAATGGAAGGGGGAACTGGCCACAGAGGTAGTAAACACTTTTACTTTGTAGTCTGTGGAGTATTGTTCTGCTTCTAAGCTCATATGTCAGAAGAGGGCCATGAGGAATTTTACATAGATTGAGAGTCAGCAGAATGGTCTCTTCCCCACAGACACTTCCGTTCATCCACGTGTTCCTTCTGAAAGTATTATTTGTAGATCACCTATATGGGCCAGATGTTGTAGGCACTGAGGACTTTGAACTGAACGTGACAGATAGGATAGTTAATCGGATGGAATTTACTCTATGGCACGCGGGCTCTTTCTGTAGAGGGATTATCATTATTCTATAAAGCCACCTTTCCTCAAGTGGTCATTGTCTCAAGGGTAAATGACTTGATGAATGTAGTGGCCAGAGGCCAAGAGGATGCTAAAAGATTCCATTAGCACAATATCTTAGTCCCAAGACAGCTTTACCCAAACTTTTACAAGGAATAGACAAATGGACAAAGCTCACTATGAAAGCAACTTTTCAAGACTGCTTCCAAAATTGGTTTACATACATTTCATATATTTATTTAAAAGTTGCGAAGAGACCTAGCAAGACAACAGGCAGATGTCTCCCCTGACCAGCTTCTTAATGCATGCAGCAGGAGCATGCTGTAACTCATGGAAACAAACAGTCCTCAAAAAGAGTTGGCTGTTCAGGTAAGATTGGGCCAAGCAAAGTCAACATGTCTCTTAACACAGTGTGCTTTTGAGCCTTCAACATTCAAACCCACACAGTGACTTCCTGACAGGTAGAAAGCATGTGTTGTGGGGTTCCCTGTGAACTTGACCTTTTCTCCTCCTCCTCTTTATCCATGCCTGCAGCAGCAAGAAGATATGGGACTGGTCAGCAAAAGGCAGACTTAGAAAATGCTGCCTCACTAGGAAGATGGAGAGCTGAAATGACTGTGCAGGTTGATTTTAATGTGTGGACTTGACAGGACCATGGCGGGCCCAGGTAGCTGACTAAATGTTTGGGTGAGCCTGTGAGAATTTCTGGAGGACACTAGGGTTTTAATTATAGGCAGAGGAGAGTAGCTTGCCCCACCCACTGTGAGGAGCATAGCCAATTCAGTTGAATACCTGTATAAAAAGAAAAGGTAGAAGGAGGAAGAGTTTTCCTTTCCTAGGCAACTAGGCTGGTGTGCCAGCTTCCTGCTCTTTCAGACTAGACTAGAGTTTATGCCTTTGGGTTTTCACTTTGTAAGCCTTCAGACTTGGACTTGAATGGACACAATTTATTCTCCTTGTGCTTGGGCCTTTGAATTTAGAGGAAAGCAATACCATTTACTTATCTGGGTGTTCAGATTGTAAATAGTAGACTTTAAGACTACTCAACTTCCAGAATGTCAGCCATCAATTCTTTGCAATAGTGTGTGTGTGTGTATGTGTGTGTGTGTGTTCTGTTTTCTTGAATGAAAAGTGATACTTACTGGATCAATAACAGGTTCTTGCATCAACTGTAGAAAGAAAAGAGTCGGGGTGAACTGTGTCTTTGCTAGCAAGAATCTGCTGTCTCTCTTACATAAAGCCTGCTGTCAGTTGAAGCAGAAATGCCGTGGCACTCGGATGTGCTATTGCTGCCAGCTTGGCTCCCGTGTAGACTGGCACACAGCAGGCCCACACCACTGTAACACTGACCTTTGGTAGTGAAGAGAGAAGCAGGCAGCTCTCTTCCTGTCAGGAAGGTAAAGATAAAAATTCAGGTTTGGGGAGTCTGTGAGCCTTGTACAGAGTTCAGCTCTGCCTTGGTCTTCTTCAATCCGTCAGGGGACACAGAATCATCTGTGCCATAACTTACATCTGAGCGAACTGGATGGGAATCTGATGATAAATTATTGACAAGACAGGAAATTCTCCAGATGATTTAGGTCAGGCATCTATATAATCTTCAACTCAGTAAAAATGGCTGTCTCCTAGCAATAGAACCCATTTATTAGTTATGGCTTCATAATAATAAAATAATATGATGTAAGGCAGAGAGGAATTGTGTCTCAGCATCTGCATCTGCTTGCTGACAAGAAACAGCCCAGACGAAGTATGGCAGGTAATGATTAACTTAAAGTGTCTGAGGACTTCTAAGCCTCACAGGCAGAATCTATGTATCTGAGAATTCCCAATGTCAGTTTCTTTTACCAGGTCCCCATTAGATGAAGCAAGCTGTTTAGGAGGCCATGGTTGAGCAGGACTTTTATGTGTTAGCAGTACAAAATTTGTGGTCAGAGCCCTGAGGCCAAAGCTTAGGGGAGCTGTGCACAATTGCATTGTCGGGATCTCTCTGTCTCTGTCTCTCTCCTTTCTCTTCCCTCCCTCCCTCCTTCCTTCTCTCTTTCCCTTCCTCTCCTTCCTTCCTTTCTTTCTTTTTCAGTTTTTGAGACCAGGTCCCGTGTAGCACACAAAATGACAAGAATAACTTTGAACTTATGACCCTCCTTGTCTCCACTTGAAGAATGGGATGCTGGGATTACAGGCTTGTGCCACCACACCTGGTTCATGCTGTCCGGAGGATTGAACCCAGGGCTTTGTACACGGTAGATGAGCACTCTACCAGCCGAGCCACATCTGGAGCACCCAAAAATGCACAATACTTGGCACAGAGTGCTTGCTCCGTGAATGGCAGCTGTTCTCGTCACTGTCCTCAACACCATTCCTTACACTCACGTCTATGGCCAGCTGCTTGCTCAGATGTTTGCTTGATAGGACTACCAGGCTGGGTGGGTGCGCTCTGAGCTTCAGTGGCTTGGGTGAGTAGATGTAGACAAGGGTTGAAGAAGAAAGGACATCATTATGTATTACCATGAACTTGGGGTTGGATTTCAGTGTGGTTTCTGACTGGGTAAGCGACTTTAGGGAATTTGCCTCAGTAGGTCTAGCTGTAAAACGGGCATGACAATTCTTAGGCTTCAGGGTGATAAAGTGTTACATGGCACCCAGTTTCAGGCTTGGGTAGGCTTAGCTACTTTTGATTCCTATACCCAGTGGGAACTGGGCAAGCTCAAGCGAATGTCAAGGGGAAATTTTAATCTGCCCTTACAATGTAAAACACCTGGCTAGAAATGGCTGGTTTTAGGAATTTAGCTAATCCAAATAGTCTGGCTAAATCATAGCTCAGCTGATCTGGCCACAGTGTCATTGAGCTCAGCAGAAAAACCCACAACAGTGTAACAGAGCCAAGTGAAGCTTGAGAGAATGTACAGGCCTCTCTGCTAATCAAGGCCTCCCTGTTAGTGGCCCATTGCTGAAACAGTGAGGACCAAGGGACTGGGCATTGTCTGTCTCCACCGAACAGTCCACAGTTTCCTGGCACACTTCCTCAGTCACCTTAACTGAGAGTCCTGACCGGCCGCGTGCCTTCAGGATGACGGTGCCTCACTGCCGTTGCCTTTGGCATCGCAGCCAGTTCTTACGGCTTGGGTGGCATCTGCTCCAGCTTGGTCAGCCTGGCAGGGGAGGCTAAGGGAGACAGTGGGAATACAGAAGCAGCCTGCAGAGCAAGCCCTGGCCAAGACTTGGTCTCGGGGGCTGGGAGAGGCAGTTTCTGAGTAAAAGGAAAGGTCAGATCTGACTGCTTTGAAGCTCTTAAGGGGCACAGAGGATGTTGCTGTAGTGTTTGGGTAGTAAAAAACTGGAAACCCCAGAGTGAACCCCCAGAATGCCTATGGACAGGGATTTGAGTCAATGGCACCGTATCGTATCTCTCTTCCTGGAGGAATGATGGTCTTAGGGAAACAGGATGCTTTGAAGTGCTGGTCAAGACCGTGTCTGTGTTCAAATGAAGCTGGCTTATGGTCTCTATTTACCATTCCAGAGTCTGTGTTGAGTGCCTCCAACTAATACGCTAACTAAATTGAATCTTACAGCCACCTGAAGCATGTTTGCTATTCATTCCCCCGGAGAGCTAAAGACACTTATCAGAAAGGAGAGAAGCCTGCCAACCTCGCCCAACACACCCTTGCCCGTGTCCCCCTCTCATTTGTTTGAAAATGTATGTGAACTAGCTGAACTTGTTTGACTGTGTCTATTCAATTACTGGATTTAATTTGTGTGGTCTGACAGCTTTCTCAAAAGAAAACAGCCCCACCGAATCCTCGGGGCCCACACACGACACGCACTAGACACCGAGCAGGAATAAGGCACCACTGACAAAATACCAAGAAAAAAAAAAAACCCTTTCTCTCAAAAAGTACATTTCCAAGGCCTTTAGCCACATGTACACACTTAACAGAAACCACGCTTGCTTGCGGGGGGGGGGGGGGGGAGGCAGCGGAATGGCCAGCAGAGCAAACAGCTCAAGTTCCAAGAGTCCAGTTGCAAATAAAAACAATGTACCAGAGAGGGCTGGATTAAAATGCCCTTTGATAGACAGTAAATGGATAGAAATCCCAGCGGCCAGAGAGTGCCTATTAATTGTTATCATTTATAAAACGTTGAAAGCCCACAGGGAGCTTCCGGGCCATGTCCAGATGGTTAGTGTACCTGGAAGTCTGTGCTTGTTTTCGAATGCCTTTCACAGTCAGGAAAGCTAAAGTGTCTCCAGATCTCAACAGGGCACCGGCATTGGAAACCAGGTAACTTTTATAGGTGCATTTTGGTATAGAGCAAGAATTAAGTTGTTCTAGATTACGCCGCCAGTGCAATCTAACATTGTCATAAAACAGAAAAGACAGAGACAATAGGAGGTGCGGAGACTGCCCTTAACCCCACTGGCAGTGGATAAATGCCAGGTGCTACTGCTAATTACTACTGTGTATGAAAAATTGACAGTATACAAGGAGCTTGAGGGCCACGTACAATGTACCTTATGCTCTTATGATTTGCCCTTGGAAGGCCCCTGAAAGTCACAGAAGTAAGTTCAAAGACATTGTTAAATTGGATAAATTCACAGGACAAAAGATTAAATGCCAAACCGGCACAATTCCATAGATAAGGTGACTACATCAGTGTAAACTAAATAACTTAAAACCACAAAGACTTGGTACCTTTCTACAAGAACTCTAGTGATCTTAAAACTTCCTAACTGCCCAGGGCTATTAAATTTTATCTTAACTCTATTTTGGTATGTTCTAAAGTTTTATTTTCTATGTGTGAGTGTTCTGCTGCATGTATATCTGTGTACCACAAGCACACCTGGTGTCTGGAGGTGAGAAGAGGGTGGTGGGATCCTCTGGAACTGGAGCTATGGATCATTGTGTGCTGCTATGTGGGTGCTGGGAACCTAAGCTGAGTCCTGTGTAGGAGCGGTAAGCACTCTTAACCTCCCTAGAAGCCATCATTTCAACCCCTTTGATTTCTACCTAATTTAAATTGCTTTGGAGATTATGAAAAGGCAAAAATCCACACAAACATTTTATGTGCAATAAGAGTTATTTTATGAATCCTAAAATTAGATAAAGGATTACTTGTGAAGGACAATAATAGGCCAATTTGTTTAACATTATGCATCCAAAAACCACAAATCAAATAGTAGGGTGATAAAAAAAAAACCTACTTCAACTGGAAGAGATAGGCTAGTATGACAGAGACTTATGAGTGTGTCCGTGCATTAACTACCTGAAGGAAAGAAAAATGATAGGACTTTAATCAACCAAGACCAAAATTTCATTAGTCTCAACAAAAAAGCATATTCAATACTCTTGGGGAGATAGAATTCTTTTACTTAATACTGGGCTATTTGAAGCTATGTTCTTTTACTTGATAGAGTTTATTTCAACCAAATGTTTATGCTTAATCCTTTAGTATAGTTCCCTTTAAGAGAAAAGGCATGCTTCCAGCTGTCATGAGAGGTCATTTCCAGCTGCCATGAGAAGTCTTTTAGAACAGAAGGGATGACTGATAAATTAAAGGTTAAGGGGGGGGGGGCATGCTCTCCTGGCACTGAGTCACCCAGCATCTCTGCAAGCTTCCACTTGTCTGTCCATTGTATTGTGTCTTGGAGAGCTGTCCGATGGGAAGAGGACACTTTTTACCTGGTTTTCTCTAGGATTAACCACCGGGTTGTTTTGGGCAATGGGCTGGAACAGAAGTGGCAGTGTTCCAGTTCTGAGCAGCGGCGGCCTCAGCAGCTTGTAGTGTAGATTCACAGGCTCTCAGGGCTTTCCCCTGCTATGGGAACTATGTCTTCTTGACTGGGGCTGTGTCTTCAGCTTATATACCAGGGTGAGGAAAAACACAGGAACACGAGAAGAATTGCAGCCAGTGTCTATCCAATACGTTATGTGAGTGAGAGAGGTCTGTTGTCCATCACCAAGTGTAGGGACCTCCTTGTCATCTCAGCATACGCTAGAGTGAGCTAACTAATATAGACAGAGGGAATCTTCTTATATACATTTGTTCAGCAACCCAGAAAACCTAAGTCCCTGTATTAGAAGCAGTAAAAAAACTAAGAAAAAGTATTACATACAAAGTCAATGTTTTTTTTTTTAAAAAGCATTAGCAGTAGCCAATCAGAAAGAATAGTCACTATTCCTATTGGCATGAAACCTATTAAATATACAGGAACACATTATATTACTAAAAAGGTGAGCAGTATAGTCAAAGAAAAAAGCCTTTAAAATAATAATGAAAGATATCCAAAATAGAACATAGCAATTTCCTTTTAGATGAGATAATGTTATATAGGGAAAATAAATTATCCTATTTAATCTATAAATGAGTTAGGATACAATAAAAAAGACTTCTATTCAGATTCTTTTATGTTTAATGCTAGGAACTGTCTTGGTTAGGATTTCATTGCTGTGAAGAGACACCAGGATCATGGCAACTCTTATAAGGGACAAGATTTAATTGGGGCTGGCTTATAGTTTCAGAAGTTTGGTTCATTATCATCATGGCAAGAAGCATGGCATGCAGGCAGATATGGTGCTGGAGAAGGATCTGAGAATTCTGCATCTTTATCTGCAGGCATCTATGTGCCACAAACCTTGACCATATATGACCTCAAAGCCCTCCTCCAGTGACATACATCCTCCAACAAGGCCACACTTCCTCCAACAAGGCCACATTTCCTAATAATGTCACTTCCCATGGGTAAAGCATTCAAACACAGGAGTCTAGTGGGGCCATACCTATCCAAACCACCACAGGAACAAACCCAGGATCTTATCCATGCTCAGCGGACACTCTATGACTAAGATGTTTCCCAATCCCCTTGCTCATAGTCTTAAAAGACTATGATAAAAACATACTTAAGACTCGAGCCCCAGGCTACCTTGCCAGCAGAGTCTTGCCCAACACCTGCAAGGGCCCACACGGGACTCCCCACGGGATCCTAAGACCTCTGGTGAGTGGAACACAGCGCCTGCCCCAATCCAATCGCGCGGAACTTGAGACTGGGGTACATAGGGAAGCAGGCTACCCGGGCCTGATCTGGGGCACAAGTCCCTTCCGCTCGACTCGAGACTCGAGCCCCGGGCTACCTTGCCAGCAGAGTCTTGCCCAACCCGCAAGGGCCCACACGGGACTCCCCACGGGATCCTAAGACCTCTGGTGAGTGGAACACAGCGCCTGCCCCAATCCAATCGTGCGGAACCTGAGACTGCGGTACATAGGGAAGCAGGCTACCCGGGCCTGATCTGGGGCACAAGTCCCTTCTGCTCGACTCGAGCCCCGGGCTACCTTGCCAGCTGAGTCGCCTGACACCCGCAAGGGCCCACACAGGATTCCACACGTGATCCTAAGACCTCTAGTGAGTGGAACACAATTTCTGCCAGGAGTCTGGTTCGAACACCAGATATCTGGTTACCTGCCTTGCAAGAAGAGAGCTTGCCTGCAGAGAATACTCTGCCCACTGAAACTAAGGAGAGTGCTACCCTCCAGGTCTGCTTATAGAGGCTAACAGAGTCACCTGAAGAACAAGCTCTTAACAGTGACAACTAAAACAGCTAGCTTCAGAGATTACCAGATGGCGAAAGGCAAACGTAAGAATCCTACTAACAGAAATCAAGACCACTCACCATCATCAGAACTCAGCACTCCCACCCCACCTAGTCCTGGGCAACCCAACACAACCGAAAATCTAGACCCAGATTTAAAAACATTTCTCATGATGATGATAGAGGACATCAAGAAGGACTTTCATAAGTCACTTAAAGAATTACAGGAGAGCACTGCTAAAGAGTTACAGGCCCTTAAAGAAAAGCAGGAAAACACAGCCAAACAGGTAGAAATCATTAAAGAAAAACAGGAAAACACATCCAAACAGGTGATGGAAATGAACAAAACCATACTAGAACTAAAAGGGGAAGTAGACACAATAAAGAAAACCCAAAGCGAGGCAACGCTGGAGATAGAAACCCTAGGAAAGAGATCTGGAACCATAGATGCGAGCATCAGCAACAGAATACAAGAAATGGAAGAGAGAATCTCAGGTGCAGAAGATTCCATAGAGAACATCGACACAACAGTCAAAGAAAATACAAAATGCAAAAGGATCCTAACTCAAAACATCCAGGTAATCCAGGACACAATGAGAAGACCAAACCTACGGATAATAGGAATTGATGAGAATGAAGATTTTCAACTTAAAGGGCCAGCTAATATCTTCAACAAAATAATAGAAGAAAACTTCCCAAACATAAAAAAAGAGATGCCCATGATCATACAAGAAGCCTACAGAACTCCAAATAGACTGGACCAGAAAAGAAATTCCTCCCGACACATAATAATCAGAACAACAAATGCACTAAATAAAGATAGAATATTAAAAGCAGTAAGGGAGAAAGGTCAAGTAACATATAAAGGAAGGCCTATCAGAATTACACCAGACTTTTCACCAGAGACTATGAAAGCCAGAAGAGCCTGGACAGATGTTATACAGACACTAAGAGAACACAAATGCCAGCCCAGGCTACTATACCCGGCCAAACTCTCAATTACCATAGATGGAGAAACCAAAGTATTCCACGACAAAACCAAATTCACACAATATCTTTCCACGAATCCAGCCCTTCAAAGGATAGTAACAGAAAAGAAGCAATACAAGGACGGAAATCACGCCCTAGAACAACCAAGAAAGTAATCATTCAACAAACCAAAAAGAAGACAGCCACAAGAACAGAACGCCAACTCTAACAACAAAAATAAAAGGGAGCAACAATTACTTTTCCTTAATATCTCTTAATATCAATGGACTCAATTCCCCAATAAAAAGACATAGACTAACAGACTGGCTACACAAACAGGACCCAACATTCTGCTGCTTACAGGAAACCCATCTCAGGGAAAAAGACAGACACTACCTCAGAGTGAAAGGCTGGAAAACAATTTTCCAAGCAAATGGACTGAAGAAACAAGCTGGAGTAGCCATTTTAATATCGGATAAAATCGACTTCCAACCCAAAGTTATCAAAAAAGACAAGGAGGGACACTTCATACTCATCAAAGGTAAAATCCTCCAAGAGGAACTCTCAATTCTGAATATCTACGCACCAAATGCAAGGGCAGCCACATTCATTAGAGACACTTTAGTAAAGCTCAAAGCATACATTGCACCTCACACAATAATAGTGGGAGACTTCAACACACCACTTTCTTCAAAGGACAGATCGTGGAAACAGAAACTAAACAGGGACACAGTGAAACTAACAGAAGTTATGAAACAAATGGACCTGACAGATATCTACAGAACATTTTATCCTAAAACAAAAGGATATACCTTCTTCTCAGCACCTCACGGGACCTTCTCCAAAATTGACCATATAATTGGTCACAAAACAGGCCTCAATAGATACAAAAATATTGAAATTGTCCCATGTATCCTATCAGACCACCATGGCCTAAGACTGATCTTCAATAACAACATAAATAATGGAAAGCCAACATTCACGTGGAAACTGAATAACACTCTTCTCAATGATACCTTGGTCAAGGAAGGAATAAAGAAGGAAATTAAAGACTTTTTAGAGTTTAATGAAAATGAAGCCACAACGTACCCAAACCTATGGGACACAATGAAAGCATTTCTAAGAGGGAAACTCATAGCTCTAAGTGCCTCCAAGAAGAAACGGGAGACAGCACATACTAGCAGCTTGACAACACATCTAAAAGCCCTAGAAAAAAAGGAAGCAAATTCACCCAAGAGGAGTAGACTGCAGGAAATAATCAAACTCAGGGGTGAAATCAACCAACTGGAAACAAGAAGAACTATTCAAAGAATTAACCAAACGAGGAGTTGGTTCTTTGAGAAAATCAACAAGATAGATAAACCCTTAGCTAGACTCACTAAAGGGCACAGGGACAAAATCCTAATTAACAAAATCAGAAATGAAAAGGGAGACATAACAACAGATCCTGAAGAAATCCAAAACACCATCAGATCCTTCTACAAAAGGCTATACTCAACAAAACTGGAAAACCTGGACGAAATGGACAAATTTCTGGACAGATACCAGGTACCAAAGTTGAATCAGGATCAAGTTGACCATCTAAAGAGTCCCATATCACCTAAAGAAATAGAAGCAGTTATTAATAGTCTCCCAACCAAAAAAAGCCCAGGACCAGATGGGTTTAGTGCAGAGTTCTATCAGACCTTCAAAGAAGATCTAATTCCAATTCTGCACAAACTATTTCACAAAATAGAAGTAGAAGGTACTCTACCCAACTCATTTTATGAAGCCACTATTACTCTGATACCTAAACCACAGAAAGATCCAACAAAGATAGAGAACTTCAGACCAATTTCTCTTATGAATATCGATGCAAAAATCCTCAATAAAATTCTCGCTAACCGAATCCAAGAACACATTAAAGCAATCATCCATCCTGACCAAGTAGGTTTTATTCCAGGGATGCAGGGATGGTTTAATATACGAAAATCCATCAATGTAATCCATTATATAAACAAACTCAAAGACAAAAACCACATGATCATCTCGTTAGATGCAGAAAAAGCATTTGACAAGATCCAACACCCATTCATGATAAAAGTTTTGGAAAGATGAGGAATTCAAGGCCCATACCTAAACATGATAAAAGCAATCTACAGCAAACCAGTAGCCAACATTAAAGTAAATGGAGAGAAACTGGAAGCAATCCCACTAAAATCAGGGACTAGACAAGGCTGCCCACTTTCTCCCTACCTTTTCAACATAGTACTTGAAGTATTAGCCAGAGCAATTCGACAACAAAAGGAGATCAAGGGGATACAAATTGGAAAAGAGGAAGTCAAAATATCACTTTTTGCAGATGATATGATAGTATATATAAGTGACCCTAAAAATTCTACCAGAGAACTCCTAAACCTGATAAACAGCTTCGGTGAAGTAGCTGGATATAAAAATAACTCAAAAAAGGCAATGGCCTTTCTCTATACAAAGAATAAACAGGCTGAGAAAGAAATTAGGGAAACAACACCCTTCTCAATAGTCACAAATAATATAAAATATCTTGGCGTGACTCTAACTAAGGAAGTGAAAGATCTGTATGATAAAAACTTCAAATCTCTGAAGAAAGAAATTAAGGAAGATCTCAGAAGATGGAAAGATCTCCCATGCTCATGGATTGGCAGGATCAACATTGTAAAAATGGCTATCTTGCCAAAAGCAATCTACAGATTCAATGCAATCCCCATCAAAATTCCAACTCAATTCTTCAACGAATTGGAAGGAGCAATTTGCAAATTTGTCTGGAATAACAAAAAACCTAGGATAGCAAAAAGTCTTCTCAAGGATAAAAGAACTTCTGGCGGAATCACCATGCCAGACCTAAAGCTTTACTACAGAGCAATTGTGATAAAAACTGCATGGTACTGGTATAGAGACAGACAAGTAGACCAATGGAATAGAATTGAAGACCCAGAAATGAACCCACACACCTATGGTCACTTGATCTTCGACAAGGGAGCTAAAACCATCCAGTGGAAGAAAGACAGCATTTTCAACAATTGGTGCTGGCACAACTGGTTGTTATCGTGTAGAAGAATGTGAATCGATCCATACTTATCTCCTTGTACTAAGGTCAAATCTAAGTGGATCAAGGAACTTCACATAAAACCAGAGACACTGAAACTTATAGAGGAGAAAGTGGGGAAAAGCCTTGAAGATATGGGCACAGGGGAAAAATTCCTGAACAGAACAGCAATGGCTTGTACTGTAAGATCGAGAATTGACAAATGGGACCTAATGAAACTCCAAAGTTTCTGCAAGGCAAAAGACACAGTCAGTAAGACAAAAAGACCACCAACAGATTGGGAAAGGATCTTTACCTATCCTAAATCAGATAGGGGACTAATATCCAACATATATAAAGAACTCAAGAAGGTGGACTTCAGAAAATCAAATAACCCCATTAAAAAATGGGGCTCAGAACTGAACAAAGAATTCTCACCTGAGGAATACCGAATGGCAGAGAAGCACCTGAAAAAATGTTCAACATCCTTAATCATCAGGGAAATGCAAATCAAAACAACCCTGAGATTCCACCTCACACCAGTCAGAATGGCTAAGATCAAAAATTCAGGTGACAGCAGATGCTGGCGTGGATGTGGAGAAAGAGGAACACTCCTCCATTGTTGGTGGGAGTGCAGGCTTGTACAACCACTCTGGAAATCAGTCTGGTGGTTCCTCAGAAAACTGGACATAGTACTACCGGAGGATCCAGCAATACCTCTCCTGGGCATATATCCAGAAGATGCCCCAACAGGTAAGAAGGACACATGCTCCACTATGTTCATAGCAGCCTTATTTATAATAGCCAGAAGCTGGAAAGAACCTAGATGCCCCTCAACAGAGGAATGGATACAGAAAATGTGGTACATCTACACAATGGAGTACTACTCAGCTATTAAAAAGAATGAATTTATGAAATTCCTAGCCAAATGGATGGACCTGGAGGGCATCATCCTGAGTGAGGTAACACATTCACAAAGAAACTCACACAATATGTATTCACTGATAAGTGGATATTAGCCCCAAACCTAGGATACCCAAGATATAAGATATAATTTGCTAAACACATGAAACTCAAGAAGAATGAAGACTGAAGTGTGGACACTATGCCCCTCCTTAGATTTGGGAACAAAACACCCATGGAAGGAGTTACAGAGACAAAGTTTGGAGCTGAGATGAAAGGATGGACCATGTAGAGACTGCCATATCCAGGGATCCACCCCATAATCAGCATCCAAACGCTGACACCATTGCATACACTAGCAAGATTTTATTGAAAGGACCCAGATGTAGCTGTCTCTTGTGAGACTATGCCGGGGCCTAGCAAACACAGAAGTGGATGCTCACAGTCAGCTAATGGATGGATCATAGGGCTCCCAATGGAGGAGCTAGAGAAAGTAGCCAAGGAGCTAAAGGGATCTGCAACCCTATAGGTGGAACAACATTATGAACTAACCAGTACCCCGGAGCTCTTGACTCTAGCTGCATATATATCAAAAGATGGCCTAGTCGGCCATCACAGGAAAGAGAGGCCCAGTGGACTTGCAAACTTTATATGCCCCAGTACAGGGGAACACCAGGGCCAAAAAGGGGGAGTGGGTGGGCAGGGGAGTGGGGGTGGGTGGATATGGGGGACTTTTGGTATAGCATTGGAAATGTAAATGAGTTAAATACCTAATAAAAAATGGAGAAAAAAACATACTTAAATTTTTATTGAAGTAAAAATAGTCTATGAACGAGTTATAAACACAACTAGAAGGAAATCTTACCTTATTAGATATGAATATATCTATCAAAGGTGTAACACCAAAATTAGTGGCAAACAGGAGTACCATATCCACCAAAATAGAGCATCCACCTAGACAAACTAAAGACAACTGGGAAGAACAAGACAGAACAGAGAACTCACACTTTTCTGTATAGATGGACGCTTAAGTGTGACAAAGAGTGTGCCTCACACCATCATCCTGCAGCAACACTGGGACAACTGGCTCATTGTCCATTCACCAAATTGGATTGTTGCTGCTCAGATGATTGTGGACTTCGTGTGGATTGAAGACCAAGTGTGCACAACGGCACACTCAGCAGAACATGAGGTAGGATGATGACTTGGTGATGTAAAGACAGCAATGGTGACCTAAGGTCAGGGAAAAGCTCTTCCAACAGTTTCAGAAAGCATAAGTCATAAAGCAAGGTGCTGATGGCACAGAGTTCATGAACATTATCTTGTCCTGTCATGGAAGGCACTACAGACAAGTGCGTTACACTGACAACAATGTGTGGAAAACTATAACTGCCTTAAATCCACGGAAGTTTCAGGAACAACAACAAAACAAAACCCTTCAAATGAATAGAGAAAGGCAGAACTCCTAATAGAGGAAAAGAAAAAGGAAACAAAGTGGACTGAAAAGAACCTGAAATTACAACTACACTAAGAGAAGAGATGCTTATGTCCTAAGCACTTTGAGAAGCGTATGTTAAAACGATGAGTTTGCCCACTACACTCACCAGGCTGGCAAATGTTTGAGAGATGGGAGAGGAAGTCCTTCTTTCACATGCTGGTGGAGATGTAAGAAGAGCATCTGGTACTGCCTAGGGAAATGAAGACAATAGATATGTCTGATATACAACTCAGCAATTCTACTACAGACGTGTATGTTAGATAACCTCTTGCTTGCCTTTTGAGGGAGACTACATGGCGATATTTATTGCAATTTTACTTAGAGTTGTGGAGTGTTGGAAGCAACACATGGCTTCAATTCCAGAGGGAACAGCAATGTTCAGGACCCACGTGTGAGTTGTAGAAGTAGCAGTGAGAAAGAACAAATCAGATTCTTACCCAGCTACATAGGGCAGATTGTGACCTGTTGGGGATGGGATCTTAAAGGTTTGTCTTAATTCGGTTCCCAAAGTCACATGGGAATCTGCATGTCCAAATGCTGAGGGTCACTTCTCCCAGCTGGCTTTGATCGGTAATAAAGGATTACCTTACAGCCAATGGCTGGGCAGGGAGATGGAGGTGGGACTTTTAGATCATGAGGGCAAGGGACCGAGGAAGAAGGTGAACAGGAGAATTGCCACGAAGCAGAGAGATCAGATTTAAGAGCTGCAGGAGAGAAATCATCCAGCCATGTAGGGTAAAGGGAAAGCAGCCCCATGGGGGGGGGGTGCCCAGAAAATAACAAGGCAGCAAAGATAAAACATTGACTTAGAAGCAAACTATTGACTCAGGAATTCCAGAGGGGTATGCTAGCTTAGGGGAGTTTGGGGTGCCCAGCAAGTTAGGCATGTTGAAATTAAGCTGCCGTGTGTGTGTGTGTGTGTGTGTGTGTGTGTGTGTGTGTGTGTGTGTGTGTATGAGAGAGAGAGAGAGAGAGAGAGAGAGAGAGAGAGAGAGAGAGAGAGTGATTCACGAATCCAGAGAAGTCTGATGGGTGTCAGGTGCTCAGAGTGGTTTGACTATTCACCGCTACAGTGGCCCTCAAAAACTAGTGCCTCCTGCAAAAACAGAATGACTTAGTAAGGATTGCTGTTTCTAGAATGAAACCCTATGTCCAAAAGCAAGATGGAGAGGAGAGGATTTATTTGGTTTACACTTCCACAGCCTAGTACATCACTGGAGGAAGTCAGGATAGGAAGTGGACAGGGACATTGAGGCAGGAGCTGATGTAGAGGCCATGGAGGAGTGCAGCTTACTGGCTCACACCTTATGGCTTGCTCAGGTGCTTTCTTATAGCACTCAGGACCACCAGCCCAGGGATGGTCCCACAATGCACCGGCCCCTCCCCTATCAGTCACTAATTAAGAAAATGCCCTAGGGGCTTAGCTGCAGCTTGATCTTACAAAAGCATTTTCTCAAGGTTCTCTCCTCTCGTATGACTATAGTTTGTGTCAAGTTGACATAAAATTAGCCAGCATAAGGAAGTTCAGTGATGAGATATGAGAGTTTCACATAATTTTGGAAACATTGCAAAATAGTATCCATGTTTCTCTCTTTCTCTTTCTACTCAGAGATGATGGCCTCTGACATTTTGTGTCTATAGGACAGTAAAATTGCCTGTCAATTCTGGATTACTTTCTGTGGGCCGGGAGATATTCAGAACATTTATTTCCATTATTCACTTAACTTTCATGACTTCAGGAAGTGAATTACAATAGTATAAGAAGACAGTGCAACAGTGAAGAGACAGCCTGCCAAATGGGAGCAAATATTTGCTAGCTATACATTGAGTATAGGGTTATTATGTAGAATAGAGACCTCAAGTAAAATCAAACACCCCCACCCAATCCAATTAATAAGTGGACAAATGGATTAGATAGTTCTCAAAAGGAGAAATACAATTAGCTAGTAAATAAATTTAAAATGTTCAACAGCTCTACCCATCAGGGAAATTCAAATTAAAACAACATTGAAATTCCATCTTGTATCAGCCGTTTCCCAGCTGGCAAGACTTTGGGGGAAAAGTAGCCTTTATTGCTGCTGATGGAAAAACAAAGTATTCCAGTCACTATGGAAATCAATATAGAAGATTCTAAAACACTATGGTTTAGCTTTCCCACTCATGTGTGTGTGTGTGTGTATACATATATATGCATATATATGTGTATATATAGCATATATATTTTTCACATATGTATGTGTGTGAAACTGGAGATTATCATGTCAAGTGAAGATAGCCAGATTCATAGTAGAAATAGCACATATTTCTTCCATATAAAGATTATGATTAAATACACACACAAGCACACACATGCACTCACTATACACTCATAAACACACACACACACATCCTTAAAGCAGAACGTGAGGAAGGAGAGGACTGGGACTGGTAGGACAGGAGAAGGAGACAAGAGAGGGAAGCTTGCTGGGAGTGGTGGCACACGCCTTTAATCCCAGCACTTGGGAGGCAGAGGCAGGTGGATTTCTGAGTTTGAAGCCAGCCTGGTCTACAAAGTAAGTTCCAGGACAGCCAGGGCTACACAGAGAAACCCTGTCTCGAAAAAACAAACAACAAAAAAAAACCAAACAAAAAAAAAGAGAGGGAAGCTTGTGGGGGAATATGAATAAAGTACAATGGTAGACATGTATGATAATGTCATACTACCATCTATTATTTATATGAATAAATAAATAAATAAATAAATAAATAAAAATGGAAATGAGGCAAAACAATTAAGCAATCTGTCCAAGGTTCCAAGGTGATGCATACAGGCAGAGAATGAGTTTGAATCCTTGTTACTCTAATGCTAATATTTATGACTTAAGCACAGCCCTAGGTTGCTTTCATTCCGACAAAGCTGGGTGATAATTGGAGCTCACATCTGTTGTTCCACGCCTGAGATCACATCACACCACTGCTTAATAACAGGATTGATCTATCTATCTATCTATCCATCTATCTATCTATCTATCTATCTATCTATCTATCTATCTATCTATCTATCTATCTATCTAACCATGTAATGGATCTCTTCACATTAGTAAACGCACATCCTTAGCCTTATTTTAATTTTACTTCAGTTCACAGTCTGAATGATGGAAAACTATCACAGAGACATGGGGGATCATTTCCATCTCCTGTAGACAGGAAGTTGAAGAGATTGTAGAGGACAGACACCACCTACCTCACACTTGTGTTTAGTGTTGATAACTTTCGTGAGCCAAGGTCCCACAAGCTCCTTCAGTATAGTTGAGCCTTGGGTATGCCATGGACAAAAGTGAGGAATTTGCTCATGTAAAACATTGCCAGCAAGAATTGTAACCAGGACAGGTGCAGTTATTGAATTTAATGGCACTGGTTGTGTTTATAGTTTTATCTTTTTTTAAGTAGATTTTGGAGCAATTTTGAAAGATAATGAAGGAAGATGATAAATTTCATTGATGGATTATTCTTAGTACTTTTAAAACCAGTGCTATCCTCAAAGACAGTATGCCTTACAAGTGCTGGCTCTCTTTGAGTAAAAAAACAGATGTTCAGATGGTTCAAGCACGTGAAATATGGACATGCTTAGCCAGTTTGTGGTAGTTACTCAGTAATAAACATGACCTTGGAGCAGAATCCTTTTGCTATCGCCCCTCAGGGCTAGCCAATGAGGTAGACAGGGTGAATGCCATTATCACATGAAGGGAAGTCTAGTGGAACGGTAAACCACATGTATCTTAAATATTCTACAAGGCTCATTGACCAGAGCTGTATAGAATTAGAATGTTGCAGATAAATATTAACTTGGGCTCTGTTTAGTCTCCACCCACCCCACCCCCCAACAGTCAATTACTACCCACCTCTGTGTGTGACCCCTTGTGGCTGTGAGATAAATAAATCCTTCTTTGAATGGACAAACAGCACTGGTTTGTAGCAAGCTAAAGGCTAAGAGTGTCATCAGATAGCCTCTGAGACCTGTAGCAGATATTACCCGGCTTTGCCATACTTTGCCTATCTGATGTTTCCACGAATGGTTTAAAAGGAACCTTAAATTATTATTTTCTTTGCTCCATTACTGAGAATGCTTCATGAAACTGTGCCCATATGGGAACTTGCCCTTGGGAATCTGTGTTCCTGGACTATGTCACTCATATTTGGCTCAAGAGTAAACTATTTCTCGTTCTCTTTGAGAGGAGAGACATGATTTCATGACCATCTCCTCCTTGAAGATGAGCAATACGAGGTGCCGAAGGTTTGGGAAACTTACTCTCTGAGCGCTGCATGACCAGTGCTCCTCTGGCTATTGCACATTTCCTTAAAACTTGGAGTGGAGCATCACTCCTTTTTTAACAGTGTAGACAGAGGTACAGCACTGGGAACTATTAGAACTGCCTTCTGCATGTCTAGATGAGCTTGCTTGCTCTGTGGTATACAAGCTGGTTGCAAATAAATGTTTTAACCAGTGCAGTGCAATCCAGAAATCAACCATTCACCTCCATCCCACCCTGGGATTCTAGAGATGAAGGGGTGGTGCTAGGGAGGGTCTGTATTGTTTGTAAGGAGATGGGGTATAGTTCATCTTAGAATCCTTGGTGGTTGTAGTTAGAACTTCCCCAAATGTTAGTGGGCAGTGTGTGTGGAGGAATCTTAAATGTTTACTATCTTCATTCAGTTTTACTTTATTTCTCTAGCCACTGAAGTAGAAGTATAGCTGGATGATTCAGAGCTTTCCCTAGTTTTTTAAGGGTCACATTTCCATTCTGATCAGCGGCAATAGTGCATGGATCGCTATCAAAGAATTCAGCTCTGTCTTTTGATGCTTGAAATGACGGAAATTAGACCTTTTCTCTTTGAGGTCTGCTATTTGGTATGCCTGTGTTGGGCTTATTTCTTTTAATTTGTTCCTTCTTTTTGTTTTTTAATTATTTCCATTTTATTTGTTTTGTTTTAGTGTATGTGTGTGCCCTGGTGGGTGAGGGTCAGAGGACAGTGTTGTAGAGGTTAATACTCTCCTTCCACCATGTCTTAGGGACTCAACTCAAGTTGTCAGGCTAAGTGGAAGTGCTTTGCCAACTGAGCCATGTGTTCAGTTCAGTTCTTATTTTCTTTCTTTCTTTCTTTCTTTCTTTCTTTCTTTCTTTCTTTCTTTCTTTCTTTCTTTCTTTCTCTCTCTCTCTCTCTCTCTCTCTCTCTTTCTCTTTCTTGCCTCCTCCTCCTCCTCCTCCTCCTCCTCCTTCTTCTTCTTCTTCTTCTTCCTTCTTCTCCGTCTCCGTCTCTGTCTCCATCTCCTTCTCCTTCGCCTTTGCTTTCTCTACACAGGGCTTTATGATTTGAATATTATTAATGTTTTCATGAACTTTGGAAAATTCTAAAACATTTTGCTCTTCCAATATTTCCACTTTCATTTGCTCTGCTCTTTCTGTAACTCTAATGAACTGGTTGTTAGACTTAACTATTGTTTTCTCATGTAGTACCTGACCAAAGCAGGCCTTTGTTTCCACTGTCCTTCTTCAGGAGTGTCCTTCTTTGTCCTGCTTTTCCTCTCTGTCTTCCTTACCAATGAGGTGTTAACTATGAACTATGAGCACTGTGACTTTACGAGGTGTCTCTTGTGTGATATCCTGCTTAGATCTTTGGGTTTTCTTTCTGTATGTGAGGGGAAAGAAGTTCTAAACTCCGGAGTCTATCTTGGTCAGTCGGCACAACAATCCTCTCATAAACACCACTCTAGCAAACTCACCCCTCTGGAGTTATATTTTTAGCCTTTAAGGAATTCCTTTATATTTCTGCCAGCTCAACATGCATGGGTGTGTGTGTGTGTGTGTGTGTGTGTGTGTGTGTGTGTGTGTATGTGTGTGTGCACGCAGCATCTTTAGGTGTGCTAAGCCAAGACAGTCTACATATCTAGTCTACTTTGACTCAAAACAGAACTCTTTACTTGAAAGGTTTCTGTGTGGTTTAGGGGTGTCTCATTCCAAGCTTCACCTTGCCGTGCCTTACTCAGAGGCTTCCAGTAACTTTCCACCATCAGATGGCCTGCAGAGCCTGGCAGCTCTGACTTCCTACTGACTTCTGACCTCAGTATCTCAGACTTTCCTCTCTGCTCATCCAAACATAATGGCTTTCTTGTTGTTGGTCCATGTCTGTGCTCAGGTCTTGGGGCCTTTGCATTTCCTTTTCAGCCATCAGCCACTCTCCACTGCTGATTCTAGGCATGTACTAGCATTCGTTTTGAGCATTTCCTTGAGTGTCATCTCTTCTGAGATATCACCTTACTCTTTGTAGAGTAGCATCGCTCATTATTATATTCCTGTCTTAGTTTCTCTTTCTGTATACTCATGACATTTCCTATGTCATATGACTTTGTTTATGTTTTCAGTTCCCAGAATGTAGCCACCATAGAAGTTTGCTGACCTCTTCTCAACTCTGTTCTCCTGGTTTCTGTATAAAATGGAGTACATGATATAAATTCAGACACTTGTTGAACACACAGGTGAACTTTTCTCATTTTTTTCAATTAAAATTGAGTTGTTCACTTATTTAAAAAATATTTTGTTTTATTTTTATGTGTGTGTGAGTGTGTGATGTGTTGACAGCAGAGACCAGAAGAAGAGGACACCCAATCCTCTGGACCTGGAGTCCCTGGGGATTCGGAGTTACCAGATGTAGGTGCTGGGAACTAAACTCTAGTTCTCTGCATGAGCAACCAAGGCTCTTAACTGTGGAGCCATCTCTCCAGCCCCCTAGCCTCTCTTTTTAAGGTAGCTAGCTGCACTCTGGAGCCTATGCCTTTGAAACTAACCTTGAAAGAATACCACGTAACACTTGGAATAGTCTATTAGGAAGTCCATTCAAGTTTTGCAAAATGAAAGTCCCTCAAGCAGTTGCTCAAAGACGAGGCAGCCACTTCCAAGCTTTTCCTTAAAAGCCCTTCTTAGATAAAGTGCTACATATTTATTAAGTGCCAGTGCGCTACACTGGGTGCTGCTGGACAGAAGGACTGCACTTGAGTGCAGCCAGTGTGGGTCTACAGAGATGTGGAGGAGACATGGCTTCCTTTCTGAGAGCCCGTGGGATTCTCTTTCCAAATGGGGCGATGGGGTCATGGAGAAAGTGGTGCCATTGTGGGTGGAGGATTAAATGGCCCATATTCCCCCTGCATCTTCAACCTTCTTTGTTGCACAGGCAGTTTAGATTAGAAGATGGGAAAGAAACTTCCGAACTTGTTAGTTTCTCCTGACGTGACAAGATGTTTCCAGTTCTAGGAAGGGTAATAACCCTACATGTTGAGTAGTGAATACATTCCTGAATATCCTATTTTAACTGAGCTGTCTCAGTAAAGTCTAACCCTCAGATGTGATTTCACGATTGTTCTGCTGGTGTCTTAATTCCCCTACATCCAGCCTCAATTCAGGCCATGGCTACCAACTACAAGTCATCTTTTCGGGCCGGGCCACAGGGACATTTCCTATATTTCCACATAATATTCATAAGTCCCCAACTACCTGGTGACCTCTGTCTTTGGCTTTCACAACCATTTCTTTGAAAACAAACAACGACTTTGTAAGACTTGACTGCAAGTGTCCCACTATACCTTCCTTCAGCATCATTATGTAAGCCATTTCTACTTTGCCAGCCACTGTGGATGTGAATTGTCCACCCAACCAACAGGAGTGCAGGAGGAAGTCATACATAGCAGGTACTTTTACAATGTAGAACCTTACCCAACATAAGGCATCAGATACCCACTTTGGCTGAGAAGGAAATATATAGTATAGTGGAAGTTTCTGGCTAAGTCTAAATAACAGTCTCCAGTACTGGGTTAAGGATGAAGTATACATTAGTTGTACAACATAGTAGAGAATTTTACCAATTTATTTAGGAAAATATTTCAAAGACAGTACTATAAAGAACTGGTATTACCCTACACAGGGTGACTTTACCCGACTTAGACATGTTCTAGATAGAATTCTGTTACACAGTTCTAACTGCGGTCACACACAAATTAATAGTATTGTGTTTTTTTATAGTTTGTATGTAAAAAGTTATGAGGCATAGCTTGGAATATTCGTATCATATGTACATGCATAAACATACAGATATGTATAAATTTGGAAAACCCCAATTTAATTCAATAATAACTTACTGAGCATTCATCACATGCCAGAGAACCTTCTAGAATACAAAGATGGATCAGGAATAGACTCTGCCCTTAGGGAGCTCAATACAGTTAAATGAAATACAGATATATTTTTTTATTCCTTCCTGGCAAGGGTGGGTACAGTTTCCAAGACCCAGGAGGGGCTAAACCATTCATTTATTGCTTTAGCAACCACATTGCTTTCCAAAGTTGTTATTTGGCTTGGGGTGGGCAGTAAGTTACAGTTTGGCCTTTTTCTTATTTTTTTTTCAAATAAATTTTCAGCTTAAAAAAAAACCTGCAACTAATTTAAATAATTAAATTATTGCTTAAGATTTCTTCTAGCTTGGCATACAAGATGGAAATTTTTTTTTCACTACGAGAAGTGAAAGACTGCTTAGTGTTAGATGTTTAAACTAGACTCAATCCAGCTTGGTTCCACTTATCAAGTATCATAGTTAAGAAGGGGAGGGGGAGGGAGAACACATACAGGATAAGCAATGAGTGATGTTTTGATGAACCAATGATACTTTTTCTGTCCTGAAAATCACCACTGAAGGCACAACAAGATCAGAGGAACACACTTAGTGGGAGCCAATCTCTCCAATCTCTTTGTACAGGGAACCTTCATTCACATAACAGACAACAAATGCTGACAGTGTGCCAGGCCATTTGCTAAGCACTGAGCAAGTGAAAATAAAAATGGAAGTACAGCACTAGGGTCCTTCCTGGAGTCTCTATTTTCTGGCAGTATGTGGGTTAATTGGGAGAACTTACTGAAGAAGAATATGGAGACAGGGGGGAGGGGCGGGAGGGAGGGGGAGGGAGGGAGAGAGAGAGAGAGAGAGAGAGAGAGAGAGAGAGTCTAAAATAACAATATCTGGACTAAACTTTTAGTTTGACTAAACTTTTTCATCGCTATTTGATTGACATTAGTATTTTGAAAATTGCCCATGGCAGTTCATGTTAGTCATCCATCCCTTTTGGATAAATATGGCACATGCCCTAGACTTGATTCCTGTCCAAGTTGTGTGGGCTTCCAGTTGAGTGGCCTTGGATGTCACAATACCTCTGATGCTATTGCCCTGTCTGGCACAGCAGATAGAAGGATGTCTATATGCAAACCAGTTCATAAAACAAGGGGAGAGGGCCATAAGTGTGTAGGTATGATACTAGTCTTCATTAGCAATATCTAACTCTTCCACTGATCATTTTTTACTATCAGGAATTTAAACCCAGGAAAATGAGTGCTTGGGTTCCAATTTTGGTTACCAGGTAAGCTAACTAACATTTGTGTGTATGTTTTATGTACATGTACACTTTCTTCAGTTCTTTAGCTTTCATGTTCTAACAGGATCTGTTTCACTGTCAACTTGGCTGGATTTGGGATCACCTAGGAGACACACTTCTAGGCTTGTCTATGAGGGCATATTTAGAAAGGTTTACCTGAGGAAGGAAGACTTAACCTGAGTGAGGGCAATACTGTTGCATAGGCTAAGGTACCAAGCTAAATGAAGAAGGGAAAGAACATCAGAATAGCCTGTTCTCTGTTTTCTGGTCGTTTTCCATAGGAAGAGTCCCGTCTACATGATTCTATTGCCACAAATATGTCTTCCCTGTCACGTTGAAGTATATCTTTCTAAACTGTGAGCCAAAGACCATCCTTTCCCACTTTAGTTGTTCCTTGTCAGATATTTTATAACAGTAACAAAAGTAATTAATAAAAGCTAAAAAATCATTGGTCTATGCAGAATATTTGGGGGGGAGCATAAAAGGTCATATTTGTCTTGGTATCTGAGTACTTATGGGTGGCATAGTGCCCATCATATTGCAAGCATTAATAAATGCATTACATAAAGGGTATATGAAGTAAGATGACAAATATTAATATTCTAGACAAGCACAGCTTCATCCTAGAGATAGGACGTTGAATTCTGACCAAGCCTGTCACTGATCATCAAATGGGAAGAGATGCCAGCTAAGAAGGCTTGGCGACTGCATGATTTTAAGAAGTTATTTTTAGAAGTTCATTATTTCTTCACTTTTGTTTTTGACGAACGTGGAGGGGAATCCTCATTTCTTCTCTGGGGAACTTGCATATGGTGTTATTTTCTGTGTCAAGGTGGAGGGATGCCTAGCCATGTAAAGCTTCTGGAGCACTCATCACAACATACAGACAGGAAGAGTCCGTCAACCATCTGCCTCCTCCTGGGGAGGGTGTGGCTGGAAAGAGGAGGCCACTCAGCAGGAGCAGACACAGACCTTTAGTAAGTTTCTGATGGAAAATTTCTTACAAAAAGATTCCAATTCTGATTCTGTCTAAAACTTTCCTGACACAGTTGCTCCAGATTGCAAAGTTCAAGTACGCTCCTCACACTTCAGAGGTAGAAGCTGCTGAGAATCTTAGTCTGCCACACTAGATCCCATTTGGAGGCAAAGTAGAAGGCTCTCTTCTATATAGTTCTAGCAATATAAGAAAGTAGAGAAAAAGATAAAATGTCCCTGCACAGGAGATGGGTTAAAGGAATTCCCATGTACCCTAAGGATTAAATACCCACCATCATGGGATAGATATTCACGAGTGGTACTCTGGAGATACATTTTCCACTGATTGTTTGTAAAATATTGCATTTTAAGTATTTGTAGGTTGACTTGACTGAGAAAAAGAGTGTGGTAATTTCTGTATACAATTCATGCACCTTCTATAAAGACATATTTAATAACATGCCTTAAGGACACCTGAAGCAGGCTGAAGAAGGGCAGACATGGCAAGATCCTATTGATGTCAAAACAAAAGCACGTGCATTAAATTCTGAGCACTGTGCATCCCCAGAGAGAGGCTTATTTTACAGACAGGAGAAGAAGATCTGTAAGTATCCCTTCTATAATATAGTGACCTCTATATTGATTCATTCATAAAGATATACATACAGATATATAGATATACAATCCAAAGAGGATATATGACATTTAAAAAAAGATAAATGTAGAGAATTATTCTTATGGTAGAAAGTCCATGTAAAATAGTTCAGGCTTTAGAAAATGAGTTATTTTAAGTCAGACATCTTAGAATGAATGCCTATAGTGTGTATGATTGATACCAATTCCCCTAGAACTCATGAATATATCTCAGTAAGATATCCTTGCTCAGGAATCACAAAACATATGTTCCATGAATTTGGCACTCTAGGCAAGAACAGCATAGATTTTGTAATACCAAAAGATAAAGTAATTCTTAAAGGCCTTTGTCTCTATATTGAATTATAACTTTATCATCAGGATTATGCCGTACTCATCTCTCCTGAAGCTGGCTTCTGGGTGGACATATACCGGGCACTGTTAGAACTCCAATCTGGTCTTGGTGTATGATCTTGACTGTTTTAAGATCTGAGACTCCCCATATGTTTTTTATCAACCTTTCTCCACTCTGCAGCTATTTGAATTATCTGGTACATGATCAACAATGCAATCCCAGCTGTGTAGTACTAGTCAGCAGTGAGTGATGGGACCTTCCAGTATTGCATCTCCTTAAGTTTCCATGTGTGTGTTTTCCTGCTTCCTCCTATCTATTTGGATTAGTCCCAAATACCACAGGCTGTTTCACTGCGGGAGACGAACAGCAAGGTGAACATGAAGGAAGGCGGCTGCTGGGTGGCAGGGTGTGCATCGTAACACTCAGTGGGTCACCGCTAATGTGTTTAAACATTTGTTTAGTGAGCAATTTATCTTTGGCACGTTGGAAACTTGTTAGTGGTATTAGGAGCAATTGTTGCTTCTGTGATTAAGATGTAAGGAACACGGGCATGCAGATAACAAGACACGGTGTTTATATGATATCTGTAAATTACATAAATACAATTTTCCTCCTTGACTGCTAACCGGAGGCCCATGAATCACTTATAACGTTTATGTCACTGAATGAATTCCTTAAGCAGAATTAGCAAAGACACTGATTCATCTGAAGAATGCTATTCTCCTCTCTGCTTTCAGGGCAGCCTGAATTAGAAACAAAAACAAAAACATCCAAAACAACAACAATAAAAATAATAGTAATAAAAACCTACTGTGCATGCTGGCAAGTAACATTGGTATTTCCCTGAAAGCCACACATGGAAAAATGTATGGACACATACACTCAGACGTATCTGGCCAGTCAAGTGATTCACTCATGCATGCATTAATTCATCCACCCAGCCAATATTTATTTCAATTATGGTCCAGGCTCCTATGTGAAGCTGAGAATACAATGAGAACAAAACCATATCCAGTCTCTGCTCTCAGAGGGCTTACAAAAAGTAGGGTGGGGACTACCTTTAATAAGGAATTACCCAAGTGACTATATGATTGCCAGCGAAGTCAAACGCTCAGAGAGAAAAGAATTAAAAGAGTACATTCCATGAGAGTGTTCCAGACAAAATTGGAGAGGATCAGACCTAACCTGCAGGTTAGAGGCAACTGTGATAGTCAGGGCTGGCTTTGAGGGTCTAGGGGTTAGCTGGGAATGAGTGGGTGTGTGAAGATGAGTTATGGGTGCTGGTAAGTTATGGGTTATGGAGTTGGAACTCTTGTATATGTGTGTGCATGTGTGTGTGTGTGTGTGTGTGTGTGTGTGTGTGTACATGTGTGTATGTGTGAATTGTCAAGCACTGGATGGGGGGAGAGAATTAAATGTCAAAGAATTGAAAAAAAAAAAAAAAGACAGGCAGCTGGACTGCAGAGAGAGAAGATCAAAGAATTGAAGCTGAAAGTGGGAAAGAGGAGAACTGGGCTTCAGGGCCCTGAAACCCACAATAAGAAATACACGGAAGTGGACCAGGGTAAAGAATTCTAAGGATAAGCAGATATATTCTTTATCTCATTAATCACACACAGACATTAAAAGACACATTCATGTCCCTGCTCCTTGTGTGTGTGCAGGCATGTGTGTATGTGTGCGTGTGTGTGTATGTGTGAGTGTGAGTGTGTGTGTGTGTGTGTGTGTGTGTGTGAGACACTGTACATGTGAAGGTCAGAAGACAACTTCTAGCTGATTTTCTCCTCCCGTCATGTGGGTTTTGTTGACTGAACTGGAGGTAGGTATTCAGGTATGTCCCCAAACGCCCTTACCTGCTGAGCCATGTCATGAACCCTCATCTTCTTTTTTGAGACAGAGTCTCTCACTGGCCTGGGGCTCACCATTAAGCCATGCTAGCTGGTCTGTGAACCTTGCAGACCGGCCTGCGTCCAGTTCACTAGCTCTAGTTTATAAGGTCACTATCACATCTGGCTTTTTCACACCAGTGCTTCGACTCAAAATCAGGTCTTCAGGTTTGCACAGTAAGCACTTTGCTAACAGTACCATTTCCAAGGGGGCTCACCCTTGTGAGGGTTAGGTCACAGTGTTCCTTCACTGAGCTCTTTGTGAAGCTGACACACTCACGTGCATATGACCACACACTCGAGTGCATATGACCGCTGCCAGCACTGGAAAGAAGATACAAAATTCCCAGCTGGACCTCTGAGATCCCAGATGTGCTTTGTTTGCATTTTTCTGCCCTTTTGTAACTACAGGAAGTTCATGCCTATGAAGAGAAATGAGAAACTCAGTAGAAGCTACTGTGCTGTACAGTGAGTCATGAGGTTGTCTATGGACCCACCCACCCCCCCAAAAACATTTTGGGTTTAAAAAAATGCCACTGCATGCTCATCCTTTTATTTGAATAACAAATAATTTTGATGAGTAAGATTTTTTATTTTTTATGTGGCGATGACTTCCTTTAGGAAGCTGTTGGCCTGAGAAGATCACAGCGTCTAAGTTGATTTGAAGGAGTCATCCACCATCTAGAGACACACTCACCCAAGGAAAGCCCGTGTGCCACAGGCAGGGGAGGATGCCTGGCATGACTGGGACCATGAGGCATAACTTTGTGATTTGGACATGTTGACAATGACATACATCCTTGAGGTACCATGGGAGGGAACCAATAATTCACTGTAACACAGAAAAATATGTCTTAAATCTAGAGAGTGCAGACTTCCCAAAATATATACATGAATTCTCTGTGAACTCAGCTGAAATATTCATGTCAACAACATGGAAATCCTGAAGAAAGCCTGTCACCGGGGAAGTTCAAGGGGGTTGGTTTGTCAACAAATTCAGAACAAGGACATCGAAAAAAGGGAAGTGTATGTATCATACATATGTGCGAATGCTGTCTCTTCTGGTACAGCTTTTGACACAACAAGTCTTTGAGGACAATAACTTTAATTTATAACTTGTAAATAAGATGCTCTACCTATTTAACAACTAGTCTCAAGAGAACAAAAGTTTTGACTCTAGAGCAAAACACTTAAATTAGAAATTATTCTTCACAAATATTAATTAAATGGTTCTCAAAAATCTCTATGTTTGCAAAGTGATTATAGTGCAAGTGGGCAAGTCAGTTTGTGGTTGTGAACCTCTGTGCACCATGCTTGAAGCAACATGTGTATGTTGCATGTGTGTGTGCATGTATATGTATGTGCTTTTGTATGTGCATGTGTATTTTCATGTATATGTGCATGTGTATTGTGTATGCATGTTTATTGTGTATGCACGTGTGTGAATGTGCATGTGTGTGCATATGTATGTATGTGCATGTGTGTGCATGCATATATGTGTGTATGCATGTGTGCATGTGTATGTGTATATGTGTTCATGTGTATGCATATATTGTGTGTATGTGTGTATGTGTATGTGCATGTGTGTATATGTGCACATGTGCATGCATATATGTGTATGCATGTGTATATGTGTGTGCATGGGCATGCATATATGTGTGTGCACATGTATATGTACATGTATGTGTGTGTGTATGTGTGTGTGTGCATGTGTATGGACCTATGTAGAGGGAATACATTCATTCATGTGCAGGAAAAGACTTTCCTCTTCCCCCTGACCTGTCATGTTTGTGAGAGTTGATGAAACTGACTGTTGGGGTGTCATGGAAACCTGATAGAACTATCAGACAATGAGAGAAGTGCTGAAGAAGTCATTATGGCCTGCTTGCCTGCTGCCAAGCAAGTCCACCAAGAATGTTGTCTAGAAAACCATGCCTGGGAATCTGCATCTTTTCTATGCTGAAAACCAGCCAGGGATTGGGAAAACAGTGGTACACTTCTCCTGGAGAACCAGATTGTTCACAGTGGAGTGCTGAGGGATGAAGTCAGCCTGTGGACCTGATATACTTCATTCCTTCAGCCCCACTACCAGCAAGCCCCAACAGTTTTATGTCAGAAAGGTGTTCCCAGTCTAATGACATGTCCCTTTAAGCTATAGCCTTCTCTCTCCAAATGACCCCCTCAGCACATTTTCATGGCATACTCTTTTTTTTTTTGACAAGCACTCACTTTACTTCCTGTTCATTTGTCTCCTTCCTTCCTTTCTTCTTTTATTAACTCAATCACACATTCATTCAATCAATATTTACTAGGAGCCTGTTCCAGGCCAGATCCTGTTCCAGCCACTGGTGACACAGTTGTGAAAAGCTAAAGGTCTTTAGTGTCGTGGAGCTGAAATTTGAATGGACACAGACAGTTACAAGTGAATAAATAGCAAATAAGAACAGTGCCTACTGTCCCATCGGGAAGACAGACACTCAACCCATTATCCCTCAGTACCCAGAGCTAGCCACACACGCATCACATCAGGTCAGTCTCTGCCAAAAAACCTCTCAATGGCTTCCTGTTGCAAGCAGAGTAAAATACAGCTAACAAACATGACCTAACCACATTGACCTATTGGAGGTATTACTTTGGTTTGCACACATTACGCGACTAAACAAGGTATCAGAGCTATTTTATGAAAAGCAAGGGGATTATTCAAAAAAATGAAGGCCTTTCCCAGTCCATTCTTCTTATTTTATCTGCATTTATCTTTGGACCAGCAAGTTCACTCCATTTTTTTAAAACCAGTTTCCTTTTGACTATCAGACCACTTCCTGGAAGACTGAACTTGACAAACTCTTTGACTTCTTCCAGCTTTAGTGTTCTTGTCTGTAAAATGGGGATGGCTATTATTTTCCCTACTCCATCTGACTCAAGTGACATGATTTCCCTGCTCCCAAATGAACATTTGATTCTTTCTTCCCTTTAAGCCTTCGTTCTTGATTGGAGATGAGTTTACTGACAAAGGAATAAAAGAAGCCATTGAAATAAAAATGTGATTGCTTAGTCCCCAGCAAGATAATAGCAGAGGCAAGAAACTCTACAGCCCAGGAGACTGGTAGCTTGTCAGAGCATCTGAGCTGACATCAAGCCTTCTTCGAAGCAGGTATTTTTGTGCATTTAACCTTCACAGGGCTGGTGATTATGCAACATATTTGTTCCCTAAGCACACATTGTTCTCACAGGGCCAGCACCATCACTACAAACCCTGGTTTACCACCTTCCTATTCATAAATACCAGGCAATGTCACTGAAAGGCCTTCCTGCCTGAGGAGCTGTCTAATCCCAGCAGTGAGGATTCACCTCTATCTCTTGTGTTGTCCTGGGAGACAGAGACTATGGAATTTCATCCCACAGTCTCCCTGGGGTGCCCCACTCCAGCACACCTGTTCTGTAAAGGCTTCAGGTACTTGATCAGAATCTTCTATACATGTCACACAGAATCAAGAGATTCAGAGAGGGGGAGAGAGGGATGCAGAAAGTAATTTCTAGCAAGTGTGAATAATAAATATTACCAAATATTACCAGGCAATTGACTCTCTTCCACTCGAATAACAAAATTTTATTGATATTGGGTTCTGGCCTTTTAAAATTGCTTTACATAGACATATTAATCAGCCAAGAACAAGTTATGGAATAATATTTTCTGATTTTTATTCTACTTGTTCCACTTATTAATTGTGGGGCTGAAGGGGAGTTACTTTTTGATTTGTTTTCCTGCCTAGAAAAAAGAGAAATCTCCCTGGATAAGTATGCAGATTGTTAAGATAATATATGTAAAATGGCTCGAATATGCTCAGTAAATAATAGGGACCCAAGGACCCAATGGATGCTAGATTTTGTGCTCATTGGTTTGTTTGTTGGTTGGTTTGTTTTCGTCAACTTGTCACAAGGTAGGGTCACCTGGGAAGAGGGGACCTCAACTGAGAAAATGCTTCCATCAGAATGTTCTGTAGGCATCTTCTTGATTAAAGATTGATGAAAGAGGACCCAGCCCACTGTGGGTGGTGCTACTCCTGCGCAGGTGATCCCAGGATGCATAAGAAAGCCAGGTGAATGAGCCAGAGAGAGCGAGTCATTAAGCAGCTTTCCTCAATGGTCTCTGCTCCAGTTCCTGCCTTTGTGTTCCTGCCTAGAGTCCCTCCCTTGGCTTCTCATTATGATGTACTGTGATTGGGACATGTAAGCCAAATAAACACTTTTCTTGCCAAGTTGCTTTTGTTCCTTTTTTAATCATCCCAGAAACAGAAAACGAAACTAGGATAGATATATAATTATATATAGAAGTTGAAGTACAAACACTTATAGTCTCTGACTTGCGAAAAGCAAGAAGGCTTCTTGCTCACAGCTGATTCCCAGATAATTAGTGAGCAGAGAAATGTTGAGTGTGGCCCTTTAGAATCTAAATGCAGAGAACCATTTATTTTCTTATTCTTTTAAAGTTTAAGAACACTGATTATTTACATATTTAGTGTGTGTGTGTGAGCCTGTACACACCATGACACATTTGTGGAGGTCAGAGGAAAATTTGCAAGAGTCTATTCTCTCCTTCCACTCCTTCCCTTATGCAGTGAGCCATGTTTTTTGAATCTTTGAATCTTGGTGTTTTCTGGTAATATTAAGATTTTCACTGGGAATTGGATGCATTTTTACTCGGAAGAGCAGTAAGCAGTCTCATTCTTGAACACAGAGGAAGTATGGAAACATACATCCAGCCAGGTCAGTAACTGGAGCCCTAGCTCTGCTCTCAGTGGTTGTGTTTCCCTGCAAACTTACGCCTTTCTGAAGGTGTTCCTGACCCCAGTTCCTGCTTCTCTACCTGTGTGGAAAGAGGCCTCTGATTGGGAACATAGTGATACTTCCGTGTCTCCAAAACCCGATTGGCTCCTGTTTCCACAGGCTCATGGACAATCTTGATGAAATGATAGAAATCTGTCACTCAGCAGCAGGGGCCTTAGAAACTCTGGCAGATCTCCCCGAAGAGATCTGGAGGATCACCCCAACCTATCTCCAGCCCCAAACAAGGAAACATCTGAGAGTGGTAAACAACCCCATGTTTTTGATGAGAGGCAAAATCAAATACTGGTATTTTTCAGTCCTGGGGTTCTGGAATAGTGCAGTCTCCAGGAGCTAAGAGAGGAGGTGTGAAGGACTGTGTGAGAGACTATTGCAGAACTACCAAGGGGCCTGTCTGAGGCCAGAGTGACACAGGGAGATCTCATACACTGCTCTCGGTCAGTGCTGTTTTCTACCCTGGTTGAAAACCATTACATCACTGTTCCAGTTACAGGGAATCTGGAGAGTGCCAGCAACAGTATTCCCTGAGATCCAAGGCAAACAAAGCCAGCCTTCTCAACCCTGCAGATTGACAGCCTGGGAAGGGATAAGCAGTTCTCAGCATTCTTCCAAGGGCCTGAGAGGAGTGCCAGCCTGAGTGAACCTTGTGAGTTTATGTGTGACCAGGTACCAGAGCTCTCTCTCTCTCTCTCTCTCTCTCTCTCTCTCTCTCTCTCTCTCTCTTCTCCCTCTGTCTCTGTCTCTTTCTGTGTCTCAGTCTCTTCCTCTCTGTCTGGAATTCCAGCTTTTCTATTCCCTAACTGTTGGAGGGATCCTCAGACACGTCACACAAAAAGTGAGGTTATAACAAGAACAACTTTAATGGGACAAATGAGAAGTCAAAGAAAGGTTTCTTGTAAAGTGCTTTGTCTGTGTCTATGTGTTATACTTAGGCAGCACCTTGAAGCTGCCCTGTGCCTTTCCAGTCATGGCTCTGCCTGCCATCACTATATAGGCCCAAGCTTTTTTTTTTTTTTAAGATTTATTTATTATATGTAAGTACACCATAGCTGTCTTCAGACACACCAGAAGAGGGCGTCAGACCTCATTACAGATTGTTGTGAGCCACCATGTGGTTGCTGGGATTTGAACTCGGGACCTTTGGAAAAGCAGTCAGTGCTCTTAATGGCTGAGCCATCTCACCAGCCCCATAGGCCCAAACTTTAAGGGAAATCAGTTAGAAACTGTTCCCAGTCACCCAGATCAATGCCCAATCTACCCAAAGGTAATGGGATGGTTCAACTCACTGTAATAAACTGAGATTTTGTGTTTCCCTAAGTGGAATTGTACAGATCATATAGTGAGTTAGTGTGTGTCTGTTGTTGGATTGTTTCATTTAGCCACGTGCTTGTGTGATTTCTCTGTGTCTCACAAAAAGCAATCAACCAACTACTACCACTACCACAAATCAAAACAAAACAAAAACAACAAAAACCAGACAGACAGAAAGAAAAAAAACATGCTTCCATTACAAAAATTAAATAAAAATTCTTTTTAACATTTTTGTGATTATATTGGCTAAAAAGACTTATGTTTTCCCAAGCAACACCGATTTCTGTTTACAAGAAAATCTACTTTCCAAATATATGCTCTTATTTCATATACTGAAAGATTTCTTTTTTAAAAGTTTTTTTTTTTTTTTTTAAATCAAGTCAGGGAAGGAACGTATCTCCAGGGACAGAAGAACTGAAAAACCAATGACATTTGCACAGGAACTGGGGGAATCCTCTCAGACTGCAGTGATTTCATGTAATTTATGACTGGTAAATATTTCCCCAAGTTTAGTTAGATAATACATTTAATAGCATCGCCAATGTTACCCAGGATCCTACTATATAGAGAAGAGATCATGGATGCTTGACACATGGATCCCATGTCTATCGTCTGTGAACGGGACAGACATGACTAATCAATCGCAGCATTTTCTATTGTGAAATCCAGAAACTCACTACTTCTTACTGGTTAGATTTATCATATAAACCCTCAGAGTTTCTGTCTGTATTTGTCTTCACTACATCCTCAGGGCTTCTAGAAATCACTCTTCCCAACACAAACATCTTTCTCCCCCTCTGAGTTGTATCAGGACTTGGATGGAATCGATTATCACCTGATTCATGGTGCAGCTGAGGGGATAAAACTGCCAAGGCTTAGATGCTCTGCTTTCTATTGTTCCAGAGATTTTCTCCTTAGGAAAGGGCTTCTTGGGAGACTCAATTATAGGTTGGAGGTTTGGTGGCTATGAGCACAGCAGCAAGGTCTCCATGCGTTCAGCCTATTGGATTTTAGCCTCAGACCATCATCTTCACACTGAGAGCGAAGAGAGTAGTCATTTCCTCTCAGTGTGCAAACACACCATTTACTAGCCCGGGATAAGACCTGTTAGGAAGTAAGTAAATGTTTAAATTCCTGCCATACACTGGAACAGTACATCTTTAAAGATTGCTTTGCTGAGGCCTCAGTTTCTCAAATTAACTTGAGAATTGTAAAAATAGCATCAATAAAAGGTTTCTGAACACACACACACACACACACACACACACACACACACACATATATATATATAATGCGCATGAATCTGAGGTGTGACTGGCAGCATAGCCTGTGACGTCACTGCAGCCTGAGTTCTGAACGTAAGAGCACAAACACTATGCTCTCTGTGTGTCGCTGGGCTTTCTTCTTAAGTACTTCAGATAAGGTGTGACTCTATTGCATGTTAGGGATTGCAGTGCTTTTGTGTCACATACTAGGTTTTCTGCTTTCATACAAGCCCAACAGCTTAATTGTGGAAAAAGACTTTTGATGTCTTCCTACCATCCTCCTTCAGCTTGTAAATATCCAATCAACATATGAATATAGGATTGTGCAGTGTTAAAGATGCTTCTTAAGTGCCGGGGATGCGAATCAGCGGGCAAAGCGCTTGCTCCGGGAGCACGAGGACACCGGCTTGTACCTCCAGCAACTATGTAGAAGGTTGGCATGGCAATACATCTCTGTAGCCCTAGCGCTGTGGGCAGAGGTATGTAGATTCTGGTGGCTCTTTGCCTAGCCAGTCTAACTGAAATGGTGAACCGAAGGTCTGATGAGAGATCCAGTCTCAAAGTAAGGTAGAAAACCTGAGGTTAGAGGCTGGCCATCTTGCCCAGACTGCGGGTCAAGAGAAAGCTTGGCGCTGGGTGGATCTCAGTAGATCCCCCTTGACAAAGCCTTGGGAGAGAAAAAGAGGGGGGCATTGAAGTGGAGGAGTGTCATTTTTGTTGTGATTTATCGTGGGTGGGTAAGAGAGGGGGACACAGATGTCTTCTGGGTGCCTCAGAGGACCTCACATGCATTATGTCACCTCATCTTCACGGCACACCTGTAACAGATCTTTTCCTTCCTGCTTCTGAGTATCCCAAAGCTGTGCGCTCGCGCAGCTCCTGACCTGAACTCAGAGCCATCTGACAGCAGAGTCCACGTTCCCTGGAGGGTGGCTTATGGACCATTTAAAGCTGAATCCTCAGAAGGTGTCATTTCTTATGATAATTTATTGTGTTTTAATACGTGCTACTTATTTTTATTTATTTTTCATTTTATTTTAATTTTTTTTTGTTTGTTTGAGACATGATCTCATGTAACACAGGCTGGCTCTCATGTAGTGCAGGCTGGCCTTGAAGTCATGATTTTTTATCATGTTTCATCTCTAAGATGCTGGAATGACAGACATAAGCCACTATGACTGTTTTTGTACGTTATACCTTGAGGGCTATGCTTATTGGTGTGATTGTTGGATCTTTGTCCATATACGTAGTGATTGGAAGGCAGAGAGCTCAGGAGAGTCAGAACACTACTCAGTGGGAAGAAGACAGTACTAAAACTAGAGCTGCTCAGACTCTTCTGAACCAGACTTTCCTGCAGAGTGGGATCTCACCTAGAGACAGTCAGTGGGTCTGGGGTGGGACCTGAGAATCTGCATTTCTGACAAAGCTGTAGGTGCTGCTCATGGACCACAAAGAAGGAAAAAGAAACAGGTGTGGGGAGGATGGGGTTGAGAAGATGGCTTAGCCAAAAAGCGCTTGCCTCCCAAGCACGAGAGAGTCTTGAATTCAAACCCACATCAAAGCAGATCCCAGTGGCATGCACTTGAATCCCAGTCCTAGGGAAGCAGAGGCAGGGAGATCTGTGGAGTTTATTTGCCAGTCAGCCTAGTGATCCCCAGGTTCCAGTGAGAGAACCTGTCTCAAAAGCAAGGTTAATGGCCACTGATGAACAACACCTGAGGTTAACTTCTGACTCCACACATGTACAGCAGAGAGTTGGGAGAGGGAGGAGAAGAAAGAAAGGGAGGAGAACAGAGACAGTAGGCTTGAGAGTAAAATATATATGTGATGGATGTCTATATATTTCACACACATATATATAATACACACACATATATTAATATACATTACACATGCAACACACACATATAACACACACACACACACACATATACACACACACACTCCTGACTTCTGCATGCATGCTTTTCTGTGTTACTCCAATCAGCATTTCCCCATGATGTGTCTTTGACTTCTGACAGAGGTGAAAATGTGATTGCACAAAGGAAAGGCTGGAAGGCCAAGAATGGAGAGGAGCCCAGTGGCCTCACAGCCCTCTGCAACTTGCCAGCATCCACCTGGCCCTTTCCAGACCTGACTCAGGCCTGGCGCTGTGGAGGGTAAAGCAAGCAGACTAGAGCAGTAGCAGGCAGCTGGTCCTCTTGGACTGCTCCAAGTGAGAGATGTGGGCTGTCAGGCAGCCCACAGGACTCATCCAAACTGTGAAGCAGGCTTTGGCTGCACTCACACTATCTTTTATATTGATATTGAACCGCGCCAGGTCAAATTTTTCCTATCAAACTTCTCCCCATGGATCACACCTTTGTGACACAACAGATTACAAACCAGAAGGGAGTTTGCTGTGAACTCGTTGGGCAGAGTTGTTGTCTTACTTGAGGAAAAGGGACCCAAGTGGGTTGTATAACTTTCTTCACTATCACCTGTCTATTACAGGACTTCAGGCCTGGAATTCAGTTTGAAGTTGGTGGGGGAAAAACATTTTCCACTTAGATTTTTCTTAGACAAGGAACAATGTCATCAAATCTAAGAATTAAAAACGTTGCAGTTGTCCCCCTCTCAGAGGTGCTTCCTTCCTCTCCACCTTCATGTGATCCTTTAGGGGGAAGACATGGAGATTAATTCCAGGTACCCCTGGATTTCACTGAGCGAATCCCAAGAAGCCATGTTTCTGTCTGCAATGGAGAAATACTGATGGATGCTTTAGTCATTTAGAGAGGCAAGTGTTGTGCTACTTTATGTCCAGTAAGCTTTCTCGAACACAGGCCATGTCTAAGGTGCTGCTAGGGACTAGCAGTACCAGAGTGAAGTGAGCATCCTACCCAATGTGTTCAGACTTGGCTTTAAGTCTTAGCCTCACCTTTTCCCAGCTGTATGCCACCTCTAAAATGGTATGATTTCAGTACACAGGATTACCAAGGAAGGGACACTGAAAGTCAAGAGTTACATAAATATAAGGAGGTGTCACAACATTTGAGTGACCTTCCCCTGTCCTTATCATTGGACACTATCCTGTGGCCAAGTTATCATAGTGCTACCTCAGCAGCTGTTGGTGGAAGAAAAGAAAGGAAAACAGTGAGGTGTGACCATTTAATGAGAAGGCCCTTGGCACCCACAACGTGTTTTGGGCTCTCCTAGAGCAGAATTCTATGACAAACAGAGAAGCCTCCTGGGCTTATATGAGAGCTGTCTTGGGCCAATGGGGAGATTTGGTGATTCATCTTGAATCAGGCTGGACACAAACCCATATTCTCTTGACCACTGACTCCTGAGCCTTGAAAAAACACGTCCACTCCTGAGCTGAAGCCCTCTCTGAAGACGAACGTCTTACTTTTCTCCTGCCCACTTAACTGAGCTGCTTCAAGGATGAAATCAGGAGGTCTGACTGTGCCTTGGAAATTGGAAACTAAAGCCTAGACAACATGCTTTCCTCTCTCTGTTTTGTGCCCACTCATCCAGCCCTAATCTTTTCAAGAAAAGGCTTAAGGGGTGACTTGCTGGCTAACCCTCAAGAGCCACATGTAGTTGCAAGAAAGAAGCCTCAGAAGATGGACAAAAAACTAACGATCCTAGACAGATTCTAGGAGAAAGCCCACAGTAAAACTGTCAAGAGAGTTGGGGAGGATACTGTTGGGAAAGAAAGAGAATGGAATTAAAGATCAATAGCAAGTGAGGCGGAGGAAAGAGAACAGGCAGGTAGGCAGGGGCCATGGCGGATGGTAAAGCCCATGTTTGATGGTGGCAGCTGTGGTTGATAATGGAGGCCATTTTTGATAATGGAGGCTGTGCATGATAAAGGCTGTGGATGATGGAAGCCGTAGCTGGATGTGGATCCCATGACTAGTGAAGAAGGTTGTGGCTGGTGGCAGAAGCCATGACTGGTAGTAGAGTCCATGACTGATGGTGATGATAGAAGTTGGTTGTGTTGATGGCACAGGTTGTGTTAATGGTAGAGGTTGTGTTGATGGCAGAGGTTGTGTTGATGGCAGAGGTTGTGTTGATGGTAAAGGTTGTGTTGATGGCAGAGGTTGTGTTGATGGCAGAGGTTGTGTTGATGGTAGAGGTTGTGTTGATGGTAGAGGTTGTGTTGATGGCAGAGGTTGTGTTGATGGCAGAGGTTGTGTTGATGGTAGAGGTGGTGTTGATAGCAGAGCTTAGGCTGATGATTCAAGCTATGGTTGATATGGAGGTTATGGCTGGTGGTAGGGGCTGTAGCAAATGATGGAAGAGCAGACTCTTGATATATAGCAGCAGACTGATCTCCATGTATCAAGAATACCTAGCCTATAGGAGGTCTAGGTACTGTTTCCTTTGCTGTGGTGTTTGTTGGCTAACATATTCTGTTTTGTTACGTACTACTGGAATTGCACCCTTCTCCTATATCTGAGCCTCAGCAGAAGGTCACTTTTCATGTATTTATAGGAGTCAAACAAGATGTTTGCAAACACATGGTGTTACAGGGAAAGGGGAGTTATGGAAACTGGAAAAACTTAAGAACTCACACCTGAGCTAGAAACAGCAGCTGTTCCAGCCCATTGAAAAAAGCTGGCACACAATCCGGTATTCGTAGAGCATCAACTTGTTCAAAAAGTATAAGTCTGGATTTGTTTGTGGTGCTAAGGGTTGAATCTGGGACCTTGTTAATGTTAGGTGAGCACTCCCCTACTGAAGTCTCTACAAAGCTGTTTAGAATTTTTTATAGTCAAACTCCTAATCTCAAATGCAGAAAGATGATAGGTGAAGAACTAAATGTTTTGTGCACACGCTCATTCACATCACAAATCTGCTTCAAGAAATTGGTGTGAATTTGTCGCAAGAACCGTAAGCCCAAGCCTTCTGTAGCCACCTATCTCAGAACACCCTGGCCTTCCTTGGAATGGCTGCTTACGTACATCAGGGACATCCTGCCCAGAGATGCAGGACAATGATGCTGAGCTTAGGCTCACAGTGGGAAGGCTCTGGGTACAGATCCCTGAATTCGTTTTTCCAGCCGGATAACCTTGCATTAGATACTTAAACTTTCTGAGCCTCGACTTTCTAATCTGACACGAAGCTAATTATACTCTGTTCTTCAAAGAAATGTTGTGAGGGTTAAATGAATTGTATACAAACTATTGTGATTATTCCTGGCACATAACAAACATTGAAAAATAAACACTATCATTGTTAATATAACAACAGTTGAGTTGTTATTCAAACATTTTAGTTTATATTTGCCTTGCCGAACTTTCTTTGAAACAGGGACTCTTTCTCAGACTTCTAGTTTATATCCTCCAGAGACCTGGGCTCAGCAGTAATCTTGGAATACAGGATCATTACCACCATCACATCATCATCATCACCACCACCACCACCACCACCATCTTCATTATCATCATCACTGTCCTCATTATCATCACCCATCACTATCAGCAGTAGCACTAGCTGCATCATTTATCAGGTACCATTGAGTCCTAGTTCCTGTCTTGATTCCATGTCTATTCTGTTTCTGTTATTGTAGAAGCCTTGAGAACTGGGAACCACTTTAGACAAATGGATGATGACATTTCAAGGACATTAACATCTTGCCCAAACACCCCAAAAAGGAGCACCACAGGTAGGATTCAGACTCAAACCTGTCTGGCTATAGACTGAACCCTCCCATCCATCATATTCTATTAACTTGGGAGATTACAGATTATATAACTGGTCTTGGCGAGCTGGGCATTCTGAGGTGTGCGTCCTTTCATATTTTGGTACAGTGCTATCCTTTGACCTCTATAAGATGGCTGATGGCCACCTCTTTTATAACAGAGCATGGATAGTCTGTTTATCCAGATAGCTCTTTGAAAGGATTCAGTCTGTGATTCTGCCGCATCTCTGAAGACTGGTGGTAGAAAGCCAAAGCCATGCTGTGTGTTGCCTGAATAGGAATACTAACAGCAAAATGCTGCTTTTTTCAGGGAAAGAGAAAGCCATGCTGTGAGAGAGCTCAACCCTGAGCATGACCTCCAGGGTGGACAGACAAGGGATACCTCTTAGCTCATGTTCTTACTTGTAATTAATCCCCCCAGACAATTGTGGCACAGATATAACAGGGTAGCTGTCTGTCCTGGTTGTCTTCCAAGAAGGAAACTTAATTTGCAATTTCTGCCACAAGGATTTGGCCCCACTTATCATTCTCTGCCACACCAAGACATTCTCCTTAAGCTACAGTGGCCTTTTAGTCAGGCAGCCCACAAAGAACAGCTACTGTTAGTAGGTGTTATACCAAGCATCAGATAACGCACTAACAAAGAGAGAAGCCTGGCTGCTGAGTTAGATCCAGTAGCTCACTGTTAGAGGAAGAAATGAGATCACATTTGGCAACCAGTTGGGTGCTTAACACCTGGACACTCCTTGTTCCCATGTGATGTTAGGTGCTTCTGCATGGCAATGGAGGCCTTCCAATGGCAGAAGCAGCATGGCTGGAGAACAGCATAGCCAAATCTGCAACCGCCTATCCTGAGGGTCCAGCTCTTCTTCTTCCTCTAGGGTCAAAACACTGGGCATGTCCTCCAGTTTTGCCATTCATCAGTGAACAGCTTGAGCAGGAAAAAGAAAATCCTCCCTCTGAATTTGATTCTATTATGCACAAAACTGGGAAAGTACTAACTTTCTTCCGGAGTTCCACAATGTATGTAAAGTTTTTAACACTGAAAAATGTTAGCCACAACAGGGGACATGAGTGTGTGGACACAAGCTTGCAGGCTGAGGCAGGACAATCCTAAGTTTAATTCCAAATAGGGTGCATAGCAAGAATCTGTGTAAAAGAAACAAAGAGACAAACAAACAATCAGAAACTAAAAACAGAACAAACAATAAAATGAATAAATAGGGATTAGTGCTAAGTTCCATTTTTCCCCCTCTCTTTTTCTTTTGTCTTTTATTTTTTAATGTTGCTCTGCCTCCTCCCATGGCTTAAATGCCATCTCCATACTTGTACCTCAAAGTCTTTGTCTTATGAATTTCATACTCACATATACAACACACACACACACACACACACACACACACACACACACACACTTGCATTTGTATTTTACACAGGCATTTAATAGGCATTTAAAACTCTACAAGCTCATCATCTAAGACCTGTTAATCCCTTATTCCACCAAGCTTCCTTTTTAGCTCAGGGATGTCAGTTTGTCAGTTTTGTCTTCCATACTACTCAAGCTAAAAACCTTGGCTCCATCCTGTCTCGCTGCCCTCTGTCCTCCCTCCTGTCTTGCTGCCCTCTGTCCTCCCTCCACACCGGTCCTGCCTTTAGGCTCAAGAATGTCCACAATCCAAGCGTTCATCCTGACACACATCCCCTGCACCCCAGCCATCACCATGTCCTCCTCATGGCTCAAAGTCCTCCTCACTGCTCTCCCTGTTGCTGGTCTTGCTTACTGTTGTAGTTAATCTCCAGGACTTGATTAGCCTGAGACACAGTTGCAAACTCAGTGAAGCTCACCTCTGGGAGTGTCTGCAACAGTATTTCTAGAAATACTTATATCATGAGGGCTCCAATAAGATGAATAAATCAATCTCTCCAAAGCTGCATTGTGTGATGGCATTGCTCTGGGATGGTGAAACGCAGGGAGTGTAGTTTAGTTGGTTGCATGTCTGGAGGTATATCTTAGACCTTTCTGTGTTCTGCCCTTCCTTCTCTGTTTGCTGGCCACTGTGGCGGGAGCTGCTCTATTCTCTCATGCTTTTTCTGTCCTGATTGAAATTGTGAACCCAAATAAATCCTTATGCCAGGTAGGTTTTCTCCTTGGGTATTAGGCCATGACAAGCACAAGCTTGACTAATACCTACCCCCTCTCTTGGTTTAATCTCGCTCTGAGCCAAAAGGATCTTGTGAAAACTGAAGTTGCATCAGAACTCTGATCTGCCTGGCAGCCTCCAAAGGCTTCCCATCTCCCTGAGAACAAAGCACATAGTTTCTCAAAACCCACAAGTCTCCTTGCCTGGCCCAAGTTGACCACTGACCTTATCTTCTGGCAGACCTAGCCCTCAGTCCCTGAGCTCTGCCTTGCCCAGGTACCTCATCTGGGCCCTTCACGTCCTGTTCCTCCAGGGCTCGTTTCCTGGAGGTCCTTAAGGTCAGCCAGGCAGCCCACAGCCACTGTTAAAAGGTGCTCTGTCCTTAAGTCCTCATGTCAAAGCCACATGCCACCTTTAGTAACTGCTTTTCCCACCCCTCTGACTAAATATGGAAAGGATAATTTGGAGGGAGGGGAATTTATTTTGACTCCTGGTTTCAGAGGTTCTGTCCATGCTTGCTTAGCCTGCATGCTTAGGCAGAGCATCCTGGACGTGGTAGCGTGCAGCCAAGGCTGTTCTTCACTTCTTGGTACATAGGAAGTAGAGATAGATGGGTCTGTATGAAAGAGGAAGACTAGATACATCCGAGGACCCACTCAGGGACCTGTTTCTTCCAGCTAGAACTTCTCCCAAAGGTCCAAGAACCTCCCCAAATGACTCTGTGTTTGATTGTGACACTTCATATTGAAACCAAACAGGGCCAATCAGAGAGGTCTTCCAAGTTTCTAGTTAAAGGCTAAGTCCATCCCTTTTCCTTCTTTACCTCACACCCATTATCCTGCCTTGGGTTTGTTGCTTCATGACTTGTGTTCCCTTCTCAGATCATGTTTTTGCTGTTGTTATTGCTGGTGGTGTTTGATTTATTTATTTATTCCTTTCGGTGCCTATAGGTGCTCCAAGGTGGGGAGGGGTGGGGTGAGGGTGGGGTTTGCTATGTTCGCTGTTGCATTTAATTGATTAGATGGCATCTTGTTGTGAAAGGAAAGGAGGGACGACAGAGGGAGGAGAAACAGACAAGGCAGGGGAGAAATTCATCATTGGGCTCATTTTTCCTATCTCCACACAGCTGGGGCAATTTCCTCCAGCACAAACACTTTATGTGTCTCCATCCGTCAGGCCAGACATTTTCTCGCTCATGGATCCCAGCTGTATGTCATAGCAGGTCCAGACCCTTCCGAAATCCAAATTCCTCTTCGCAGTACATCAAACCATGTGCCACTCCCTACTGACACCCACAGTCTGATGAGCTGAATCAGACCAGAGCATCTTTGAAAACAGTCTGAACAGCATATTTCAAACTATCAGCCTAGCGCGAGTTACTTTCCGTCGACCCCACTCGCGGTCCCGTGGGCTGCTCCCTCTGGCTCTCTGACTTCCTAGCTCCGCTGGCTAGGTTTGGTCAGAAGACCTGGGGAGCTGCTAGAGATTTTGTGCCTGCTTCCTCTATCTTCCCAGCACCCTCAGTCTCCATGTCCTGCTGTAAGCTCCAGCTCTTATAGGAAAGCACTCATAGCACCTTTCTCTGCCACACTGGGGATGGAATTGTCTTCCTGTGTCTGCCAGTCCTTAAGCTTCAATCTCCCTTACTGTCTCACAAATCCTTCCTCCTTCATTACAGCCTGCCTGCGTGGACCTTGAGAGTAGCTAATCTATTTCCTCTCTACTTGAAAGCAGACTGTAAAAGGCGCAGGTCTGTTTCCCTGAGAGGAGGCTCTCAACTCTACAATGCCACTTTGCTTTTTGGAGCTGAGCTTAGAGGCTTTTCATAATCAGGGGGTGGGGGTGGGGGGTGGTGGGGATCAGCGAGTTCTTTTTACACAGTTCACTTCCCATGAAACAAAGACTTCCTGGGGAAACTTCCACCGATTGACCCACAGTGGAAGTTATGCCAATGCATACTCCAGGGCGGGGCTTGGTGACCTCTGGCTGAATGTTTAGTTTTAACGTTCTTACTGCTTAAAGGAAACGCTTCCCTCGACTTCTGAGCTGAGCAGGTATGAAAAAGCACTCCGCATGCTGTTCTCGGGAGAAGGTTTTGAATTCTTTGTCTGTGCTCAGAATAGTTCTGCACATTCTTGAAGGCACATGCCTTAAGTCCAGAAATCTGGGTGATGGCCAGTGGCAGTGAGCCTGGAAACATGTTATCATGCACGCAAACTGTTTAAGAAACAGGATCGTTTTAAACTTGAGCAAGTTAAATAAAATAAAATAAAAAAATAAAAAAAAAAAAGAAGTGAGGCATAGCCAAGGAGCCCTTACAGAGGCAATGGAGATGGGAACTGTAATACTGACCGAAAAGCAAAAGTAATACAGGAAGGAGGGAAATGTCACCGAGAGGAGGAGGAGCTTGGGGGGAAAGTCGACTTAATAAAGAGATGTTTTATTCCCCCTTTTCTTGTACTTTTGCTAGAGATGGGAACATATCTCTGAGGATATGTCATTTCAAAAGAAAACATCTCAGAGAATCTGGGCTATCTAGCCTTCGGGACAAATAAGGTAATTTCCTTCCTGGTGTGAACAGAACTCTGTTCACAGATACAGGGTTGAGGGCGGGAAAGGCTGGGGGCAGTTGTGTATGTCCCTTTTACATAGGAGAGTGAATACATGTGACAAAGTATAGAGAACACGAGTTGAGGTCGCCAAATAGCAGTCTATTGTTCCTGTGAAGGACAGAGAGGGCAGGGACTCTGCTGACTTTGAGGAGAAAGGACAGGAAGAGCTCATGGCCCAGCAGATGCTGGAGCACCAATCAGAGGTCTTGCTCACTCACTCTCGCAGCTGAGGGGTCTGTGACTTGACACAGGACCAGGATAACATTGCTTTTGTTTCAGTAGATACCCCAGAGTCTTCCTTTTTTTTTTTTAATTAGGTATTTAGCTCATTTACATTTCCAATGCTATACCAAAAGTCCCCCATATCCACCCACCCCCACTCCCCTGCCCACCCACTCTCCCTTTTTGGCCCTGGTGTTCCCCTGTACTGGGGCGTATAAAGTTTGCAAGTCCAATGGGCCTCTCTTTCCAGTGATGGCCGACTAGGCCATCTTTTGATATATATGCAGCTAGAGTCAAGAGCTCCGGGGTACTGGTTAGTTCATAATGTTGTTCCACCTATAGGGTTGCAGATCCCTTTAGCTCCTTGGCTACTTTCTCTAGCTCCTCCATTGGGAGCCCTATGATCCATCCATTAGCTGACTGTGAGCATCCACTTCTGTGTTTGCCCCCAGAGTCTTCCTAAGACAAGCCCTCCCTGACCTGTCCCTGAGTCCTTTGTGCCTTCAGCCGATCACAAGTGCCTTCTAGCAGGTTGCTAATATTTCTTTCTTAAAATAAATATTTCAACTCATAGAAAAAAAAATTGTGCATCCTAATGTGTACCAGGTAATGCTATGATAGACATAGGTATTTTATATTGTTTAAATAGGGATAAACATATCTGCCTCTGTATATAGTAAATAACAGACATCAGGTTCCTATCTTCTAGAGACATACAGTGTCTTATCACTGATGAGAGTCAGCCCACTGCACACCAGAACTCTGCTGCTATCCACTGTAATTCAGGACCCACTGACTAACCTCTCTCCTCCCTTCTCTTCCCACCATTCTCAGCCTCGGCAGCCGCTGTTCTACCTGCTTGTGAGAGGGCACTTCATATGTTACCTAGGAATGCGGGTAGTACGGTCCACGCTCCTGGGTGGCACTCTTCCATCAGCAAACAAAAGCCATGTACCACAGTATGCTTATTCTCGAGTTTTCTCTTAGGCGTTAATGCAATTTATCCTCTCTTTTTGCTTTGGTGGATATGAATGTTGAGAAAATGCAATAATATTTAGTGTTTTTAATCATCTCCTCAAAGTAGATTCCATTCATTCATATAATATCACTGTGTTATGCCAGGCACCAATAACCATTCACTAAGTTCCAGTTTTAACTGGTAAACATTTTAAAATTAGGTTTTTTTTCATTAGCATGGAAAGAAGTGTGTTTCATCATGACATCTTCATGCATATCTGCCATTAGGCTTGGTTCTCATTCAACCTCCTCCAGCTTTGACCTTCTTCCAGCTTTTGTCCCTCTCGTCCCTCTGCAGTCTCCACATCAGCAGTCCCAGTGTCCCTTCGATTTCCCCTCACCTGTAAAATCTCTTCTCACTCATGATCCACTTTGTCACCTTCTTTCTTACAAATACACACATGTAAACACGCACACATGTAAAATGACATTTCAAACCTAAGTTGTGCATATGAGAAGAAACATGATGCTTCTTTCTGGGACTGGCTCATTTCACTTGGTGCGGTGATTTTTGGACCTGTCTATTCAGTTTTCTCAAACATCATGGTGTCCTTACAGCTGCACAGGATTCTATAGTGCATATGTATCTTAGGTCTTCATCCACTCTAGATGTTTGTGGATAGCTAGGCCAGTTCTATCCATTCAACAGTGCATGTTGAAATAGCTCTGTGGTATGTGTATTTAGAGTATATCAGGAAAATAACCGAGGTCATTACAGTTAGATGGTATGGTAGCTCTATTTTCGGGTCATATGAGGAATCTCCATATGGATTTCCCAAGTGGCTGCACTCATTTCTAACTCCTCCCAATGGTGATTTTGGGTTCCTCTTTCCCATACCCTTGCCAGCATGTCTTGTCTTCTGCTTTCTCCATGAGAGTTATTTTGATTGGAGAGTTGGAGAATTATCAAAGTAGTTGGAATTTACATTACCAGTGGTTTTGTTTATTCCCCCCCCCCAATTTATTGACTGCAATGCCCACACAGAAACTCACTGTACAAATAGCTATAGAGGGTTCTTACCAGAGTAGAGTACAGGGAAGCAGCTTGTCTGTAAACATGGCTCCTGTTTTCCTTTGTGATCTTAGGCAAGATCCAGGAACCATGAAGAAGGAAGACTCATAGAATTGACCATTAAGTTCACTTCTGTATTTTCTGAATAAAACCAAACCAGCAAACCATCCACTGGGAGGAGACATTTGGAAACCTTCTAATAAGAAAATAACCTGTTTCAACAACTCCTTGCAAACGACCTAGACAAAGACTACCCCCTAGACAAAGACTACCCCTAGACAAAGACTACCCCTAGACAAGGACTACCCCTAGACAAAGACTACCCCTAGACAAAGACTACCCCTAGACAAAGACTACCCCTAGACAAAGACTACCCCTAGACAAAGACTACCCCTAGACAAGGACTACACACCCCCTTTAAAACGTGAACAACTTACAAAAGCTGTCTTTGGAGGAGGGGAACTTGATGGCGCAGTGCAGTTATTGGAAGATGGTCAATTTTATTAAGAATTAGGAAATTATAATTACAAGAGTAATTTCAGACACAGCAGATAGGCGCCTGTTTGTGGGGAGCTCTGTTGTACCCCTGCTAGGTGTGGGAGGGGAACACCCTGAGAGCAGCCGGCTACAGCAAGAGAACATGGGAGTGCTTAGCCTTATGACAAAAGCTTTCTCGTAGATAGATGCTAATGCATACCTGAATGTGCATGCATATATTATAAAACACATAAATATTTGTGAGCATAATTATGTACATTCTTTTTTCTTCTTAGACATAATACATATGTAAGAGAGCTCCAGACAGCAGTGTTTGTAACAGCAAAACCCTCAGAAACATGCTGCCATTGATCACTGGTGTTGCTCTAGTGTAATACCTGGGACCTGGTCATAGATGAATAAAAGACTAATTTTGTCACAGTTCTGGAGGCCTGGAGGTCCAAGGTGATGGGCCCATGTTTGCAAAGCATCTTTTCCTGCATCATTTACTCAGTATCAGTACCTGGGTGGGCAAAAGAGTGAGAGGGAGCTGAATTGACTTTTATAACACAGCAAATTATGAACCTACCCCTGTGATGGCGGCATTAATCCACTTCGATTAGGCTTAGGCAGAGCTTTCATAACCCTGCTCACCTCTTCAGAGACTCAACTATTAGCACTATTTTCTGGCTGGCCCTTATGTTTCTACCACACAAACTTACATATCAACACACTTGCTGCAGATGGGCCATGGCGTATGCATGTAGTTATCCAGTGAGATAGGTCAGGTCTATATATAACAATGTGAATAAATACTAGAAAACGGAGTGGAAAAGGACAGATCATAAAATGAAAGGCACACTGTATTACACAGTATGACATTGATGCAGGAACTATATGGTATATGCCTGCTCCTGGTGGGGCCAACATGTAGTGAGCTCACAGAAAGGATTCCTCACATGCTGGTTGGTGGTTCCCTGTGGGGAAGAGCAGAGGAGAGAAGTCATGCATGGTAGCAGTGCTATGGGGCATTCTTGTCTGCTCGACTCTAAAAAAAGATTTGAATTGGAGATGGGAAGCCATCTACACTTGTTAAGTTTAGATGGAAGGTAAATGAATTTTTTGGCCCATTCTTTATCTTTGAAATTTTATAATAAAAACAACACATTCCCACGGAAACTAGTCTTCAAATGAAATTAAGATATCTCTATAATTTATGACACAATTTCTTTCTAACAGCATCATGAGCAGGCACACGTGTATGAATGCTATCTGGATAGATGGTAGCTCTCCACGCTTCTGGTCATCAATACACCATCCTATCCCACATCTCTGCTAACCAGAAGCCCAGGCTAGGGTAGCTTTCTCTGCTATAACATGCATAAGGTCTAAAATAAATAAATAAAGTTATTGTATTTGTCTGGGAGAGAATCTTCTTCCAGCATCCTCCAGGTGCTGGTGTAGTTCAGTTGCCAGCATTGCGGGGTGCTCCCTTTCAAGTTTTCTGATCAGGGCTGCTCTTAGCTTTCAGAGGCCTCCCTTCTCCCACAGTTTACTGCCCCGTTCACCTCCAGAACTAGAAGCTGTGGGCAGATGCCCGTAGCTCTGCCTCCTTCTCATTATAAGACTCCTGTCTGAGTTACTTTTCTACCATTGTGAAGAGATGCCATGATCAAGGTAACTTGTGAAACCAAGTGCAGATCTTTTCAGTCATACAGAGCATCCCAGCCATGGCTGCATCCACAGAGACACCACGACCCTGGTGTGATTGCGGATTTGATGTGTCGTGCAGACACGTAGGGAGGATGTACTCATACTGGAATTTAAAATGATCAATGGTAGAAGATGGTTACAACATATACAGTGAGAATAGTTGATAGGTAGTAGAATAGGTGGTAGAATAGAAATCAGTATTTATTAGGCACGTTGGAGGAGCTGGGCACTGAACTGGGCACGTGGAATATGAAATAAGCACAATTGATAGGGATTTATATTCTAGGTTGCTGAGAGACTGAAAACCACCAATAAATCCTGAAAATTTGTATTTATATATATATATATTTGTATGGTTTATCCAGAAAACTTGGATAAAGAATAACAAGATAAGGGTGATCAAGAGTGTTTGTAAAAGTGAGTTTCATGTTTTAAATATTAAAACATTTCTGCTTTCATTGGAAATAGATTTTTTTCTCATATAATATACCCTGGCTATCTTTTTCCTCCATTTACCCCTCCCAGTTTCTCCCCACCTCCTCTCCCACCCGGATCCACCCCCTTTCTGTTTCTCATTAGAAATACAGGCTTCTAAGGGATATAATAAAACAAGCTATAATAAAACAGAATAAAAAACTAACACTTCAGAAAAGGACAAAACAAACAAAGAGAAGGAAAAGAGCCCAAGAAAAGGGACAAGAAACAGATATAGACACAAAGGCCCACTCTTTCACACACTTAGGAATCCCATAAAAACACTAAACTGGAAACCATAATATACACAAAGCACCCATAGGGTAAACACACACACACACACACACACACACACAGAGAGAGAGAGAGAGAGAGAGAGAGAGAGAGAGAGATACACACACACACATATATATGTGTGTGTGTGTGTGTATATATATATATACACACGTGTGTATGTATATATCTATATCTGTTTATATATGTATATATCTGTTTATATATATGTGTGTGTATATCTATATATGTGTGTATGTATATATCTATATCTGTTTATATATATTTTATATATATGTATATATCTATATCTGTTTACACACACACACACAGATAGAAGAAACAATGATTTTTAAAAAACCAAAAAACCATGATCCAATATTATGAGATAGAGAACCTCCAAAGTGAACTTCAGTTTTAAATGAGGTCCACCATAGTTTACACTTTGCCCCAAATATCTGTAGAAGCAAATACCTGTGGATATTTATGGTGTCTCTCGGGCCTCAGAAACCCACTGCAAAGCATCTGAGGTGGAAGTGTGTCTAGTGTCACTGAGGCAGAACAAGAAGGCCAGAAGCTTGCTGTGGGATGGAAGGAGAGCACGGTGCAGGGGTGAGCAGTAACAGATGGGATAGTTGACTTACATGGGACCTCAGCTTTCACTGTGGATCATAGGAGTTCCAGGATCTGATATGCATTTATATATGGCTTGATGTGGCAGTTGTGCTAAGGACAGATCTCACCAAGAGTAAGTGTGGAAGCAGGGTAGCCAGCAATCCTGAAGAGTCTGACCTAGGGAAGGGAAGTGGTACTGGAGAGGCTGCACGCTGGCCCTCCTTTTGCTGATACAAATGTTAGAATGAAGTATAAGAGATGTGTGGGATTCTGTTGACTGAAATAGGGATTCATAAGAGTTTACCAGGTTAGCTAGAGACAGAATAAGTAGTGGGGAAAGCAAGAATTCAGTTTGGACCTAATGAATTAATTAAAGAAAAAAAAAGCAAAAAGAAAGCATCTACATGATGTCACATTATTTAAGCGGAGAAGTAAACTTTCCATCGTTGATGAGTCCAGGGCTCAAGAGAGAGTTCTGGACTGGAGATACGTTGCTTGGAGATGTCAGTATGAGATTAAAGCTGGGGCCCAATGAGGTCATCACAGGGGAAACTAAAGGTGAAAATGGCATCCTGTTGTGCTCCAATTTTATAGAAAGAGAAGGAATAGACACAGGACAGAGTGATGTCCTAAAAGTTGGTGTTGAAGTCAAGACCTAAAAACTAGGCTAGGCCATGTGGGGTTCAGTGACATTAATGAGGGAGCCCTTTGGAAGGAAGGAAACATGGCCAGAGTGGACTTAAGGCATTGGGGATGGGCATGGGAGGAGTCTCTGCGTACAGGGAAATGGGCTGTGGACTGCCTGAGGGATATTCATATGTTGTCACTGCCATTATTAAAGGTAGAAGAAACAGCGTATCATGCTGGCTGCAGGGAGGGGTCTAGCAAGAGTGACGTGTTCTGATTATGTGAGCCAGAGGGAGATAGCTGAAGAATTATCTTCAGTATGTTTGGGGGAATTGGAAGCAATGTAAATGTAGAAGCCTCAGGACTCTGAGTAATACCCAACAGTGAGGATGCAGGAAGGGAACTCTTGAGTAGATCTTTAATTTCCTGGTCAGAAATGAAGGCATTTCTCTCCCTAGTCACTGTACTGACTGGGACATTTAGTATGTAGAGGGCTAGATTCTTACTTGTCCCCAACATAGCTATTGCTCATACAAGGCTCCTAATACACATGCACACACACAAACACACACACACACACACACACACACACACACACACACACACACACAGAGAGAGAGAGAGAGAGAGAGAGAGAGAGAGAGAGAGAGAGAGCCATGAAAAGTTCACTCAGTAGGTTAAAAGAGTCAAGCACTAGGAAAAAGGTAGAAATCTGATATTTTTGTGGATTCCAGACTGGGTTATTTAAATAAGTACACACCTAAAATCCCACCAGATGCCGATGAGGAGAGGAGCAGAAAAACTCAGACAAGCTGGCTGTATTGGGGTTTTGCCATTTGAAGAGTATGATGGTTTGTATATCCTTGGACCAGGGAGTGGCACCATCTGGAGGTATGGCCTTGTTGGAATAGGTGTGACCTGGTTAGAATGGGTGTGTCACTGTGGGTGTAGGCATAAGATCCTCACCCTAGTTACATGGAAGTCAGTCTTCCACTAGCAGCCTTTGGATGAAGATGTAGAACTCTCAGCTCTGACTGTGCCTTGCCTGCCTGGATACTGCCATGCCCCCACCTTGATGATAATGGACTGAACCTGTAAGCCAGGCCCAATTAAATGTTGTCCTTTATAAGACTTGCCTTGGTCATGGTGTCTGTTCACAGCAGTGAAACCCTAACTAAGACAACGAGGTAAAACCATTCTGATTTCATCAGGAATCTCTTCTGATATTTCAGTGGAGTACTGGTTTTTATTTAGAAGGTCTGTGTGGTAATCTGCCAATGCTTATGTCTTCCACACTTTAGCTTTGTTCAAACCAGTTTTCTTTGACTGAAACTCTGTTCCGTGGCCACAGGTTATTCCCAGACTAAAGAAACAGATCTCCACCAAGGATCTGTCCCAAGGGGCCCGAGAAGAAAATCAGCAGCTCAGCTTCATGTCTGCTCATCCACACAAATGGTCAGAGATCACATACATCCTGCAATCATGTCCAGTCACTAAGCTCTCTCTCCATATAACAAAGATGGTCTGTTCACTCTAAACAACACTTTAAAAAGAAAAAAAGGCTTATTGATTTTATATGCATGCGTGCCTGTGCCTTTTTGAGTTCATTTGCACCGAGTGCATGGAGGTGCTGTAGAAGCCAGTAGATGGCACCATCCCCGCTGGAGCTGGAGCTATCAGATCTGGGTGCTGGGAACTGACCACACATCCTCTGCAATAGCATCGAGTGCTCTTAACTGTTGAGGCATCTCTCTAGCCCCTAAGGAAATCTTTCTAATATTTTGTGAAACAGGATTGCATCAACGCATTGAGCCAAAGCAGAGCCAGGGCAGATGGCATCGAGTCCATGGATGGGGGTTTACATAGGAAACATGACTCTTTGACTCACTGGGGTTATTTTATTTGATCACATGTTTAGATATTGATAACACCTCCCTGTGACATTATCTGGAGAACAGTCGGGTATTGGACGCCAGGCTTGAGTTTTCTTTAGGCGACACCCCCAAGGACAGGGTAACCACAGTGATGAAGGAGGGGAATGACTTCGCATGTCACAGAGAGAACAGCTGGTGGTGAGGCAGGCTGAGGTGAACCTGCTTCGTGCTCAGCAGGTCTTGCAACAAGAGACATAAATAATGCACCATCCATGTCTGCTTGCTGCTGGTAGTTTAGAGCAGAGATTCTCAACCTCTGAGTCATACTGGACTGATAGTATTTCACATATCTTTTCTGCTTGTGTCATGAATGGGGACCCTTCTGTACTGCCACACTAGCAGTTGACCTACTCTGCGGTCGAACCCATGATACTTCTGCTTCCCTATCATCAGTATATCCTGTGCAATGGACAGGGGAAGGGCCTCTAGCTGAGGAGAAGAGTGATAAGTTTTACTGGTTTTGAAAATGGGATAAGGGCTGGAGAGATGGCCCAGCAGTTAAGAGCACTGACTGCTCTTCCAAAGGTCCTGAGTTCAATTCCCAGCAACCATGGTGGCTCACAACCATCTATGATAGGATCTGATGCCCTCTTCTAGTATGTCTGAAGACAGCTGCAGTGTACTCATATAAATAAAATAGATAAATCTTTAAAAAAATAGAAAAGAAAAAAGAAAAGAAAACATGATAAATACTACTACTAGGAAGTAAGTGAGGGCATTTAGGAGGAGGCCCATGGGTTGGGGGATGGTAATACTTGTGCGGTGGCACCAAGGAGACAGAAGGCAGGAAAGAAAAACTCTAGGTAAGCTTTCATTAGCTCTAAAATATATGCAGCTATTAGAGAGGGCTTCTCACCATAAAGCTATCAATTTAGGGACAACATGAGAGTATATTGTTAACACAGGAAGTCTCTATGAACATTGGATAAGAAATGCTAGAAGACAAGCCTTCCGAGCTCTGTCCGACAATGCTGCTGTGTAACAGTAATCTTGGAGCAGGGAGGTAGGGCAAGTAAATGAAATTAACATTCAATTATTAATGGAAAACAAGTGTCCCATGCACACAGACAGCTAGTTATTTTGAGGGACAGTAGGATATTTAATATGCAAGGTCATGGACACATGGGTCTGTGCCTGTGTATATGCAAGTGAGTGGGACTGTATGTTTGCATGAGCATGTATGTGTATGTGTGCATGTGTGTGTGTGTGTGTGTGTGTTTGTGTGTGCGTGTGTAGGGTGTATTCATGTTCATACATATATGTATCTGTGGAGGCCAGTGGATATTGTATATCTTGTATTGCTTTCAACATTATTCCCTCCACACAGAGTCCCTCACTGGACCTGAAGCTTACTGATTTGACTAGGCTGGCTGGCCAGTGGACTCCCAGGATCCACCTGTCTCCAACTCCTCCTCCCACCATGCAGGCCTCATTGGCACTGGCAGCCATAATACAGCTTTTACACGGGGCTGGGGATCCGAATTCTGGTCCTCATGTTTGCACAGCAAGCTCTCTTATCCATTGACCCATCTCCCCAGCCCTAGGTTATTTAAAGCAGCTTTTTAGAGGGACCTCCAGAGAAGGCTGGAACCTTGTACCCATCTGTCAGTTCCCACTGGAACCACCATGTTCCTCAACAGCAATGGCTGTGTCCTTCCTTTCAGGTTCTTTCCCCTCCCCCCACCATCCTCTTCCTCTCTCACTTCTTCCTTTCCCCTGTGTGTAATGCTGGCTCTAATGCAGAGTCTTCCTAGTGAACTGACATTGGTAGTGCTGGTAGCTTTAGTTAGATCAGTGAACTGCAGCCCAAGCAGTTCTGGGCAACTCCTCAAGTGTGACTATGGTTCAGAAAAATTAAAAAAAATATATATATATTTCCTGAAAATTGTCTGAGCCAGCTCAAGAATCTCTGATAAAACACATCTGTAAGTACCCTGTGTAGCATGTCTTTCAGAGGAAAGACAAAAGTGTCCTCCTGTTCTCCAACTGTTCAAGTAATGAGCCCAGGATTCCCGCTTAGGGGTCCTTTGCATAGGGAGGGGCATTTCAACAGGATGGATGGGCAGGGCTCTGTGTGCTCCTGATGTGTGGGAGAGTGGGGGAGAAGACAGTGTAGTGGACTGTCTTTGAGAACCACAGAGATGAGACAGAGACCCGCCTGGAGTTAAGGATGGACACATGCCAGAAACCTTTCTGATTCTTGTATTTCCAAACACAGCCTTTACTAGTATCTAAGCTGGCAGAGGGGACAGAAAAGGATAAAATGTGTTTGCAAAACTCCAAGTGAGGTAATTTCTGTCTCTAAATCCTGCATTCTATCTGTCTGATCTTGGCCTAGGAGTGAGCAGTCATATGCAGCATACATACGTATGAGGGTGGAAAATCCTTACAAACCAATACATTCTCTTTCTGGTTCTTTTTCTAGGGCAAGACAGGCCTGGGAACCTTCTAGAAGCTGCCCACCTGGAATGAACCAGTCGACTCCCCTTCTTCCCTCTCTCCCCTTCCCTCCTGCTGTCATCCAAGAGATGGCCAAGAAGCACAAGTCAGCATCAAGACACACAGCTGGAAATGGGACTGCAGAGGTGACTGACCATGTGGCCTAGGAGTCAGAATCCTCAAATGGGAAGGCCCTAACTGAGGGCAGAAACCCAGATCTACCTCCTTTGGTGAGCTTGTTGTGGCTTCCAGATGCAGTGAGGAAGGAACACGTGCCAGGTGCCTCTTTCTCACCCTGGAGCCAGGCACAAGAGTTATGCTCAGGGATGCCCAAGCCTAGGGACTATCTCAGACACAGGAGGTCACTCTCATGATGTGGTTTGAGAACCTGGGGTGCTAAAGATTATGGTTTTTTTTTCATATTCTGCTGGTTTGAGAGAAAATTACCTTTTAAAAATGACCAGTAGGTGGTCAGATTTTCTTTCTAAATTAAAAGTTGACATAAAAATACTTTTTTTTTGACTCAGCACTTCAGTCATTCTAGTTTGACCAATTGTCTTTCATAGATAAAGAACATGCAAGAAACAAATGTGCAAAACCAAGCACATTGTAACATTATAATAGTGAAGACATATGAATTATGTAAGCGTCTAATTACAAGGGAATGGCTGAATAAATTATGGCATGTGACAGAATACTTTGCAGCAGTTAAAAGGAAAATATAGAGACTAATAAACTGAGTTGTTGAGAAAAAGAATGTTGCAAGTGATTTATACAGTCTGCTGTCAACACCAATTATGATTGAAAAATTTAAAAACCTATATTCACCTGCATATCTGTTTGTTCACCTATCTTGATACACAGGAAAAGCCTATGTTCTATTTTCCTTTCTGTTGCTGTAACAAAACTTAACAAAAGCAACTTAGGACCAGAAAGGGCCTGTTTTAACTTACAGTCTACCACTGAGGGACACCAGGACAGGAACTCAAGAAGAACCTGAGGCAGAAACCATAGAGGAATGCTGTTTGGTGACTTTCAGATAGGCTACGTGGCCAGCTTTCTTATGTGGCCCGACCCACTCATCTAGAGAACAAGTAGTCAGGATTCCTTCTGACGTTTAGGGACAATTTCACTTCATAGACTTTCTGATTCTCCTCCCACCACAGGGATACACCCATCTGTGGGTGGCAGCAAGGCCCACCCAGCCACTTCTTGGTCCTCTTCGGGGGACAGGCTAACAGGCAGCTGTGTGGGGCCTACTAAGCTTCTTGTAGTGAATGCTCTATGAGTACTGTACTGTCCCATAGCTCCATGGCTCCGGCCTCCTAGCTAAGACAACTATTTTGATGACTAAAATGCTTCCTGGAAGATTTTCACATTCACAAAGCTGCATGTCAGGCTAACAAGTGAGTGTCCAGAGAAAGGCTAGAAGCTGGACTCTTGAGTCTGAGCCCTGAATCTCTAAGGTAAAAGACAATCCTAAGAACTTTGTCCTCACACCAGTGAGGGGAGACCATGCTGGCTCAGCCTGTGTGCATCCTTCGTTTCCTCACTGATATAAGATGGGAAAGATAAGTAAGTCTCAGAAACAAGTTGTGAGAATTAAACATACCAGTTTCCTTATACCCTTTACTTTGCTTGTTGGGGTTTTAGCCATCTGGTCAACCAAGGTCTGGAAATACTAACTCTGAAATTTCAGATATAAACATTCACAAGCTTTAAACTGTGAACCACTTTGAGAAATGTGACCAAAACCCAAAACTAAACTAAACAAAAAAGCTACTAATGTCCTATAGTGTCCTGAGTCGGGCATCTAGTCCTGCCTGACATAGGGAATTGACTGTTCCTTTGTCTGGTGTATCCAAACTGTACATGCCATCTGCCTTTCAGTCAATGAGTGGCTGGATTTTAGGTTCGCCTGTATGGTATAGCAATGCTTTTGTTGAAGTAATCACTTTCCCCTCGTCATAAGAGACACCAGGGCATGGAATGCAGCACAGGTTAACTCTGGAACTCAGTAGAACAGTGTTACACATATGGAAAATACACCTTATTCAGGGTCCAGTACTTTCTGTTTCAAGCAACTATTGGGTCTCTTAAAATCTATCGCTGTGGGTAAGAAATGGGCGACAGTACACATAGTGAATGCTCATGGTATATGTTACCATCCCCGATGTCTTCTGGATCCCACAACTGCACTAACAGGAACACACTACTGCCATCCCACAGTGAGGAAATGTAGGCTCAGGTATGTTGAGTGACTAGATGAGAAGCATTAAGTGGCAGATCTAGGGCCCTCCATCCCGAGGTGATTAAATTAGTTCCCTAATACCAACAATACAGCAGCTCCATCCCTGGGTGGAGGGCAGAAGCTAGGCAATTAGCTGCTGGAGAGAGAAATATAAATGAATATAAGAGTGCTCCTTTATTTTAACCCAGGGGTGCACCATGTTAGTGTTTTTTTTCCGACTCCTTACTAGCATTCAGGGCGTCTTTTCCAAGGCTCCCAAATCGAAAGCCCCACCAAGGTTTCTCTTCCTTGTCACACCCCCTGGAGCAGGCATGAGCTCTTTCTAGTCAGAGTCTTTTCCACAGTGGAAGAGGCCAGCTGGGCTGTAGAGCTGGAGAGACTCAAGAGTGAGGACCATGGAGCCCACCCCCACGAGCAAAGTGGGCGGTAAATCCGTTGAGACTGTTCTGCTGTGGAAAAAAAAATCAATTTCCCAGTTTCCCACGTGACAGGAAGCTGCCTCTCAGAATAAGTCACTGCTTAGCCTGCAGCTGTGTGGACATTTGGGGCATGAGCCAACAGGAAGCTCTGTCAAGCAGTCCAACAAAGGGGGAAAAAGACAGGGAAAAAGGCCCTGCATATTATAAATAATGATGACATATGATCTCTGGTCTGGGTTTGCACAAATTCATTGAAATTTCTAGATGTGTTCTTTGTTGAAAGGCAGCCTCTGTTATTTCTCCAATGTCATTTATCAAGGGCCTAAGTGATGTACTTGCAGTGAACAATGACATCCATACCCCCAACACACACACACACACACACACACACACACACACAAACACTTTGCACATGTTGCCCTTAGGAAGCTCATGTTCTCAAGGGGAGTGAGGAGAACAGTTGTTTAGAGTAATAACTGTATGATTTATGCAAGGAGTTAGTATAATGAAAAGAAAAGTCAAAATTGAAGAATCTCTTCTAATTTGTGGGTAGATACAATCTTTTTTGGAGAAAGCAACATTTAAGCAGAGGACTAAAATCTACAAGGAAGATTGGCCAGGCACAGGGAGAAGGGATAGACGTCTAGACATTTGTATTCATTTACCAGTGTATCATCCATTCATTCACTCAACAAGTATCTATCGATTATCTCTTATTGTTGAGAAATGTTCCAGAAACACTCATGAGCACAGAAGATGATGTCTCTGCTTTCACAGTTAAATTCAGAGTTCTTGGGATTTGTTTATGGATGGCTGTGTGGCCAGCTAGTCTCAATACTTATGGAATTAAAAACATTTTATTTTGGTCAGAGTGAGGAAGAGCCTTAGTGGCTAGTTTATCTTCACTCTAGATAGCACTGTGCATTGCAGCTGGGCTGGAAGGACCCCTTTACAGCTGGCTTCTTCTCTCATGTGATGGGCCAGGATCAGTTAATGCTGGCTGAAGGCTGGTTTGCTCATACACAGAATGACCACTCCAGGAAGCTGTTAAGAAGCCTGGAGAGTTTTGTGACCTAGTGTTAGAAGTTCCTAATTGTAAGGGTGTTACCACTTCTTGGTCAAACAAATCACTTATGGCCATTGCTGTCTCCAAACACAAGGCAAAGTGGAATCTCTACAACACACACTGTACAGAGTATAGAGTAAATTTTCACTATTTAGCTTTTAATAGAGAAAGTTTGCTGATACCTGCTATATAGATCTTATTAGTTAAACACTTACGTTAATGATTAGACTAGAGCTATACACTAAGCCATTTAATCTTCATGACAGTCCTTTGACTAAATATTAACCTGGTTTTATAGATGAAACATGGATATTTGTGACTCAGAAACATTTCTGAGATCATATTATTAGTAGCCTTGATTCACGTTGTTGACATTAAGACCTTGCCTTTAAGGACTTTTGTGGTGGAGTTTTTTTTTTTGTTTTTGTTTTTGTTTTTGTTTTTTTAAAAGGAGAATAGCCATTTGTGCCCATTGCTACAATATTGACAAGTGTTGAAGGCAAGGATCCCAAGTGGCCAACCGGAGACAGGCAGGTCCTTTCAGGCCATGATGAGCTGTTCGTGTTCTGGTGAGCAAACAGGAAAAGATGATAGGATACTCATGCATAGGAAATGACAACACTGGGAGGTAGGGTACCAGGGCAGACTGCTTGGGGATCATGCCCTTTGGTCCATGCTCTGGGAACCTGGTGTGTCCCTTGGGAAAAATTTCCTCATGCCTCTTGCATGGGTGCTGGTTCCAGGGTGAGGACCAGAGTCAAAGTTAGGGTTGATAACGAGAATGCACAGATGAAGAGAGGGACCTAAAGTGAATTGTCGGAGCCAAATTTCCAGAATCTCTGAGTGTGCTGGGTTATATAACAAGGGAAACCTGGAGCTATGGTAAGAGTTATGATTATAAATAAGGTGGCTTTGAAACAAGGAGATAATACCTAGATTATCCAAAGGGATCCAATGAAACCACAAGGGTCCATCAAAGTGGAGAAAGAAAAGAAAAAAAAAAGAGTTCAGAAGAGACATGAAGATGTGGGATACTCGAGTTTAATGATGCAGTAAGTGTCTATGAACCAAGGGATGCAGGAGGCCTCTTGAACCTGACAGAGGCATGCATTGGATTCTCTTCTAGAGCTTGCATTAGGAACACAGTCTTTCCAACACCTTGATTTTTCACCCAGGGAAATAGAGCTTAGACTTTGTACCTCCAGCACAGGAAGACAAACTATCTATGTTTAGCCACTAGATTTGTGACAATTAGTTATAGCAGCCAAAGAAAACTACCACAGAATAGCTTACTGGGTATCATATCCTATGAGGGTCCTAACAGTACAAGGGTGGTAAATCAGGCAAGTCTGGGTCAAATTAAGATAGACATCTTTTGTGCCGAAAAATCATCTGTGAACTAAAGACAGTGGTCTAAAGGGAACATCTTAGTTCCCTTATTAATAAGTCTCACTGTTCATGCTAATGATGTCACTATTACTGTAGCTTAGCACTTCCTACAAGCCAGGCTCTCTACACATCTCATGATACCCATATGAAGAAGTTTTGGATCACATTTTTTTTTCTAGATCAAGAAAGACTCTAAGGAAAGTACCCAAGGAGCTAAAGGGATCTGAAACCCTATAGGTGGAACAACATTATGAACTAACCAGTACCCCAGAGCTCTTGACTCTAGCTGCATATGTATCAAAAGATGGCCTAGTCGGCCATCACTGGAAAGAGAGGCCCATTGGACTTGCAAACTTTATATGCCCCAGTACAGGGGAACGCCAGGGCCAAAAAGTGGGAGTGGGTGGGTAGGGGAGTGGGGGGGTGTATTTGGGACTTTTTGGATAGCATTGGAAATGTATATGAGGAAAATACATAATAAAAAATTAATTCTAAAAAAAAAAAGAAAAGAAAGACTCTAAGAGCTTACAATATTTACATAAGGGTGAACAAGGTGTTCAATAGGTTTGAATTCAAATTTTACTTCATTTGGGGACATGATTATGTTAAGTATGGTGAGCTTTTGTTTCACTTTCAAATTATTAGCAGGGAGAAGAAAGTAAAGTTTAGCAGCCTAGTGGAGGCAGAAAGGGTGCCCATCCTGGTTGGTGACTAATTATCTCTACCTAGAGCAGTGGTTCTCAACCTTTCTAATACTTCAACCCTTTAATACAGTTCTTCACATTGTGGTGATCCCCAACCCTAACATTGTTTTATTGCTACTTCATAACTGTAATTCTGCTACTGTTATGAATTGCAACGTAAATATCTATGTTTTTCAGTGGTCTTAAGTGACCCCTTTGAAAGGTCATTCAATTCTGCCAAACTGGTCACCACCCACAGTTTGAGAACCATTGACCTAAAACACCATTTAGCACATAGTAAGTAGTTCATATATAACATTTGCCACTGAGTGGAGAGATATGTGGATGGATGCATGAAACTGTAAACCTAGATTAGAGTCCAAGGGCTTTAGGGCTGAGTGTGCCTCAGGACACCACACGCAGTATTTAGATGGATGAAGATGGGTTGAGGCTGAGTCCCAGTGAGCTTCAGGGTGATACCATGAGTGACTCAGAATGCTCTGGGAAGAAGTGGGAGGTCTAGGATAAGTAGACATTCTAGAAGCACAGGCCATAGGGTTGCAAAGCAGCAATTCACATTTAGCTGATTCTCTACCAGATATTCTAAGTTGAGCTTCACAAAACAGGAGCCTGCGTGGGTTGTTCTACTTTCAAGAGTAGTCATCAGCAGACAGTAGGAAGCAGGGGATACCCAATCAGACACAGAAGAGAAGAGGCTGAGCCTTTGAAACAGGACTATTTAATTTTCAGTCTGTCATGAAGTTATAGACATTATCGATGACCTGGGGAAACTGGAATTGTCACTTTGGTTCTATGTTTGAATTTCTCTTGTTGAGTCATGAAAACCTGAGGAGAAAGGAGGCTGCAGGCACAGATGGGTAAAGAGAATGGAGTACATTTTTTTTTTTTGTAGAAGGATAAATAGAGTAAAGAGGGATGATTATTTCCTCCAGGGAAGTGAAGATACCTACACACCTGAGACAGGTGAGAATATGCCCTGCAAACATGAGCTGAATGTGGTGACTTGGGACCAGTTTAGCTGTGGAAAAAAAAAAAAACTTGTAGACTTTCTAATGGGTCAGCCATGAGCACTCCAAATGGAGGAGTTAGGGGAAGGACTTTAGGAGCTAACGGGGTTTGCAACCCCTTAGGAAGAACAACAATGTCAACAAACCTGAGTCCCCAGAGCTCCCAAGGACTAAACAACCAACCAAAAGAGTATATACATGGAGGGACCCATGGCTCCATCTGCATATGTAGCATAGGATCGCCTTATCTGGCATCAATGGAAGGGGAGGCTCTTGGTCCTGTGGAGGCTTGATGCCCCAGCATAGGGGAATGCCAGGGCGATAAGATGGGAGTTGGTGGGTAGGGGAAGAGTACCCTCATAGAAGCAATGGGGAAGGGGATGGATTGGGGGTTTGTGGTGGGGAAACCAGGGAAGAGGATAAGATATAAAATATAAATAAATAAGATAACCAATAATAAAAATAAAAAATAAAGACTGGAGGTTGAAACTAACAGTGAAAAGCTCCGGGCTATCAAATGCTCTCTGCTGAGTCATGCAACAGTGGATTGTGGTATTTTCATGGCCTGAATAAAATTAAAAATGAGTTTCCTCCTTGTTCGGTGTGATTAAAAACTTTATAACAAGGCAGAGTGTGCACTGTAGCTTGTGGGTTTAGGGCAGTTCTAGGAGACAGATATTTCAGAGAATTTATTCCTTGCATGATATAATTAGATGCATTTCATGAAGATAATACACAATCCATCCATAGAAGAAGACAGCACAGTAGTGGCTGAGAAGCTAAAGGTGGGCCCTTCTGTGCTTGCTGTGGATGTCAGCAAGCTTGTTTCTCATGTTCTCCATCTGTGAAGTCAGAACAACGAAGACCCTTTCATGGGGGGTCGTTATGAGCATTACAATGGGCAGATATGGCATGCTCACAAAACACATGCTTTTTAGTGTGCAGTTCTCAGCTGCTCCATGAGATTTTCAGTTCTCACAGACATTTCAATAGAGCTGTTGTGCATATATATGAGTAGTCACTGACCTGATTGATTTATTTTAGTTTATTTATTTATTCACTTATTTGTTCTCCCTCTCTCTCTCTCTCTCTCTCTCTCTCTCTCTCTCTCTCTCCCCCCCCCCTCTCTCGCCGTGGCTGATTTTTAAAAATGAAGATGACGGGATGTGTAGAAGACATGAAAGACTATTTAATTTTCAGCTCTTCGGGTCAAGTTTGAAGTAGAAAGAACCTAACAATCTGAATGCGGTATGAAGGCCCAGGCAATTTGGGCATATTTTGAGGTCAACCATTTACTCCCCCAAATGTATGGATAATAATCTCATGATATGGCTGGATGTTTCTCTGTCTTTGCATATCGTAAATGTGGTAAGTCTGTTCTGTTATCTGATGGTCTTTCCATCTATTCCTTTTACCTTCAGGGACAGACATATATACATACACATATGCATATATATGTATACCTTTTACTTGGGATCCCAGGTAGTAGCCCCAAAATGTTTCTTAACATGGACTCCTGGTGAGATCAATTATTTTCTTCATCAAATATCAGTGTTTGTTCTGTTTACAAGTATCTGATGAGCTAAACCGTGACATGTGTTCCATAGAGGATGGCTGCATTGATTCTGGGAGGTCAGGAGAGTTCTCTAAACCCAGGCAGTACAGTGCTGATATGTGGATGGGTCTGTTGCTTACTAAATTCTTTATCGTACCTATCTGTGGCTTACGTCAGTTTTGCGTCTTTGATCTTTAATGGTGTAGTGTTTTTTAGTTCTCAATATATTATTTTTTTTTTTTTTTAGTAAACTGCATAAATGACTCATCGGCAGGAAATGTGGGTAAATAGTCAACCTAACTGAAAATACAAATAGATGCTTTTTTTTTTTTAAGTGTGGGGGAAGATTTACTTAAAGGGGAAAGAACCTTGAAAGGACAAGCAATACTTTCCAATGCTAAGTCTTCTGCCTTCTGTAGGATTCTAGCTAGCCCTTTTCCAGGAATAGGGAATGTGAGTCTAGCTGCTACAGAGGTCACTGTCCACATGGGGACATGAGACTGTTGGTTCAGAGTCGGCAGCTTTTACTAGGAATGTAAGTGCAGACCTGCCTGTGTGTACAGGGTGTTTGCTCTGTAATCCCCGTGAGAGATCTTTCTGGTCACTTGCTGGAATGATGCTGTGACCTTCTACAAACAGATCTAGTTTTGTTGCTCGCTGTATGCAGTTAACACTGGGCACTACCAAACATACCATGAAAGAATGGCATGAAAACTAGTATCTAGATGGAATCATTACCATATGGGCACAGACATCCTCTCGATTACAGTGTCCGCATGTCCCTGATTCTGAAATCATCCTCATTTCCATGTAAACACTCTGGTTCACATGACAATCTCGGGGAGGGGAGGGCCTACAAGAACCTGTCTTGTATCTCTTCCCCAAGATGAGAGAGAACCGAACCGTCCCGTCGGCAGTGATGAAAGCATTGTCTTTCCAGATTTCATGACTGGATGGAATCCAAGTTTCAAAGTTCAGGGGGCCCCTGAGCATGCCAGAGACTTTGCTGGGTGACTCACCAGAGGTGTAAAGATCTCCCTCCCTTTGTTCCTGCCGGGCAACCACCTCCCTCTGCTGTGCTGTCTTTTCCTTCTTGTGTACCGCACAAGGTATTTTGCAGAGTCTCCCATCCAGCTGTGTGCCTGAGACATCATGAGACATCCTGTTGCATTCTGGTTTTCAAATGTGAAATATGTATTGCTAGTTAATTTTCTGAAACTAGTTATCAAGAAACATGGCCAATTAAAGATAAAATTTAAGGTGACACATTACCTGGCCACATGGAAATGAAATAATAATGGCTAGGTTTGGAGAGGCTTTTTCTATGACTTAAAGTGATAGCAGCCATTCCTTTAAAATACAGTGGTTGAAGATATTGGCTATACCAAGTGCCCAGCTTGGTGACAGATTCAGGTTAGACTCTATTCTTTGTGACTCTGGGAATTCCGACATAAGAGAAGCATGAAGAAAGGGGGGACAATTTCAGAACTTCCATTTGAGCAGACCTTGTATGTGGTTCAGCAAATGTCTCAGTAACTTGGCGAGGAAATGAAACATGGCTATGTCCTTAGAACATTCCCATATGCTGATACCCCTGTTCATATTGTACCAATTTTATTACATTCTTACCTCCAGTGTTAAGAGATTGCTACTAGACATTCTAATAATGGCACCAGCTAATGCATAGAGCCACACTCTGCCAAGATCAGTCCCAAGTGCTCGGTGCTTATATCTCTCTTTGCAAGACATCCAGAATGTAGACATGGACACTAGCCACGTTCTGAAAATGTGACCAATGAAGCACTGGGGGATGCCATAGTCTGTACAAGGGCTCACAGTGCCTGTGAGCCAGCAGCATTTGATGAGTAGAAGTACAGTTTCTAGTCAGTGGAGGAAACCCATGCTGAGGGCCATGGCTATTTACCCTGTCTCCCGGTAGAGGGTAGAGGATCTTCCAGCTTTGCTCACAGCTCCCTGCTTACCTAAGAGCTCCCATCACAGTAATTAACAGCGAGTTGTCCATTCTTTTTCTCCTTCACCCAACTGTAAATTTTTTTGAGGGTAGGGACTGTGATTATTTGTGTCGTCACTGAATCCCCAGGCCCTAGAAGTCGCTCATAGTAGAGATAAGATAAAAAAAAATTACTGAGTAAGTGAATGGTTTTTTTTTCCTTTTCTTTGATAGTCTCAAGTAGCCCAGGATGGCCTCTAACTCCTTATGTAGCTGAGGATGACCTTGGCTTTCTGATTCTCCTGCTTCCACCCGGGGTTTCATGTATGCTATAAGTACTCTCTCAACTATATCCTCACCTGCCATTAAATGAATCTCAATATAAAGATTTATATGCACATTTCCCTAGAAAATTAGAATACTCATTTCCTTCTAAAATGCCTCCTCAACATCACATATTAAACTCCTTTACTAATAACACAAAAGCTATACTTTAGAACAGGGCTCATTATGGATTATGAGGGGGGATGAATTTGCTCTTTGGAGCAATGCACACATTGTTGCATATAACCTAATTTTCTTTTATTTAGTGAGGTAGGACCATGCAGTGAGAAAGACCTCTCAGAAGCTGGATCTAAGCATCCTGGGCTGGAGTTCTGAGACTTAGCTACCACCTGTGACACAGAGAACATGTGGAGAATTCAGTGTGACTCTGTTTTCTTATCTGTAAAATGGGGCTAATAATAAAACCTTATAAAGGATGGGGAAATTAAATGAGTCAATGTATGTGAAGCTTCTGGGATTGTACCCAGCAGAAAGTAGTTGCCATAGAAACTGCAGTAGCACTCTCCTTGTAGTGTGCTACCACTGTGGCGATACCTTGATGTTCCTCCTATTCTTGTTCAGTTACTTTATCACTGAGCGTTCTTTCTAGTCACTATTTTAGTTTGTAGATTTAGTTCTTAAGTTTCATGGTCACAGTAAAACTGAGAGGAAGCTAAGGCTGTATGGCCCCTTCCCCCATCCATGTCTTACTTTCCTCATTACCAACACCCTTACCCCCAACCAGATTGGTCCATTAGTTACAGTTGGAGACTCTGTATTGACTCACCAGAACCTTCCTGAGGGAAGAGTACACAGCAGGACTCACTCTGGGTGTTAATGCTACAGGTCTGGGCAAAGGTATAGGTGCTACCAGAAACATAGGCGGTTTCACCATCTAAATCCTCTGTGCTCTGTGTGTTTATCCCTCCTTCTCCCACCCTTGGAAAGCACTGGTCTTCCCTGCCTGCAGAATTCTGACTTTTCTAGAGTGTCTTATAGTTGGAATCTGACTGCATACAGTCTTTTCAGATTGGCTTCCTTTACATAGTGACATGAGTGAGTTTCTCTCTCTCATGCCTTCCTGACCTCTTACTTTTTAAAAAATTGTTTCATTTATGCAGTCTTCTGACAGATATTTTGATTATTTATAATGAGGGAAGGTAAGATTTTGATGGCTTCTTCTGAATATTAAAAAATGATCATTATGCCAGTTGATGAATGTATACATTTCCATATAATTATAGATGCATCAAGTGGTATGTCTCATTCGCATATATTCTTTGAGACTCTAACCAACATTGCTCTATAATCTATTTCCTAGGGCATTGTTATTTTTCCTTCAGAACTCTGCAAATGTAAAACCATATATATATGTCTATGTCTATGTCTATGTCTATGTCTATGTACCAATTATCTCTATATAAGAACCAATTTGACCTTCCTCCATCTCTTATCTTTCCAGTGCATCTTTGCTGTTATTATTGTTTTGTCTGTGAGACAAAGTTTTGCCATGTGTCTCAGGCTGGCTTTCAACTCACTTGGGCTAACCTCAAATTTGCAACTTTCCTCCTGCTTTAGATTTCTAAATCCTAGAATTTCCTGTGTACACCTCTAGGTCTAGTATTTTAATAAGTGGTTATTTAGCAGACACTAACTGATGTCCAGTAGAGGCCAGGGGATACAATAGCAGTCAATTCACCATAGAGCACCACTGTGCTTCAGGAGCTGGTAGCCCAACCTAGCTCCAGCTCTCCACTGTGCAGTTATGCTGCAGGAAGCACACATTGCAGGGTGCCAGAGAAATATTAGGACTTTCATTTTAAAACCTGATACATGGATGCAATTTAGAAAGTTTCATTCTCAGTGTGCAGAGAATAAAAATTTGTGGAGTAGGGGAGTTCAGCACTTAGCTATGCTTGTGGCTCCTGCCAAATACCATGGTTCCATTCTAAACATACACATGGTGGGTCTCAACATGCGTAAACCCAGTTCTAGAGCATTTGATGCCTACTTCTGACCTCAGAGGGCACCAGACATCCAGATAGTGCAAAGCATACTTATAGGCAGAACAACAGTTCACTTGAAAACCAGACCTTTAGGAAGTGTGGAGGTCTCTGAGTTAGGATGTCTATTGCTGTGATAAAACACTACAACCAAAAGTGCCTTTGGGAAGAAAGACTCTCTTTGACTTACATGCCCATCATTGTGGTCTGCCATGAAAGAAAGCCAGGGCAGGAACTGAAGCAGAAACCATAGCTGAGTGCTGTTCACTAACTTACTTCTCATGACTTGTTCCCCATGGCTTTCTCTGCCCACTTCATCATGTAACTCAGGACCACCTGCCCAAGGGCGGTACTGCTCCCATCCCCAGTGGGCGGGACCTTCTCACATTAGTCAAGAAAACACCCTACAGACCACAGGCAATTTGATGGAGGCATAGTCTCAACTGAGGCGCCTCTTCCAAGATTACTCTAATTTATATAAAGTGGGAAAACAAAACAAAACAAAGAACAAAAAAAAAAAAAAAAAAAAGAAAGAAACAAAACAAAACGAAAACACAACCAGGACAGTAGTGCTCGACCCTAAATGATATGTCCATATCATATCCCTTCTGTCAAGGCTCAGTGATCTATGCAGAAGGAGTGGAAGGAAAGAACGAGCCAGAGGAGATAGATAACATTAAGGAAGCTGTTTTCCACACACAACAGGGAACATGCGCATATATACTCATGGCACTGGACAAGGTAGCTCACTAGCCAGTCAAAAATCCAGCATAGAAGTAGGAAGTGAGCAAAAATTCCACCACTGGCTGTGGAGGTATTGGTATTTGCTGACTGCCGGGAGAGCCTGAGTTAGTTATCTCGAATGATGTGACTCCTATACCAGGACAATCTTACCCCACCAATAACTGGGCATTAGAAACTAGACCCAATGGGGAAAGAAGGAAGAAAAAAAGAAATAAAAAACTGAACTTATCTCAAAGCTGGGTGTGAATGGTTAGGAGGGCAGAGAAGATGGTAATGGGAGCGTTTGGGAAAGGGGGGTGAAGATGTTCAGAATAGGTTATATAGACTTCTCAAATAATTCATAAACATACTGGGAAAAGAATTTCACTCTTGCCAAATTATCTGTTTTTATATTTTGGAACATATAGAATACACTACTGTATACATGTAATTTATAAACAAATAAATCCTCATCTACTGTGTAGTTCTAAAAGCTTTTTCTCAAATGAATATCTTTCCCTTCCATTCTGTGTGTCTCCTAAGTGGGGTCCCAGAAATCACAATGCAGGCATTGTCATCTGCGAAAGACATTTGGGAACCACATGGGCCAGAGTTTATACCCATAAATTAAAATAGACAAATTGATGTGTGAAAATTTAAAAAGTCATGCAGGTTCATCCTTTTCTAAGCCAAGGATAGAGCCATGTGACAGAACACGTTTTCGGTATATTCTTTAACTGAATAAATGGCTGAAGGAAGAATCTATATGATAAAAAGAATCTAGTTTTGCGTTTTGCAGTTTAACTACTAACCATGGAAAGCTTGAATAGTACAAATGGTCAGAATTTCATTCGACTCCACACAGATATTTCAGCTATCTATCTTGTTTTTCTAGATTCTCCTGTGGTTCCTGTTGAGACTCATTATTTCCACCTTCATCTATGTTGCCTTCTCTGGCCTTTGAAATCTCCACACCCCTGCCAGGCAGGTCTTCAACAATGTAGTGGCCCTCCAGATCTTTCAAGCTGTTCATTGAAATCTCCCACTGAGGACAGCAGAGGCCTGTGAAATGTCAGTCACCCCTGTCATACACCCCACTTTCTCCAGGTAGACCAAGCTAGGCATTTCCCTCTCAATGCCAGGAATAACAAAGAATGACAAGGCAAATAGTGCAGGTTCTAGAACATTCTTAGGTGAAGCCCAGTTCCTGGGGTGAGAGAGACCAGATTAAAGATTGTAAAATTTAGATCTCTTCTTAGTCTATTTTGCATTGCTATTATAAAATGACTGAGGCTAGACAACTTATGAATTAAAGAGGTATATTTGGTTTTTGGCCTTCATGGTTGGAAGGCTTCTAAAAGAATGGGTCTCAGTAACTTGGCAAAGTACCCTTAGATGCACCACAGTGTGGTGAAGGGAGTGGAGATGGAGGCACTCTCATGTATGGGGAGGACTAGGTAATGTGGAAAGACAAGAAACAAGAGACTGGGGAGATCATTCTTTTGATAACACCCACAATTCTTGAGAACGTCCATCCCTACTTACCTGACCAGTCCTATAAGACAGCACCAAGATTTCATGAAGGTAGGACCCACGTGACCTGGTCATTTTCTGGCAGACTTTCAAAGATGATGACACATAGCCCTTTGGGGGACAGACAGTTCAAGCCATAACAGGTAAGTATGGGGCCTAGTTGCTAATGAAGAGAAGACCTCATGAAAAACAGAGGTTGAGTTTTAGCATCCAGAGAACACCAACAGGGATAACTTTTTAAATGTGAAATCAGTTTAAAAGCTGGTTATCAATTGAGCTACAAAGTTCCTTTGCTTTGGTCCTTAGGCTGGCTTTGTGACCCCTGGTCTGCCATGAGCACCCTGTGGATTGTTTCCTCAGTTCTGCTCCTTTGTACTTTGTTGTATTTATTTTTATCTTTCTCCTAGACATCGAACAGGCCTTGAACCAGTGTTTGTTTCTTCTTCCTTTCTTAGAAGAAGAGAACATAGTGAAGGGATTCCTTAAGGTTCCTGAAGAGATTGCTTGGAAACTTAAGACAGAGTGTGAGAGGGATGGGAGCAGAAGAAAGGAGGAGAGGGAATGAAGAAAAGATGAACAGCAAGAAGGAAAGAAGGGGAGAGGAAGGGAGGAAGTGAGGGAAGGAGGGAGGGGAGTAAGGAAAGGAAGAAGGGGGGATATAACAGCAAATCATCCTCTTATAAAAGACGTTCATAGCCACGAGGAAGATTTTTAAAGCAAAGAAACAGAACACTGGAAGAAAGTTTGGCCTGAATCCTGTTTGTGCAGCTGTCAAGGCCCTCGATGCCTAGCTTGTGCTTCCTACTTCTTACCTCACTGCACCCACACCTAAGTAAGACGGCTTGCACCCAGGACTGGAGAACAAGTGCTTAAATTCCCTAGCACCCCTCAGAGTAGCTCAAGGCATGGTGGGTTTCATGCTGAAAAAAGCTGAATAATGAATGATATCTTGATTTTTCTCTCTGGGAAACTGCTGCCCACTTTCAGGTGGGGGCAGAGGTCAGGTGCCCTTCCATGGACCCAAGGTTCGCTATATTTGGGTTGCGAAGGAAGAATGGTTCTCCACAGGTAAATCAGTGAGAGACATCAAAAAAAAAGAGCTTTAACTGGTGTCCTGTTCACCCAAGACTGGTGATGTGCTTTGGCAGAAAAAAAAAAAAAAAAAAAAAAGGCGCTCAGAGAAGCTCTGGCACAGGTCCTGCAGGCTGGATGCAGATGAAGATGCTGGAGCACGGAGATGGAGGGAACCAGCCTATGGGCGGGAGATCAGAGTTGCCGTTTGTCTTCTGATACAACATATGACACTTGGGCTGTGTTGGCTTGTAGGCCTGTGCCTCAGTTGGTTTATCTGCAAAGTGGTTACAATGACTTCTGACTCAAATAAAGGTTCTGAGAATGAGTGAGGTTTTAGCTTCAAAGTACACTTGTGCCTCGAAAGTACACAGTGTGACTGAGGAGACATCGTTCTTGTGGGGCTCACATCCTGCAAATTCAAGCAGCGTGAGGTTGGCCACCTCCAGTGCAAGCTCCTTTCAGCCTGGAGAATGTCAGTTATTTGAGGCCCATAGGCACACCTCCTGCAGCCTCAGACTTTCCAGCCCCAGACTTTCCAGCCTAGGCTTTCTACCACTGCCTGTGGCATGGGACAAAGGTTGACAGAGAGTTGACAGATGTGGGTTTGTCACTTTCTCTTTTGACCTGGGGCAACTGGCTGAGATTCTCTGCTCATCTGTGTAATCCTCTGTAAAGGGGCAGGAGTTGTGAAGGTTACGATTGTGGAGGGACATGCTTAGGCTATGAAGACCATGGCTGGTCTTTCATGAAGGTCCAGGCCCAAGCTTAGCATTGAACACAGTGAATTGGTACGAGCTGGTTATGGTGGCTTTGCTCTGGAAGGTGGAGGCTCTCAGCAACATGGGGCGTTTTAGTATGAAGGTGGAAGGACAACAAACGGGAGTGTCACAGGACACACTCAGGTGGCTCAGATATGATTCCTCACGTGAGACTCAATGGATATAGTGTGGCCATATGCTGCTTGCTGGAGAAACCACTCCTTGTTTGTAAAGAGAGGGGAAACGGGGAGAGGTGTGGAGTGCAAGGGAAGGGTTGGCCTTAGGGTAACTGACCTGCTGTGGATCCATTTCAGCACTGACCTAGCCTGCATCCTTGGGAAGTCCTCAGTGTCTCCATGGAAAGGTTCTTTTGCAGCATCTTATACCCTTATGATTCCTACCACCAAATAAGTAAATTACTTATTTGTGTAACTACCCATTACCTGCATCTGTTCCTTCAAACTATGATTTCTACTGGAGCAGAGGGACTCTGTCACCACTGAATCCTTTTCAACTGCCACAGCCCCTATACATAGTAGGACATCAGTGAATGTCTGCAGAATGAAGAAATGAGTCTGTCATAGGCTTTGTATTCCTTTATATCTGGGAACATAAGGGAATCACGTTTGTCATAAAACTGCCCCTACTTATGAGAGTGGTCACTGTTCTGTTGGTCCTGGCAAGGATCTTCATGTATATTCTTTAAGAGAAGTTCTCAGACAAGTTAGAGACTAAATGTGCGGTGGCACTTCTCATCTGGATTAATTCATCTGTCTGGGCCAATTGTGAGACACAGGTTTCCCTCACATTCACTGAGTCTGAGATTCATTCAACAAACTACAAGGCACTCAACCAAGTGTTAGGCAAGCAAGGACCCGCTTCTTAGTCAGACTGAGAAGGCAGCTTCATATGGGGGTCTTGTTGAGAGACCCAGCAGGATGACAGTTGAATGGTGACCTGGGGTACAGAGGAATCTGTCCCCATGGGGACCTGTGGAGAAGAGGAAGCTGATGCCCTCAGAGAGAACCTGGGAATACTGGGAACAGAAGTGAGGTGACTGGACCATACTGAGCATTCATAGAAGGAAGTTAGGCAGGTAGGCAGGAGTAGATTTCATGGAGACTTAAGACAAGGCATTTAACTTAAGCACGAGGGAAGACATAGGAGGGTTTCAGGAGGGTGCAAGGGGGTTATCAGGAGTTAAGAGTCAAAGCAGGCCTTTTTCAGCCATTCAGGAGAGGGATGCAGAAGGCTTTGGTCAGAAAATCAACTCTGTAGAAAGGTGTGGATTAGGGATTAGGTACCACAGAAGAGTCACAACGACCCCTGGGGTTGTCCTTGGACAACCAAGTGAATGGTGGTGTCTCTGACTCCTCTGGGGAAGACCAGGAGAGAGGTGGTCCCACCTCCACAAAGCCTGTTTTATTTGTGTTGAGTTTGGGACACTTACTAAGGAATCATTAGGGACATTCATAGAAGTTTCAACTTCTATGCAGGGTTGTGGGCCATGGGGTCTGAACTCTATGGTTCTCCATGAGGTTACTAAAAGAAAATGTGTAGGTCAAGAAGGTGAGGGGAATATCGAATGCTCTAGTATCAGGTATGCTGATTTATTTTAGGGCATAAATCCTGTTGGTAGTTTCAATTTCCTTGCACACTTTGCATTTCTGCTTGTGACGAGCCATGCATTCTTATTAGCTGCTTGGTATACAAATTGTTACTGTAAGTGCTTGGTAATCACATGCCAGAAATCAGTTGGCGGATAACAGATGTACATTTGACCACAGGAAATGCCAAAACCACTTCCCTGGGTGGCTCAGCCTCTCGCATGCATGCCTACATCTATTTTTAACAGGATTGCAAGGCATGGCTCTTGCCACTTGGGGAAACTGTTTCCTAACAAAGACCCAAGGCCGGAGGATGGAGAGAGCACACCCTGGCTGGTTTGCCAATATTTACGGCCGCTGATTGGGCAATGTAACTCAAGCCTCACACTTAAGAATCACCTTGGGTGGCATGGAGGTGGGGCTTGTGTGTGTGTGTGTGTGTGTGTGTGTGTGTGTGTGTGTGTGTGTGTGTGTATGGAGGGGGGTGCAGAGGGAGGAGGGTGAGTGGTAAGTGACTACAGAAAACAGCTTCATACTTCTAAGGATTTCCTAATGTGCCTGAATTTCCCAGAAAGCTTTGCTAAGTTAGGACTTCTTGGCTTATCATCAGAAGTATTTGTTCATCTCTTTCCTAAGAGCCTGTGCTCGGTAAACTGCTGGGTGGAATGTTCTTTTCTAGCATGTGGTAGTGATGGTAGTGTGTGTGTGTGTGTGTGTGAGGGGCAGGGTTCAACGAAAGCAGCGACCCTGAAGATTCAACACTGATGGTCCCTTGCCCACGCCCTTAAGCCTTACTCACAGATATGAAATTGGAGAGCTAATTATTGCCTCAATTAATGCTATAGATAACTGGTTTGTGAAATGGGTCAGGATTGGCAGTTTAAGGTCAATGGCACAGCTTCACAGGCAGGAGTCACTGGCGAAAGCTCATGACTCTGTTGATGAGAAGAAGCCATGAGCATTGACAGTCTTGAGTTTTCCCACGTACAAATTGAGCACTTGCTATAGTTTGTGTAAGTGCCCCTCCCCACAAAGTCCATGAATTAAAGGATGGTTTCTCTGAGGTGGTGGTCTTAGGAGGTTGGCCCTCTGGGAGGTCCTTAGGGCCTTGGTACCCTGTCCTCAGAGGGCCTTGTGGGACCCTGCTCTCTTCCGGTCTTGTTCTTTGCTCTTTGGTCCATAGGTGAACCATTTGCTTTATCATGCATCTCTGACACGAGGTGCTTCCTTATAGGAGACCCAAAGCAACATAGCCCTCAGTCTTGAACTCTAGCCTCTGGAAATAACAGCCAGCATAACCTTTTATCTTTATAAGTTAATTATCTCAGTTACTTCATTATACTAATGTGACATTTACTAACTAACACAATATTATTATCATAGTTACCCCAGAGTCCTATAAGGAGTAAAAGGTTTTTGTTTATCTAAACTACTAGGTACCAACTAATGTTTTGGGGAAAATTCTGACCATCTTCTCACTTTATTCATGAGTTTTGGAGGAATCAGGGCTAGCAAAAAGGCCTGGCATCTCCCAAGAGCTCCTGAGTTCACGAGTGCTGAACTGGGTGTGGCCTTGATGGGGACAGAGTAACATGGTTCCTGCCTGCCCCTGGGACAGAGCCTCCATGAGTGTCAATGATTGCTATGGGGATAAGGCTTGTTTGTGTAATGATGTACATATTTTCTGGAACCAGTACTAGAAGTGGAGGACTCTTTCCTTGTGAGGAATGTCCTCCCTGTTAACATTAATGACTCCATGATAATTAGAAACAGCAGTCCAGGAGTCCAGGAGTCAAGGGTGTGGCTATGTCTCAGCAAAATGTTAAACTCTGGGGCCTTCAGGACAGCCCTTAGAGCTGTAGAAAAGAACTCTAAAACCATGAGTTTAAAAATATATAATTCCTCTACTATGCAAAAATATAAGGATGCAATATGAATAATGAGGGGCTTCATGAATCTAAAGGAAGCAACTACACTATGAGCCAGCTTGTCAGAGAGATACAAAGGCAGGCAGATTCCTGAGTTCAAGGTCAGCCTGGGACACAGTGAGTCCAGGCCCCAGTGAAATGAATACAATTCACAGACCATATGAAGCTCAAGAAGAAGGAAGACCAAAGTGTGGGTGCTTTGGTCCTTTTTAGAAAGGGGAATAAAATACTCACAGGAGCAAATATGGAGACAGTGTAGAACAGAGACTGAAGGAAAGGCCATCCAGAGACTACCCTACCTGGGGATCCATCCCATATACAGTCACCAAACCCAGACACTATTGTGGATGCCAAGAAGTGCTTGCTGACAGGAGCCTGATATAGCTGTTTCCTGAGAGGATCTGTCAGAGCCTGACCAATACAGATGTGGATGCTTGCAGCCAATCATTGGACTGAGCACAGGGTCCCCAATGGAGGAGTTAGAGAAAGGACTGAAGGAGATGAAGGGGTTTGCAACCCCATAGGAAGAACAATATCAACCAACCAGACCCCAGACCTGCTCCTTGCCCCCGAGCTCCCAGGGACTAAGCCACTAACCAAGAGTACACATAGAGGGACCCATGGCCCCAGTCCCATATGTAGCAGAGGATGACCTTATCAGGCATCAATGAGAGGAGAAGCCCTTGGTTCTGTGAAGGCTAGATGGATGCCCCAGAGTAGGGGAATTCGAGGGTGAGGAGGCAAGAGTGTGTGGGTGAATGGGGGGACACCCTCATAGAATCAGGGGGAGAGGGGATGGGATAGGGGAGTTGAGGGGACCAGGAAACTGGATAACATTTCAAATGTAAATAAAGAAGCTATCTAAAAAAAAGAAAAGAAAAGAAGAGAAGAGAAGAGAAAAGAAAAGAAAAGAAAAGAAAAGAAAAGAAAAGAACAGAAAAGAAAAGAAAAGAAAAGAAAAGAAAAGAAAAGAAAAGAAAAGAAAAGAAAGAAATGGTAATCTCAGGAGAGGGTTCTACCCAACTAGTGGACAGAGCTCTGAATTCTTTTTCAGTGTTAGGAGAACAATGTGTGCTTTAGGTCTCCTAAGAAGGGCCTGGAGTCCCAGAATACTGATTCTGAGGATAAGCAAAACAAAACCTGAAGTAAGTGACTGAATTGATATGTAAATAAAAACCTGGGCTTTCGGTCTATGGAGAAGAGCTAGCAGAAAGCATTAGCAGCTCTTTAGAATTTTCTCTAGAGAGGGATGAGCTGTATAGAGATGGAGATGGCTGGAGAGTAAAACCAGCCATTGATAATTTTTTTTCTAACAGGATTTCTGACTTGGTTGAAAGATCCAATAATTTTTCATAGCAGCTTTTCTGACTTTGGTCTGAAAACCCCTGAGCTACCAGAATAGCATTTTACGATTTTTACTAGCAGAGTGCTGTCTCAACCAGAGAGTTTTTAGACTCGAAAGAAAAGGCTGTCTAGAGCAGGAGAGGGAGAGAGAGAGAGAGAGAGAGAGAGAGAGAGAGAGAGAACTGAAAAGTCATCTGAGCAGAACCTAGGTCATCAGCTTGGCTCCATGGTTTAATTTCAAGTCCTCTCCTTTTGCTGCTCCCAGACACCCCTTTCTCAGAACCCCTGTCCGAGCCGAGGCTGGTCCTTGGCACATGAGTTCTCGGCCATAGTGGGACTAGGTCACATTCATCACGTCTTTCTTACTTTACAGCAGGATGTGGGTGGATATACATCTTATCTCCCTGACTCAAGATAGCTCATTAAGAACTCACAGGCCTTGGTTACATCAGATTGAGGAAGACTTGAACGTCTTTTGGCCTGTGTGACACAAAACCACACTCCCTTTCATATTTCTGTGCTCTGTGCTTTATCTGACTTATTGTTCTACAGTCGCCCAGTCCCACTTACAGGAGACTTGAATGCGCCCCTCTTCAAACTTACATCAATGAAAGAAGATGTCAACTGAATAATATTTGTTGTATTTACATTTAAATTTTAAAATATGTAAACCATGGGTCCTCAAAACTACAATTTAAGAATTTTCACCATACAGATTCTCAAAAATGCTGTGATGCATGATAAAACATTTACAGTTTAATACTGAAGAACCCTAGACAGCCTATGGCATCAAGGATTTATGAAATTATTGCAGTATTTTTACACAATGGGATATTGTGCAATCTTCTGTGTAAGAAGGTATATATGTTCTACCATGGGAACACCTTATAGATATGCTCCTATGTAAAAACAACCCAGGAAGAACATTATGATTCCATTTAGGTATCATAAAAGTATATGCACATGTATATTTAGAAGATTTCCTCAGAGATAAAAATATCTCTTATATTGTATATGTGTGTGTTGATGGAAGGAGAGATACAGAAGATATTGATCTGTATATTTACTAGCAAGGATAACTTCTGTGGACTCAGAATAGAGGAAGCTTTTACTTTTTAGTTCATTCACTTATCCCATGATCATGTTGATTCAAATTTAATAAAAACTATATTAGTCTCATGGAACGTTTAGAAGACACTAATGTCTCAAGCTACACATAAAGGACTCTGAGAACACATCCAAGGCTCAGAAGTAGAGAGCACTGTCAACCCATCACACCCCCCCCACACACACACACACATCTCTCATTTCTGCTCCCCTTCCTATCTGTTTTACTCTTACTATCAATGTCCAATATTTCTAGCCCTCAGAAACATAGCAGAACACAGCACCCCATGGCTCTCAGATCCACACATGGAAGTCTTGTCATAAATCCTTTCTTCTTTCTCCTTTCAAATTTTTAGAGAATCTACGATTCTCTTGTGTTCAGCTTGTGGCCAGTATCCAGCCATGCCCAGTCAGCCATGGCTAATGGAACAGAATCCTACAGTAGCAAATGACTGTCATGGGCTGATTGAGGCAGAGGGAAAGAAAGTTATGAGGAAAGGCTGCAGGATGTATCAGGTATCCATATCTCTGTCTCATTCTTACTCTCAAGGTCAAATCTTTCTGGTGCCCAGATCTCATGACAGAACAAAGCACATCATGGCTCCCAAATCTATAAGTGGAAATCTTATCATATCAGAAACATAAAACCTCTCTCCTTGCTCCTTTCAAATTCTTAGAGTCTATGACCATCAGATATTTTGGATCAGTATGTTACAAATGATGCTATTTTAATTGTTGAGCCTTTATTTTGTCAGTCTACTAATCTGAAAGAGCATATTGAAGAAACTACAGCAAAGGAGTACTGAATATATCTCTATCACCTATATCTATGTCATCTATATCTTATCTCTATATCTATCATCTATCATCTATCTATCTATCTATCTATCTATCTATCTATCTATCTATAATCACTTTGAGAGTTATAAAGCACACATTAAATAGATACATTTAATAGTCACTTTATGCCAAATGATAGAAGTCTACACAAATTGAACCATCAAGTGGTGACAGACTAAATATCACATCCTGGGTAGTATTAAAATTATGAGAAAGGAAGCCTTTATTATCATTAAAATGAAGGCTGAGGATCCTCAGTCAGTTGATATATCAGAGACTAATGGAAGGGTTATTGCTCAAATATACTTTGAGACAGGGTCTTACTATGTAGCTGTTGCTGTCTTGGAACTCACTCTGAAAACCAGGCTGTCCTCTAACTCATAAAGATCGGCCTGCCTTTGCCTTCCAAGTGTTGTTATTAAAGGCCTGTGACACTACACTTGGCCAAAATACTTTTTAGAGATACCTTGGAAGATAAAAGAGTGGATATATCCATCTATCCTTATATCCATATTGCTAATATGTATGCAATTTCTCCTTGAGATCAATATAATGCTACTTATGAGGATCAAAAGACAGTGATGTCACTCATCTGCTTTCTAGTGGAGATTATAGTTCTGTTAATGGAAAACACAAATGTACAATAGAATGTGTAGAGTTAGACACAACTGGGAAGGCAAAGTTCAAAGGACAGGTATGAAAGGGAGTCTTAGAGCCTGCTTCTTCCTCTGTGACTGAGGAGAAATGGTGATGGCTAATTTTCATTATCAACTTGACCCAGCTTAAAATGACTTGAGAAGAGAATATTAATGAAGAACTATCTATATTAAACTGGCCTATGGGCATGTCAATGGGCAGTTGTCTTGATTATTGGTTGCTGTGAAAGGACCCAGCTCACTATGGGCAGGTCCATTCCCAGGGCTTAAAGGGGAATCCTGAGCTGTCTGAGAGCAAGTAATAGAGTGGGGAATGATCCTTTTCTTTCCGCTCTTGACCATGCATTTGATGGTTTAAGTTCCTGCATTGACTTTTCCACAATCATGCACTGTAACTTGGACCTGTGAGCCAAATAAACTTTATATTCCTTTGGTGGCTTTGGTCAGGGGTGTTTAATCATAGTAACAGGGATGATACTGGAACAGCTGTCCATTAAATCCCTCATTGACCCAGTTTCCTAAGGACAGGAGCCATACACCCTTGTTCATGGCCCTGTTAGAGCTACACTGAGTTTGGTACATCACAAGGCTATTAAATGTTTTTATGGAAACTTACGCAGAAAAGGATTATAAATGATGATACCCATGATGTGAACATGGCTTCCAAGAACAAGGAATAATGTACTACTAACACCTTAGAAAACACTCATGTTCCCTGCCAGCTACTATCATCCAGCCATATCCTTAGTTAACCAACCATCATCCTTAATTCTGAAACCACAGGTTACTTTGGCAGGATTTGGCACTTCATGAAAGTGGAATCGCTCTGACTTACAGTGGGCTGCTCTCATCCAGCCTGATTCTTGAGAGGCCCACCACACATCTTTGCATTTATTTTAGGTTGCTAATTCACTTCCTGTTTAACATTCCTTTATACCCTAAAAGTAGCACCTTTTGTTTCTTTTGTGACTGTGCATTTGGATTCGTGGGTCTAAATGATGCCTCTACTATGAATACTCTTGAGCCTGTATTTTGGTGTACGCATGTCCAAATTTCTGTCGAGAATATACCTGGAAATGGAATTGTTGGATCATGAGTCAATTCCCAAAGCATGTGTTCCACATTACTAGAACTGCCAATTTTCCAGAGTGGTTATTGCAATTTACATTCCTCTCAGCAGTATATAAGAGTTTTAAATCTTCTTGCTTGCCAGAAACTAGAGATTATCAGCCATTCTGGTGGGTTTGTAGGGGTATCTCATTGTGGCTTTAACTTACATCTCTCTGCTGTATAATTATGATGAGCACCCCTCTCTATGTTTTCAGTGGTGTGGATGTCCTCTTCTGTGAAGCTCTCCTTTGGCCTTTTTAAATATAATTATCAGTCCTTTCCCTTTTTGATCCACAGGTTTGCCCATATATTCTGAATGTCATATATTGGTGTTGCAAATACATTTTTACATTATGTGGCTTGGTTTTTCAATGCTCTTAATGACGACTTTTGACAAACACAGGTCTTCTGCTATTTTGGTTTTTGAACACAGGATCTTATCTAGTTCAACTTGGCCTTAGGCTCTCTACATAACAAAGTTTGACCTTGAACTTCTAAACCTCCTCCATGCCACCTCCTGTGTGCTGGGATTACAGGTATGCATAACCATTCATAGATTAAACATTCTTTCTGAATTTAATGTAATCCATTTGCATGGTTAGCCTTGTGCTTATGGTGTAGCCGTGTTTTGTGTCTTGTTTTAAAAACTTTCATTTTCTCAAGGTTGTGAAGATACTGTTTCCTTTTCTAAATTAATTCATTATTTGACTATTTCATACATGTGAAAATACTCCGGTCACATTTAACCCTCTCATCCTTTCTTCTGCCCTCTCCCTCTTACCATCTCCTTACCTCTTCCCTGTAAGGTTTCTTCCCACTAGCATGTCTTTTGTAGTGCACTGAGTTTAATCAGAACCATTCATGTGCACACTGGTATAGAGCTATTTACTGTCTCAACTAGTGGCTACCCCACTGAGGACAATGATTTATCCTTCCCCTTTCCCCAGCCATTAGCTGCCAGTAGGTCTCTGGAAAGGAGTCATATCCCACGAGTTCCTCCTTGCCTCTCCAATCCATGACTCAATGATGACCAACCCAACATGATATAGGCCCTATCCAGACAGCTGTAGCTTCTGTGAGGTCATAAGCACAATGGACATGTCACCCCCCCCCAAGAGACAACATTTTATATTCCTCTTCCTCATTATCTGACTCTTAAATTCTTTCTATTCTCTCTTCTTCGATTGTTTTTTGGAAGGGATGTGTGGGTACCACTTTACACACTCAATAATCACTTACTCTCAGCAATTGGCCAGCTATATTATCTATATTAACTGTTGTTCTTTGCAAAGAAAAACTCATCTCACCAAAGAAGAGAGTTGCACGAGTCAACAGGCATAAACATGAAGATATTTAGGAGCCAGTTTTACTACACAAAGATTTAGCCAAACAGAAGTACGTTTGACTTTAGGGCCTTTGACCAGTTCCAAATCAACAGGCAAGAACTCCCCCCTGTGGAATGGACCTCTGATCCCATCAGAATTTGGTTGGTCACCCCCAAAATAGTCTTGCCACTGATGTACCAGTGAACATATATAGCCTGGGAGGTTGGTATTGTAGCAGGCAAGGTCCATATCTGGGTAAGGTTGTTGACTACTTTTCTACTCCAGAAGTTTACATAGCAACTTACACCATACATGAAAGCTAGCCTGGTGGGAGGAAGCTTCTCGCTCATTCCAGCTTGGTTTCTCTATATCCTGGATCCAAAATGCACAGTGCCTCTAGCAATAGGGTTTTACCAACTAGTTTTGGTGAGCAACCAAGAGTAATGGCAACAACCTCTCTCATTTTGAAGGAGCCTGAGGCCTTCCTGGTCAACAACTCATAGGCAGATATCCCACACCTAGCGTTAGAATTTTACTTTAACAACCCATGCTTTCTGGGGTAGGAATTATTTTGTAAGAGATATTTTATTATTTAACATCTTAACTCATTACTCTTTTAATTTAGATATATCATAATGCTAAAATAAATTTTTGTTTCTAAATGGATATCTAATTATTATTCTGGCATTATTTATTGAATAGGCTACCTTTGGCTATAATTCTATTATTTATATAGAGATGTGCTTCTGTACTCTCAATCCCACCCCTTTGTTTAATTTGTTCAGTCAAGTGCTAACACAATAAACTACAGAGTTAATTAAAACAGCAATTAAATTGTAGATTTATAATGATTATTCTTGAAACAAGGCCCTGCTGTGTAGCCCAGACTGGCTTTGAAGTCAAGATTTTCTGGCCTCAGCCTTCCAAGCCCTGGGATTGTAGGCATGTGTTACCATGCCTGTCTCACATAATAAATTTTGATCGTCCATTTCATTTTATTCCAACTGCTTTAGTGACTTTAATTGTCAGCTAGAGTCATCTGAAAGGAAGGCATAGACTGAGGTATCGTCTAGTCCAGACTGGACTATGAGCATGTCTGTGGGACATCTATTTGATTTCTAATTGATGTAGAAGGGCCCAGACCACACCAGTGTGGGTGGTACCATCCTTAGGAAGGTGGTCTTGGGTTGTATGAAGAAGCTAGGAAAGTAGGAGTCTGGGAGCAAGCCAGCAAACAGAGCTCCTCCCTGGTGCCTGCTGACTTCCTGCCCTTACTTCCTTTGATGATAAAACTGTGACCTAGGAGAATAAGCCAAATAAACCCTTTGGTCCCAAAGTTAACTTTTGGCCAAAGTGTTTTATCACTGTGACAGAAAGGAACCTAGAAATTTTGTTTAAATTTTAGAATCTCTATGAGACAACAGGGCTAACACAATTGTTCACAGGGTTAAAGTTCGTGCTGTGAAAGTTTGATTGACCTTGTGTGATACCTAGAACCTACGGGAGGTAGAAGCAGAGAAATAATGTTGTCCTCTATATGACTGTTGTTACACACACACACACACACACACACACACACACACACACACACACTCACACACCATACAAACCTATGAATTAGCAAAAGCCTTTTAAAGAGTGAAATTTTAAAGTATTTTTATCTGCTCTCATGAGTTTGATCTTGCCTCCCTTAAGGCTGTTGTATAAACAGCGTTTTGGGAGGAACTGACATTTGTTGCACGTTGGATTTTTCTATCATCTAGCATATGATAGATACCTTTTGATTTTTTCATTAGCATTTTCACTTCCCCCCAATGATGCTTTATGGGCTTTTCATCCTAAGGTTTGGTCCATTTTGGGGGTCAGAATTATACTTAAGTATCCGATGTTTTAGTTTTTGCTATGAAGAGTGTTTTTGTTTTATTTTTATTATATTATATTATATTTATTTTTTGGTTTGGTTTTATCGAGACAGGGTTTCTCTGTGTAGCCCTGGCTGTCCTGGAACTCACTCTGTAGACCAGGCTGGCCTTGAACTCAGAAATCTACCTGCCTCTGCCTCCCAAGTGCTGGGATTAAAAGCGTGAACCACCATTGCTTTCTACATATGGCTGGCATATTTAACCGAATGAACCAAAAGAACACACCAATTAAGTTGAGAAATGGTAAAACTAGTGGTTTGATAGCATCCAGGCAAAAATAAACACCTCTAAAATGTTTTCTACTTCAGGATAATACATGGCTAAGTGGGTCTGAGATGGAAAGGCTCAGCGGGAGAAGTCTGGTGGAACTGAGCACAGAGGTGCCTCTCCTCCCTGCTGTGAAGACAGGCCCTCACTTTGGGACCATCTGGCTTACAGACACATTGGTTTGATAGGCACAGTGGCTCCTTAAGAAGAAAGAAATTGACTCAACATGTGAAATTGCTCTTTTTTTTTAAAATAAGAATATAACCTTCTATATTCGAGAAGTTAGAAATCTGACATACAAGGCTTCAATGCCTAGCAAGGGAACACCAGTTTCTTCTCTCCACATACTGGATTGAATCCCCAGCTTGGCTGCTGTTGTTTTAAAGTTCTCTGCATATCAAAACCCCTTAAAACTGTTGTCTAAAGAAAGCGTTTCCCACTTTCTTACCTCTTGCTTTTTTTTCTGATCCTTTTCCAAGCCTTTCCTGCCTAAAATTACCTCAGATGTTTGGCAGTTCTCTGCCCATGTTGCACTTGATATGTTGGTTTAGTTCTGCCATTCCCCGGTACCTGTGGGGGACTGGTTCCAGGATGCCCTACAGATGCATGTTCAAACCATCATTTGAATGTCTGCAAGCATTTCAATTCAGCTTGTCCCAAACTGGATCTGTGACATCATCACCATAACCTGCCCCTCATCTTCTCCATCTCAGGAACTGGAGTTAAACCCATCTGTGCTCATTGCAAAACCTAGAAGCATCTTTGACTCCTTTATTCCTCTTCAGCGTTTGCCCAATACAGTCCTTAGTCTTGTGGTTTTCCCTCCAACACACACACACACACACACACACACACACACACACACACACACACACACACACACACACCAATGCCTGCCACCATCGGCCCTCCCTCTGTTTTTGTGTTAAGGACGGATAGCTCTCCTCTGCTTTTCAAATCCCTTCTACTTCCTCTCCTTCTTTCAGTGATTCATTCTCCAGGAAGCTGCCAGAAGGGTTTTAAAAATGCATATCAGGCTAAGCGGGGAGAAAGGCCTTCCCTGGCTGGTCATTACATTTAACATTTATCTTAATCCACTTGGGCTGCTAAAATGAGATAGCTCAGGCTGGGCAGCTCTTAAGCAAGAGATGCAGTTTTGAGAGGCAAACACCCATTGGCATGCTAAGCGACTGTTGGGGACTTGGTTTCTGCTTCATGGCTGGAGCTTTGGCTGTTTCTCAATACTGCAGAAAGTTGTGAATACGCTTTTTTATGCTCATTTTTAAAGGGTTATAAACCCATTCACTAGGGCTCTGCCCTTATGACCCAGTCACCTCTTAAAATCCATACTTCTTAAAATTGTACAGTTGTGCTGGATCAGGTTTCAATATGCATTTCGAGCCATAGCAGCACCCAGAGGCCCTCACCTGGAGGCAGGTGCCCTGTGCCCTATGTGAGTGAGTGGGGTAGCTGCATGTTTCACAGTTCAGAACCACACCACAGCTTTTTTTTTTTTTCCTGCCGTACACTGAGCATACAAATCTATCTGTTTCTGGAAGTATACAAATGTGATCCTTCTTCAGGCCTTTGTATTGGTTCTCTCTATCTGGAAATGTCTTTTTCCAGATGCCTATATCGCTGGAGCTTCATTCAATATCTGTGTAGATACCTAGTCCCCACTGTGCAAGTTAACAGCTAGCAGGTACAGTTCTGGAAATGTCTGTAGGGATGTTTCCAGACAGGATTAGCAGAGAAACGGAGAGTCCCACCCTGAGGATCAGTGGTACTATTCCTGATCTGGAATTATAGACTGAATAAATAGGAAAAGAGGAAGAAGCCAGCCAAGCACCAAAATTCATCTCTCCCTGCTTCCTGACTGAGGGTGGCTACAATATGAGCTGCTGCCTGCTGATGATGGGCGATATCCTGAAATGGAAAAGCAAAGAGCAATGAGAAAAGTAACGTGCAGTCTAAACTTTAGCTTAAGCACGACTTTCTCCAAGAGGCCTTTGCTGAGCATCATATGTCAAGAATCATGGTTTCTTGCAAATCATTTAGGCTTTGCCTGTGCATTTTTGTTCTTCTCTTTCTCTGTGTGTGTATGTATGTATGTATGCTCATGTGTGCACATGTGTGTACAGGTGTCCATGTATAAAAGCATGCACGTACCCATGGCCATATGGAGGCAAGCTTGATGCTAGGTATCTTTCTCAGTCTGTGTCCACTTTTCTTTTTGAGGGTCACTGAACCTGTAGGTTACTGACTATCTGGCCTGTAAGTCCCACCAATTTCTGTCTGTTTCCCTTCTCTATGCATGTGTCTTAACTGCAGTCACACACTGCCATGGTTGACTTTTTATGTGGGTGTTGGAGATCCAGACTCAGGTTCCATGCCTGTAGGGCAATTCTGTTCCACATGAACCATCTCCTTGGTCCACAACTGTCTTCTACTTAGGTATGTGTCTGTTGTCTATCTCTCCTACAGGACTTAGTTCTGGGAGGACAGAGCCTTGATCATGCCTTCCTCTGTCTCTGCTGTCTATAAAGTGACTAATGTCAGGTGAAAGTTTAGTTAAAGCCGGCTGAATGAATGATCATAAATCCTGGGAATGAAGATGCCCAGTGATTCTGGCTGCCCCCAATCTTCATCTTTCTTCAGCCCTGGATTCCTTCTCTCTGATGACAGATGAGCTTTGTAAGTGGAACTGGGGACATATGACAATAAGTAAAAGAAACCAAATTAATCCAGCAAAAATATTTATTGGTAAATAGAGGAAGAAAGTAAAAATTTTCTCATTGTGTTTTACATGGCAGATCACACCAGTTTAATATATTATAATTATTACAAATATTACTCTTAGAATATATTATAATTCAAAAATGGGAAACTGACACTAGGTCCTCTTGCATTGGTATCCTTTAATAATGCTACCAGTGGGGCTGAGAAACTTTTGGAGATCTTCTCTTCATGCACCAGGGTATCTTTTATCACAGAGGCCGACTGAGTCTTTGAGACTTTCTTCCAAAGATGACTTAATATAGCGAGTTGTCTCCAGAAAATAACAACTATGTATTTGTATATACACAGAGCAAATAATGCAGCCTTTATGTAAGTGCAACGCTGAACTTCAAGGTGGTTTATTTGTATTACTCACCAATGGGGACTCTGTTTTCTACTAAATGCTATCGGGAGCATGAATACCCACCTACTCGGTTCATTTAGATGAGTACCTCTACCTTGTGTTCATGTAAAGCCTTTTTTACATGAATCTTTTAGGGTTGAGACAAAGCCTGCTTTCTTTAGGCAGGAGCCAACATGATAATGAAGGCTGTAAGGACCATAAGAAGGTCAGATAGCCGCTCGCTAGATGTAATCTTCTTTGAGCTATTTTATAAAGATGATTAATTATAGCATGTGCTTAATCACATGAGCATCAGAGACAGCTGTCTGGGAATGAGAGCTAGCGGGATGTTAGCCACGCTCGGGATGGAATCTGATAGCTCGGACAAGACATACGCTCTGGCCTTTCCACTCTCATCCCTCCACCTGTGCTTTCCATCCAGCCTCCTGATGAGTCTTGCTTTCCAGTGTTGTCAGCTCTTCATGCTCTTGGACGAGTTCCCTCTGCTGAGCAGTGACCTCAGATCCCTCTTCAGTGGGATCAAGAAGACAGGGCTTTAATTCAGTAATTAATTTAACAAATGGCTATTAAGCAGAAGTCGGGGCCTAGGTTTTCTAGATAAGGGGTGGATAGTACAGCCAAGACTATTATTCTCAGGGAATTTATATTTGAGGGAGAAGGAGGCTGATGTGGGACAGGTGCAGGTGCAGGTGCAGGGGTCCAATAATAGATGAATGAATAAGATGGTATCTGCAGTGTTTAGAACTTTCTAGAAAATAAAAGGGATGATGAGATTGGTAGTGATTGGTGAAGTGTGAGTAACTCCTCTAGCCTAGTCTGGAGGTCTGTCCTTCACCTCCCATTTGGGTCAAGCTTGATCAATTTTGGTCAAAGTTCTAGGCAGTGTGGCTTGGTTTCCTGGATCGTGAATCCTTGCTAGACATTTCTTCCTTTCATGGTTCATTTGTCACCATGGAAACAACTCCAAGCTTTCATCCTCAGCAGACCTTTGGGGGGTGGTCAAAATGATTTATGTCCCATCTTCATGAAACTGTCACAATAACCTAAAAAGGTGGGTGCTAATTCTCTTCCACTCCCCTTCTACTTCTGTGACTGACAAGTCTTTCATAGGATCATTGCTTTTCTCCCATTGACCGGTTACCTGGTGTCTAAGACCACTTGGGCACAGAGCTCTTCAGATCTCTATTCTAATCCCCAAATGAAATGTCCTTCTGTCTATAGGACATTAAAACAAACACTAAACACTTGTCTCACCACATAATCTCATGCATTGTGTGTTCAGGATCTCCAAACAGGGGAGAGCAAAGACTGCTGTGCGTGATGCTGCTCTTAACTCCCATGGCAGCCATAGCTCTCATCAATCCCATTATCCCTCCTACCCAGCACTTGCAGTGATTCCACCTAAAGCATCCTTGCTCTCCTTCGGATGTGTTTTGTCACTTCATGGTTTATAAGTCAGACCGTTGGTCCACAGTGAAGTGATGCTAAGAGATGATGCCGACCTTCAGATGGGACAGGGAAGGGCCTATGCATCACTGAGGGCCGGGCCCTTAGCAGGAAGGGAGCAAGTGACCCATAGATACCTGTTCTGTTGAGAGCAGGTCATTACAAGAACAATTCCCTGAATCCTGTTTTAAGAAGCAATCTTTTTTTTTTTTCAGACATACTCCCACTGCTAGGATTTCATCACAGTCATGTTCTCAGTAGAGCTGAGCCAGTGCTTGCCTTGCCCTTCAATTTCCAGAATTTCCAGCTAATTAAACGCTTTTCTTTATATTAGTAATCAGCCTCACATGTTTTGTTACAGCAATGAAAAACAAACTAATATAACCCTCAACATAACTGGCATTCCTGGTAGTAACTACTGCTAACTGATAAAAATTAATATAAGAGAAGGAAATCATTCACCGTCCTGAGCTGACCATTCCACCCTGTGACTGACTTACTGGATGTAAGCTCTAAATTTTAGCATCTGAAGCATGGCCCAATGATTGTAACAAACCATTCTGAGTCTGATTTCACTAGACTTATGCACAGGAGTGCCTGAGCCAAATACAAGGGAACCCAGTAAAACTATTTTCCCTGCCATACAGAGGAACAAATCAGAACTTTAATTGCCAGAAATGTCCTAAGCACTGGGAAGAAAAAGACCAGTAAGATTGGGACCCCCCCACCAAAGAGTATTGGGAAATGAGACAATATGGGCAGAGAAGAGCAAGGCCGGGGTGCAGATGGTTAGACAGGGGGTTATGTGGGGAATGGTGAGGTTCAAGATGCAGTCTTCAGAGGGTGTTCCAGTGGGAAAACAGTCCAAGGCATCAAGAGAGACTCCAGACAGATCTACTGCTTGCTGGTGAGAGGATGGGTTACTCAGCCTCCCTGGGTTTCAGTTTTCTTATCTGTAAAATGAAAGGGGTTGTGTCTACATGGCTCCTCCTCTTACTAGCTGTGGGACTGGGCCAGTATCTCAATGCCTCTGAGTCCGCACTCTCATCTGTAAGATAAGTTAGTAGTGGAGCTTTTACCTTGCAAGTCTACCATAAACACGGAGTCAGTTTACAGCGCTTACCGTGCTTTGGCCACTTACCTGAGTGTGAAAATGCCAACACCTTAGCAATGGGAAAAGCTATAAGAACATCTGATGACCAAAAATTAATCAAAGGCAAAGATGTAGTGAGCCCGATGTGCTCTGATGGTCAGACCATAATCTTTGGCTTTACCCCAGCCTTGGTTCTGAACACAGGTCACCTGAGCTTTGCCATCATGTCCTCACAATGCCAATAAACCCTTCCTGTAGCATCTTAACGCAGATTCAAGACTATTTTATGTTGTGAACTATAGTTTTTTTTTAAAGTGAACATGATAAGTTTCCACTCTTATAGAAATATCAATTACGAAAAATAAAACCTTTTAAATAATTCTCTACTATCATTCTTTACTATATCATGTCTAACTAGTCTATCTTTTTTAATTAGGTATTTTCTTCATTTACATTTCCAATGCTATCCCAAAAGTCCCCCATACTCTCCCCCCCCCCCACTCCCCTACCCACCCACTCCCACTTCTTAGCCCTAGCGTTTCCCTGTACTGAGGCATATAAAGTTTACAAGACCAATGGGCCTCTCTTTCCATTGATGGCTGACTAGGCCATCTTCTGATACATATACAGCTAGAGACACGATGTTAAAATATTTGATTTTAAAAAGTTGCAGCTTGTAAATGGAGAGAACCTTAAAACATTTCCACTAAAATCAGAGACAAGACAAGGCTGCCCACTCTGTCCCTATCTATTCAATATAGACCTAGAAGTTCTAGCCAGAGCAATAAGACTAAAAGAGAGCAAGGGGATAGAAATTGTGGTGGAAAATGTAAAAATCAATCCACACTATACCTGGAAAGGCACCAGTGGGCCTTGTTCTCATCTCATGGAGACTCTCTAACCTGTAGGTCTGAAATTTCTCCACCCAGCCCACTAAATTCCCATGCGGGTCACTGCCACGCCAGCCCCACACTTCCAAATTCCCATGGCTAGATAGGGTGCCCCATCATTGCACTTTTTCTCTGGAACTCAGTCAAGTTGCTGTGTGAAGGAAAACACCACACAGTCTTAGTTTAGAATTAAAAGGCAAAACAATTGCTGGCTGAAGCAACTAGCATCCTAATAGTAAGCCATTCTAAGTTAAATCCTCTGGTAGCGGATCTCCATCCTCTGCTGTCCCTGTGTCTGACCCGGAAGTCCTGCCTACTCACCCAGGAATTGGTTTCTTTATTAGAAGGGTCACATGAAGTCCCGAGTATGTGATTCACTCCTTGGCCCAGGCAGGCCCTCTTGGGGAAGCAGAATTACCATCAATATACAAACAGCACCAGGGATATCTATAACAATAAACTGGAAAGGAAGAAGTCAAAGTATCGCTGTTCTCTGATGATATGATAGTATACAGAAGCAACCCCAAAATTCTGCCAGAGAACTCCTACAGCTGATAAACACTTTCACAAAGTGGCCAGATACAAAAATTAACTCAAAGAAATCATAGCTCTCCTTTATACAAGTGATAAATGGGCCAATAAAGAAATTGGGGAAACAACACTATTTATGATAGCCACAAATAGTGTAAAATATCTTGGTGTAACTTTAACCAAGCAAGTGAAAGATCTGTATGACAAGAACTTTAAGTTCTTGAAGAAAGAAAGAAATTGAAGAAGATATCAGAAGATGGAAAGATCTCCCATGCTTATGGATAGGTAGAATTATTATACTGAAATGACTATCCTACCAAAAGCAATCTTCAGATTCATTGCAATCACCATCAAAATTTCAATACATTTTTTTATAGACTTTGAAAGACAATTCTCAACTCTTACATGCGTTCGAGACCGGCCAGGAAGAACACAACAAACAGGAATCTTCTGCGGCAAAGCTTTATTGCTTACATCTTCAGGAGCCAGAGAGCAAGAGAGCAAGAGCTCTATTGCTTACATCTTTAGGAGCCAGAGCGCAAGAGAGCAAGAGTGCAAGAGCAAAAGCAAGAGCAAGAGAGAGCAAGAAAGCAAGAAAAAGAACAAGAACAAGAAAGCAAGAGAAAGAATGGCAAAACCCCGTCCCTTTTAAGGAGAATTATCCTCTGCCTAGGACGTATTACTCCCTGATTGGCTGCAGCCCATTGGCTGAGTTGTCGTCACGGGGAAGGCAGAGCACATGGGGTGGAGAACTACCCTTGGCACATGCGCAGATTATTTGTTTACCACTTAGAACACAGGATGTCAGCGCCATCTTGCAACGGCGAATGTGAGGGCGGCTCCCCACACTCAACGTCATATGGAAAAACAACAGCAGCAGCAACAACAACAAGAAGAACAACAAAAACTCAGGATAGCCAAAACAATTATGAACAAGAAAAGAATTTTAGGAGGAATCACCATCTCTGACTTCAAGTTGTACTACATAGCAATAGTGATTAAAACTGCATGGTATTGGTACAGAAAGAAACTTGTTGATCAAGGGATTGAATGCAAGACCCCAAAATAAATCTCCACACCTATGGACACTTGATTATTGAATAAGCCAAAACTATACAATGGAAAAAAGAAAGCATCATCAACAAGTGGTGCTGGACTAACTGGATGTCTACTTGTAGAAGAATGAGAATAGGTCCATACTTAACACCCTGCACAAAGCTCAAGTCCGAGTGAATCAAGGACCTCAACATAAAATCAGATACACTAAATCTCATAGAAGAGAAAGTGGAAAATATCCTTGAACACATTGGTACAGGAGGCAATTTTCTAAACAGAACACGAATAGCTCAGGCTCTAAGACCAACTATTGATAAATGGGACCTCATGAAACTGCAAAGCTTCTGTAACGCAAAAAGACACTGTCAACAGGACAAATCGGCAACCTACAGATCTTCACCAACCCTTTGTCCAACAGAGGGCTAATATCCACAATTTAAAAAGAACTCAAGAAGTTAGACACCAGCAACCCAAATAACCCAATTAAAAAATGGGGTACAGAACTAAACAGAATTCTCAACATAGTAATTTCTAATCCTTAGTCATCAGGGAAATGCAAATCAAAACAACTCTGAGGTTCCATTTTATACCCATCAGAATGGCTAAGATCAAGAACTCAAAAGATAACACATGCTATCTTTTAAGGATGTAGAGCTAGGGGAACACTCCTCCTTTGCTGGTAGGAGTGCAAACTTGTACAACCACTTTGGAAATCAATTTGACCCTTTCTCAGAAAAGTGGGAATATTAGTTCTACCTCAGCTAGTGGACCCAGCTATACCACTCCTGGGCATACACCCAAAAGATGTTTCAACATCCCACAAAGACACTTGCTTAACTATGTTCATAGTAGCTTTATTCATAATAGTTAGAAACTGGAAGCAACCTAGATGTGCCTCATCTGAAGAATGGATAAAGAAAATGTGGTGCCAGGCATTGGTGGCACATGCCTTTAAGCCCAGCACTTGGGAGGCAGAGGCAGGCAGATTTCTGAGTTTGAGAACAGCCTGGTCTACAGAGTGAGTTCCAGGACTGCCAGGGCTATGCAGAGAAACCCTGTCTTGGACCCCCCCCCCAAAAAAAAGTGGTTCATTTACACAATGGAATGGCATCATGATTTTTGCAGGCAAATGCATGAAATTTGGAAATATCAAAGGTAACAAGGTAAACAAGAAGGAAGGCACAAGCAAAGATTTTTGAATCTCACTTAGAAGGGGAAATAAACTAGTCATAAGAGGCAGATGAAGAGGGAATTGGGAGAGAAGGAGATGGGGAGAGTAATGGGGGGGCAGGTTCAGGATCAAGTGTAGGTAAGGACAAGAGAAATGACTAGATGGCCACAAAAATGAATGGAAATCTTCAACTTATGGGGCAAGGAGGTGGGGGGCATCTCCAGGACAAGACAGAGAGAGACCTGGGATAAAGGAGGAACCCAAGAATCAATGGGAGTGACCTTAGCTGTGACACTACATTGGGGATGTGGAAACTGAAGAGATCACCTCCTATAGCCAGGCAGGAACCCCAGTGAGGTCATAGAAACACCAACTTACCTGCAAAACTTTCAACCCCAAATTTATCCTGTTTACAAGAAATGCAGGCACACAGGATGGAGCAGAGCCTGAGGGAATGGCCCAAACAGACACCCATCCCAAGGGCAAGCACCAATCCATAACTCTATTAAAGATACTCTATTATGCTTGTAGACGAACCAAGTTGTTTTCTGAGAGGCTCCACCCAATAGCTGACTTAGACAGATACAGACACCCACAGCCAAACAGTGGATGGAGCTTGGGGACTCTTATGGAAAAATAGGAAGAAGGATTGCTGGCCTGAAGGGGATAGAAATTCCATAGGAAGACCAACAGAATCAATTAACCTAGACCCTTGGGGCTCTCAGAGTCTAAACCACCAATCAAAGAATATATACATCGTGGATCTAGACCTCCCCATACTTATGAAGCAGACATGTAGCTTGGTCTTTGTGTGGGTCCCGAACAACTGGAATAGGGGCATCCTAAAAGTAGGTGCCTGTATGTGGGATATATTCTTCTAGCTGGGATGCCTTGTCTGGCCTCAGTGGGAGAGGAAATACTTGCCTCGAAGACTCTTGAAATACCAGGGTGTGGGGATACCCAGGAGGGCCCCACATAATCAGAGAGGAAGAGGGGGGGGTGGGGGAAGGAATGTGGGAGGAGGAACCAGGAGAAGGGGAGACTGAGCAGGATGTAAAGTGAATAAGTAAAAAAAATGTATTTTAGTGAAAAAAATTGCAGTTTGAGTTACTGACTTGATTTTCACACACACACACACACACACACACACACACACACACACACATACATGCACACGCACGCACATGCACACACATACCATTATATAAATTTGGCTTGGGATTAGGACAACATTTTTGACAATTTCAAATATGGCCTTAAGCATACACCTTCCATTTCCCACTACATATTTATGCAAAGAGGTGTTCATTTCCTTAATGATTATAAAGTCAACATACCCATGAACTCTGAAAGATACTGAAGACAGTCCAGAGGTCCAAGCAGTAGAGATGTTTGGACTAAAGGTTTTAGGGATGCTAACAGTTTTCGCAAGAAACAAAGCTTTGATTAGGGACAAGTGACCTTCTCACGCTTTATGCAGATGATGCACCTCTGTGACTCCTCTGCACCACACATTGGTGTCCCCCCACCCCACTCCCGCAGCCTTCCCTCCTCTCTGGTGTAGCTGATGCAGGGGTGCTGGCTGCTAATCAGTGGGGCAGCAGGGGGCAGGCTTCAAAGGAAAAAAAATCAACTTACTTGGTTTTTGGGTTTTTTTTTTTGGCAGGGGGGCGTGAATCTGTGGCTACGTATGAACATGAACATGGTGCTCGCAGAGAGGAAAAGAGTCAATAAGGTGGTGTTCCTGACCTAAATTATTCCATGTGTCAGGCATCACGGAACTGAACACATTACTAAATGGAAGGTATAGAAGAAAAGCCAAATCTTAGGGAAAAAGAAAATCCACTATGGATAGAGTACAGAGGGTCAGCTGAGACTCGACGTTTCCCTCTAAGACAACACAGATGCTTCTGACTAATGCTCTGAAGACAACTAGGGCTGAAAGACAAAACAGCTGTCCAGCAAGGAACTGCCCCACTGGTCTGAGTATAATCTCTACTCTGAATGGAGAAGCCGCTTTTTCTTCTTAATTGGGAGGTAAGAGGAGGCATGAATGGATGATGATAATGAGTGTGTGTGTGTGTGTGTGTGCATGCATGCATGCATGGGTGCATGTGTGTGTTATGGTGGCAAGCAGAGGAAATACATTTAACAGGAGCAAACCAAAGAAGACCTTCCAGGAATGAATTCCAACCTGTTTTGAGGCCCCAGACCTAGCAAGAGAAACCCTTACAGGGAGATCATGTCGGAAATCACTCTAAGGAGGCAGATGGCAGAAACTGAATTTTGTGCTGTGAAATCAACACATTCACCCACATTCAGAATACGTTTTTCTTTTGAAATGCCTATTATTATCCATCCTAAGTGAGCAAACAGGACTGTCCACAGAGCACAGGCAAAGTCACCTACGCTTTGTGACTAGTCAACTCATGGCATTTGGAGTCTGCTTTCTTGCCTCTCTCCTTAAATGCGCCTGTTTGGAGATGCAGGAGAATGCTCTTTGTTTACTACTGCCATGTGGACACACATTTCATCGCTGAGTCTTTTATTGTGCACCTTGGGGTCTGTTGTTACATCTGTGGGTTGAAAGCAGAGATTGTGCCTGAGTCAGAATTAAGAACAAATTAACATGCACAGAAGGAGACGATAAGAAATCCCATTAGGTTAATGCATGTTAAGTCACATCAATATGTATTATAATTAAAAAATATTTATTTTTAGCTATGTGCATGAACATTTGCCTGCATGTTTGTATGTGGTCCACCTTTGCACATGATGCTCTCATAGGCCACAGAAGGGCTTCTAATCACCTAACCTGGAGTTGCAGATGGTTGTAAATTGCCACATGGGTGCTGAAAACTGTCCTCTGCAAGAACAGTAAGTGCTCTGAGCCCCTGAACCATCTCTCCAGCCCCACATAGTGACTATTTTTAACTTAATTTCCCCTCTGAGCCTCTAGAAGAATATTGATGCTGCTCCCTGCTGAGAGTGCTATAGGCTGCCTGTACCCGTGGATGTCCTCAGGTATTAGTTGCTTATCCCAGCAGCCACACTAGAAAAGCACTGCTATTAATTGTTTTGACAGACAAAGAAACTGAGGCACAGCAAGAACAATCACCCAGCCAACAAGTGAAGGGGGAAGGCCCCTAGTCAGGCAATCTGCCTTCATGTGCTTTGGTCTTAATCCTTGGGGTAAACTTCCTACTCCTCTTTCTTTTGTTTCTTTAACACAAAAATTTACACAGTTCTACCTCTCAGAGAGTCTCTTTTAGTGTTTGGTCTGGGAGCCTAAGGCCTGACACATCCCAGTGACAGAGTTCTATGTCTACCTTTCAAACCAAAAGGTTTCTTTTTAGATTTCTTCTAGAGCCATTTCTCCAAGGGATCCAAGAAGTTATTTACCTTTCACCACAATAATTAAATTCATGATAAGAAATATAAACATCATAGAGAAAATCAAACAAAATAAACTCTTGCGGTATTTTCCTAGAAGAAATTTGCATCTCTATCTAGAAGGTCTCCATGCATGGCTTGTGCATTCTCACACAGGTAAGGACACATGCCTTTTTGTGGTCTTTCAAAATTATCTACTGAGATCTACTAAGAGCTAGGCACTGGGGAACAGTTGGAGAAATATAGACAAAGATCTCTCTGTGGTCATGAAGCTCACATTCCTGAGGGAAAGATGGACAAAAAAAAGAATGAATGAATAAGCCAGAGATGAACTGGAAAAGAGGGAAGGGGCTTGGAGAATTTGGTATTTGTAAATAAGAAAAGCCCTTCCACAACAGAAAACACCGGAGCCAACGCTTAGGACTGAAAGGAGTGAACCAGCAAGGAGATTACGTGGAGGCCCTAAGTCAAGGTGCTTTGCTCTGAAGAACTCAGGGAAGGTCTAAGTAGATTAAGTGAGCAGGGAATGAGAGGAGATGGGCTTAATGGAACAGTATCAGATTCCAAGGATCTTAGGAGTTTTGATTACCACGTGAGATATATAGAGCATCAGGGAGCTTTATGTCAGACATTATACAGGATCATAAGGCAGCTTTGCATCAGACAGTGTACAACACCATAAGGTAGCTTTGCATTAGAGACTACAGGTCCATGGGGAAGCTTTACCTCAGAGAGTATTAAGGAGCTTTGCAGACAACACCAGCATGATGACTGAGGTTTCACATGTGACTGAAATACTCCTACATGCTGGGAATTATCTACTAGTTCTCCAAAACTTAATATTTCTTCAGCTGTGTGGCAGTCCATGATGCAAATGTAACTTTTCAAAAGCAGCCCTTGGGGCTGGAGAGATGGCTCAGTTCGTAAGACTATTTGGCTGCTGCTCTTCCAGATGACCTGAGTTAGGTTCCCAACACCCATATCAGGTGGCCTACAACTGCTTGCACCTACAGTTTTGGGAGATCCATTACTCAACCTGGTACCTGCACATATGTGGCATATACTCACACAGACACAGAAGCCTACACATAAAAATACTTTTAAATGTAAAAGGCAGTTCTTGACTGATATTGTGTCAAATTGCAAGATTTTGCTATTACACATAAAATTAGATATCCTTTGTCTGTACAGATGAACAACTTTGGAGGGTGTATCTACAGAGTAGGTTCCCAGAGGTGATACTGTCAAATCAAAGGCATATTTGGAAAACCCTCTTCAAAGAAGTGTTCCTGCAAACACATATATGAGATGAGGCTCACCAATGGTTTATGTGCGGTATCTGTTTCACACATTCTTATTAGGATTGTAGGTTCTAGTTTTTAAAATTCTAATATTTTCTCTCCAAGTTACTAAGTTACTTTAATTTTCCATTTCTTCAAGGATGATATTTAATGTCTTCTCTTATGTTCATGGGTCATTTATATTTGATCATGTACTCTGCCTATTTAAATTTTGAAACTTTTTCTTATTGATTTGTAAGAACTGTTCAAATATTATGAAACTGATCCATATTTTTGTTTTCATTAATTATTTATTTTATTTATTTACATCCCAAATGTTTCCCCCTCCTAGTCCCCCCTTCCAGACTTCTTCTTCCCTTCCCCTCCCCTTTCCCTCTGAGAGGGTCCCCTCTCCCCTGCATGCCTCTTCTCTGGGCATTAAGTCTCTACAGGATTAGACATACCTACTCCACTGAGGCCAGACAAGGCATTCCTCAGCTACATATGTGCCAGGAACCTCAGACCAGCCTGTGTACGCTCTTTGGTTGGTGACTTAGTCTCTGGGAGCTCCCAGAGGTCCAGGTTAATTGACAGTATTGGTCTTTCTATAGGGTTGCCATCCTCTTCAGTTCCTTCAATCCTTCTCCTAACTATCTGATAGGGGTTCTTGATCTCCTTCCAGTGCTTGGCTGTGAATATCTGTACTTGTCTCAGTTAACTGCTGGTTGAACCTCTCAGAGGACAGTCATGCTAGGCTCCTGTCTGCAAGCATAACATGGCATCAGTAAAAGTGTCAGGGTTTGTTGTCTGCCCATGGGATGGATCCCAAGTTGGGCTGGCCACTGGTCGTCATTCCTTCAGTCTCTGGTCCATTTTTGTCCCTGCATTTCTTTTAGGCAGGAACAATTTTAGGTTGATAATTTTGAAGATTGTTTGGTGTCCTCATACCTCCACTGAGGGCTTTGTCTAACTACTAGATGTTCCATCTCCCCACTGTTAGGAATTTTGGCTAAGGTCACCCACATTGAGTCCTGGGAAACTCCCCCATCCCAGGTCTCTGGGACTTTCTAGAGGTACCTCCCATCCCCTACCCCTGGCAGGTGCATATTTCGATTCATTCTCCTGGCCCTCTGGGCTTCTTTCCTGACTCCCTGCATACCTGGCCCTATCCCTTTTTCCCTTCCCTCTCTCCTCTCCCACTCAGGTATCTTCCTCCCTCTGCTTCCCCCTTCTAAATGGGATTGAAGCATCCTCACTTGGGCCTTCCTTCTTGTTTACCTTCTTATGGTCTGTGGACGGTATCATAGGTATTCTGCACTTTTTGGCTAATATCCACTTATCAGTGAGTACATAACTTGCATGTCTTTTGGGTCTGGGTTATCTCACTCAGGATATTTTCTAGTTTCATCCATTTTGCCTGCAAAATTCATGGTGTTCTTGTTTTTAATAGTTGAATAGTATTCCATTGTGTAAATGAACCACACTTTTTTCTGACCCATGTCTTTATAATATCTGTTTGAGAAATGACTGGAATATAAAAAGACTATGTATATGGTTTGGGCGTTGTGTGTGTGTGTGTGTGTGTGTGTGTGTGCATGCCTGTGCTATAAACAGTGTCATTTATGCTTCTAGACTAGAAATGTATTTTAATTTATTGTTGTTTTCTTTATTACTTTTGGCTTTGCATACTGTCTTCCCCCTTGGGCTATTTTAACGACTTTGGTTTTATATTTAAATTGTGGGCCCACAGAGACTTGCCTTGGCCTGGAGAGTGAAGGAGGGGGCTAACATAGCTGAGATTTCTGATTGCTGTTTTCAGTCGTGCTGTGGTGGGATAGTAAAGCGACACAATCTGAGGCAAGATGCCCTTAGGGGTTTCTCGGTACAAACACGTTTTATTTTACTACATAGTCCGAGTTGGCTTCAAACTCAATATCCTCCTGCGTCAACTCCTGAGCGTTGGGATAACTGGAGTGTACCAACACAGGGCTGTTGCCCTCGTGTTTACTAAAGATTTCAGACATGGAGAATGCCCAGGGCTCTACAAGTTGCTCTCCTATACCGGAACCATGTTTATATTGAAGCCAGAGAAAATGTGCTTTAAAAACTGTTCTTTTTCTAAATATCTCAGTGAGAAAACAGGAAGAGCTGGGAAGAACTTGAGGTTGCTAGCAGGACAGTCCTTCACCTCCGCAGTCAAGTCTGTGCCTTTAATTCAGCTGGTGCATTGAACAAGCAACCCCGGCATCTCTGCCATCTTTAGGAATTGACAATCTCGGGGGGCAACACCAACACGGGATGCAGCTTCTGAGGGTAGAGATTTCAGGATCAGCAGGGTTTTCTTTTTTATTCTACCAGCTTGAAGTATGTCCTCAAAACAATATATCTACTTTTCTTTCTTTCTAAAAATAATGTATTTCTTTTTATGTCATGTGCATTGATGTTTTGCCTGCATGGGCATTTGTGTGAAGGAGTCAAAGGGAGTTGGGAGTTGCCGTGTAGGCTCTGGGAATTGAACTTTGATCTCTCCAGTCTAAACCTACTTTTTAACTCAATCTTTATTTATCTTAATGTCAGAAAAGGATTAAAAGTTTCTCTATTACCTTTAATAATTAAGCCATGGATGGAAGTGCAGTTCCCCTACTTCAGCAGGGAGCCAACTGTTGAACAAGCAAAGTTCTAGCTGCAGGGAACGCCTGGCTCCTCAACCCAGAAAAAAGCCCACTGCTGCTGAAGGACCTCTGACCCAACACGTGGCTGGGTGCTTCCTAAATAAACATTTGTTGAATATAGCCATTAATAATAATAATAAAAAAGAAACCTCTCAAGTCTCCCTCTTCAAAAGAAACAAGAGAACAAAGTGCAACTTTTCAACCCTGTGTCAAAGGAGCCATCAAGACTCTCCTAGCTAAATCAATAGCGGGACTTCCCGCCAGAGCAGGGGAGGGAGGCATTTCCCAGCATAGTCAGCATTGCTTTGGTTGGAGTGTTTATTAAGGGCATGGCGAAGCCAGTGATAAAATAATATACACAGTTTCCACCTCAGAGAACACCACATCCTAGCTGTAAAGGTGCTGGGGAAAAGCTCTGTCAACGGAAACATGATTGAGTTCAAGATGGTTTCGAAGTCCTCTTCAAGGGCTTACAAGTACCTCTGAAAGAAGTCAGGGTTAATGGAGGATGGTTTCCTCTTTAGTCCTGGGCTGGACACTGTTAAAATCAACCCAAAACAAGCCATTGGTTTTAAGATAGTGAGTGTAGACTTCTTCAGTTTTAAAAGCTCAGAGCCTTGGTTAGGAATTAGATCACTTCTTTCCATATTTCATCTCTTAAGAAGATGGGCAGGAGGCTCTCGTCCATGCCAGGCTTTCTCTAACGATGCTGCCAAGCCTAGACCACATGGCTTGACATCTTATCTCCCTCTTCTCTCTTGTGGTCTTCACACACTATCAAAATCAAGCTCCTAGGTCTGAAATTTTATGATACTATCTTATACTCTTCCAGAATGAATGGCAGATATATTTGCTTTCTCACGTCTCCTAGACGCGTCAATTCTTTTCAAAGAATTGTCAGGATAGATGCAATTTGAGCTTTCTGTGGAAGTTCTTGGTTGATAGGTTCTGCCCATTGGTGACCATTTCTTCTTCAGTCTATTGTAGAGAGAGGGTCGTCCAGGTCAACGTTTCTCATTGCTTACACAGCTTGCAATAAACTCAGTGAGACCTCCCTAATCCTGCCTTGCCCTAACCTCAATAAACCCTAGCAGAGGATCAACATTGTAGGCCACAGGAATGTGGCTTCCTGCATTTCTTAGGGAGATTTTGAGCTTTTTGAAGACTGTGTTAAATTAAAAAAAAAAAAAAAAAAAAGCTTTGAATGCTTCTGTTTATCAAATGTTAACCACACTCAACTCTGCCTTTTGCTTAGAGCCCATTATTAATTTCTCATCATAATTAGAATTTACTGAAGATATTATTCCAATGGTTCCCAAGACTCTATCTTGAATGCTTCATGGGGGGGGCGGGGGGGGGGGAGACAGGGGGATAGTAAACTACAATAACCTTTAAATACTTATCTATCAACTTTCTATCTATCATCTTTGACAGGCATTTATATCCAGGAAATCAAGAGAGGAAAAGAAAGGATCTATTATTATTTACATTTTTATCATGTTCTATTCATTTTACCTTTTTCTGGTCTTCCTTTTGTCTTTTGACAAACCCACATTCTTGTGTACGTGAGGCAAGCATCCCACTGCTGAGTTCATCTTCGTCCTGCACGGCCTCTTCCCACTTTAGTCCCATCCTCAGCAACCACTGATTGTCTTGCTGTCACTGTTAGTTGCTATCTGTTGTTTCCTTCTCTGATTCAGCACAAGCCTGAAGCCTGCCATGTTGTAGCATATATCAATGGTTTATCCCTTTTTACTAAACTTTAATTAACTGGCTAACACTATAGTGTATAAAGGTACCTCAATGGCATATCCATTTGCCTACATTGATAGAGCATTGAGTTTGTTTTAGTGTTTGGGCAATTCTTTTGATTTATTCATTAAAGAAAGAAAAATAAAAAGAAAGTGAGGTCCTGTTAAAACTAGAAAACAACTAGGGTTAGACTCTAGCATGTAAGCCATACTTTGGAAAACCTGTTCCTACAGAGATCTGATGCGCATTTCTTCCCCTCCTCTACTGGAGCAGAGCACAGTGGAGAGGCAAGATCAGAATAGGGAAATGATAAATATCCTTGAATTGTGTCAAGAGAAAAGCCAACTACAACCAACTCTACCTAGTCCTGATGGGCCATAGCATCACAGTGAGAATCTATATATCTGGGTAAAAGGATAAAAGAGGGTATAGTATGATAATGGCAGGGGCTATTAGTCACTCACTGATTAAAATCGTTAAGTGACCCTGGGGGTAAAATGATGAGCCAAGTAATGAGAGACCTGTATTTATGAAAATAATGGTGGACACTTGTATATATGTGCACATCTGTATAAATTCACGTGGATACCAGAGGATAACCTTGGGTGTTATTTCTCTGATGCCAACTAACTTATTTTTGAGACAACTTCTCTCATTGACCTGGAATTCACTATTTTGACTAGGTTGTTTCGGGAGTTAGCTTCCAGGACCCACTGTCACAATTTCCCCAGAGCTAGCTTCACAAGCATGCCATCATCGTGGCCTTGTGACATGGCATCGGAACATGGATGTTTGTTCCTTGTGCTTGCGTGATAAGTAATTCTGCAACCGAGATAGTTCCATAACCTTTGTTTACAGTATTAAGGGAGGGGACTGACCACCAGACAGGTATTTTACTTTAGTAAGCCCTGGTACAGAGTTATCTCTGAAAGCACAAAGTCCTACATTTGTACCAGCAAAGGTTGCCAAGCTTCAAATGTGAGCAGAGGTGAGGAGGGGTCACAAAGGGAACTAGAGGAGGTAGGGAAGAGGAGAGGATTAGAAACCTACTGTTCCAATTCCTTCCATGTCTAGGAAGACATGCAGTTAATCTGAAACTAGTCCTAGCTGCTTGGCTACAATGTCATCTCAGCACAGGTGAGTCCGTGCTAGTTATTTTGTCTAATGTTCTTTATTACAACACCGTTTACATGCTAACTAAAGTAACATAAATGCTCATAGATGAGGGTGTTTGATGTCTCTAGTAAGAATGTATATTTTAACTGTGCCTTGTAAGTGTTAAACATCTTATTTAATGTACCTAATACCAAATTATTTTATAGAGGATGAATCTGGTCCTTGGGAAGTCCAATGACAAAATTCTGATTAAATTAAATTAATCTGAATTACTTGGAGTTGGTAGTGGTGAGCTTGAAGGACAAGTTCAGAACTCAATCCACAGACCCAGAAAGCTGAAGTCATCAAAGTCATGATGGTTAGAAAGGTTAGCAGCAGAGGGGACTGGGGTGTTATAGCAGGTTTCCACACAGGCTGCCCAATACCTGCCCCTTCCCTGCTTCTTAGCCCATCTCAGCTGCATCCAGGATTCTCTTCCTCCTGACAGTCACAATCTTCAGGGAGAGAGATCCCATTTCCGGCTCAGAAATAGGTCTAACTGGTCTAAGCCAAACACAGAAGCCATATCCTACTTGATAATGGACAGTTATGTTATGAGCCTATGATACAACTCTGGTCACAGAGACTTGAGAGAAAGTCTGCTGGGAGCTTATGGTTAAGGTTCCTTTAGAAACCTTTTTGGAGGGAGTGAATTTTGCAAAAGAACTTTTTTTGTTGTTTTTTGTTTTGTTTTGTTTTTTTCAAGACGGGGTTTCTCTGTATAGCCCTGGCTGTCCTGGAACTCACTTTGTAGTCCAGGCTGGCCTCGAACTCATTTTGATTCCCTGTATGTCCTTGCCATTGGATAGGACAACCTCTCCTGAATTGCTACCATCACCTGTGACTGTAGGAACGGAAATGTGGCCAGGAAGCACTCGAGATGGAACTGAGGAGATGCACGGATCTAGACTCCTGAGGCATACATTGCCTTAGGCTTAATAAACAAGGAGAATTAATTATAAAGCATCTACCTACAGTCAGAGTTCAGTCTTCTAGATGCAACAGCTCTAACATCCTAATTAAAAAGATCTCTTTTAACACTAACAAATCTAATGTTTTATTTGCAAGGTTATAAAATCCATTGTGGCAGTATTAATTAGAAATCCTACTTCTACTAAGACATAACTGACAGGATATGTTTAAGATGTAATGCCTTAAAGACTATTTATAGGTACATATTATCCAACACTATATATCCCATCATGGTTGGGGCTGTTTCTGTGTCTGGGTATGAGACATGGCAGTATGTTCTTTTTCTCTCTCCATCTCTGAGCAGCACTGGTACTTAGAGGTTATATTTGGGGAAGGAACTAGGAAGACACAGTTTGGCAAGATAGGACCAACATGAATACCCTAGAAGGGGTGAGCAAGAGTCTAGGCTGTGGACGAGAAGACTCAATGGAGTACCTTAGCCCAAGTCCTCGATGAGAAGCCCAGGGTGCCAAAGCAGGATCAAAAATACAAATGTCAGGGACATTTAATTCAGCCTGAATCAAGAAAGAAGTATGACCTTATTAAAAATTACATCTGCATTACAACAAGGAGACTGGCTCTTGATACACGATCTGTCCCTAGAAGTATGTGGCTATTTCTTCTCAGTTAACAGTTCCCCCTGAAGAGAAGGGGAACACTGTAAGACTCAGGCAGCTACTGAGATTTAGGAGGCTCAGAAAAGTTCACAAGGCTCCTCCCCTTTATTCCATCATGAAGGGAAGCCGGGGCAGGGATCTGGAGGCAGAAACTAAAGCAGGATAGGGAGAAACATTACTCACTGACTTGCTCTCCGTAGTTTGCTCAACCTGCTTTCTTATACAACTCAGGGCCTCCTAAACAGAGGTGGCATTGCCCACAGTGGACTGGGCTCTACCCATATTAATTGTTAATCAAGAAAATGTCCTACAGACATGCTCACAGGCCAGTCTGATAGGGACTGTTCCTCAGTGGAGTTACCTTCTTCCTAGGTGACTCTTGTTTATGGCAAGTTGACAATAACTAACCAGTACAATATGGTTATAAATGGTAAGTAATTTCTGAGAGGAGGAGATGGACTTTAATGGAATTTCCTGCCAGTTGGGCATGAAGCGCCAAGGGATGCAGCTCTCATTAGTGGTTACCATGCTGGAGTCAGCTTTTGGTGATGTATCTGTGTTCTAGTCACTTAAGTTCCTGGAATTAGCCCCAGCTAACTCTCTGATTTAGTAAGTTAGACTGGTAGAATCATTTATTTATATTGTCACTTGCCCTATCTGGGGTAAAGAGATATTTGATCATGCCTTCCCCAGGAAGACTTAGGCAACACAAATGTTCTGGCAGTGGGTCTTCTCATTGAGGACCCACTAACAGCTATTGGCTGATAGGTGTAGACTATGAAGGTGAATGTAGTCTAATTCCAGACCATAGCACTTTTCAAGTTTACTATAGGTAGACAACAGGTAAGGAGCTATTCACCTATGTGACAGTGACATTGCAGTGCATGTAAATTTCTGTGGTGGTTCTATGGAGAGCTTGTGTAAACTGCCTTGGGTGGTGAGAAGATAATATATAGTTTGTATTTACAGGATATTGAATAAGGATTTGGAGTTTTTCTGTGACAGGGTCAAATAGCAACACTGGGAAATTCAGTGAATAACAAACTCTTTAAAAAAGGTCTTTAGGATCTTCTCCAGCTTACAAAGGAAGACAAACATAGTGTAGATTGTAAAGTATAAGACACACAGAGTATGGACATGAATACAGTGGACTGCTTAGATAGAGCCTGGGGGTGCATGGAGGAAGATGCTTTGTCTGAATGGATGATGTCTGCACCTCAGGCTTAGTGGGTAAAGTAGAGAGCAGAACTCTTTAATATTTCCAGGCAGAGGCTTGGAGTTGGACACCGAAGACACACACCTCATAGGTAGGTACGGCTCTCCAGTTTTTGACTAAGTTTGCTTCCAAATGAAAAACTTGCTACTCTTAACGTTGGTTAGTCTCTTTATGTGGACTGAGAAATGAGAATGCCCCCCAGGCTTACAGATACTTCTTGGTTCAATGGTGGGAATTTAACCAAAGCCTATGACTCCAGATCTAAATTAGAAATCTATTTGAGAAAGGTAGATGAGGTTCAGAGGGGAATTGTCTCTTGATTTTTTAAAAGGAAGGTTGTGGAGCCATGTGCAACCCAAGGTCTAAGAAGCAACTCTCTGTGACCCATGAGAAACAGGGTGGCAAGCCATTCTAGCAGACAGCTCCTTTCCTCATCATGAACCTAGAATCCATAGGAAACCAGTCTGGAATATAATTGCTTGAAGACACACCATAGTTGTAGCAATAAGTTGTGATGTGAGAAGCTAGGAAACTCTGGAGAAGCAGTTACTAGTTTTTGTCCTAGGTTTTCTGAAGGGGGATGAGTCTCTGGAGAAGTTGCCTAATTTCTGAGTTTATCAGTCTCATTTGTAAAAGACACAGTTATGTAGACCACATAGGATATCTATGGGGATTCTATGGCTCAGTGAGACTCATGTCTAGCTATTTACTGAAGGCAGTACTAGCCATGTGATTGGGCTCATTAATTATAACCATCATGATTGTCTTATTCTCAAAAATAATGTAGGTCAGAAAATGAGTTAGTAGCTTGGTCTTAATGGATTTATTGGTCAGCAGCAGATTCAATATATATGAATGTACTGGGCATGAATGGGAAAATTCCATCTCCTTTCATGAGATTACTGTCTCCAGAGAAGATACAGGGATAATCTAGTAAACAATTGAGTGTGGTGCACCTAGAGTAAAGATCAGAGCTACGAAGAACTAAGCAACACTGTTCAAAACATGAAAACTTGTGCTGTGAATGAGAGTGCTGGCTTAGCCTAGGTATCTGGGAAAAGATGTCAGTTCCTGAAGGCTAACATGAGGTCTATGTTGAAGGTCACACTGACAGGGTGACTTCGTATCCCATAGAGTCACATGCTTAAAATGTCTTAATGAAGTCAGGTTCCAGACACATTGGCTCCATCATCTCCAAGGCCCTCATACTTTTTATGTGGGGCGAGTTGAATGACTCATTCACTAAGCATTTTGGCAGAACCTTCAACTGAATTTATTTTTAGATGTGAATTCATGTATGAAAAAAAATACATTTGGAGGGGCTGGATGAATAATGGGAGATCAGAATAAAGAAGTAAATGCAGTCTCAAATAGCAGCTCATAGTGATAGAGTAGGACTGTCTGTGATTTACAGAGTATGTGAAGCTAAAAGAAAACAAAAGAAAAATATTGTATTGTTCAAAGTCTCACACAAAAAGGTTTCACTCATGAGGCAGGAGTAGGGAGACGGAGAGAGACACCAGAGGAAACAGTAAGTTTTAATATTTTAAATAACCATGTGAAAATCGTCATAGACTTGGTATCCCTTGCCCCTCAAAGGTTTATATGTTAAAGGTTTGATCCCTGGAATGGCCCTATTAGGAAGTGGTAGAACCTTTAGGGGAGGAAGCTGAGAAGGATCTCCTTAGAACACTGGGAACATGTGGTGTCCTAAGGTAATGTAAGCTCTACAAGTGGACTATAGGATCCTATATCTCTTTCTCTTCTTTCCTGACCACAAGGTTTCTGGTTCACTCCACCATGTCCTCTCTGCTATTGCCATCTGGCTTGTCTCCCTGAGGACCAAACCCATGCTTTAGTCTAATCTTGTGCTAGCCTTTCCAAAACTGTAAGTCCACTTTTTGCTTTTTTTCTTCATAAGTTAATCAACTCAGCGATCACATTATAGTGATAGAAAGCTGACTAACGGAGAAGTGAAAACCAAAACCCATTTTAGAAGCATTTGGGCAGCCTCGCTAGAGCCCAGGAGCACAAAGTAGCATCTGAGCAGAGGGAGAGATCACATCCTGCCGTTGGATTTGTAGTTTGACCCTGAAAATGTGCACTTTGGGTGACATAATTGTGTGGAGGGGTTTCCACAACAGGAGTGGGTGTGAAACATGGTAGTAAATTCTTAGGGATTTCACATGAATGTCTAAAGAGAAGAGGGGGAAACCTTTAATTTTAGCCCCATACTGTGAAGCCAAAGCTGTTAACTGCATGTACTTGACACTAAAAATACTTTAATACAATTGTGTCATCACTTCAAAGCCCATTCAAGGAAGCATTTCCAAGATTTAGCTCACATTCTTCTACTGTTATGTGGAGTTAAGTCCCTGGCTCAAAGCAAATTAATCATTTACTTTTCTGTAGGTGCCTAAGCCTCTACTCTGCCTTTGATTTTGAAGTCTGTTTGTTTTCTGTGAAGTGCCGCTTTCTCAGTCTCCTGCTGGGTTCCCTGTACCCTTCAGAATGTGGATAAGCCATCTTGCCCTCCTTTCTCTCTCTGTCTTCTCCTCAAGTTCATTGGATTGCTCCTCGTTCTTCTATTTTTAATTGTTGAGACAGGGTCTTTCTACGTAGCCCAGCTAGCCTTGAACTCATGACCCCTTACTTCAGTCTCATGCATGCTTGGAAGACCCGGTAAGTAGCATCAATGCCATGAGCACCATTGTCAACCTCCTCTTGAGCGGAGTCTCCCATTTCCAGATTTGATTTTCTGTGTTAGCCTTAGATAATTTTAAGGCCTTATCTCTCACTGTTGTGCCTGTTGGTTGTAGTGCTCACTGTATATTAGATGTGGGATTAAGCACATGAGACAATTTTTTTCATCAGTATTTGCTATGCAGCATTACACACAACCTATGTAGCCACCTCATGTGGCTCTCTAACACTTGCCTAAGTGACTAAGAGGCTCTGTTATTCTATTGATGATGTTACATACCTTATTTGATATCAATCCAATGCTAAGAGCTACAACCTGAATTTGAATCCTCTACTCTTATTTTAAAATGCATTTTCTCAAAAACAATGCTACAGGGTTTCACATACCCGTGTTACTTGGCATTCTGGCTTCGGTCTCTCTACAATATGCTGGCACATGTTACAATGAGTTGGAGGCATGAGTGGATTCCAGGGCTGATGAGGAGCCTAAGTTCCAGTTCTGTCTATGTTCTAGGAGACAAAGTTATGGTATCATCAGGACCATTGGGAGATCACTTAAAGAGAGCTGGTAGCAACAGGATGTGGGATGATACAAATTCAGTAGACTAGTAGCTACATAGGAAGACTTAGTTAGGAAAGGCTGTTTCTTCATTTGGGAAAAATTTGAACTGGAAACACAATGTACTCCTGCATATGAAAGAAACTGTGTTTCCTAAGAAAATGAAGAAATACTGTAAACTTTCTAGGGGTTACAGATCACAAGCCTCAAAATAAATTTCTAGACCCTTTTACTACCTCAATTCTGTCTTATTTAGGATCTCTGTGTATTTCTATTATAGTTCTCACTGCCCCATGTTTCAAAGGCAGTTAGTCACCACCACTACTGCCTCATCCCAGTCAAGACCTTAGGGTAGATCTAAACTATCTTCTTGGCTCAAGGTTTAGTGCTAGAACCCAGAGCTTCATCCAAGCAGTAAGCCTATACATTAGTGAATGAACACTAGCATGTAGGTAAGAAAGCAATCCTTGCCGGGCGGTGGTGGCACATGCCTTTAATCCCAGCACTTGGGAGGCAGAGGCAGGTGGCTTTCTGAGTTCGAGGCCAGCCTGGTCTACAGAGTGAGATCCAGGACAGCCAGGGCTATACAGAGAAACCTTGTCTTGAAAATCCAAAAACAAAAAACCAACCAAACAAACAACCCCCCCCTCCCCAAAAATAGAAAGCAATCCTTTCTAAAGTGACTGAACTTAGGAAAGACATTAGGAAATGTATGTGTTCTGGAGGCATGGCACATACTGCTTTTCTAGTGGGAATGGAATTCATTCGACATCTAGCAGATGTGCACAGACAGAATTTCAGAAAGAGTATGTCATAGCTGTGGGGTTTCTTCTTTTCTCCCTTTCTTCTGGAAAACACAAATAAAACTCCTTTCACTTTGATAACTGACCATCAAGGCCTTAATACAACTTGAAGTAGTATTTATTATTGAATTAAGCAAAATGGGCAGAGTCTTCACCCTGGAAATACTATTTGTGACTACTCAAGACAGCATTTGGTGATTGCGCAAATGATCAAGCATTCATATATTCATCCATGAATGAATATAAATTGAATGTCCAATGAGTTCGTGCAAGGGTTTAAGTAGGAAATTAGGGACATAAGTGAGAGAAATAGATATTGTCCATGTTCATGTTCTCTCCCTGGCTGTTATCAAGCGAGGGTCAAGAAATTTAAGCAAGGTTACAATCATGTTAAGTGTTCTGAAGGCGCTGGGTAGTACTGTGAACAGAGAATGGTGGAAGGAGGGGCATGGGATAAGCTGAAGGGATCCTGGGGATAGCTGGGTCTCTGAGTCTGCGGCTATGTGAAGGATTTGCTTTGAGGGTCTTAAGCACTGCTTTTGTATTATTAGGGAGTGTTCAAAGACAACTTTATAGGATGGAAAATGACGTAGAGGGCTGATAGGCAGTGTGAGCACACTTACTGAATGGCCTTTCATTGAACTTGGTGACAATAGGTAGCAATGAAGACAGGGATTTTTTTTCCTTTTTGCTGTTGTTGGAGGAGGGGGGATACTAGGGATTATGCAAATGAACTCACTTCCTCTAATTCTAAACAGAAGTCTGTGGGGTGAACCATGTTTTGGAGAAATACCTGTCAATGGCTAGAGGCAACAAGAAGTCCCTCGTGGAAGAAAAATATCACATCTAGCTCATCTGACCTCATCAGGATGCTTTGGCCTGATAAAATAAATGGACCTTTGTGATACCAGGGGGAAAATACATGATGTTAGAGTACTGATATAGAGCTTGATCCCTTTACACTTTAATCATATTCCCTTATTAAAAGATTTCAAGATACTGAGCAGTTTGCACTCATCCACTTATCCACTGAAAAGTTTTTAAAAATCAGGATGAGGTGGCTCACACAGGGAATCTCAGCACCTGGGAGGCTAAAAGAATTGCAGTGGGGTTGGCAAGGTAGCTCAGTGCGTAAAGGATTTGTCACCACACCAGATAACCTGTGTTAAATCCTCAGGACTCATATGGTGGCTGAAGAAAATAAATTCCAGAAGTAGTCTTCTGACTTTTACATGTGCCCTGTGGGATGTGTGTACACCCTTCCACAATATAAAAATAAACATAAAAAAAGAAAAACCTGAATTGCAATGAATTGAGGCTAGCCTAGGCTACATATGAAGTTTCATATAAGTCTGGGATATAGAGTGAGAACTTGTCTCAAAAATTTCTCAAAGGATTGGTATGGTATCCCACATATAGCAGGCTGAGGCAGGAGGATAGTCCTGAGTTCCAGGACAGCCCGGCGGGCTACTCAGCAAGTACTAGGTTAGCTTCAGCTAAAGGCAATAAGAATAACAAGAAGGTTTTTAAACTCAAGGCCCATTTTGGAATCATGATTTGATTGGGGCAGGGCTCTTACTTAGCTTTTGTATTCCTCATGTGTAGCTCTAGACTGGGACTTTTAAAAATTGATTCTATGAAGAAAAGAAAGAGAAAAAAAAATCTCGCTTGATAAACAGGGACATCAGACATCAGAAACAAAAACTCTAAAGGATTTGGTAACTTATAGCAGTAAGGAAATGGGAAGACATTGAGCCAAGTTTCAATCTTTTCTTCTTCAATTACCAGTTGATGATCTGATATGTAATTTGTATTTCTTTCTCCCCACCCCATTCCCATCCACATGTACAAATGCAGTAGATTAAGAGGTTATTGCTGGCCTGGTTATCTCTGGTATTTCCAGAGGTCTTTAGTGCAACCATGAAAATAAACACTGGACTGTTTCTAAAAATTCTTGCATTCTGAGAATTAGATGGTAGGTCCCAGGGAAACGTGATACACCCAGACTTGTGTGTCCCCACAGCTCAGTTTTGATTTCACAGGCCAGCACAGTTCTGGGTAAGCACTAGGAGGGTGAGTTATCGGCAGATAGTCTCTGAATCTAGAGGCTGACTCAGGAATACGGGGGCTCATAAAGATGTCTAAGGAGGAAGATATAGCACTGATGAATATATTCTGAACCAGGATCAGTGCTATGAGACAAATGCTTTGAGGAATTATTCACAGGGCAGTGGGTGTTTTCTTAGGCATTATAGATGCTGGAAGGGAAGGAAACTGGATGAGGGTCATAGAGACAGTGAGTCAAAGATCAGGCTGGCCCTTGACCAATGACTGTGAAGCCAAGGCCCTATTTTTTTTTTTTTTTTTTTTTTTTTTTTTGTGCTCTCTCTCCTGATTTAGACTCCTCTTGCAGCTTGGGCCCTCCCTGTCTTCCCTCTCAGAAGCACTGCCTTACATTTTGTTGCCAATCCAGTACTCACGTGTTCACTCTCAGGAGCCTTGGACTCTGACAAGTGTCACAAATACATGGGACAGCCAGGAATAAGGCAAATGATGTGGAAAAGCCCTTGAGCAACTGGAGGCCTTCAAACCTAGGCATGAAATCCTTTCTTCTTCCTCTCCAAACCCAAACCAGCACCTTGGACTTGGATTCTGCCACATGTTGTTCTCTTTTTCCCCTCAACCATACCCCTCGATTACTCTGCTTAATCTTTGATTCAGCCACTGAATCTTGGGTCTTTCTCTCTTCTCATGACCACTGCTTTAATCAGGGTTTTACTTTTCTTTTCTTCCTCTCTGACCTCTCTTCACTTTACTTGCCCTGTTTTCCCATTGCTACTTTGTATTGCCAAAGAGCCATCTTTAGAGCCCAAGCCTGAGAGTAACTATACACACCCCAATTGGTAAACTGAGAAAGTTCCCCCCACACCTACCCACCTATGGGCTAAGGGGAGACCTCAGCCTGGCTGAATCATTCTACTTCTGCAACCTTGTCTATGACATTAACCCCCCAACCCTCCATCTCTCTTGACCCATATTTTCGGACCTCTGAGTAGAAGGAGGAGTTGGAGAAAGAGAGATGCTACTTCAGCTCTTGTGCGCGCCCTGACTTGCCAGCAAGAACGAAGCTGCAACAGGATCCTTCTGCACATGTTTATTGGGAGAGCTTGATTGCAGAGGTGAAGAGACCCCAAGCCCAGAACTGGTGCTGCTTATATAGGCCTAGGAGAGGCGTGTCTCACACCCGGATTGGTTATGCATGGGTTATGCTTACCACCTCATTTGCATGACTACATCTGATTGGTTAACTTGTCTCTCATCTGATTGGTTAACTTGTCTCTCATCTGATTGGTTAACTTGTTTCTCATCTGATTGGTTAATTCTCAAAACCTCATGTTGGCAAAAAAACTTTACTGCCTATATATGCGTGGTGGCCAGTGGTAACCATCGCCACCCTGCAGCGGCACATGTGGCTTCCCCCATTCAGCTAGTCATATCTGTTGTCATTTCATAGTGGTATCCACAGTTTCATACATGGATAGCAGCTCTTGGGAAACCCCACTCTCAGATAGTCTGGTGTCAAATCCCTGTGGCCAAACTTCGTTGTGTTATGCAGAGCTCCAGCAATGTTTTTATTAGGTTTCATACCACCTAAGAGGTCATCTACATGGCTTGTTCCCTTGACCATCTTTGCCACTCAAGGAGCTTCATACATACTATGTCTACCTTGGGCTTTTGCCTGTTTCTGAAACAGCGTCAATACTAGTATCAAATTTTTCATCGATCAATATAGGTAACACCTGTTTCTTAGAGTGTAGTAGAAGAAAAGGCCTCAGAAAAGATCAAGCAATATATTATATTAGAAGAGCATGGTAGGGACCTCACTGGTGAGAATTTACATAACACAGAGATCACGAGTACATAGGGCAGTTGGTCCCCTATACCATGTGCTTACTGTATGTGTATAGTTATGCAGCTATCTACCTACTTATCCATCTATACATGTGTGTGCTTCTATGAGAGAAAACAGCATTCAGCTGGTATGGCACAGGACTAAATAAGTGAGGCATATGTGTACATCTGTATGTTCAGTGGTCCTATTCTCCTTTCTCAACTTGCCAGAGTCTATCTCACGGTTTGGAGCTTGCTGTAATGTCTCTTAAACCTTGAGTGTTCACAGTGAGCTTCTTGGACTAGCTGCAGCAGCAGCAGCAGCATCATTTCCTTGGAGCATGGTCTAAGTGCAGAACTTTGGTCCAACTGTAGATCCAGTGACCAGTCTATGCGTTTAAAATAAAAAAAGCCAAAGTGCTCTGAGAACTTGAGAAATGCTTGCCTATTCTGTAAATCTTTCTCTCACCCTCCTAGCAAAAAGAGAACAAAGCTCTGCTCACACACTTGACATTTCTTTAGTCTCTATCACATTATACCACCGACTATAAGGAGGTCTACTATTTATATGACATCTGTAAGCAGACGATTTACATTAATCAATTAACTCCTTCTTTCCCTTAGGCATTTCAAGCTCCAACTTGACTTCCTAGTATTCTGGACATTCAGTCTACCCACTTCTAGCAGCAAAATGTAAGCAGGAACTGGACAGGACTCCCTCCTCTGCCATCTCTTCTGCCTGAGATATAGCTATACTGTGGGAGGTGCAGCTCCTGCCACAGTGAAACCAAGTACAAACCAAGGATGGAATAATAATAATAAAAAAGGCAGTGGGGTGAGGGCAGAAACCTGGATCCCTGAAGGAATCTCTCTGATCCCAGCCTGCTTCTGTATACCCTCTTATGTGAGACAAACACAGCTCTGTATGGTTGTTCTTAACCAAGCTGAGTGTATTCCCAACCACTATGCTAATCACTCAGATGGACAAAGCAAACTTGAACTTTATTGAGCCTTCCTAAGGGTACTCAGGGGTAGAGCATAATAAGGGACCAGAACAACAGCTACCAGAACAACAGTTTTTGGATCACATTCTAGCTATCTCCCTATCTCTCTCTCTCTCTCTCTCTCTCTCTCTCTCTCTCTCTCTCTCTTCATATATACATGTGAACATCTGTATATATGAATCTATATCTATATAAATCACACATGAGTCAATATATTCCATGAAATATATACATATGAAAGATATGTATATATATATATTTGAATATATATATATGTATATATATGAATATATACACATATATTCCAGTTTCTTAAATAGTTGATTTAGAATAACAACTACTCATAATATTCTACAAATAGAAGATTTGGCCATGAGACATACATATAGAATTTAAATATTGCTCTCCTCAGATATTTAGCTGAAAGTTTGGTGAAGGTTGCAAATTTTGGATTATTAAAAAGATGGACAAAGGTTCTGCTCAATAGTCAGAGCAGAAACCTCTCTCTCTCTCTCTCTCTCTCTCTCTCTCTCTCTCTCTCTTCTCTCTCTCTCTGTTCTTGATTTTTTGGCTGCCATGAAAATAGGAGTAGGAAGAAGCCCTGTGCAAGTTCTATCAGGTATGTCTAAGCCATGCCCATCCCAGGATGCAGCCCAACACAAAATCATACATTACTTAAACCATTATAACATTCCCTTAGTGGTCTTTTAAAAGAACCTTCCAATATGTGGTTCTTGATTGTATACTTTGAGGATGACAGTACCATCATGTCTGAAGGCTGGACAGGCTCAGATAGAGGCTATTACTGAGTGTGTTTAGGGCCACCCTGTCTGATTCAAAGCATGAGGATGCTTTGCTGGTTGCAGCCTCCCAAACCAAGTTATAATACAAGCTCCATTTCCTTGGCAAAAATTCTGCTGGCTGAATGAGAGGTGATAGCAAGAAGAAACTGAGAAGAGTTCTATGATACTAGATCCCCAAACTATTCCATCAACTTTATATGGCATTTCTCCTCGCTGCATGGATAGATTGCTGTCAGAGTCTGACAGCTGTTTTGTGGTCCATCACTGTCAAAACTACTCTTGGAATCCAAACCAAGTGAGGAGTGGCCCTGGGAGCTTTATGCATCTATATCCTTGGTGCCAACTTGCCTCTGACCCTCAACCTGGTGCCTCCTGGAGTATAACAGGTTCTCCGTTGCATAGTTAAGCCTCAACCCTACCTAGAAGAGCCACATTCGCAGGCTTTTCCAGATGGGCTCTATTTAACAAATACACCTAAGGAGACTGGCACAGCAGAAGTCACAGTCTCTGGAGAAGTCCCCTGAACTTATTTTTCTATATTCCTTCATCATAGAAACCTTCATCTTCTGAGGTTCCGTCTGAGCTGAAAACCTAGACAAAAAGTCATTTAGAGATGGAGCTGAGCCTCCAGCTGTGTGATTTGGCTTATTGGGAAGATCCACCTAAATAAAGAGACAAGTTAACAAATGATCTTCCCCGTTCGTGTTCCCTGAAGCCAGTTTCTCAAGGGAAGGCGATTTGATTAAGGAATGAAGTGCCTCCTTAGCCCAGAGTTTCTGACTCAGACTTTGTTTGATTTTGCTATATAGAGAGCTTGGTCGTCAACCGTGATTACTTTTCAAAGTATGACACAGCTACATTCTCAATTGTACTGTACCCCACTTATCAATTATCTCTCCTTCCCACATGTGATGTCTACATGGTTCATAGATCATCCTAGGTCTTGAGTGTATCATCGAGCCTCCCATATTATAGATTTAGCTGGAAGAAAAGCATGGTTGTCAGAGGCCACAGAGAAGATGGGGTGATGCAATTGCCACAAACATTCACTATGGCAACACTAAACTTTGGAAAATCACCCATTCTGAACCTTGTCACTGAGACCAGAAATAGATTTTGCTTCTGAACTTAAGATTTTATCATCTGTAACTTTTGGCAATAGCCACGAGTCTGGCATGTGGTCCAGACTCGTGTGGACAGGTGTTTTAGGTATGCTTTTCCTGTTCTTGACTTAGCTGCAAAATTCCTAGTTGAGTTTCTAATTTCTTCCCCATTGCACTTTGACCAGAAAAGACACTATCCTCATAACTCTAGGGTATTGGATGGGTGAGTTACTTCTAATAGTTTCTGGCCATGTATTAGAAATTGACCTGTCTATTCAGTAACCCTTCGTTATTCAGTAACCCTTCGTTATTCAGAGCTTTTATAATCTGTATTCTTCCTTTTGTAAACGTCATGATTGCACTCAGAGAAAAATCGGTGTCCTTTAGCGAACAGCTGCCTTCTCCCACAGAGCGTTACCACCTGGTCCCCATTCTAACTTTGTCGGTTGCCCTTTGCCATAGTTGGCTGGTCAACTCCCATAGATAAAGCATGGTGGCATCCACCAACCTGTAGATTCGGGGCACTGAAGCTTGCCTCTGGTCTCAGAAACTTAAGATAGTATTAGGAGGACACTGGGTGGAAAAATCGCAAATCTTTGTCCTTGATCCTCTTACTCTGCCTCCGATTCCTCCCCAAGGGAAGCCTGCTTTGCTTCATGTCCATGGAGGAGCTGCCTGCCTCAGCAAAGGGACATCTACAGCTAGATAACAGTACGTGCTCTGTGAGATTTACACACAGAAGAGGAATGGGAACCCTCAACTGACAGATTCCTGCCTTTGATCCTTGCAGGTCTGGGAATTTCAGAAGCAGGACTCTTCGCTCTTGGCTTGAGAATATGACATGTGTGTTTAGTGCTCTGAAGAGAGCTAAACATCCATGTAGTTTACAAATATTTGCATTCTGTAATTGTCATTGGGTAAGCTCCTCAGGGTTGAGTCACCAGGGCCACGTTTACTCTCCCTCTCCTGGGCAATGAGCCAGGCAATGGCTAGCAAGTCTCATTTCTGCTGCTCAGTGGCTAATGGCTACTCCTTCAGTCTGGTCACAGCTCTCCTTCAAAATGGCACTCCAGTGGGCTCCATCCACCTGGCTGCCTGTAAATCCAGTGACCCTAAGGGCTACTGAGAAGAGAGCCTGAATTAATGAGGTTCAAGATTCTCTACTGACAGCCATTCATGTTCTTTCTGTTGTCCTTATTTCCCTGGCCATCCATAGCCATTATGAATTCAAATAAATTTTTTGGTATGGGGGAATTTCCTTACTGTGTTCTGACATCCAGTGATTGGTGTTTTCGGGGATTACACAAAAAAATATTGAATGTGGCATTATAATGGAGTTGTAACTCAGCTTGATGGGACAATCCAGGACTATAAAGGCATCTTGAAGTGAAGATATTAAAACTAGACATTCTAATCTGCTCTGAGCTGTTTTTTTCTTCAGAGGGAAGGAAAACAAAGCCAGCCATTTCTCACCCATAACATGAAAGGATGGAAGGGTGTTTCATCAGACAGTTTCCTCTCATTCTAATTTTGACATTGATGGGTGGGTTGGGCTTCAGAAAATTCCAGATGGATGAGATTGGATGAGTTTCCTAAGGTTAAAGGCAGTAATACTCACCCTCAACAGTTGTTGGCTATTGCCCCTCATAGGCACACCAAGGACTGTGCCTAAGACCTCAGAAGATGTTAACTTCACAGAGTGACCTGGACCCATTCTCTGATGCTGTCCTTGAGTGGGTGCTCACACCTATCTGAACTTCCTAGCAAGCTATGATGTCTCCTCTATGAGGAACCTTGCTGTGGTGCACCTTGCCATGTGCAAGCGTCAACTTTTGGTTTTGTTTTGTTTAGATGAGATGCATGCTCTCAGTGCTCACCCCACCAGCTAGAATCATAGAAGGTGAACAATGACCAGTGAGACAGGGGGTTCTTTCCCCTTTAAAGAAACATGGGAAGCTAAAATCATGCCCTTTCACCAATGAATGGTGACAGCTGCTGATATCTTGGTATTTCGGGTGTCAGGTTCTTCTAAAACCGTACAGTCTTTTACTCTTATGCTATGTCCAGCTATGGGGTATTGCACAGAATTCTGGCTCTTCTGTGGTATGAGGTAGCCTTTCCCTTAGTCCTAGAAACCTGTCTGGGTAATGAAAAAAAGAAAAATAGTAAAAGGAAAAGAAAAGCTGAGTTTGGGAAGCCATTGTGTTTCCTCTCATGGAAACTTAGCATGTTTAATTTATGTATGTGTACTGAGGAGGCAGGTTTATGGTAAACAACTGAACCAGGAGGTGGATTTAGTTATTCCATAGGAGGCCACTATAGGGAGGCAAGAAGAGGGAGCCTTGGTCATAATTTCTGTATATACATTTACATTTGGACCAGAGGGAGGTGTTGCCATTATTGAACCCCAGAAGTTTTTGCTATTACTTTGAGCCTCTCCTGGAAAAAGCTTTGCCATTCCCATGGGTCTGAGGCACTGTGGTATTTATGTGGCTGCACTCATGTTAACAATACACATTCAGTCTGAACTTCATCTGCTCCTATACTGCCTTAGGGCAGAGCACACAAGAGGTTCTGAGTTCTCGCTCTTTCATAGCCAGTTGATATCACATTGTCACCTTCTCAAGACCTGGTTGTATCTGCTTCTCTTTTTGCCTCAAGCTGTACCCAGAGAGCTTCACCATGTACAAGCAGGAGGAGCTCTCACCTTCACACATCTTCTCTTGGTACCTGTACACTTCTCAGGACGGAGAAACTAAGGCCCTGCAAGCTGTTTGGAATGACAAGGAGGAAAGCGAAATTTTAGAAACATGCAAAGTGCTAAGCAGAGGTAAACTAAAGTGAATTCAAAGTAGTTCTAGAAAAAAGCGAAGGTTCTTATGTGGAAGACAGTGCTGTACATAAGATGCTATCACAAATACAACAGTGTGTCCTCAGGGTGGACAGACCTGAAAACCAAAAGCATAATCAATATCTATCTGTCTATCTATCTATCTATCTATCTATCATCTGTCTGTCTGTCTGTCTGTCTGTCTATCTCTCTCTAGATCTAGACAGACAGACAGAGAGATAAAACTTGCTGGTATAGCTCCATGCCAACTCAGTGCTCAAGAGAAAGCAAAGTCTACCCAGGATACAACAGGAAGAATAAAGAATGAGAAAGAAGAGATGGAAAAAATAAAACCATATTTGGTAGGGATCTGAGTGACTTGAAGATGAAGAGGTGTTGTGAGAGAGAATGTTATAAAGGGAATTTTGGAAGTTGTGAAATGAAAAAGCCAGGAAGAATCTAAAAAGTGAGTAATGAAGTGGCCTTTACAGGTTCATAAATAACAGTGATTATTTTGTGAAATGCATGCTACAAGTAGGCACCATTCTCAGAAGACATAATGCAATCTGTAGTTCATAAATAAGGAAAGCAAGACTCTTGGCATATCACAGACACAGAAAGGCAGCGGTTGTACCTCCAGCAGGAAGACATGACATTAAGTGAGGGAGAGGGGGGCCATCCCCACAGTCACAACTCTGACCCATAATTGTTCCTGTCTGAAAGAATTACAGGGATGGAAATGGAGAGGAGCCTGAGGAAAAGAAGGTCCAGTGACAGGCCCAAAGTGGGATCCAGCTCAAGGGCAGGTCCCAAGGCCTGACACTCTTAATGAGGCTATGGAGCACTCACAAAAAAAGACCTAGCATGACTGCACTCCAGAAGACCCAACAAGCAGCTGAAAGAGTCAGATGCAGATATTTGCGCCCAACCAATGGACAGAAGCAGCTGTTCCCTGTTGTTGAATTAGCGAAGGGTGAAAGAAGCCGAGGAGAAGGGCAATCCTGTAGGAGGACCAGCAGTCTCAATTAATAGGAACCCCTGAGATCTCTCAAACACTGGACCACCAAACAGGCAGCATATACCAGCTGATATGAGGCCCCCATACACATATAGTAGAGGACTGCTGGGTCTGTGTTCATTCAGAGATGATGCTCCTAACTCTCAAGAGACTGGAGACCCCAGGGAGATTAGAGGTCAAGTGGGGTGGGGGTGGGGACATCTATGTGGAGACAGGGGAGTGGGCAAGAGGTATGGGATATGGAACAGTCAGAGGGTGGACGGGGGAATAAAACATGGAGTGTAAAAAATTAATTTTTTTTTTAAAGAAAGGTTGGGGCAGGACTGGGATAGGAACAAGCCTAGCATCCTCTCACCCCAGCAGGACCTGGGATCTCTTCCCTGAACCGCTTCTGGGATTGGAAGGATTGGATGCTCCACTTGGCTAGGCTTGATAATTTTACCTACCCTGTGCCTAGCAGAGGAGTCTATATATCCGGAGACATGAGCTGGAGTGGTAGGTAACTAGAAGGAAACAGAAGTGAGTTTATCCAAAGCAAGGCACTGGACAGGTATAGCCCAGAGATAGAGAACAGCTTTGGAGCATCGTCTGAGCCCCCTCTGCTCTCATGTAGTGCTGCTTAGAACATTCTGTTGGAATGCCTATGGACTAAGGATAACCTGAAACCACAGGCCCGGAACCAAGAGGAAAAATGCAGGAATAAACACAGAAATCCCTTGAGCAACAAAGCAGATGTTACCAGTGTAAGCACTAGAACTCAACACTTTATAAAGGAGTTCCTCCTATCTCACCCTTTAATAGGCTTGGTTATCTGGTTACACCATCTCAAGGCAACAGTAAGCCTAGGGTATCTCCTGTACCCTGGGATATAATGTCATCCCCCCATCCTCCTTTCCAATTTCTGGTCAGCTAGGATGGAAAGACTGGAGTGTAAATCTTGTTCATGTAGCTGTGAGACCTCTAAGTGTCCTTCGGTGAGTCAAGCGTTAATGATTTCTCCTCACAGAGGCACTGTTCCCAGGATGATTTTCATTCCATTTTAGTCCATAATGGTTTGTGAGAGCTCTGAGTATGCTCGGTAATGATGCAAGGTTCAATATTCTATTCGGTACTACTCAGCTGGACTAGGAGGGGTTACCCATCTGGGTTTTACAGATTGGTTGGTCATGTAGACTATACAATGTCTCTTTCTCTCTCTTTCTCCTCTCTCTCTCTCTCTCTCTCTCTCTCTCTCTCTCTCTCTCTTTCTCCTTCTTCTCCTTCTCCTTCTCTCTCCCCTCTCCCTTTCTCTGTCTCTTTCTGTGTGTATGTCTCTTCTCTCTTCTTTCCCCCCTCTCTCCCTCTCTCTCCTTTCTCTCCTCATCTCTCTTCCATCTCCTCTCCCACTCTCCTTTTTCATTCCCTCTTTATTTGTCTCTGTTTCTCTCTGTTTCTCTGTCTCTCTGTTTCTCTTTCTCACCCCCTCCCTCTCTCCCGCATTCCCTTTCTTTCAATTTTTCAATTTTGTTTATCTCTGTCCTACTGTGGAAGGCTTGCTATACCAATGTAAATTTTAATCCTTCTAGGTTAACAATGTAAACACATTTGGGCTGTCTGTTTTTGAAAGTTTCCTAGCCAGAGGCATGCTCTGTCTTCCAATATCCAAAGTGGATAAACATGGACCTCAAGAGAGCAATGGCTTCTCAGTGGTAGAAAGAGCCAAAAATATTCTTCCATCTCACCAAGGGGGCTGGGTCCTCCTGGATCTCTCTGCTGCTGGGGTTATCCAAGGTGAAAGCTAGGGTTTAACTAGGCTGATGTGGATAAAAGGAAAAACTCCAGGAATATCCTAGGTTTTCTCAGCTTTGTATTCATAGGACTCAAAGTGGCTATGAAGCTCACAGGACAGGGAATATATAGTGTGCTTAGCAACAGGGTAGGGGTCTAGACAGAGAAGCACTCTGCAGTTGTGAGCTCTTCCAGGAAATACCTCGCAGCTGCCCAGATAACTGAAGAGTAGTAGGAGTTTTCTTGAACAATGCCAAAATGTGCAGTCAGAGGTTTTGTTTGCTTTTTTGATGAACTTTTGGATTTTGATAATCCTGGACTTGAATCTTAACTCTATTGCATATTGACAGTTTGCCTAAGAGGAGTGGCTCTCTGACCTTCAGCATCCTTGAACTAAAGACTCCATTAGTTCATTATAGTGGAGGCAGCAAAAGACTCCTGTAGGAGGCTCACTTCAATGATCAAGAACAGGAAAAACACTCAGTAAAAGTTTCTGATGGTAACTGATGAATAATATTAAATTCCAGATACCTTCTTTTCTTTGACTCTTGAGATGAGCAATCAACTCCTAAAAGCATGGATACCTGCCTCAAGTGTAATTAGAGAGATTATTTGCTCCAATGTTTGTGGCTGGGTGTTGTCATTGCTTTGAGAATTTTGAGAATTGGTAGTATTGATAATTTGGATCAGTGTAGAGAATGAGCCTTTATTGGACTACAGTTTACTGAGACAGACCTGGGTTTGAGCCATGGCTCTGCTACTCAGCTAGGTCTGTGGTCTTATCACAGCATTTCCCCCACATTCAGTTCTCCATGAACAATGGGAAGCCTGTTAGTTTCTTCCTTGTGGCATTGTAATAATTAAAAGAGATATGAAGGCAGTGTGATGGCTCTGGGGGTGAAATGTACCCACAAGTTAGAAGGAAAAAAACCCACTCTTACAAGTTGACCTGTGATCTCTAAGTGCCTCCTCTCTCTCTCTCTCTCTCTCTCTCTCTCTCTCTCTTTCTCTCCCTGTCTCTCTCTCTCTCCCTCATACACATTCAATGCATGCATACAAACACATAAATAAAACTGTAAAAGAGATTCAATTATTGTTTTTATAAAAGTGGATAATATTTATGTAATTTTTATAATAAATATAATATACATTTCTGCCTAGTAATGAGAAAAATAACTCTTCTTGTTGGCAAAACTTTGGACTTGGTGAAAAGTGGTAAAAGAAAGGAAAACAGTACCAAGTACATTTTAATGCCTCTATTGAGGACAATGGACAAATGGCCTCTGATTCTCCATCAATCGAACTGCCTGGTCTCAGAGCCAATATTAATACTGTTGTTAAATCAGAGCATTTGCATTAGCGTATGACACTTATTTTATGATTAAACTTCAGACCACAAAGGAAAAATAGCACAATCATTGCATTTAATCAGAAGCTACATTGGGGTGGGCCAAAGGCAATAAATATGTCTGGGAATCATTGGGAACCAGGCAACAATCTATTTAATTATGAGCTGCATTTGTGCAAGTGGTACCCATACTGAGGTCAGTGGGCTGAGGCACTTTGCTTGGTTGCTAGGCAACAAGGGACCTGCTATTCTGAAGCCCATCAATATCAACACGGAGCATTAACTAAACCACACTCCTGTTTCCACTTACGTGATGGCTGCATGGAAATGCTGGATAAGAGAAGAAGATTATGTAATGTGGAAAAAGTGAGAGTTGGCACAGCACTGTGAGGCTTCATCTTTGAAGTAGAGTGATTCAGTGTGCAGGATCATCTGCTCATTGTGGTTCCTGCTTAAACTTCAGATGTTGGTACAACCATGCTAAGTGGTCCCAGGCCAAGTCTCTAGCTATAAGCTGAAAAAAAAATAATAAGGAGTTTTCAGTTAACATGTCTCCCTTACACAAATAAGTAACTAATTCTTGTCTAAAAACATGGTTTATAAGGTTAACCTGTAATGTCACCCATTTATCAGTGTCCTTTGGGACCGTCACTTGTAGCTGATGGATTTAACTCTTACTATGCACAGAAAAGTTTAACTTGCGTAGCCTCAAACAGATGCCAACATAGTTTTATTTTAGAATATTTTAGATTATAAGCCTACTTGAATTAGAATTTGTGGGGTTCCTTAACTATGAATGAAATTAGCATTGCACTAGACAATCAAATCATTTAGTCAGTGATAACAAATGCCCTCTTCCTGGGCTAAAGAGAAGTTGGTTACATGAATCATAAACCCTAGTGTTTTAACCCCTATCTATTAACTGAGGACTAACAAACAAGAACCTTATTGGAAATTAAAAAATCCAACCAAGAGTTAGTATACTTCAAATATTATTTGCTTAAGTATAAGATACCCACACTATCTCCTGAAATCAAATAGCAGGTCCACCTTGCTGTAAGAAAACCCCAAAGAGGATAATCAGAAAAAGTCATGGAATGGTAAGAAAAGGAAGAAGGAGATATGTGGAGGTCTTTGAGACATTAATTAATGCATGACCACAGTACAGGTCCACAGATAAAGATGGCAGAATGAAATACTGTTACATACAAGGAATTATAGAAGATTGTAAGAACTACCAGTGAACAGAGCGGTCAGAGTTTATCAGTGCTTGTATGTAGATCATTATTCTAGCTGTTTGACACAAAATAACCCTTGGTTGTTTCTTTTAATATTTGGTTCCCACTTGCTTAATTAGGGAACTGGTGGGTATCCCCTGTCCTAGGTTCTTTCAGGCTGTCACTGTAGCTGTTTGTGAAGATACCAAAGGGTTAGATTTCATTTGCCACTGGCTGGAAGGTAGATAAGAAAGTGAAGAAAATGTCCGTACAGGAAGTACATTGGTAGACTTCAGGATGACTGTTTGGAATCCTGACAAAGTAATTTAGATTGTGCCCATTAAGTTATGGTCACTGGGCCAACCTCTGACATCTGGCAGTTTAGCTTAGCCCTTCTACAAGCTCTGCGTGGGCTTGGTTCAGGGCAGACATTCTAGCCACCCCTCAATAATACAAAATAGCTTGTTTCCCAAACCTGAGCTTGCTCATGTCAGAGACATCTGTGTGGGAAGACTGCTCAAGGAAAAAGTATGTCTAGTCAAAACAGGGGAGAAGAGATCCTAAGAGCATATGAGTAATCAAAGAGGGCATGCAAACACAAGAGTTTTCCAGAGGACCTGGGTGCATCCTCATGTGACCAGTTTCTTGGCCTTCATGCTACTCTTAGTCATGGTTTCTCTTTCTAGATCAGAAGAATTTAGAGAAAACCCAGTAAAGTCATTCACAGAACCACTCAGATTCTCACAATTATTGAGAAGTTCTTGTTCTAGTTCAGGCAGTGTTGCAGATTCAGTGTGCTAGGTGTAAACTGAACAAAACAGACATGACTTATTTGTTATGAAAACTTGCAATCTCTTTAACTATGTTAGAATATAGGGCCAAGCAGGGCATGTATAACATAGTGTGTTCTAGTCAAGTTCTAATAAAGCCAATGAATGCAAGGATGGTTCAACTAGAGAAAATCAGATTATATTTAAACCCAATAATGCGTCAAAAATTACACAGGTCCCAAGACCTTAGCACAACTGACACCATAATAGAAGTACCATTCAGGCCTTGGAACTCAGAACATAGGCAGAAACACTTGCCATAACAAGAATAGAGACCTAATCCATCAGAGTACTCATGGTGCACATCGGGGAAAGTCCCATGTAAACCAAGCTTGCCTTTTGGCGTCTGTCGTTCCGCTTCTGGCTAACTGTTCTTGCTAGCTGAGCTGTGTCAACCCAGGATGTGGTTTGTGTGCTTAAAATCTCACCCAGAGAAAGGTTCCGGACTGGACTCCTGTACCAAACACCCAGTGTAGCTGCCATCTGGCTAATAGAGACTTTCTATTGGCCCGTACCAGCATCTGAGTGGTCTTCTCTGGTGGACACTCAACAAGAGAGCAGATAACATTTTGCTTTTACATATGCCAAAGATATATTTGATAGGCTTTATTAACCAATAGGTGTGCTAATTAAAGTCTTCCCAATTAGATGCAGGTAATTATAAATGCAATAATGTTATAAAGTATCTCAAATGGGCTTAGTAAAAAAAGTGTAAGATGTATATAGAAAATGATAAGACTCTGCTTCTAAAAAGAACACTTGAACAAATTCAAGCCTCTTGGGTGGAAATAGTTAATATTACAGAGACATTATTACTATGCTCTCTATTGAGCACAGAATTATAAGCTTCCTGTACTTATCCCTGAACTACATTCATTGGTTTTGGAAGAAAAATATACAAAGTAAAATACAAATGAACATATAAAGGCAAAACTCTGATAATTCTGAAAAGATTAATGTCCTTATAAGGGGAGCTTGCTGGAAATATTTAAAACAAGGTAACAGAACAGTTCTGTTGTGACACAGATGGACAAAACAAGAAATGGCTCAGTCTAGAAATGAGTTTACATATTTGTATAGTGTGGGTTTTACCAAACAACAACTATTTTCAAACTGGAAGGGAAAAGACTATTAGTCAAACAAATGGTTTTAAAACAACTAACCATTTCATTTCAAGGGTGATGAGCAGAAAGTCCTAGGAGAACCCAGGGAAAGTCGATCTTCCTAAGCAGCCACTGAGCCCAATAGACAAAAATTCACACATTTAGATCCACAGAATCAAGATGTTTGTGTGGCAGAAATGAGCACAAAATTGTCAGACTATCTTCACCACAAATACTAAGACAGAACCACCTTCCCTAATGTGATAAGGACTCCTGTAAACCAAAAGGTCAAAGGCTAATCACACAAAGGAAAATGGGATGAGGAAACCATCAACGATCAGTTTATAGAAAAAGAAACCCAAGTGGCTTACATACGTGGTAGACTACAGACTGATGCAAACAGTCCAAAGGAAATCTGGGGCATATGTGTCAAGTTCTAGATGTACATATTTCTTGGCTTGGCAGATGCATTTCTACAATTTCATTCTATCAATATGGTCATTTGTTTACACAAAGTGAAAGCTGTATCTAATTCATTCTATTTCACTTCAATACTCTAATCCAAACAGGAAACACCCAAAATATTTATCAGTGGAAAACTTAATAAATATATTTGTAGCTTGGTAAGTTAATTTTAAAATGCAAAAAAAAATATTGGTATTTTTCTATTTGTAGAATAATGTACTTGGTACAAACATGTGATTTCTGTAGGGATATTTTAAAAGATGCTACAGTATTTTCTGAGAAATGGGTGTACAGTGTGTAGTAAGGTATGGTAGGAAAGTGTTTGCATTCATTTTGCATCTTTTCGTATTGTTTAGCATCATGTCCTTGACACGTATACCTTTCATGATGAAGCGACTAGTCCTGCATTCCCAACTGCACTTTGCTTCTTGCTGAGGATCTCATACACACTCTAGTGCTGTTTGGGGCAAATGCTGCTATGCAAAAAGTGTCAGACTTACTCTCTCAGCCCCCACTTACTGTCTAAAACAACCTCCAGTCTTAAGAAAAAAATATATTTAAGTGGTGAGCTGGCATCTAAAGGCTTTATGAAAGAATTTACTTCAAAAACATAAAGCTGGACACATTTCAAGTAATGGTTTCTTAAGAGAAATGATATTTTTCAGCCAGTATCACTTGTAAGCTATGATTTATACAGTGTGTGTGTGTGTGTGTGTGTGTGTGTGTGTGTGTGTGTATGTGTGTGTGTATGCATACATGCATGGATGATGGTGGTGGTGGTGGTGATGGTGGTGGTGGTGGTGGTTATAGTGATGCTCATGATTTAAAAACACACCTATAAGCCCTAAATTTAAAGCAGAGGCAGGCTGCAGTGGTAGGGTAGGAAGATGGTGTCCCCATCAAAGTACACTACCTTAGATGTTGCGACTTTACAGGAAGACAAAATAAAAAGAGGCATGTGGATATGGTGTGCTCCAGGTAGAGTAGAATTTCCAAAACAGTTCCTGCTTTCCACACCCAGTGACCTGCTTATTGTTTAAATAATAATTTCACCTGAGTAGCATAAATTTACTCTAGGTGCTAGAGTCTAGAGGCTTGGTGTGAAAGTGGCCTAAGCTTTTGCTTAGACTTGTAGTAAGTAACTTAATCTTTAATAGATGCATTACTAAAGCACACTCTGTGATGCTCAAATCTCAGTATCCAGGAGGACTTGGGGATCTTTTGGGGCACACACTGGCTATAGAGATACCATGCCTACCAGGCCTCTTACTAATAATCAGATGTTTCACGTTGGACCTAATGAGGTAGGGAGGGAGAACAGCTAGTCCTCCATTAGGCTGCAAAGTCAGAGGACAATTGGTAAGCAAGAGTAAGAAATGAGACAGTTTTATCTGAAGTTTAAAACCAGGAATATCAAGCTAATGTGAAGTCTGTAAATATTCTTCAAACTGTCTTCTAGTTCACTGATGATCCCCTGTGTTGCACCTAGATGTGATTTATTACTGTTTCTAGCAATTTTAGATGTTTATACTCTAACACAAATTGAAGTTGGGATGGAAAATAATCCTCTCTGTGGACTTCCTAGGCCACTCAGCAGATTTTCATTGAGAGCCAGATTTCCCAGCAATCTGGGCCCCATGAAAGGCGTTTTCTACTGGAAGAGATGAACCTCATTCACCTGTTTGGCTCACCTGTACTAATCCAGGGAGGATGCTGCAAACACCAGGGTACAGAGAGACACTCTTCTAGGCCACAGAAGAGGGACTCCGTCCCGGGTTCTAGCCTTTTGGGGTGTTTTCTGAGTGACTTGGTGGTGAATCATTAAATCATACAGTTACTAAGTCTTGTATATGACATCAAATGTTTCTAGGAACCTATTTTAGCTTTTTCTTCATAAGTAACAGATGGTTTTGTGGGGGAGGGTCTGGGAGATGTATTTTAATTGTGGGGGGAGGGTCTGGGAGATGTATTTTAATTGTGGGGGGAGGGTCTGGGATATGTATTTTAATTGTGGGGGAGGGTCTGGGAGATGTATTTTAATTGTGGGGGAGGATCTGGGAGATGTATTTTAATTGTGGGGGAGGGTCTGGGAGATGTATTTTAATAAAGTAGTAAAGAATCTGATTTGCAGGTGGCTGCTGTTCTCAGCAACAGCTGCCATGTCCACAGAGAAGCTGTGCCCCTCTAACTTTCCATAAATCACAGAGGATGTCTGAGGCACTCATGCCTGTGTGTACATATAGCTGTGTGTACATGCCTGTGTGTACAATACCCCAACCTTGGGCTGGGTACCTTCTAAGCTACTGGCAAATGAAAGTCAAGACCCTTACCCCCATGGAACATATATTGTCCTGATACCAAGTAAGAGTAGAGAGCAGTGGAGTGAAGCCCAAATAATAAATTAGGTGGGCCATTAAACCAAACTTCAAGTAATGGACTGAATAGTTTACCAAGTGTCCAAGTCTTGAAACTTGATAAAAGTCTCATAATAAAGTATAGAAAATTCAGTCTGGAGCATACGAATGTTTTTTTTTGTTTTATTTTGTTTTTTAGATGAAACCATGTATGCTATTTTTTTCCATGAAGGGGAACAAAGGACATGGTTTTGATATTTAGCAGTCTTATTGCCAGTGGTCATATTAGGATCTTAGTTTGAAATTGTTATTAGTACAAAGTAAAGAAATTACATTGATGATTAATAGCTATATTTTTGAGAGAGAGAGAGAGAGAGAGAGAGAGAGAGAGAGAGAGATTAAAGAGGCAAATATCTTTCCAGTATTATTTGAAAATATCTGCAGGAAAGCATTCCTTTTTTCTTTACTTATTAAAAATGCATGGAAACAATGGATGCCAGGCTCACCTTGCCACCTTAGCACTTAGATCATTTATCTCTGTAAATGGAACTGGAGTTCTGAGAGAAGTGGTTGATTATAGGCCATTCCACTGGGAGTGATTTGGCCAGAGGGTAAAGGAGCTACAAAGACCAGGAGAGATCATTTCAAAAGATGGAACACCTAACTCCAATGTACCCAGTGCTCACTAGGACAATTTGAGTGTTAGGAAGTATGAATATAAGGAGACATACCTTCCAAAGTATACCCTCCAAAGTATACCTTCCAAAGTATAATCACTAAGAAGAATAAACCAACCCACTTCTCAGGAAACTGCAGAAGATCACAAATTTATTCTGTATGCTCAAGAGTGGACTAGAACTTGCAACAGTCCAGCTGCCTCTACCTCTTGGGTGTAGGAATTACAGGCATGTGCTACCATGCCTAGGTGATCTTGATTTTCTTGTACAGATTATATTTCAGGGTAATCTCACAGCTGATGAGAGAACATTAAACATGGAAGAAGTCTAACAGAGAAGGGAGTCAAGATTGAGATCACTCCTCGGCAGGATGTAGCCATGCTAAGACACAGAATTGTTAATGAAGATAGGGAGGGTTCAGAGAGGGCTCAACTGGGCTTACAACACATGGACCCACTGGACAGTCCTTGAAAATGATAAGTCTCAGGACATGATATGCTGAGCATGTAAGGTGCCCCCCATATTGCATTCGTTCATAAAAATGTGAACAAAGGTTTGGGTTCTAGACCTAATTGCCATTTACAACAAATGTGAATGTGATAGCAATGACATCAGTGTCATCACAACAAAGCAAAATAGTTCAGACCCAGAATTGACATTCTTTCACATTTAGCCTGTTATGAAGGACAAAGATGAATAGCAAGAAGGAAGAGATGCACAGGGAAGATGTCCCCAGTTTCACGATCCTTTAGGAACCTCCACAAACTAAAAAGTTTTCTGAAGTCTATAATTCAGAGGTGCTACATATTTACATATGTGCTAGTGCTTGTTTGGGGCACATATGCACATGTGAATTTGCACGTAAATGTCAGAAGTCAACCTCAGATGTTCTTCAGTGTAGTCTAGCTTATTTTTTGAGATGAGTTTTTCTCCTATCCTAGAATTTACTAAGTGCACTTGGCAGACCAGCCAGCAAGCATGGGGTTTCTACCTTTCTTTGTCTCTTTAGCCCTGAGATTACAAGAGATTAAACACCATGTTACTACACCTATTTAGATGTTTGGGGTTGTCATTGTTACTTTTTACATGTGTTCTGGGCATTGAACCCAGGTCTTCAGGCTTGCATCATGGCTACTTTATTGGCTGAGTTATTTCTTCAGCTGGGTTCAAAGACTGTTCAGAAAGCTTTGGCACGTGGGTGATGTCCAGTTCTTACCAAAGTCATCAGGCCCTCTGCCTCTAGATCATGTTAGTAGGGTAAGGATGAAGGCTCCAAGTTTCTAAGAACAGGTTTTCTTTCTGGGACCAGCCTCACCTAGCATGAGACCAACGGTCCATAAGGTTTAGCAGTCCAGGTAAATATGATAGAGAGAACTGCAGTGGGAGGGACTGAGAAGACAAAACGATTGAATGCCTTATAAACCATGTTGTAATCCCGATTCGACTCAGACCAAGATTTACAGAAATACCTTTGAAACGGCTTGAGAAAGGAGGCATTAGATGGTGCTTACGAATTTCCACTAGTTGACTTCGAAGTAGAGATGGGTTGTAATTGTGGAAAACATTGCTGACTATTTAAAAAGGTATTACTGTCACAGCACCATTTCCTTTATTCCTCTTCAAAGCATGTCCTGTACACATTCTGCTGAGTGTCAGCTGTCCACATGTGCTGGCCTCTCTCACTGAGTTCTCTAGGAAAGGTCTCTGCCTTGGCAAATTTCCATTTTCTTGATTCACAAGCTTTTCTTAAGCCAATAAATTTCTAATTCCCTTTATGTCCTCTTATCCTCACTGGGGTCCTCAGGTAGACTTTGATCAATAACCATTTGCCAATGCTTCTTCATACCACTCAGAGTCTATTTTCCCAACCATGCCTGGTTGCCCATCTTAATTTGTTTTCTTCCAGAGATGCACCTTCAACGTGTGTTGGATTTGGTATAGAGGACTTTAGGTGTCCAAAGACTCATTCTGTTCCGACCTTTCATTTACAAGCCCCAACTGACCAATGGTGGTTAGCACATATTCGTTCATCATACGAGAAGCAGGGCATGCGTTGCATATGACAGAAAGTGTTCTCTGTCTATAGGGTATTTTGTGTCTTCAGTATACATTCCTCCTAGATACTGCTGGTCATCCTGGTCTCTGTTTATGTGCAATTCTTCATACTACCTAAATCATATACAGTACTGTCTTCTCATTCATAGATCCTACAGATTTGGTGAAGGAAGCTACCTCCGTGAGATAGGGATCGTCTAGATGTGCCAAACATCTGCTCTATGCCAGGTTCTGAGCCAGGTACTTCATTCACAGTAATAAAAGTTATCATCACAAAGATAATTTATGGGGTATGTGCTATGTTCTAGCTGAAAGATTTTTTTCCACTTAAAGAAAGATCTTAGGGTTACTGTGGCTATTTTTAGATGAGGTTAAGAAGCTTAGGCAAGATCCCTCAGTTCTTGAACCCTGAACTTTGACTTCAAGACCTCTGTTTTTTCCAGCAGTCATTTGCATATGATTTGCATTATTTTTGCCACTCTGTTAACCCCATGTATACTTATTTAAATAGTATGTTTTACATTTGTATTTGTTTCCATACAATATGTTTAAATAGGACATGTGTTTTTGTTAAATATTTTCACATGAGAATAAAACTGCTACTGTCTAAATGGGAAGCTAATATCATTTGCCACTAATGGAAAGAAATGTATAAATAGATAAACCATGAGTATGGTCACTGTAGCCTGCACCTGGATCAACTCTGGAACCCACAGAGTCTACAACAGTTTTCTCATCTCATCTCTGTGGAGGGTCCCACATAAATCATCTCTTTTCTGTCAGTGGTGTGTGTTTTACACTTCAGAGAGTCCTCTACTTAATGTCCTCAATGAGGGACACATGGGTGAAGCTGTTATGAGTCAATCTCTTTTGTGGAACAGAAACAGAGTAAAATGAATCTGATTTTGACAAGTACATTATTGACACAAGACATAAAAATTTAAAGATAATCTTGGCTTCCACAACTAAATCAGAAAACAGACAAATAAACAGGAACTTAACAAATAAATGAGCTCATTATATCTGTTGCCAATATATTTGGAGCATGTTCAGTTTTCCAGTGAGACATCATTTTATAGTTATATAAAATATATAGTTTCTATGTGCATGTGAGCATAGACAAATTTGTTCATGTATATACCCATGAACATAGATCAATCCATTTATACTTAGAGGGCTTATACTGGGTATGTGCCTCTTAAAGATTATGAATATCTAAACAAAAAGAGTCTTATAAATTATATTTGCATACAGGCTACAGCCTTGATTCATACACACAGGAAACCAATTCATCAGCAATTATAAATGAGATGTTAATCATAATCATTAAACAATATACATTCATTAACTATCATGAGCAATTCCTCCTGATGGTTTTGAGTTTATATATCTGGAGTGATTAAGGATATCAAACCCATTTAACAAGTAATGGAAATTTTATTCTTTAAAAAATATTCAATAAAAAACAAAATTAAGAATTTTTATCTAAGCCCATGAAGTACTGTAAGGTTGGGATCCAATGTTTCTGGATATTAAAAACTGTATTAAGAATTCTATTTTATGAAAAAAATGTCTTCTACTTCTAAGGCAATGTGATTCGGTAGGAATAACATAGTTTCTGTATCGGAGGGACCTCAATGTAAGCCATTACTCTCTACTTTTGTGTGGCCTTATCTGGACATTTGTTTTTGTGTCCACCAAGTAAGGACAGTCGTTCTTTTGTCAGAGAATTCTTAGAAGTCTACAAAAAATGTGAACGATCAAGCCTAGTGATTGGTCTGCTGTCTCATTCATTTATTTATTCATTAGCCAAACACTGTGTGCTAGGTGCTGGGGCACAGCAGTAAATAAATCATGCATGGTGTTCTAGCAAATAAACCAGATTAAGGAGATTGTATTATGTGCCATAAAAGCAACTAAGAAATAAATTGAATGAGCCAGCCATAAGCAGCGGGCACAGCTGTTAGCAGAGGTTTCTTTGGGAAGCAGCATTGAATCTGAGTCCTGATAGTTGAGAGGAGACCTTCATAGGAAGAGCTAGGAGCTGTCGTCTGGAGATGTGTGAGTCGGGATCGGGAAGATGCCCCCACTGTAACCTCTAGAGACAATGACTGATTGGGTCAGGGAAACAGTGAAGCTTCATTTAAATCTTATAACACAGGTGCTATGCCCCCCTCCAGCTCAAATGTCCTTGGAGAGAAAGTTGTATGATTTAACATTTCCCACTAAGTACAAATGAAAATCAAGAAAGCAAAAGTTCATCCTTATACAGAACACAGGTTCTTAAGATCTTGTGTCCTCCTGGCCCTCATCTGTATGCATAAGTTTTCCTCCTCACCAGCCCCCAAAATCAGATATGTTTCTGTGACAAATGGGTCTGCTCTGTATGTAATTATTGTTTTCATTTCATTTCTGTGTCCAAAGTCGTGGTAATATAAATTTTCAGAGATAAATTTTTCAAAAAAATTAAGTGATTTTCCCCCCTTTTCCTATGCGGGAGTCACATCGTTGACTCATAGGCAGAAGAATTAAGTCAAGGAAATTAATTGTATTGTAGTCTCTCTACCTTGGATAAGGGCAATCTTTCACTGTTTTGTGAGGACAGCCCTGAAAGCTGAAGGTGAGATAAAATGTGCTCTGCAGGGAGAATCTCTGTAGGGAGAATTAACTCAGCCCACACCCTGTCCTCCTTGTCCTTTCTCATGGTGGCTTAATTTAGGGAAGAGACACAGAAGAGTCAAAGACTCCATTTGCTTCTGAGATGTCTAGATCAACATATAAACCAAAGACACAGGTACAAATAGCCTCGATTGATGGCCATGGCTTTCCTCGACTGTTTTGGGCTTTGCAGGGTTGGTCCACTCGCTTTGCCAGCTGCCTGTCTCTTGCCCCAGAAGGTTGATTCCTAGCTCAATGCTAGACTTCTGTTGTCTTAGAGTGCTATTGAATCTGTGGAAACCACTTAGTGGTGATGACTGCAGGCATGAACAGGCAAGGCTTGCTTGCTTTTAGTCTTAATTGCCTTACAACAGATTCAGAAGCAGTATTGGAGGGGAAACACTGATCTGGACGGAGATAGGTCACCTGGCGTATCCAGCTCCCCTGAGCCTTTGGATCTTTCTGTGGTTGTTTCTCTGAGTGCATTTCTCTCCCCCATCTCACTACTGTATTAGCCTTTCCTTAGGGGGTTAGGTTTCCTGTACAGCAGGAGGGATGGAGGAGTGAAGACACTCCCCCAGAGGAAAACACCAGGTAGCTGTAAGAGATGACAGGGATTATTTTTAAACATCTTCCTTTTGGCATCTGTTCCAACACACTGTAAGATGTTCTTTAAGACACCATAAGGACAGAGAATGGATTTGGGCATACTCTGTGTCCTGCAGAGTGCCATGTGCATAGTTTTTCAGTGTCTATTTGTTGAACTAAAAAGCATGACGTTACAAATTGTTTTCTGTAGTCTCAGATGCTAAAGGGGATGAAAAGAAAATCATAATTTTTTGACAGAACTAAAATGATGCTTGCATATTTTAAATGCTGCCGAATATGGAATCAACATTGGGCAAATTCTATTTTTTATTAAGATATTTTAAAAACAATATATTTTGGATTCTAGACAGTTGGGTTTAAAACAATTGCAAACTATCTCCTTTATGCTAAGCCTTTATACATCTGAATAAAAAGAAATCAGAGAAACAATTATTGTTGACAAAATGCTTGGCCAATTTTCTTTCAGAGATAGCAAAGAACAATGTTTTTAAATTATTAAAAAATTAGTAAGCATTTAAGAGAGACAGCTAATTAATTTACTAAATAAATGGTAGTAGAGCAATCTTGCTGAGATTTTTGTCTAGGTCCCCTGATGCAGGCCTGCAATGCTGGTTATTTGGGAGACTGAGGCATGAGGAGGGTGAGTTCAAGGACAACCTGGTGGCCACAGCAAATATAAAGCCATCAACTCAACAGGACCCTGTCTCAAAACTAAGAATAGGACTCTGGATGGAACTCAGTGGTAGAGCTCTTACTAAGCACATGCGAGATCCCAGGTTCCATCTCTGATATGCAGAAGATAGATAGAAATAGCTGGACAGATAGACAAATACACACAGAGAGGTTGATTTCCATCTTGCCTTCACCTAGAATTGCAAACTCATCCATAAAGAAAGGCTATGTCCTTTGTCCACAGAGGTCTTTTTGGAGAATTATAGGAAGAACTTTCTGGAAGAGCTTAGTGTCTCTCAAAGAGAAGGGATGGGGACTAAGTTTGAGTAATCTGAAATTTGATAACTGAGGACACATCTAAGGTCTAACTTGGGGCTCTGTGTAACTATCTGGAATTAAACAAGGGCCTCAGAAAATACCTAACCAAATGTTTAATTCACAAATTGTCCCTCTTGTTCACTCTTATTTTTATGATTGCTTCCTTGTCTTTCATCAGTGCAATCTAGACAACTCCTACTCAACCTCAAAAAATCAGTTGGGATCCCCCTTTTGTTATAAGGCAGAATGAACCCCCCTTTCCTCTACACTTTGAACACTGAACCCCCACCTTTCTTCTACACTTTGAACACTATTAAGTTACATCATTTCACTTCCCACTACAAAGCCATAAACTCTGGCCCACTGGCCAGATATGACTCATTTTACAGTGTGTGGGTTTTATATTTTCTTTTTAGTTTTTAAATGCGTTGTTCTTTAAAAATATTTGTGTTTCTCTGTGTGTGCCTGTATGTGTGTATGCACATACTTGTGTGGGTTCTTATGGAGGTAGTAGAGGGTACCCCATCCCCTGGACTGGAGTTACAAGCAGCTGCAACCACTGCTATGAATTCTTTGGAATTGGACTCTGGTTCTCTGCGAGAGCAGCCAGTCATCTTCACCACTGAGCCACCTCTCCAGACTAATTTGTAAATGCTTATATATAAAAAAAAAAACAGCCCAGAAGAAGAAAAAGATTTAATAACATGCCCTACTGTTATGAGATTCAACAGTGTATCACCTGTAGTTACTTTCATGTGTGCTACAATGGCAGTTGAGTTGTTATGACAGAGACTTTTTGTAGCTTACAAAGTGTAAGATATTTATTATCTAGCTCTTTACAGAAAACACTGCTAACATCTGCGGTATGGACAGGGATTGTCGCTGTGCTGGCTGCGGCACTTGCAGCTGACATTTATTGTCATCATACACTGAGTGTTATGCTAAAAAGTTCATGGCATTATTATCTTGTTTAACCCTCAACAACTCTGAACTACTTCCTGAACTGAGGCATGGAGGTTTTGAGAACTTCTAAAGCTATAGGAGTCATAGTTTACAGGTGTGCGATTCAAATCCAAGTGCTTCTGCCTGCAGCTGGTGCATGGTCAATATGCAGCATGGTCACATCAGGACCTGAGAGGAGTATCTGGCAATAATCACAAGATATGGAGTCTGTTTCTTCTTCATTGGCTCCTGTTACATTTCTCTATTGAATGTAACTCGATGAGGCTCATGTTAGTTTTTCTGGGTTGAATGGAGGCCATGACTAGAGGTTGGGGAAAGATGCCCAGCAGTCATGGCATCATTAAAGATGTTTCACAGAGTTCTAGCTGTTGCAATATTTTTCCAGGTAAAACACTGCTCAGAAATAGCCTTACCTGAAATGTCTCTTGTCTTCAGTCTCCAGAAATCTGCTTAGAAATAAGGTTTTTTTGTTCTCGGAAGATGGTGAGCCCCAGCTTCCCATCTGATACCTCTCTGCAGACTCCCTGCCTGGTTATGGGGGACAACCATCACCTACCCTCCACGGTGTTTCATCTTGCTCCCTGCTTTCCTTAAAGGCAACACTCTGGTATGTAGGGTCTACAAACCTGCTATGATGCCTAAAGAGTCAAGTCTTGCTGTTTTAGCCTGTGAGGTCTAGAACCCAAAACAACAGCTTCCCCTGGGAGCTCATTAGAACTTCCAGCCCCATGTAGAACTACCAAAATTCCACCCTACTCTGTATGAGGATTTTTAAGGGCATCCAGGAACATTAAAGTTTGAGAATGGCTGTTGCAAAGACAAGACATCTCCAGGGACCTTGGGATCCATGTTAGAATCAAGACATGGGTGTAGCAGAAGACAGGAGACTTCCTAAGAGCTCCTCTGAGATCTAAGCCCACTGAATGTGTGGAAGAAAGCCTGGAAGTCCTGGGTTTGAATCGGAGATATGATGCTGCCCTCTGTGTTGCAGCTCTGGGGAACACCTTCCTTTTAGAGCTCAGTGAGAGAGATCAGCAAGGGCTCAATACTGTCCTTTTTCATAAACAACTTTTTAGATTGCTGCAAACACATTTTTTTTCTACTGTTGCAATAAACACAGAAATACACTGCTTGGTTCCTACACTATGTGAGGCAGAGAGGCACATCAACGACATATCCATCTCCAGGATGTGGGACTTCTCAGTGCCTTTGTTTTGAACACAGCATTACTAATAAGAGCGCCTCAGGTTCTCTGAAGCTTGCTTGGTTTGCAAAGAGCATTGTGTGTTTCTTTGGGCTCATCTGCATGGTTGGGCAGGAGAAATCATCTTCACCTTAGTAACGGTGAGGAAGTTAGGGAGTGAGGGGATTATTTCCCCAGGTTTTTGAGAGTAAGATGGTGGCCTGCACTTGGGTTCATGGTCACCACAGTCACCCACAGAACATACTTCTACTGGGCTCCTGGAGCTGGACCCACGTTGCTTGCTCACATCTTCCCTCAAACCTGCAAATAAAGTCTTTGCTTTTGAGCCAAATCTGTCACTTTCTGCAGATAATGGGCAATCAAGACCTTGGTAGGTCCAGCTAGAAACTCAGGCTCTTTATGGTCATGAAATCTCTGCCTACTATACAATAACCAGCCAAATTAGAGGGTACAACTTTCTGTGCTTTAGGATTATAAAGAAAAATTATTTAAGGAGGTAGAACACCAGCACTTTCAGATAAGAAAAAGCTTAATCAAGAGGCTAATCAGCCTATTCATCTTCCCGCCCCATTCCCACTGCTACTGATTCGGTTCAACACTTTCACATTTTCTTGTCGTTTGTTTTGTCTTGCTTAAAGGCAGAGGAAACTTCCAGAGAGAGAGAGAGAGAGAGAGAGAGAGAGAGAGAGAGAGAGAGAGAGAGAGAGAGAGAGAGAGAACGAGCCAAGGATAGATGGCACCTTAAGAGATTGTATAGGATGAAGTTAATGAGTACCCAGGAAAGGACCAGAAAGGATGGTACTTACTGGTAAACCATTTGCAAGGCTCCTTTCCACGGCTGTTTATAGCAGTCCAGGCATCATGGTAAACAATGTATACACACTAGCTCATTCATATCCCCTGTCCCCCCTCTGCAAGGCCAGCATTAACGTCCCCATTCCAAGGCCAAGAATGATGAGAAAGTCTAAGTTCTGCTTGAAGTTGCTACCCATGGTGGTCCCATGAAATTGCGATGAAGCTAAACCCTTCCCACCTGTGACATCACATGTGTCATCATGTCGTATCACATGGCATTGTTCTATGCATGTGGTGATGTGCTTATAGACCGGCTTTTGGTATTTCTGGTTTTATAAAATAGCAACATACACAATTACCTTCTTCGCATAATACTTGGTAATGCTAATAAGTGGCTACATCAGCTTCATGTATTTCTTGCAGTATATTTTTCACCGTTAGTTTAGGCTTTCCTCAGCGATCTACATATAAAAAAATGAATTCTTTGTAAAACATCATGGCGTTTTATGCCAGCAGCAGACCCGTACTCTGCGGGCACTTAATCTGTTTCTTGGCTGCCTCAAGAACCAAATCTAAGGGTTGATCTTTGATAGGTTGGCTCAAATGCTGCGATGTTGTATAGATACAACCACCTAGCAATGTACTTTTCAGAATATAGCTTTTTGCTTAAGCAACATATAGCTATTTGTATGTACTCCATTCTTACCTGAAAGGCTGGAGTTGATACACCAGATTAATCAATCGACATTTTACTTCTTGCTGTGTACACATTCAAATCTTTCTACCATTGACTTATTGATGGGTTAAGAGTTCTTAAAGGGAAAAAAGAACTCGGGGTTGCCCTGCATTCCCTGTCCTTTCTAGAGTACAAGAAGATTGCTAATACACACACCAGAAGGAGATTATGACCTTTCTTGGCTCATAGTTCTCAGAACATCCCAATCATTTTTTCTGCATTCAAAGAAAAATCTTGTGCAAATGCAAAATGTGGCCTTTCTGGGCTGTTAGCACTCTCATTAGCTCTTCCCCTCTCCTGAGTTTATTCACCCACACAGCTTTTACCTTAAGCCTGCTTTTCAATTCTCACTGAATTTCCCTGGGCAGGTCCACTGGAAGCCTGTGCTCACTTCAAAGGGTACAGAAGCATTGTAGACACACATTGACAGGTGTCTCTGCTCACATTCTTTCTTGCTTGAGGTCTATCAGTGTCCCAGCATCTCTTTCATATGTCTTACAGAACTCAATTATTAAGAATTTCAATAGGGCAATAGCATTCAAATATGAGCCCCCTCTTGGTGTGAGGGTCCTGTCTCCATGCAAGGAGGGCATATGCTTGGGGGCTATGCCTCCAGTCCAGATCATTTCCATAATTTTCCAGTTCGCTTTGAATGTATAGACTCAAGAATAAGCAGAAATTTGCTTCTGATCCCAACAACAAAGGCTTTCAAAGATTTTCCAAAAGGCTCAGATTGCTTCCCAAACAAACGGCTCCCACATAATAACATTTTAATGAGTTAAAGGGCAAGAAAATAAGAAACATCCAAATTGAATTTGTTCAAAAATACATATGGTTTTCCAAAAGTAATGGCTTGAGGCAAAAAATCTGAATCATCTTTTACTGAATCCAGAAGTTTGGGAAAATTCTGCAAGACTTAGCTGCATTCAAGATGCCCAAAGCATTCTCTATTTCTAGAATTTCACTTTGGCGGGTTAGCTCCTGCCCTGAACTTGTTCCACTCAAGGGTGTAGGGTTTCAATAGCACAGATGTGAGGCCATTTACAGAGTTCAGACTTCTTATTTCTTGTTAATTTTCTCTTATGTTTTAGGTTAATATATTTCGTTTAGGCTATTTCTGTCTTTTTATTGAGAAAGAATGTCTCTCTTCCTTACCTTTACGCCTTATGTGTAAAGGATAAAAGGATCTAGGGATAAAACTGGCAAATTCCAAGGCACATTCCCAGGTTCTCAAGCTGAGCTGCTTACCTGAAACAGAGATTCTGCATCTGGCAACTCTTCCCATTTGTAGCAGATTCACAGGCGTGGCTTACAGAGGAGGAAGGATCTCACAGGTGGAGCCCATTCTGCAGAGGTGCAAAGCATCGCCCCTGGTGGTTGTAACCAAATCAACCCATGACTATCCAGGTACACCACACATGTTTCAAATCCTGTTATTCGGTCCACCTGAAGACTGGTAAGATCTTGTCCGGAGCTTTTATTTGCTTTAAGTTTCTGGGTGTGAAACATTAGCAAATTTACTCTTGTTTGAGTCACTTCCTCTTCTCTGGGAGCATATATATTTCCCCTTCTCTGTCTCTGGTTTTCTTTGATTCTTCTAGTATGATTTAAACAATGAAACATGCAAGGCACGTGCATACTCACACCTACGTTAGGCTCAGCATTAACTCACTTTTTGATTCTCATCTGGCCCCTGGGGAAAGAGACAGTAGCACACCCGGGGGGGGGGGGGGGGCAGGCAGGTAACCTTCTACACAAAGAGCTCCACTCCACAGATCATCCCGTTTCCCCCAGCATGGAAAGGAAGAAGGCAGCCAAGTTTCTGCCTCCAAATCACAATGTCCCTTCTTACAGACATGCTAGCTCCTGAGCAGAAACAAGCGTACCAGAAAGCCACTCCACTGCAACATTCCCAGCGCTCAGCAGGCTCTGTCATCACAGCTGCCCATTTCTCACTGGGGCCACTTTGAAGCTGGCAGTATGACATGCTGAAGCTCTAAAGAAAGACCTGGGTAGGAAGGTAGCACTCTTCGAATAACGGCCAGCTTGCAACCCTTGTTAATCATGCTGGGTGCAGAACAATCATTCTTAAAGTGTGGGGTAAAAGCTTGCACTCCCACCAGCAATGAAGGAGTGTTCCTCTTTCTCCACATCCTCGCCAGCATCTGCTGTCACCTGAATTTTTGATCTTAGCCATTCTGACTGGTGTGAGGTGGAATCTCAGGATTGTTTTGATTTGCATTTATTTCCCTGATGATTAAGGATGTTGAACATTTTTTCAAGTGCTTCTCAGCCCTTCGGTATTCCTCAGTTGAGAATACTTTGTTTAGCTCTGTATCCCATTTTTTAATGGGATTATTTGAATTTCTGGAGTTCAGCTTCCTGAGCTTTTTGTATATATCTGGAAATCAGTCTGGCGGTTCCTCAGAAAACTGGACATAGTACTACCGGTAGATCCAGCAATACCTCTCCTGGGCATATACCCAGAAGAAGTTCCAACTGGAAATATGGACACATGCTCCACTATATTCATAGCAGCCCTATTTATAATAGCCAGAAGCTGGAAAGAACCTAGATGTCCCTCAACAGAGGAATGGATACAGAAAATGTGGTACATTTACACAATGGAGTACTACTCAGCTATTAAAAAGAATGAATTTATGAAATTCCTAGGCAAATGGATGGACCTGGAAGGCATCATCCTGAGTAAGGTAACCCAATCACAAAAGAACTCACATGATATGTACTCACTGATAAGTGGATATTAGCCCAGAAACTTAGAATACCCAAGAAACAAGATACAATTTGCAAAACACTTGAAATTCAAGAAGAATGAAGATCAAAGTGTGGACACTTTGCCCCTTCTAAGAATTGGGAACAAAACACCCATGGAAGGAGTTACAGAGACGAAGTTTGGAGCTAAGACGAAAGGATGGACCATCCAGAGACTGCCCCACCCAGGGGTCCATCCCATAATCAGTCACCAAATGCAGACACTATTGCATATGCCAGCAAGATTTTGCCGAAAGGACCCTGATATAGCTGTCTCCTGTGAGGCTTTGCCAGTGCCTGGCAAATACAGAAGAGGATGCTCACAATCATCTATAGGATTCCAACACAGGGCCCCCAATGGAGGAGATAGAGAAAGCACCCAAGTAGCTGAAGGGGTCTGCAACCCAATAGGTGGAACAACAATATGAACCCCTGGAGTTGCATATGTAGCAGAAGATGGCCTAGTCGGCCATCATTGGAAAGAGGCCCATTTGTCTTGCAAACTTTATATGCCTCAGTACAGGGGAACGCCAGGGCCAAGAGGTGGGAGTGTGTGGGTAGTGGAGCAGGGTATAGGGAGGGTATAGGGGATGTTTGGGATAGAATTTGAAATGTAAATGAAGAAAGTATCTAATAAAAATATTTTTAAAAAGTGTGGGGTAAGTTACCGCTTTTGTTTTTGTTTTCCTTTCTCTGTTTCTGTCTCTGTCTCTGTCTCTGTCTCTGTCTCTGTCTCTGTCTCTCTTTCTCTCCAAATAGTAACATGCAAAAACTCATGTCCTCTTGGTTAAGATCATGGATATAGTCCCCTCTAACCATTCTCCAGCACTACCCTTTTCTGTGGTCCTGTCCCCCTATCATATGCAGCCAGCACCTGATGGAACCTCTTAGATCATTAAGAGAGTTTTCAGGACCCAGAGAAGACCAGATCTCACACTGTTCATAAAAAGAAAGCCTAAATGCTACTTTTAGCTCAAGGATAAGCGAATAGTCCAAGGTCACATGACAAGTTAAATACTAACACTCTCTGTGGCAGTTACACTTATGTTTTTAAATGCTCAATGGCATCTAGAGAGATTTTCCTTTAAAAGAGGTCTACCGTCCTGTACTTGATGCAGAGAGAGAAGCAAGCCAATGAAAGAAACTAGAGGAACTTCTGCTTCACTTTGGCTGAATCAGCTGTAACTGTGGGCATTCCACTCTGACCATGAATAACTTGACTTAGACAGTAACAGAAACCCCTAGCTCCAATCCGTAGGCCTGAGGTTTTGGGTTGTCAACCCGTCGACATTTGTCTGCATAAATTGCTATTTGTGTTACCCATAGTGTTATGTTAATCTGTTGAATATCACTGTTTGAGAGCTGGTTAATGCAGTGCCATGAAGAGACTTCTGGATAGTTAAAAATAAAAGTATAGGCTTATAAGAAGTTTTGATCACAACATATGTAGAAACTCTCAGTAAAGGCAGGCAGAGACGTGCAGAGGACCCAGATGTGAAGAAAACTTCCCAAGGAAGGCATTCTATGATTAAGCTAGTTGGTCAAAGTTCAGCTTACGTGATTACACATAGACAAATGGTATGCTTATTTCAACATCCTATGTGTGACTCAGGTTTATGAGAAGCCGACTATTCAATCTTTGGGGATTCTTGAAAAATGACTATAGTATGTCTACATGACTCATGTTTACCAAATATCTTCATTTCTCCTCTCAGCTGGGACTTCATCTAAGACCCCAACCTGTGAGCACTGCAGATAACTAAGTCACTCTCCTAGCTAACAGTTGAATACACACACTGGAGCAGCTGAACTTCGTGTAGGTCTGTGCTAATGGATCCCCAATTTAGACCACAGGCAACTGGAGACAGGATATACCTAATGGGGCCGTCAGCTATGGAATCCCAGCATGTCTTGGTCTATCAAAGCTCCATTTGCCCGTCTTCTGGGCTTGGGGCCAAGCCTGTATTTTTAGACTAATAAGAGTAGCGTTCAGGAGCTGGAGCTTTGGGGATGATATTTTATTAAAGAATTATTTCACCCAGAGCAAGATGTTTTCAATCATTTAAATTAATGTATTTTATCACCTTACACTAATTATTTATTTAATGGATTTCTTCGACTTTTAAAATTTTGCCCGCTGCAATGTGCCCCTAAACAGGAGTACCAAAAATGAACACGTTAATTACAGTAAAATGTCCAAGAACTGAGATAAATTAAATAGACTGCAGCATATGCTGCCTGAAGATTGATCATACATCTGCATGCATAAGGTTCTCTTTTCTGGACAAAATGAAGCTTTCTTTCCTCTAGTATCTGCCTGCCTGGAGGAACTCGTTGAAGGAGTGATAGAGTCCTCTTAGGCCACCCCCATTCTCTTGGTGGCCTGTGTCCCTGTGTCTGCCACAGTCTGAAGTGTCTATACCTCACCTCTCAGAATGTTTTTAGTTTCATGCCATCTGTGAGATACACAGTAATTATAGGTTGGAAAGGGGACTGGAATGCCGGGAGGGCACATTCCATGGCACTAGGAAGGATCTGGGTGCTTGTGTTCTGTGTTTGCCCTCGTGCAAGCTCTTATGTCCAAGGGCATACTTCCTCCTGCCCGGCCATTTTTCTTTATGTTTGCCATTCCAATTAATTTCGACCATTTGAAGGTCCTTCAAAAAATGTGTAAGTGCAATAATAACACATGGAAAGAAAGGCATTGTGGAATATGTGTGCAACATGTGATTACCTTAACAGTAATCTTCCTTAGTAATGCTAGGCTGAAACATCTTGACATACGATACCGTCAGTCAGGTGACCTATCTGGGAAGCTGTTCTTTGAATGCAAAGGATAACCATTGCCCTTTTTGATTTACCTCCCTCACTTTCCAGTTTACATTTAACCGTGCATATAGATATCTGTGATTTCACATTAAAAAAAAATAGAAAGTCTTTAAAACCAAGTAAGTTTCCCTTCAAAATAGTAGAATCATAAACACTGCTTAATATTGTCTTGGCACACACACAAAACATTGAAACACCTTCTATTATTATTGTTTTTATCATTATTAAAGTCTTTTTAAAGAATGTCTGTTATGGGCTAGAGATATGGACTGTAGTTAAGAGCACTTGTGGCTTTTGCATAAGAACTGGGTGTAGTTGCTAGTGCCCAAGTGGCAGCCCACAAGTATCTGTAAGTTATTTCTAGGGGATGCGATACCTTCTTCTGGCCTCCATTGGTACTAGGCATGCATATGGTGGATACATAAATGCATACAAAACACTCATAAACATAAGGTAACAAATAGAAAGCAAGGGTGAGTTTGTGATGTGCTAATGAGACCCCAACAGACTACAAGACATCTCAGAGGATGCTAGCTAGCTAGTTTGAGCAGTACCTCCTTGGCTATTAGAAGCAGAAGTTTTCTCACTATAAAAAGATTGGCCAGTTTTCACTCTGATGCTACTGTCATTACGATAGAGAAGCAGGATTTGCATATATATGCACAGATACATACATATATATGTGTATATATATATACATATATATATATATATATATATATGCACAGATACATACATGTATATGTGTTGCAATGTGATAAATTAGTTGGTGATTGCTTTTCTGTTTTAATTTCATCTTCTATTTAAATGATTTGAAAGTACAGACTCTGAATTTTTCTTCCGCATGGGCAGATCGAGATGCAAAAAAACTCATTATTCTGCCAAGGGCGAGAATCTTGTCATGCGTTTTCCTTAGAGGCTCAGTATTGAGATATAATGATCAGTAAGGTGAGATGCATAGAGCGCTGTCCAAACCGAAGAGATGGCCAATGCATCTTTGAGCTCTGCATGGGCTCCTATAGACGGAGTGAAGTAGAGAGAGTTTAAGAATAAAGACTCCTGTTTATGTGGCAAGTGTTTCCTCTTGAGACTGGACTCTGCCTTTGTGATACAGACTGTACCTTCCCCACGCCAGTTCACAGTAGCTGGGAAGGCAGAGAGCTTCAGAGTGGCACGAGTGAGACACATTAGGGACACATGTCTTAGTAGGTTTGATATTATGTATGTTGTAAGTTTCTGATCGTAGGCCTTGTTACTCAGCTGATGGTTCCCAGAGGACGAAAGCTATCCTATACATCTCTGGATAGCATCCAGGAAAAAGCTGCACACAAACCAGGTGAAAGGCGAATATGTCTGTTGAATGCAGCATCACTAGACTTGTAGAAGAAATGAGATAAAAGCTCCAGGGAATATCTGTACGTGCAGGTTTTTATAGCTCTGTGGTGTGTGTGTGTCTGTGTGTCTGTGTTCTGTGTGTCTATATGTCTGTGTGTGTGTTGCTTGGGATCAATCAAAACAAGGCTTTCATACATGTGAGGTAAGTGCTCTACCATTGAGCTGCATTCCTAAACATAGTTGTGTGTGTGTGTGTGTGTATCATGTACTTTCTTTTAAGGACACTCTGAGCCCAATTTGCCAGCTATTTACATATACCTGGTTGCTTACATTCCCCTATTACCTGGCTTAACGTGGCTGCCTTTAGGATTACTAAAAATGGCTATATAAGGACGTGAGGAGATTCATCCCCGTGCCAGTAAATAATGGTGAGTTTTTGGTGACCCTCAAGATACTAAATGGGGGATGGAAGCTTATGCTATGTCTGGATTGGGTAATATGTGATAGTAATGATAATGGTTTCATCTGTGTAGGAGCATGGCCCTTTGCTAAGAGTTATCCCTCATCTTTCTTCCAAAGCCAGATCAAACTATGTCTTCTAGGATGGCTTTCATATCCCTGACCTTAAGTGAGAATCAGTCACACTCCATTGGCAGGTATCTGTGGCTCTGGGCTTTGTTCTTGCATTTGTTACCCTTTTGTCTTCCACACATCTAATTCTACCCACCTACCTACCTGGCTAAGAATTCTCTTCATGCCAATTTCACAAGGGTAGCAGCTCTTTGGGCAAAGAGAGAATGTCCAGCGGGTGAATGGCTAAAACAGGTAAGGGAATGGAACGCTCATGACTGAGCTATGGAGGTGAGTGTTAGGGATCCGAGACCCAATTGTATCTGTGAGTCAAGCTCATGCTTTGTTTTTCCTTCAGTTCAAGAGGACGTTGACAGCAGTCTGAGTCACCCAGTGCTTTAAATGTTATTCTACATTGTCCTCTGTCAGCACAGAGGGGGTGGCCAGTTCTACTCAGACATGAAGAAAGAAAGAAAAATGTACAGTAAATAATCAAGGCTATGCTGAGGGTGTAGCTCAGTGATAGAACATTTTCCTACAATATATGGAACCCAGAATTTGATCCCTAGCTACACACACACACACACACACGAGAGAGAGAGAGAGAGAGAGAGAGAGAGAGAGAGAGAGAGAGAGAGAAAATAGTATGTATACAGAGTGTTTATGATGATATGCTAAAACAGTCACAGTATGAGGAGGATGAGTGTACCCACAACTCCCTTTGTTTCTTTTCCATTTTGTTTCTGGTTTAGTGAGTTTTGCTTTGTATTCTAACTGCCTTACTATCCATTAGAAGTGACAGGATTGTTTCCTGCTAGAAAATATGGCTTTTTTTTTCTTTTAATTAGGTAAGCACAAAAACAATGTCATGAAACATCATTGGAATGAGACCATGTGATTCTGCCAGCTTTCTGAAGAGGCTGTGTCTACTGATGTGCACACAACTAGAATAATTGGCACAATGGCTATGAATCATGAGCCCTTCAGTCCACTGGTGCCTATGAGTCAGTGACGTAGGGAGAAACACCTGTAGATGCGCACCATACTGTCCTCAACTTTACTCATAACTCATCCCACTTCCTAATGGAGCCTACGTCATCAGATAGGCAGAGAAAAACAGAAACCAGCTCATTCCACGTATAAACCAGGTTTAATCATTTTCACATGTGATAAGTTTTGTGCAGAAACAGGCTATCCATCTTTGTTTATTAAGAAACCAAAGCTGAAAAGGTTAGGTGATATCACCATGGTAACCATCCTAACTAATGGGTAATTCTGAATCAAGAATAACTCTAGAGAGCCGAGTTGCTTCAGGGATGTGCTATGTAGCACTTTTCTCTCAGAGAGACACAGGTATGGGCATGGCCATTTAGCATGGTTCATTATTACATCGTGTTAATGAGCCTATGGAAAAATGATGGAAACTATCAACATTTCTTAAATACTCCATTTTGAGCAGTGTCCTTAGTGCTGTGCATACATGAACTGTATCATCTTCATGAAGCTTCAAGATAGGTGATATTGCTAGTTCAGCTGTCTAGATGAGGAAACAGGTTTAGAGGACCAAGCATTCAACAAATATTCAAGATTTATTTCCTGATTCTAAGGTTATATTCTTGACCAGTGTGCACAGTGCTTCTCTCTCTAGTCAAGTAAGCTTGACTGCTTCTATCCCAGGACACATTTCTCAATGACTTCATTCCAGTATTTTGAAGGAAGTAGGGCTGGAGTAGCTGGGAGCTTTGGAAGAAGGCGGTGGCCAGAGAAGGATGTTCAGTCAGGCTATGCCTTTTGCCTCTACTCACTCCTGCTACCTTCCAGTACCATGCCAGGTGCCAAGCCAGAGATGTGAAGACACAAAACTTGCCTGCTTTTGTGAGGCTATATACTCTGGAGTTCTGTGGCTATTTCTCCTAGTGTGTGACCTATTGATAGTATGTCAGTGCCATGTTGTGACATCACCTGCATTTCTTTGGACAAGCTCCCTGACAGCTGAGCACAGTAAAGACTAGTCATGGAGATACTTAGCTGTTTCTCTGAAAGTCAAGTTGGTGTCTTCTGTTTTAGAACACATAGAGTGTCCTGTTTATCCCCTCCCTCAGTGTGAAGCAGATCATATTACAGCCCATGAAGTCCTACCAAACCATAGTGAAGCAGCAAGTGAACACAGCACTGCGTTGACTGATGACTGTTTCTAATAACAGGCTGCATGCATAGACACAGGGTTCTGAGTGTTTGCAGGACCTAGGAAGGGGCCTCCTAGCTTTTTGTCACCAAGTGTGGAGGTGGCTCAAGGCAGTGTGTGTGTGTGGGCCTCTTCCCTATGGCTTTTCAGATGAATCTCAAAGCCTCCATGGGGATGAGCCTGCCTTTCTTCTGTTAACTGTCAGTCATGAAACATTCTTAGACAGGAGGAATGGTGACAACTGTAGATTGTCCAAGCAAGCTCTGGCTTCACAGAGCAATCCCTGAATATTTCCCTACAGTATTTATTTCTATCAAGCTAAAACAGAACTTTAAAAGAAAACAACAACAACAACAACAACAACAACAACAACAACAACACACCATGCTGTTTAAGAGTGAATGATAACACATTTTATGATAGCATTTGTAATCCTAGGCAACCATGCCATTAAATATGTACATGGCTGTCGAACAGCTTACTCAAATGACCCCATGCATGTTGCCCAGTGTTCCTTAGCTGGGTGGGTGCTGGAGTCTGTCAGGGTCTGAATTTCAGAAACGCCTTTGGAAAGAGCTCAGAGGGGACATATTTGCTACAGCAAGCCTAAGCTATGCATTGCTTGGAGGAAGGCAGGAGCCTGGGGAAACTTGGAAGGTGGTCTTCATGGCTTGCCAGAATCATTGTGTGAAGTCACTCGCACTGTTCCTTTTCCCAAAGGGACAGAAAAGCAGATTCTTGTGACGGTAAACCAATGAAGTATGGGGGAACAGATGTTTGCAGGATGCATCCCGGCAGAGCGAGCTGGCTTTCCAGGGATAGAAGGTAGCAGTAGATATCTTGGGAATAGATATCTTGGGGAAGAAACGCATAAGCTAAGCATTGCGATGCTCCAGGATTGGATGAAAAAAAAAAAACTCGTTTTGTGCCACTCACCAAAAATTCCCCTAGCTCCAGATGTGAAACTAGTTCACAAAGACCAGGGAGCTGTCAGAGATTTGGTGCCATCTGCACCTGGGCTGATGTTAGGAAAACTGTCAACACTTTGTTTACACGTGAGCATTCATGTGTATCTTGAAGTACACCCTTTTCTCCCTTTGTGACTTCTTAGCCTCCTACTAACTTCCTCCTACCTTTCCCCTGGAGCTCACCTTTTCCCTGAGTTGACGACACTGCCTGTGACACAGCCACAGGCCTTGCCTGGTCTTGGAGTCAGCTGAATACACAGCCACCTGTGCCCATTTCGGTGCATCTAAATCATGTTTGTGGTACACCTGCTCTTTGGTTTTCTGCGTTGGTATACATTTAAGCTAACCCTTGAGTCGCCTCAGTGAAGAGTGTCTGATGGCCCCATCCCTATGACCCAAGAGCATTGCTCAGATGTTCATTAAGGACATCTTTGTTCATGAGTCAAAATCTGATTTCTTTAGTAACATTTTAAGAAAACTTAATATCTGAACTTTCAGATTGAGATAAGAATGTAAAATGTGTATATAAGGTTTTAAGAACCCAAATCATTACAGAAGTGAGGACCACCTCTTCAGAGTTGTGGGAATTTGAATGACATTCTTACTAATTGCTTTAATTGAAGCACTGTGATTGGTATTTTGTGAAGGAGATTAAGGGAATCAAGGTCAGATTGTATCATAGAACAATAACATGTCTCAATAGACATCCTGGAGCCTAAAACACAACCCTCAATGACTTTATGCAGCTTATATCTATATATATTTCTCTGAATAAGCCTACACTGAATTTCCTAGCATTGTAACTACAATATAAACCAAAGAAGGTTGCAGTAAATGTATTTGGAACTTTAACAAGAGATTGTCAAAATCTTGATGGAAACATCCCCACATCACTACAGTGTGTGAGAATTGGAGGTGGTGGTGACTATTGAATGACCAGTATAATATTCCTGTCCTTCTGCCTTGTGACATCCATTGTGACACTATCAGTGCTGCTAGAACCAATATTCATGGCAATATATTGTGAATTTAAGAAGTGAGTCTTCTAGAGGTGTTTTGCCTGAGTTCTTAATGTGTTATTTTATTAGGATTATGCTTGTCTCTCTCTTTCATATTATATGTAGGATATTTTATTTGTTTTTAGATTATTGGATAGATTATATAGGACTTTCTGTATAGAATGGTAAAGTAACTATTACTAATTTCTAATATATATAAAAGTTGAACTTTTGAGGAGACAACAAATACAGACAGAAAACAACATCTAACTGATATTTTGACAAAAATATTTTTTCTCTTTGTGCACATAGAAGAGATTTCTTGTAAGTCCAGGTAAGAACAGAGACAGCAAGATTTTCAACAAATGTTATGGTCCAAAAGGTTGCTAGGAGGTGTTCAATTTAATGGAAACTTAATTTAGCCAGCAATAAATCAGAGTATGCTTAGCTTGTATTTACTAATACTTCTTGGGAGTCTTCCAGATTCTTCACTTTCTAGACATAATGGGCCTTTAGGAACTTTGTACCAGGACCATCTAGAAGCATTCACAGTGCCCTCCCAGAGGTCAAGCTATAAATACGGGTGCTCCATAAGCTTGACATTTACAGTATGGCACCCATCACATCCAATGTTGTCTCTTAGACTGAAGTTCTGACATGCCTCAGAAATAGTCAACATCAACAAGGTGGTTGTCATTCAGCTCTGGGGTTACCTAAGTAGTCTGGGTGCAGAGAGGAGAGAGGAAAGAGAGGGAAGGAGGAAGAGAGGGGGAGTGATCAGGGTATAGTTGGGTCCACCCCTTGATTTTCCCACTTTCTGCCCATCTGCTTCTTGAGAAGGCAAGGTCCATTCTCTGTAAGATGGGCATAAAATCATCTGCCTTTCTGGACTGATTTGAGGATTTAGTGTGCTCACAAACAGAAAGCCCTGAGTAGAAAATCTGATATCCAAAGAAGTCCAAGCCAAACTCCTCCATCACCTCTACTTTCTTTTCTGTGTAAACATCCTTTGCTATTATTTAGTCTGAGTGTAGCAGGATACAGTTGATGAGGGGTGAATCTCAGGACTCAAGAATGGAAAGAGACTTGTAGATCATCCTGTGAGATGATGGTGTGCTGGGCTCCTGCTGAGAGCTTTATGTCTGTGATCTTGTCAGATCCTGGAACCATGCATGTCTTCCTCTGCATACAGTCAATGGGAAACTACAAGCCACACTGGTTCTATAGTTTTTATTCTCTTTATCAGTTTGTGAGTTGAGTATCTTAAGTGTCACAGAAAGATAAGAAAACATCTGAAGATAATTTTTTAAAATTATAATCTGCCCCTCCTGACTTCAACCATCTCCATTTCACAAGCCAGGCAAATAAAAGGAAATCACAAAATCAATGGGTGGCCAGCTCAGCTATGATATCTGTTATTATGGATTTGCCTTTTATTATTTTAAAGCTCAGTACGTTAGGAATGAATTGTTCTATAGAATGCTCTCTTAGCCTCTTTGTATCTGAGTTTAAAATAATGAAGAATAAAATAAAAATAGACTGATGATTCTTTGATGCCTATGCAAAATAATTTATGGTAAAATCCCTTTAAGATTTTTCAAAGATCACTAAAGAGTTCTGGATGGTATTGAATGTGGACATAATCATCCTTCATCACGTTACCTTGATAGCAAGGGCAATGACTCCCTCCTGAAAGAGGTTCTCCCTACAGGTTACTTCCTATTTCCCCTGATGAAATTTTTGTGGATTTTTGCCTTGAAGAAACAAAACAAAAGAGTTAGTTAGGTTTATGGATCTCACATGCTCTGCCTCCGATGTCCTTCTCTTTATGATCAATCTGTGCTGTCTCTAAATGAAGCCTCCCTGAGAAATACAGTCATCAATAGAAGATATTCAATGGAGAAGTGGAAAGACAGTGCAAGAAAGTCATTGGGCACGTGAAGGCTGTAGATGACTTCATGGAGCACTTTTGACCTAATGGATTTGGGGTAATAATCCATTGTTTTCTGCTTAACTATATCACTTCCAAAAATGAAGTAAATTCATTGCTTATCATAGGGATATGTGGAATGCCCCAGTGTATTTGCATTTATCCAATCTATATATACAGTAAAATATTATACATGACAGTAATAGGTTAGAGAAGTCCATGATACTTAGGAAAACCCAATGATATAGAGACATTGGTATACCTTTTAGTATGGAGTTTTTTTTAGGGAGCCAGAAACTTGATAGCCACCAAACCTGCTCTGAGCTAGTGACTTTGCGGTTCTTATCTTGTGAATTTGAAGAATTAAATTCACAGATCAAGTGGGGGTGAGATTTAGAGAGAGGAATATTATAGACTCATAGGCAGGAGGGATGGGGGAGGGAGCCAAAGCTCCTATAGAGCAGCAGAGGGTTCCAGGAAATAGGGTACCATGTAGCTGGTAGTATAGCTTTGGGTGCTTGGCCACTGACTATAATAGAAATGGGGAGGGGATGAGCTGGTCAGTTCAGTTGGCCCACTCAGGTCCTCTTGGTTCCAGCCATATGGGACCTGCAGGCAGAGTACTCATAGAGGAGAGGACACAGAGACAGGGGGCAGAGCTCTCTTTGGATATGCTCAGAGCTGCCGCTGTGGGGTTGTTCTACCTGGCCAGTTTCTCTCTCCTGTTCTCATCAATGAAGCTCTTCTACACCATTTCTGAGTGACTTCCTCTAGTTTTCCTTTCAGTTAAGCCTTTGTCATTTTGTAATGTCCCTTAGCCTCATTATGCATACTGCTTGTATACTGAATCTTTGAATATGTGCAGACTTTCAGCCCATGCCTGTCTTAAAGCATGTCTCTTATAGGTAGAATGGTATTGAGTTGTTTCATTATTCCCTTTTGAAGAAATCTGCCTTTTAATTGGACTTTTCATTCCTTTGGTACTTAATGGAATATGCTTGAATGGTTTGAAGCATTGAAGAAGATGGAGGCATCTTCTTTCTATTTCTATTTCTGTTCACTTATTTTTCCCTTCATGTATTTTTAAATTTTTTTAGTTATTTTTAGAAACCAATTGTTTTTATTTTTTTAGTCATGTTTTTTATATTGTTAAGGTTTTGTTTGTTTGTTTTTGTTTGTTTGCCTGACAGGGATTACAACATACATCTTTGACACACTGTCTACATGCAGCTAGTATTTCACTAACTTATATAAGCAGTAGGTATACTTGTATGTCAGTTGGTCTACCTTCACCTTTGCTTTAGTGCTAGGATGCTTGTTTGCCTTACATCTAGATACACTACAGATGTATGACATTTGTGGTTTTGACTTTCATCTGCTGTATCATTTGTAAATTTGCCAAAAGGGAAAGGCACTGACATTCAAGTAGTACATTTGTCTTCTCAGATATGCACTAGTTAGAGTAGCTATCGCCGTGATAATGCACCATTGTCCAAAAGAGCAACTTTAAAGGAAAAAGTTCATCATCAAAGGAAGTTAGTCCAGGAATGCAAGCAAGCAAGGGCAGGGACCTGGAGGGCAGAACTGAAGCAGAAGTGTGTGTACTGGCTTGCTCTTCATAGCGTATTTAGATTGTATTCTGTTGATAGCACCTAGAACCATCAGCTCGAGGGTGGCATCAACGACAATGAGCTGAGCCCTCCCATATCAATCATCAATCAAGAAAAGGCACCACAGGTTTACTTAAAGACCAACCTAATAAGAACATGTTTTCAATTGAGGTCTTTGAAAACTACTGTAGCTTGTATGGAGTGGACATAAAAACAGCCAACTTTTGATCATGTATTGGTCATTGATTCTTTAACTATTTGGGGGGTCTATTTACTCATGTTTCAGTCCCTTTTATCACATCTAACAGCTCCATCTGATGTTCAGGCCATCTTAACAACCACATAAAAGTTAAAGACTTTGTCTTTCAGCTTCTGCACTTGCTTCTTCTCACTATAGAATCAATAGGTTTTCTTTGGTCTTCAAAACATGCCTGGCTTTTTAGGTGGGTGATTGTCTTTCGATGTTGAGAAATTTTGGGTTGTATCCTAAACTTTATGAATATTGATTAGTATTTCAAGTCATGGAAATTCTACATGTTGCTTTTGTTCTTGAGTAGGAATTGTTTCTTCCATTGAAGCTGGCTCTTATTGCTTAAGGACAAATCGATTCCAAATTAGTTATTACTGAGGCTGACATCTTTGTTAAGATCTTTGTTTCCAGATTATCTTCTCTGAGTCTGCACACATCATACTCACACTTTTAGGACTTTTAGTACTTTTAGGAGGCAGAGATATGAGCACATAGAATTTGGAGACCCTCTCTCAGGATCTTTCATTTTGGTGGTTGCTTCATTAATTTCAGTGTATCTTGGTTCCTCTTGCTCTATCTTGAAATTTCTTATTACAATTAGCCTTAGGTTATGTAATCTGTGGACCTGGGACATATGGGATTTGATTTCCACAATATTTCCACCACACCAACACTCTCCTAAGTGTTGACTCTTGATGACAGATCAACTTTCTCTCCAGTAACTCCATCTTAAATCAAGGTAATTGTATTTTTGGTTTTTTGTTTGTTTTTGGAAAGCAAATCTTACAAAAAATTACTCTCTGTGTCTGTCTCCTTCTGTCTGTCTCTTCTTCCCACTGCCCTGTGTGTGTGTGTGTGTGTGTGTGTGTGTGTGTGTGTATGTGTGTTCATGGAAGCCAGAGGAGGATGGAGAGGCTCTGCTTTATCACCCTCTACTCAATTCTCTTGAGACAGCGTTTAACATTGAACCCGGTGCTAGGCTAGCAGCAAGCTTGATTCTCCTACCAATGATTCTTGGCTTACAGGTTCATAATCAGCTATACCCATATTTTCTGTGGGTTTGGGGGGGCTTGACTCCAGTCCTCATGTGTGTGCAGCAAGTGCTCTTTACCCATTGAGCATCTCCTCAGCCTCACAACTGAGGCCTTATTCCTTTATCCCCAGAAGCAGAAGAAGCTGCCACCTAGCATCTCATTACCCAGAGGTTGTGCAGAAAACTGTTTCAAGTCTGAGCTATTTTTTTTAATGACTCTCATCTAATAGTCTTCTCTTCCCTGATCAATACTGCCACTTAAAGCTAACTTGCTCTCTTCTTCATTTCCTATCTCAATTTGATAGGACTTTGCTCATGGCAAACTACTGGGTTCACGGGTCTATTTCCTAAAGCCATCCCGAGTTACTTCAAAGCTAGGGTGGGTGGTAGTTTGAAATTTCCAACTCTGTTTCCCATGAGTATCAGCCTATAGTTTGAGAAATACATATGAAAGAAAACTTAAATGAGTTCACATAGCCTAATCCCACCCATGCCTTCTTCTTAATTGGATTTAAAAAATAAATAAATAAAACCACTGGAACTTTTCGGCCCAAAGTTCTATGCCTTTTGGTTATTTACTCCCTAAAGCCACAATCATCAATGACATATAATCATTTCCACAGTCGCTAACTTGTGTGTCACAGCTGAGAAGCAATACAGTTAGATGAAAAAATATAGAACAGAAGATGGGCTGGTAGCTAACAACCTGTTTTTAATCACATACATGTCATTCATAATAAGACACAAAGGATAAGAAATATTAAAAATAGAAATAAAGGGGAACTTTTCTCTACTGGTTTTCCATTTGGCCTCAGTAGTCCTTTGAAAATGATTGAATTGACTTTTGTATTAAAGTCTACTCTTTGGAGGGTCACATAGATGATTGCTGAACTTTTATACAATGATGTCTGTTTTATGACTTGGGCAGCAACATCAGTGTCTATTCAGATTAGGGCAATTATTGTGATTTGAAAATAAAGGTATTGAGAGAAAACTATGGACCTGTTGAGATGTGGAGCTGCCATCTCTGAAGCAGGTGGATAGAAGCAAGAGGCTGATGCTTTTATTTCTTCACTGGCAGGAAAACAGTTTTGTGCTCATGATCTTGAGAGCAAAGCCAGGACTGGCATCCCCCTAACAAAAGGGTAGTGTGCCAGAGTTAGGGTGTAGGCTGTAGGGACTTGGTATGTCAAGACCCTGTTGGGCTAGAAAGAGAGGTACCAAACAGAAACTCGCCAGCACTAACAACTTTTTCCAGCATTCATCTTTATCCCCATCTCTGTGCCCATCTCTCCTGTTCCCTGCTCTGAAAAAAAAAAAATGTACTAGTGTTCTAGCAGAGTCTTAGGAATGAGGACAGGCCTGCTCAAGACTCTAAGATAGAGTGATGAGAAGGACAGAGTCACCTTCCCTCAGAGCTTTTGCTCTGGAGGAAGACGTTGTTAACACAGAGACATGGATAAGCAGAGACATAGGACATTCCCCAAGAATAAAACAGAACAAGGGGATGTGACAAGATGTAACAGGGAGGGAGGGTTTGGGATGCTTTGGAAAGGTGAGCAGGGAGGTTTATCTGAGGTGGTGTTATTCAAGGCAAATGTCAGGATCACAGATTAAGACAGTGTTGTGTTTTTACAATAGAAGCAAGAAAAACACATTTTTTAAAGGAAATTAACTCATGATGCTTACTCTGGGTACAGACTAAAACCTGGAAATCCATTTGTCTTTGGATACTCCTACACATTTTTGAAAATGAGAAAAAAATTTAAAGGAGAATCCAACACATATCCAAAGGGGATGGTGGATACCCCAGCAAAAGCAGCAATACTACATCACTGTAAGTGTCATGGAAGTACTGCAAACAATTGTGCATTGGAGGGATCACCGAGTGGAGCTGCAAGAGTCCTAAAGAAAAAGCTTCATTAGCTGGAGCCCAGGCAGTGCAGAAAGGGCTGCAGGGTCACTCAGGCCCAGCATGGCCGACTCAGTGTTGAGACTAGCCCCTGTTCACAGATCGCCACCCATACAGCAAGCCCCCACTCCCACCCCATGAGAAACACTGCTTTCTCATGGATCCTAGTTGCAGGCAATTCTGTTGTCAGTAGAGAGAGGAGGGAAGAGAAACAGAAGCTCAAAGGAAGCAAGTGGGAGGAACAGGCTTCCAGGCAAAGAGGTTGGTCACATTCAAGTTTCATGACATGTGCTGAAATATTTTAACCATGAATCTTTAGTTTAACAAAGCTCACTTGCCTTTAACTTAAACCATAGCTCTTTAAAGAAAATGAAATGAAAGAAAACACATTCTTTTCAACAAACAAAAGCTTGCGGTATGCAAACAATAGATTCTCTTTTGTCTTCATTTTTACTTTACATTTCATTCCAGGAGTGCCCTAAGACTGAAACTTGGTGGTGGTGGGAAGCATCTGCTTGCAGTTCACTTTTGACATGGGCCTAAGGATACATATGCAAGAGGTTTGAACTGGAAGTCTTACTATCTTAACATAGGGGTAAAACAATTTTTTACAGATAAATTTCACGTTTATTTTCCCCTTCACTTCCATAGTCAGGAAAGTCGTTAGCCATATGGAAAATAAAGGCTGACTATTTTCATAGTTAAGCCATATACTTCTATCTATTCTGTATGTCATAAGATAGAAAATGACCTGAACGAGAAACATGTTTGACTGCAGTAGAGGTTAAGAGCAGCAACTCAGAAGCCCCACTGTCTGTAGCTCTGCTCCAAATGTGGAAGCTATTAATGATGTTCTCTGAGGACATCCTATTGCACTGGCTTCCTTGACTGGACTCTTGTGACTATGACACAGTGGCCTTGGATGGATGACCCATAGGCCCATTCTGGCCTGGTAAACACATCAAACATGTTCTACCTACCCCCATCCCCACCCCTGTCCTACCTTTAATTGCCCCAACATTTAAAAATTGGAAGAGTGGTCCAGATTTCTGGTTTTTTTTTGTTTTGTTTTGTTTTTAATTGGAAGATTTGGCCATTCTGGGCCTACATTGTTATATGGTCATAGTTGGCAAGAATAGCAGTGGCTGTCCTCAATTGCAAGCACCTCCCACCTTGCCCTGGCCTTCATTTAATGTTATTTTGTAAGCACTTTTGTTTGCTCCCTCTGCTGGAGCTAGGGCCAGACCAAAATAGCCTTTTTAACACTGGCTCACAATGCTTGTTATATAAGCAGAAAAGCCTTGGCGGTGGCCAGCTGAAATGACTGAAGTTCATGTGTGCATCAATTTGGTGTCTGCTTTCTGAGCAGGAAAGACATTCTGCTTCCACATGAAAGCTGAGAGAGAGATTTTTAAAATGCTAGAGAATGATCTGGTAGCCAGGAAGGAGCTCCAGGTCAGGGGGAAGCATGAGTTAAGGAGTCGCTGTCCAAATTTCTTCCCTGTGACTCTTCCCTTTATTTAGGACACTTTTGTTTGTTTGTTTGTTTTCTAATGTATTCTAGGGAGAGGGGGAGTTAAAGAAATATTTGGGTGGGAGCTTTAACAGTGTGCCCCTTCTTTCTTTCTCTCTTTCTCTCTCTTCCTTCTTTCCTTTCTGCCTCCCTTCCTCCCTCCCTCCCTCCCTCCCTCCCTCCCTCCCTTCCTTCCTTCCTTCCTTCCTTCCTTCCTTTCTTCCTTCCTTTTTTTCTTCTAAATATTTTAGGCAAGTGCCAGATTATATTTTAACTACATTTCCTGGTCTGAAAAAGGCTGGGCAAGCGGCCAGCTCAAAGCAGGGGATTGTCAAGAGTGGAAATGACTCATCCACTGAAGACTGCAGAGAAGATAATCCAAAAATTTAGGCAAGCTAGTATTAATGCACAGTAAGAATTAGTCCCAACCTACAATGTACCTGTAAGCTGTACACAGGGCTTTCTAAGGTGGAAACAATGGAACACATTCCATAGAGTTGGTTAGATTACTGCTTAAGAAACATCACATGTGAGTTAAAAACTCAGCACAAGCTGATCTTGCTTGGCTTCCAAGCCCTCAGCCAGATCTTTAAGTAGATGTGAACTTAGTTATTTGGCAAGTAGAGCAGATAGAAATCTACTTTCTCCTATTTAAACAATTAAGTTACTGAACTGGTTCCATTCAGAGTGGCAAATTGGCTGGAATTATTAGCAATTTTTGTTGGCAATCCAGTTACATATTTAAGTATAAACTTTACCCAACACTAACAAAATATGTTATCTCTGAAGTAAGTCATGAGTTATAGATAGCAGTAAGTTAGAAAGGAAGTCTTTGAGTATTAAGGGTCATATTTTAAAGCCCTATAAAACAATCTAAAGCCAATACTAAACCAAAAATGTTCCATACATTTATCAGTCAACAAATGGCTCTTCTTTGTGTCCAGACATAAGAAATATAGTGTACCAGAGTAGTTGAGGTCATGATGAAGCACACTTTCTAGTGGGGCAGAGATTGATAGTGGAGAAGCAGAGAGTAGACTGAAGAACCCAATGAAGGAAATAAAGCCAGAGAATGGATGTGGGTTCCCAAGGCAGATGATGGACAGCAGAGCACTCCCTATACCCTGGACAGCTCTTAGAATGGCCTTTAGAACAGCTCTCAGGGAGCATGGTAAGAGTGAGACCACTCCCTACCCAAAGCAGGCCTACTGAACTCATAGAGACAAAGGCTACTTCATGATAAAGTCCATTAGGCTTCTGTTTTCTCCAGCAGCTCTCTGGCTTCTCAGAAGTCACATGATCGGCAGTCTGCTAATCTAGTTGATACACGTGCAAGGTCCTTGTCTCTGCTGTAACACCTTTCTCCTTGTCCTTTTTCCTTCCTTCTCCCTTGACTCAAGCTATATAATCTAGCCCCTTTATATCAATAAATAAGCTGCCTTCCAACACAGTCTCTGGGTTTGTTTAATTCATCACAGCCACCTGAGAAACCCTGCTTTCCAGCTCCTCCACACTGGGGTGGGGCCCACAAATAGACAAGACCAACGTGCTCAAGGCTAAAGTGCAGAAGGAAAACCTCCTTAAGACAATGGTGATTCCACCAGAGGTTCTTTTATCCTTGAGAAGAGTTTTTGCTATCCTAGGTTTTTTGTTATTCCAGATGAATTTGCAGATTGCTCTTTCTAATTAGTTGAAGAATTGAGTTGGAATTTTAATGGGGATTGCATTGAATCTGTAGATTGCTTTTGGCAAGATAGCCATTTTTACAATGTTGATCCTGCCAATCCATGAGCATGGGAGATCTTTCCATCTTCTGAGATCTTCTTTAATTTCTTTCTTTAGAGACTTGAAGTTTTTATCATACAGATCTTTCACTTCCTTAGTTAGAGTCATGACAAGGTATTTTATATTATTTGTGACTATTGAGAAGGGTGTTGTTTCCCTAATTTCTTTCTCAGCCTGTTTATTCTTTTTATAGAGAAAGGCCATTGACTTGTTTGAGTTAATTTTATATCCAGCTACTTCACCGAAGCTGTTTATCAGGTTTAGGAGTTCTCTGGTGGAATTTTTAGGGTCACTTATATATACTATCATATCATCTGCAAAAAGTGATATTTTGACTTCCTCTTTTCCAATTTGTATCCCCTTGATCTCCTTTTGTTGTCAAATTGCTCTGGCTAGGACTTCAAGTACAATGTTTAATAGGTATGGAGTGTGGACAGCCTTGTCTAGTCCCTGATTTTAGTGGGATTGCTTCAAGCTTCTCGCCATTTACTTTGATGTTGGCTACTGGTTTGCTGTAGATTGCTTTTATCATGTTTAGGTATGGGCCTTGAATTCCTGATCTTTCCAAGACTTTTATCATGAATGGGTGTTGGATCTTGTCGAATGCTTTTTCTGCATCTAACGAGATGATCATGTAGTTTTTGTCTTTGAGTTTGTTTATATAATGGATTACATTGATGGATTTCTGTATATTAAACCATCCCTGCATCCCTGGAATAAAACCTACTTGGTCAGGATGGATGATTGTTTTAATGTGTTCTTGGATTCGGTTAGCGAGAATTTTATTGAGGATTTTTGCATCTATATTCATAAGGGAGATTGGTCTGAAGTTCTCTATCTTTGTTGGATCTTTCTGTGGTTTAGGTATCAGAGTAATTGTGGCTTCATAGAATGAGTTGGGTAGAGTTCCTTCTACTTCTATTTTGTGGAATAGTTTGTACAGAACTGGAATTAGATCTTTTTTGAAGGTCTGGTAGAACTCTGTACTAAACCCGTCTGGTCCTGGGCTTTTTTTGGCTGGGAGACTATTAATGACTGCTTCTATTTCTTTAGGGGATATGGGACTGTTTAGATCATTAACTTGATTCTGATTTAAATTTGGTACCTGGTATCTGTCTAGAAATTTGTCCATTTCGTCCAGGTTTTCCAGTTTTGTTGAGTATAGCCTTTTGTAGAAGGATCTGATGGTGTTTTGGATTTCTTCAGGATCTGTTGTTATGTCTCCCTTGAGGAATTACACAGACAAAGTTTGGAGCTGTGATGAAAGGATGGACCATCTAGAGACTGCCATATCCAGGGATCCACCCCATAATCAGCTTCCAAACGCTGACACCATTGCATACACTAGCAAGATTTTGCTGAAAGGACCCAGATATAGCTGTCTCATGTGAGACTATGCCGGGGCCTAGCAAACACAGAAGTGGATGCTTACAGTTTGCTATTGGATGGATCACAGGGCTCCCAATGGAGGAGCTAGAGAAAGTACCCAAGGAGCTAAAGGGATCTGCAACCCTATAGGTGGAACAACATTATGAACTAACCAGTACCCAGGAGCTCTGGACTCTAGCTGAATATGTATCAAAAGTTGGCCTAGTCGGCCATCACTGGAAAGAGAGGCTCATTGGACACACAAACTTTATATGCCCCAGTACAGGGGAACGCCAGGGCCAAAAAAATGGGAATGGGTGGGTAGGGAAGTGGGTGGGGGAGGGTATGGGGGACTTTTGGGATAGCATTGGAAATGTAATTGAGGAAAATACGTAATAAAAAAATATTTAAAAAAGAGACAATGGCAATTATATTTACTCATGAATCCCCAGACAAAGCTAGCCATGCCATGCCATGCCATGCCAAGAGACACTATTGAAAGCAAAGATCTTAAAGTTTGGTTATGCACAGAGGTAGAGGAAATCCAGCTTGTAAGTAAAAAGAAGGCCAGCATGGTTGACATCAAGAATGGTACAAATTAAAGCCTAAAAGGAGATAGGGCCCAAGTTATATCCGAATGCCATCAGAGGGCTTTAAAAATATTAAATTAATGCTTTTGAGTACTCTAGACTAGGACTGGCAAACTATATCCTACAACTATATCTGAGTCTCTGTTTATTGGTAAATAAAATTTTATTGGAAGAAAGTTATACCCATTCACTCATGTATCATGCCTGAGTGCTCTTTCACTATACAATAGTCATATAGCATGACACATAAAGCTGAAATGGTTGCAATCTGGTCCTTCAAGGAAAATGTTTGTCAGTCTTTGTGCTAGATGATGTATGTTTTCATGGATTTGGAGATGTTTTGTTTGAATTAGGCTGAATTGTCTCCTGTTTAGCTCGTTTTTCTCAAAAGACAATTGGGCTTCATTACAAGAACAAGAATTTTTGTGAAAATACAAGTTGGTTTCAAAATAGGAGTCAGGCTCATGTATATGAGACAATCAAGTAAATTATTTGTCCAAAAATTGCTTAATTGGAGCTAGATGTGACTAGACTCAGTATGAGGCCTATAAGCAAGCTTAATCATTTCAATAGTATAACATAGCCACTAAAGAGTCTAGTACTTTCTATATTTGTGCTCTCCTGCCCTCATGGTGTGGATGTCACTTCTCATTGTATCAAGAAGGTTGTGATAATTATAGACGCTAATGTAAACAAAATGCTAGGTGTGTAATAATTGAGTTATGTCGAATAGTTTTTCCTTTGACCTCCTGACTACAGATGAACACAATCTTCATAGTCTATAGCTTCTGTCTTCTCATCTCTTGTTTGTTATACTGTCCTACATTCATTCCAGTGTCTGGTAAGGAAAATAGACTTACTAGAGTTGACTCAGACTGACACCTATCACCTGGGATCCTGAACTCAAAGCTATGGAGAATGAAGACCAAGCAGAAGTCAGGACTCTGTCCTCAAGAGCAGACAGACAGAGAAGACAAGATGTTCATTATGGGACAGAAACAACTTGTGTAATAGAAACAACTTCATGTCTGTTCTAAGATACTCAAAGAATAAATATGAAAGGTGGCAGTCAGCAGACTAGGAACTGAGTGGCTCTGCCCTGCCCCCCCCCCCCCCCCGGGGATGTGGGATGGGAGGATATAGTTGATGACATGGGTGTCCCTTTTTTTTTTCTATTGCTCTTAAAACAGGTTGAGTAATTCATTCCCACATGTTGATAAACTCTCTTAAGGCAACATGTACAACACATTTCGCCTCTCTAGTGAGTCATTTTCCAAAACAGCTGTCAACTGAGCTCGAAGAAACCACAATTGTTTGAACATGGACTTAGTTCCGTTGAGTTCAGCAAGTAGGGGCTTGATCCAGTGTTAGGCTCACCTAGGACTTTCAAAGAGGTTCATCCCAAGGCATCCGTAGCTATTTGCATTCTCTGCCTTCCTGCTGGCTGGAAACCACCACCTCCTCTAATTGTTTCATGGCCTATTATTTTGCTTTGAAGGGATGCCCCATTGAGAAAAATTGCACTTTTTTTTTTAATACTTTGTATGTATCTGCTCCATATGTTAAGGGACCAGTTCCTGACCCCGGAGGGTTTGAAGCCTAGTTCTCAGGAGGCTGAATTAGTTGTTGGGTTTATGGTATTTTCTGTGACATCTGTGAAAATCCTTCAGAGAGAAACATCCAAGGTCTGGTGAGTAAAAAACCTCGGTGAGTGCCAGACTGAGAAAGGCTGGCCTCGGGACTGAATCTTACTGTACTAGGTAAACTTAACTGTGCACAAGCTTCAGTGTTTTTCTGTTTAGCAGCAAATTTTTTATCATGATAGGTGAGTGATTGACATCTGTGTTATGTGTAAAACCCTAGCCCAGGCCAGGTCATTTCAATTTCCAGACTGTTGCTTGGGTTGGATTGACTATTGCAAAGCATAGAGCTTAGTTTTGACCCCCTGAGGGACTGTTTATGATCGCCAGTCTATGGAAATATGTGGTTCCTTTGGTGCCTGTAGAAAGTCTTCATATTCCTTTATTCTTTCCATTGTAAGAACACCTTCCATGTGTTAAAGTGCTATTGTACTTCAGAAAACAAATGAATGAGACATTCATTACCCGCCTTCTATGAACTAAATGTTTGGGCCCAGCCCTCTCTTAGGATCAACAGCCTAATGAGGATAACTGACCTCTAAGAAAGCAGCAGTAACAATAAGAAGTGAGTTAAAGGGTACAGGCAGTATTGTTTATGGGAAGTCAGGACCTTAAATACTAGACTGGGCTTACAGTGTATGACTTGGAGCATCTGTGCATCTCAGTTTACTTATGTATAAAGTAGGGATACTGTTTAGAGGAGTTAGCATGGCATTGCAATGAGTGCAAAGAGAAACAATGGCTCTAGTGTAACACTTGATGCATGGAGAATATTCGATAAGTATTATCTATTATATACCACAAAGAGGGTGAGCCTTGGCAGGGAGCGGCACTGTGATTCTGCACAGACATGGCTTAGAACCAAATGCTATCTATAACTTGTGTTCTGTTTCTGTGATAACTGGGCATGTTACTTATCTCCCCCGTGCTCCAGAGTCCTAATTTGTAAAATCAAGGTAACGGCCACCACACAGAGTTAGCATAACACTCAAACAGTATAAAAGAAGGCAAAGCCCTTGGCATGACTACACTCCAGCTCAATAATGTCAAGTCTATTAATATAACTGCCACAGCTACTAACACAACAAAGACACTAATCAATAGAACCATAAAGCACTTTATGAGCATGTATCACTGGTTGCCATGGGCAGGGGTCAAAGTTGTGAGCTGTCGTGACTGTGTCAACAATTCAGCACCTGTTTCCTAGCAGTGCATCTGCCGACATCTTATTTGTGTACAGAACATTAAATTATGGGAAATTTGAAAGTTGATGTCTTTGTATTTCCATTGGCCAGTGCAGACTGTGGCACACCCAGGCTCCTGATTCCCTCCCAATAAATGATCAGAATCTCTTGGATGCTTAAGACTGCAGACCTGCAGCTTTTTATAGCATCAAGGCACTTTCTGAGAACAAGGCAGACTAGTGGGAGGCAGAGAAGAGAGAAGTGAAGGGAGGTTCCAGTGGCTTTCTTTAAGCCTGTAAATGGTCTGCAGCTTGGACTTTCCACATATATGACCTGAGGAATTCACTTGGCTCTATAGTTCCTTTTCTTTCAGAATTCTAATAAACTCAAAGACAGCATTGAAGACGTCCAGAAATGAGTGGCGTGCCCTTTATTGTTCTACCAGTTGGTTGAAGCTTCTTGGCAAACCAAAGCTTGCAGAATATAGTTGGAACACTGTCTGAAACCCCTTTGGCAGCTGGACTGGAAAATAAAAAAAGCTTAGAAGTAGTTAGTTCTCTGCTACCAATTATAGACCTAGACCTGAGGCCAGCCAGCGACTCGCCTTTATGTCCCTAGTGCTGTCCCCATAAATCCAGGCTCAGACATGGCAACCCTCCTAGGATGATCCACAGAGCAAAGCAATCCAGGGACTTGCTTGGGTGGCTCAAGACAGTGTCCCTGGAAAGTGGTCTATACATGGAACTTTGTACCCAAAGAACAAATTGTTTTTGGGAAATATATTCTGGGTTCCTTTGAAAATGAGTAATTATCCTTAATTTTATTTATTATTATTTTTTTTACTTCAGATCACACTGAATTATTTCTTACCAGATTTTTCAGAAAATGGGGAGGGCAGGGAAACTGGCTTTAGGCTTGTTTTCAAGCATACTGTCTTGTTTATTCCCAGTTATTGTACCAAAGATTGGAGCTCAGTTATTCTTTGCTGTAGGGAATGCAGTCATAGTATGAAAACAGCAGTAGCTATGTGTGAAGTAGTTACTTTGTGTTGGTGTCTATGCACTCCACACATACCATATCCATTCATATGCATGACCTTGGTATATGGCATGCACTCTGAAAGTATCACATGCATTCATGTGCATCATCTCCACTTCAAAGACAGGTATGATTTGTATCCTTGTCTAAGGGGGTGGAGGGAAAACTGAGCTCAAGTTGCATCTAGTGTCTTTGGAGATGGGGGACATAGCTCCAAACCCCAAATGCAGTTTCCTAACGTGTACCTTTACAAGGCATGTGAAAACACCTACTATTTGCATAATAATGATAGGGCAACTTAATATATACATATTTTAGGGGAATACCAAGACATAAATGTTAGCTATAGGAAGCTGCAAAATACTTCATTGTTTAACCCTATTTGTTAATCACTATAGAAAATTAGAAAATAAAATGTTCTTGATGAGATATAAGGAGAGGGGGCTGTGAGTCTTGAATGTGTTTGGATCATCTAAAAAGCAGTTTCTCTGAGAGTTAAATGAAGAGAGATGTACTGTCTTGTTTTCCTTTCCCTTGAGTCTATCTACAACTGACTGTAGATAGCAAACAGACAAACAAACATAGAGAAATACTGGTGAGTCCACTAAGGCAATTAAATAACTCGTGGACTCATAAATGCAAAGACTGCTGACTATCAGGGAAAAAGAGAAAGAGATTCGAAGAAGCAGTTAATGGGCTCAGCGGTCTGGATTCATGGTTTCCTATCTTTAAACATGTAGACCTACAGATGTGACTTCACTGAGTCATCATAGGACAAATAGGAATGGGCTGTGAATTTTGAGTGACATTTGGGGGATAGAGATGTTCTTTTTTCTTTTAAAATTTTGGTTTCATAATTATGGATTGCTTTAAAAGGGAGGCAAACTTGATCACTGTATCTAGTTTGTAGTCCAGTTACACCAAACTACCACCTTTGCTTTGAAGTTGTAGATGATAGCAAGATAATTCTTTTTGTAGACATCACTTGGTATCACTCAACATCAACAGGGACACACACACACACAAACAAGGCAAAGTTGTGAAAAGAAACAGTAGGGTAGGCAGAGGACATGGCTCATCATTGTTATCCACAATAAAATTCACAAAGTCTCTAGAGAGTAGATGGGTGAACTTGCTCTCAAAGTAGACCCCTATTTCCTCTGCAATCCAGTAATTACTCCAAAGTGGGGTTCTGGAAAGAGTACCATCTCGGTATAGACAGGATTATCATGTTCTCTCTCTCTCTCTGTCTCCCTCCCTCCCTCCCTCCCTCCCTTTTTTCCTCCCTCCCTCCCTCCCTCCCTCCCTCTCTCCCACCCACCCCAAGAATTCACCTGTTAAGAAATAACTGTGGTTAGTTGCAAGCTGTGCAGTCTAGCTTGAGAGTTTGAGCTGGGTGCCCTACTGGAGGATATCTATAGCCCATGTGTTTGTTTTGTATATTCAGAAGCTCATTCTGCTTATGTACGATGACTTGGTCACAGATGCATTGTGCTGCCCAGATGTCCTTCACAGGACACGTGATGAGCAGATAGAGACAAGTATTTGAAGAGATGATTTCATGGTTAAAGTTTTACCCTTGGCTCTAAGTTCTTAAGAATCTTGGTCTGTTATGTTTCATGCTGTTCTCTTGTCTTTTGGCATGTGCCTCCAGAATGACCAGTGATCCTTACTCAGACCTAGGTGGAGAGACGGATAGAATTGGACAATTCTATTGATATGTCCAGATTCATTCAAATTACAAGGAGGATTGGGAGAGAGTATTTTATTTTTAAAAAGTCAATACATAATGTGATATTTTGGATAAGGATGATGGCTGTGCATTCTGGTGGATGTCAGGCAAAGATCTGTAGACGAAGGCCCATATTTTTTCATATTTTTATATTATGTATAAGCTAAGAATATTTTTTACATTTTATGTTTTATTTTTGGTTTCACATTTTAAATATTTTTCATAGATATATGAATCCCTGTGCATATCTGCAACTTTATGACTTGGCTACCCCTTTAAAAAGTTTTCCAAAACTCTTAGATCACTATTTTAACTTCAAGGTCTTGAACAACATCTGAAATAGGCACTAGTCTGAAATGAATATTTATAGAATTGAATGACCCACCGTACTTTTTATTTACTATGGAATGGTAAACAATATATCACCTATTTCACTCTGGAATGAATGTGGCTGACTTGCTCAGTTTAGTAAAACAGAATCCATGCATGCAGAGGTTACTTAGGGGTAGAAAGTCAATGTGCTTTATTCTATGTTGCTTAGTTAATTTGTCTTTCTTTTTTAGTTATAGATCTTAGCCAAGTTTCTTGCCATTAGGGGCTCCTGGAGTCAGTGTGTCTTATTATTCTTGGTTGAAGCAAGGGCTTGCGGCAGCATCCTTGGGCGTTTGTTACAAATGTATAGTCCTAGTCTATACCTCTGAACTTCTGAATAGGAACTTGCATATGAGCAAATCTCTGGATGGTCTGTATACACATTCAATTTGAAGGAGAACTTGCCATATTCTTAATAAGATTCCTTTCTAGCAGAACACTGATGTTCTTGAGTCATCCATCTTTCCCCAACACAGTCAACATGACTTGAGAAACTGACCTCAGTTGTACATATGCCCTTAGCTGCCTTTGGAGTTTTGCCACGGAAGAAAAAAACCCCATACAATTCAAATTGGGAAGTGCTAATTTGGACTGATGACACATTTAGAAAGTGTTTTTTATTTCTAGACTGACAATAACATTCAGATGAATATCAGTGTCCGTGAATGAGATCTTTAGAATGTTTCATAGGAAGCAAGCACCCAAAAACAGGATTGGAATTGAGAGAGTTGCAGGAAATAATGATGTCATTGAGCCAATTCACCCAAGCCTTCTTGTCAAATGAAGTGAGTCTCTATGATGTAATTACTTATCATCTGCTTATTAGATGATATGTATAAGGTATGAGTTGTATGAACCATTTCATGTTTTACCATTAAAACAACATGTAGGAAATTTGTACTTTATTACAGATAAGAGAAAATAGGGTTGATACAGATTTCAAAACCAAACCAAACCACTAACAAAAAAGGTGCATTGCAGATTTTAGCTATCGACTACCACATAACACTTGATATTTGGCATGGCCCGAAGTAAAGGCCTTTTCTAGCCATTTACTTGTACTTTAAGTATGTGTGAAATCATAGAATACCCTTTTATCACACTGGGTCATTATTAATTTTTTTAAACACCAAGTTAAAAGAAAGAGCTTTTTGTATTATTTTTTGAGACAGGGTCTATGTTGCCCTGGATGTTCTGGGACTTGCTATGAAGACAGGCTAAATCTCAAATCCACAGAGATCTGGTGGCCTCTGCCTCCTGAATAGTGGGACTTAAGAAGTATACCATTACATCCTGCAAGAAAGACATTTTTAAAATACAGGGGGTGGCATTGATCTCTAATTATATTAACAGTCATAGTAACAAAACAGCAAGGAACTGGCATAATAACAGGCATGTAGATCAAAGGAATTATCTAGAGGACCCAGATATAAACCAAAGTTACAACTACCTAATTTTTGGCAAATCTGTAAAAAATATACATGAGAGAAAAGTTGCTCTCTTGAATATAGAGTGGTTTCCAGGTATAGAATGAAGCTGGCTCCTTATCTCTTCCTCTGCACAAAAATCAACTGAAAAAAAAGAATCAAAGACCTGAATGCAAAATGTGAAAAATTTGAAGCTGCTGGAGGAAAATACAGGCAGAACATCTCAGGAACCAGGCACAGTCAAGTACTTTCCAAACAGAACTCCAATAACACAGGAAGTAATCCCAAGGGTTGACAAACATGAATCTATGACATCAAAAAGCCAGCCTACACAACGGGAAAAACTTTCCCAATTAAACATTAGAAAGGGGAGTAATACTTTGGATGTATGAAGAACCTCAAAAGGTGAACCTCTAAACCCCAGAATCATCAACTGGTAAATGTGCACTAATGAATTGAATAGATGGTACTCAAAAGAAGAAAAATACAAATAAATACTTGAAGTATTCAACAGTCTTTGCCATCATGGGAAGAGAAATTAAATCAGCTTTGAGATTACAACTCATCCCACTCAAATTGACTATCCTCAAGAAACCATGACAACAGCTAAGGATCAGCCTCCTCTTGGAGAAGGGTTCTGAGGAAGGGGTGTTTGGGAGAAGTAAAAAGAACAACTCAAAGTCAAATTGTGGGTACAAGCTGACAGTCTGTAGTCTGATCAAAATGGCTCCCTAAACACCTCTCTGTAGGTAGCTCTTGGCTCTGTAGTCTGCTTGAGACCACTCTCTCTTGTTAGAAAAAAATTCTAAAAGCTCTCTGGATAGTTCATGGATTTTCCGACCAAGACCAGAAACCCTGGTAGAAAATATTCTAAAAGAGTAATGTTCATTCTCCAGAGAGATCTGCAGACAGCTCAGCTCTTGCAAGAAAAATTTCTAAAATGGAGCTGCTATTGCTGTCTGTTAGTCATCTCATGCAGGACAAATGCCCAGTCTTTTATTTACAGATCAATTCAGTCATTTACTCCAGGTTTCCTTTTGATTATCCCATGAATCAACATTACAAGACCCTAGCCCCTTCATCCTTACAAAGAGACAATAAGCTCCTTCCTTTTTTCTTTTTCATTTTTCTTTTAACATTGCAAATGAATTCAGAGATCTTCCTGTCTTTGTAAATAAAAAGAATAAGCTAGCTGGGTGTGATCTTGCTCTGAGATCACTATTCCCACCAGGCCTGGGCCTAACCTTCCTCTGTCCCAGGCTGACCTTGAACTCAAGAATCTGCCTGCCTTTGTACTTTCCTGCCTTTGTATCTTCCTGCCTTAGTACCTTTCTGAGAAGCTGGTTCACAGGGAGGGCCTCTGCCTCTGCTCTTCTAGGTCCATTATATAATTCAATATTGCCCTTATATTTTGCATAGTTGAGAAACTATTATATATTTTGAACTCATGTTTTCAGTGTTCCTTCCCACAGCCTTAAGGGCTGTCCTGAAGGTCTCAGGGTTCACCATTTTCCTGAGACATTAGATACAATCTTGACTCTCGGACTCATGCTGTCTCTGATTATCATGGAGTCATTAATTTTGGTAGAGAGGACATTCCCTGATAACCTTGACAGGGAGAATATTTCTTGAAGGAGGAACATGAAGATTACATATATACAAGCAAGCCACATGCCCATCACCCTTTAACACTTGTAGAGGTCCACACCCTGCTGACTCTGTTCCAGGGGCAGGAAGCCATGTCACAGTTACACCATTCCTTCCACATGGCCAAGCAGGACTCTGTAGACAACAAATGCTGGGGAAGAGATGGAGAGTGAGGAATCCTACACAGCCAAGGGCAAATGTAGCCATGTACAACCATCATGAAATGAGTATGAACGGTACTCAAAAACCTTAAAGAGAACTGCCATACAACCTAGCTATACCACTTGGAAATATACCTAAAAGGACTCTAAGTCAATGTATGTCAGAGATGCTTGCACATTCATGTTTATGCTGCATGGTTTCCATTGGTAAGATAAGGTATGTGAGTGAGTGTATGTGTGTGTGTGTGTGTGTGTGTGTGTGTGTGTGTGTGTGTGTGTGTGTGCGCGCGCGCGCGCGCGCGCATGTATACACATATGCATATTCATATATAGATCACAGACTAGAAAGAGGAATATGAGAGGGATAGAAGAAGATTGCATAGGGGAAGTGGGAAATAGAGAGGGCAGTAGAAGACATGATATGAAAGCAGAAGGAAGACGGGCTGTGTGAAAAGTAATCAGCTGGGGGAAATGAGTGGAGATAAGACAGGGTAGTGAGGGAGGAAATAAAGGAAAGCAGTATAATAGTATGTGTGAAAATCTCACAATTAGCCAGCTTGTACAACCACTCTGGAAATCAGTCTGGCGGTTCCTCAGAAAATTGGACATAGTACTACCGGAGGATCCCGCAATACCTCTCCTGGGCATATATCCAGAAGATGTTCCAACCGGTAAGAAAGACACATGCTCCACTATGTTCATAGCAGCCTTATTTATAATAGCCAGATGCTGGAAAGAACCCAGATGTCCCTCAACAGAGGAATGGATACAGAAAATGTGGTACATCTACACAATGGAGTACTACTCAGCTATTAAAAAGAATGAATTTATGAAATTCCTAGGCAAATGGATGGACCTGGAGGGCATCATCCTGAGTGAGGTAACTCAATCACAAAAGAACTCACATGATATGTACTCACTGATAAGTGGATATTAACCCAGAAACTTAGAATACCCAAAATATCAGATACAATTTGCGAAACACATGAAGCTCGGGAAGAATGAAGACCATGGTATGGATACTTTGCCCCTTCTTGGAATTGGGAGCAAGCCATCCATGGAAGGAGCTACAGAGTCAGAGTTTGGAGCTGAGACAAAAGGATGGACCATCTAGAGGATGCCATACCTGGGGATCCATCCCATAATCAGCTTCCAAACGTTGACACCATTGCATACACTAGCAAGATTTTGCTGAAAGGACTCTGATATAGTTGTCTCTTGTGAGACTATGCCGGGGCCTAGAAAACACAGAAGTGGATGCTTACAGTCAGCTATTGGATGGATCACAGGGCCCCCAATGGAGGAGCTGGAGGAAGTACCCAGGGAGCTGGGGGGATCTGCAACCCTATAGGTGAAACAACAACATGAACTAACCAGTACCTTCCCACAGAGCTCGTTTCTCTAGCTGCATATGTATCAGATGGGCTGGTCGGCCATGAGTGGAAAGAGAGGCCCATTGGTTGTGCAGACTTTATATGCCTCAGTACAGGGGAACGCCAGGGCCAAGAGGTGGAAGTGGGTGGGTGGGGGAGTGGGTGTGGGAGGGTGTGGGGGACGTTTGGAATAGCATTAGAAATGTAAATGAATTAAATACCCAATAATAAAAATAAAAGAAAATGTCACAATGAAATATATTACATTGTATGTTCATTTAAATATTAATTTAAAAAAAGACAAATATAGAGAATTAAGTAGAATTAAATGACTCATAAGGTTTCATATATATCTATGCTTCTTAGTATACTGTAAAAGGTTAATTACAATATTAAACCGCTTAGACATACATAGTGTTAAATGATGGAAGCAATGTTATATTAATGTACTTTATTAAAAACTACTGTAGCTTTCCGATGTTTTTATGCTGTTGATAATCACTGTTACTAGAGATAGCAGTATGTAAAACTGGTTCCCGAAAAGTTCTCTGACACTTTTACAATCTTGTTCAAGTCATGAGGGTGCTGTTTGGTAGTTACTCTTGAAGAAGACACGGAGCACCATTCTAGGGATGAAAAGAAGGGTGTTTTCCTCTGGGAGAATCTGGCAAAGGAAATTTATCTTGTAAACTACTAGGGAGAGCATAAAAACATGGCTGTCACAACAGAATGACTACTCAGTGGCACCCAACACCAAATGCTTTGACTCTGCAGAACAGACCCAGGAGATGGCTAAATCAGCAGTCTGCTAACCAGAGACAGAATCTGTCTTTTGTTTTCTTACTAAAATGAGACTCCCATAGACAAATAGTACTGTAATGTCATCTGGCATCTTTCTGGCTGGCTCTGGGAAAAGTTGGTGGTTTTCTCCTAGTTCCCTGGTGGGAGCACATGTCTTCCCACCCCAGAACTCTTGTGTGTTAGGCTACATTTTGCCAAACACATTAAACAGGCCCTGTTTAGAATACATTAACCTTAAGAGGCAAATAAATCCATCAATGGCATTTATTTGCCACCCACCACGCTCAGTTCCTGAGGAGGGTGGAAAGTCACAATTAAAAGGGAACAACACATGGATTGAAGGTATAGAACACTCATCAGTGAAAATGTCAACTACCAAGTTTTAAAGCTAAGAGAGAATTTGGAAAAATCATTTTCCAAGTTATTTCCAGAGAACATGAGCTCTGTGGGACACGACTAAGTGCTACAGGGTCAGGCAAGTTAAAATGGCTCCACTAAAGGGTTTCTGTACACAGAGCCTCCTGTGCTTGGACATCTGTCTTATTTTTCTATCCCTGTGATGAGACTCTCTAACAAAAACATGATACCAAGGTACAGTCCATCCAGTGGGGAGGAAATGGCTATAGGAGCTGGAGGGATCTGCTCACAGTGTGTCCACAGCCTGAAAGCAGATAATGATAAATTTTTGTCCTCAAGTCTTTCTATACTTATATAGTCCAGGTTCCCAGCTTAGAGAATGGTACTGCCCATATCAGGCAGTTCTTCTCACCTCAGTCTAATCAATATAATCTCCCACAGATGTCCCCAGAGGCCTGCTGGTCTGCCAATTTTCCAGGTGATTCTATACGGCATCAAGTTGGTGATGGAGATTAACCATTATAACTTCTATATGCATTGGAGAGCTCCTATACCATCTTATATCCCCATTTAGGAAACCAGTGTCTTCAAAGTGTGACTCAACTCTCATCACATTGTAACTGAAGAAGGTGAGATGAAGTGACTTGTTCAAGGTCATGCAGCTCATAGCAAAGCCAAGATCAGGCTTTATCTTTTTTTCTATTGAATCTAGTGGCTTGAAGCTGAGGTTATGCTGGGCCTGCATTACCAACGTGTGCATTTTTGAGTGACCCTACCATTTTTTTTTCACAAGTTGGTTGGTTAAATGATTCTATATGCAATGTTCAGGAAAATGAAAGAAGACTCAGGATTTAGGAGACCAGGGTTCCAGCCTAGATTTGCCTTCTCCTCTATGGTTATTATTGGTAAGCTGGCATAAGCTTTTTGAGACCAGTTTTGCTTTGTTTTGTTTTGTTTTGTTTTGTTTCCTATAGCTATCATCTGAGCACACAGCAGTGACCTATATTGCCTTGGGCCTCTGACTAGAAGTTTAATCCCATTCCTTGGGTAGTTGGAGTCCTCTGGGGGAGGATTTAAGAAGGGTGATGTCATAGAATGATCCAGATTGGAACCTTTTTAGAGAAAATGGAGGATTTCTTTTCTTCTCCACTGTATCTGCTTTAATCCTTCACATGGATTAGATGCTAAATCAACAGAAAATGGCAATACCAGAAAATAGGAACAGGTGGACAGTTAATAACAATGAGTATGCTACATGCACAAAATAGCCTACAAGGTGCTCAATGTGGTACTGCCTATGTTTTCTGTTTTGGTTTGGTTTTGAGTGTGTGCGTGTGCATGTGTGTGTGCATGTGTGTGTGTGTGTGTGTGCATTATGAAAACTATGGTTTTAATAATAAGACTTCTCTCACATTGTGTGTGATATTAGAAATGGAAACATAATCATGTTGGAAAATAATTGTGAATGCTTAACATACTGGGCCCAAGAGAGTGATTTGTAGTACTTAATAATACAGTTAGAACTAATTCCATTTTCCTAATGTGGATTGTTTTTCCAGTCCCCTGGAAGGTACCACGCTGAAGCTTTTAGTATTTGGCTTCCTCTGGACGGAGTATAGAATTGGGCTGTTACTTCATTTGAAAGATGAGAAAACTACATTAAAATGTCAGGAAATTTGTTAGGTCATTAACTTGACTCTGCCCTTCAAAGTAAATATGTCAGCCTTAATTTCCACTGGAGGTGGCTCACCTATGTCTCAAAGTTCATAGAGCCCTTCTTGAGAGATGTACTGGTTATAAATCACAATGAGTGGGGACAGGGATGTGGAACTTGACCTTGAGCAATCCCCTAGGGCTGGATCCCTCGTGCAGTGAATGAAAATGCACATACAGAAAAAGGGTGCAGAAGAGAGATTTTTATTTACTTTTGTTCCTCTTCTGTATAATTTCCACAGGCAGTAATAACCATTATAGCTAGAAACTGTAATGGCTCTATAACCATCCTGCAGCTTCTAAAACACTCTTGAAGATGAAAACAAATGATGCAATAAGCACAATAAGCATTTGGGAAAGCTGATCATAAAGGATGGCCAGGCGAGAACACAAACACAGGCAGCCCTATCGTTACCCAGAGCCCAGGATCTTATACCTCAACAACCCAACCGCCACCCCCACCCACAGGCCTCAGAGCTGTGCGACGCTTTGTTGTCAAACTGCAACCTCCCATTGTCCCTTCAAGGCTTCCTGAAACGTCATCTTAACATCTGTAAAATGTACCCCATTAAGCATAACAGAATGAATAAACATGCCCCAAGAGCAACATTATTAAAAATAAGTGTGTTATGCTGCAACTCTGCTAGCTCTAATTAAAAGGAAAGACTCAGGGGCAGGAAATTGATTTTTCCCCCTTAATGTTTAAATGGCTTGAGCCTAACTAGTGTATCTGTACAATTTGCTAACACCCTCATTAGAGTTATGCTAAATAGCCAAACACAACAGTGCCGAGGAAAACGCCACGAAATGATTTTATGTGAAGAAGGGACTTAATTAAAAGTGACTTAATTTCCATCCTCTGGGACTCTAGATGTTCGAGGTAGCAGGACCAGTGACATGTATCTCTTTGAGACTAAAGTGAAGCTTTGGTCAAAGAAGGGATTGTAGTATTTGGCAAATTGATAGTCCATGAGGTATTTAAAAAAAATGTAACTGCTTTACCCACAGTTCATCTACCTTTCCCTCAGAAAGCATGGCCTAACTGAACAGATATTTTCTTTCCTATCTTCTGGTCCACGTTGTTGTTCTCAATAGATTCGCAAGACTTTCTCTTGAAAATAGAGATAAATTAGGCTCTTTCCCTACCTGGTTTGTTCAAACTGGGAGTAAATCTGTTTTATTTTTAAAATTAACTATTTTTTTCATCAAAGATGCTTCTATCAAACTGAATTTATGTCATTCAGGTTATCTACTAATGCTACTCCTGTTGACCCTATACATCTGTGTCCTCATAGCTTTGCGGCCACTTTGAGGTGGCCTCAGGACTCTCTTCCTTTTTTTGGCTCATGTTGTACAATCCCACTGTTCAATGTGGATGAGACCTTGGCTTGCTTCTAATTAATGGGATAGGTCCCAGTATATACATTACAGGATATTTCTGATGACAATCCCAGTAGTTGTAATGCCTGTCTAGTAAGGGAATTTTCCCTTGCTGGGTTTGAAGAAGCAGCTATTATGCTTGCTCTGCCTACACAGAGGGCAGAGAACTCAGGGAGGCCTCCTGTTGCTGTCTAGCAGGAACATGAGGCCATGTTGCAAAGAACTGATCCTGCCAACAACCTGCTGCTTAGGAGGTCTGGAGGTCTGGATCATCAGCATAGTCCAACTCAGGCACCAACTCCATGAAGCTCCATCACTTTGGTTGTCTCTTATCCTTCTTTCCAGTCTGTTAGTCTCTGATCCACAGGGACCATGAGGCAATCAACTAATTTGTAATTCTCTAAAGTTTTTTTTTTTTTTTTTAGTATTAATGTAGCTGTATTTATGATGTGTGTGTGTGTGTGTGAGTTTGTGTATGTCTCTGTGTGTGTGTGTGTGTGTGTATGTCTGTGTGTGTGTGTGTGTGTGTGTTTGTCTCTGTGTGTGTGTGTGTCTGTGTGTCTGTGTGTGTGTGCCACAGTTTATATGGGGGATTAGAGAATAACTTTTAGGAGTTGGTTCTCCCTTTCAGCAGTTGGTTCTAGGGACTGAACTCAAGTTGTTAGGCTTGCCTTGGCAAATGCCTTTACCTTGATGACTTCTCATTTATGTATGGTGATTGATTCGGGATATTAAATTACTTGCGCCTCTGTGAGGAAGAAAGAGCCACAATCAGCACAGTTGGTGGTGACTCGCTATCTTTTTGGGAAACCAGAATCAGTCCAAGGAACATTTACCAGGGTGCTTTATAGATTCAAGTGATCTACTTCCCGGTCTCCAATCTGTCTTTACCAGCAACAGTCAAAATGAATTGCATCTGTCTCCTAACAAAGGATGCTCTTGTACAATACATTGCTCTAAGCCCATGCTAGGAAAAAAAAATGAAAATAGAAACATTATGGTCCAATAAACATTTTATTTTTTAAAAAATACAGAAAGTATTCCTTTCTCCCTGATGCTTAGTGTTGAGACTACAGATTGCCTTTTGGCTTTGGAACACACATTTATTATCTAAAAATATCTCCAGCTTTTAGCAGCTAAGGCAGGCAGATGATCATGAGTTCAAGGATGGTTTGGTCTATATGGTGAGTTCCAGGACACCCTGGATTACATATTGAGAAACTGTCTTTAAAAATAAGCCTCAATACACACATGTATAAAGGCAAAAATAAAAATAAGTTTTTCTTAATTCTACAAAGACTTTAAAAAAAAATTCAGTGTTTCCCCTGAGGTTGACTTTCAATTTTATGTTCTTCTTTTATAAAAATAATGAGGTGAAACATCTGAGGTCCACATGTCCATCCTCTCCTAGCAGGGTCCAGAGAGACCCCACTGGCCCAGACCTTCAAGCAGACAGTCCTTGCTCTCTGGCCAGCCAGCCTCGCTCCCAAGGCAGCATGCACCTTGTACCGCGCACGCGCCCAGCGCAGGCTCTGTGGTCCTGGGGCTCTGTGGCCAGCCGTTGGGGAGGTTCTCATCCCCTTGGTTTTGATCCTCTGCGCTTGTCCGTTCTGCCCCTGTCTCCGCCCCAGCCCAGCGCTGGCCCTGCTCTTCTCGAAGGAAGGTGGGGGCCTGAGGCCCCACGGGCTGCAGTGCCCAGATGAACTCCAGCGACCCAGGCTGTCCCATGGCCTCGCTCTATGTGGGGGACCTGCACCCTGATGTGACTGAGGCGATGCTCTATGAGAAGTTCAGCTCTGCCGGGCCCATCCTTTCCATCCGGGTATACAGGGACGTGATCACACGCCGTTCCCTGGGCTATGCTTCCGTGAACTTTGAGCAGCCTGCTGATGCAGAGCGAGCTTTGGACACCATGAATTTTGATGTCATCAAGGGCAAGCCGGTCCGCATCATGTGGTCTCAGCGTGATCCATCACTTCGCAGGAGTGGAGTAGGCAATGTGTTCATTAAAAATTTGAACAAGACCATTGATAATAAAGCACTGTATGATACATTCTCTGCTTTTGGCAATATCCTTTCCTGCAAGGTGGTTAGCGATGAGAATGGCTCCAAGGGCCACGGATTTGTACATTTTGAGACAGAGGAGGCAGCAGAAAGAGCCATCGAGAAAATGAACGGGATGCTTCTGAATGACCGCAAAGTGTTTGTTGGACGGTTTAAGTCTCAGAAAGAACGAGAAGCCGAGCTTGGAACGGGGACCAAGGAGTTTACCAACGTTTACATCAAGAACTTTGGGGACCGCATGGATGACGAGACCCTGAATGGCCTCTTTGGCAGGTTTGGACAGATCTTAAGTGTGAAAGTCATGACCGATGAAGGTGGGAAATCGAAAGGATTCGGGTTCGTCAGCTTTGAAAGGCATGAAGATGCGCAGAAAGCGGTGGACGAGATGAATGGTAAAGAACTCAATGGAAAACACATTTATGTTGGTCGAGCGCAGAAAAAAGATGACCGTCACACAGAACTTAAACACAAATTTGAACAGGTGACACAAGATAAGAGCATCAGATATCAGGGCATTAACCTTTATGTGAAAAATCTTGATGATGGCATTGATGATGAACGGCTCCAGAAAGAATTTTCTCCATTTGGAACAATCACCAGTACAAAGGTTATGACAGAGGGTGGTCGCAGTAAAGGATTCGGTTTTGTGTGTTTCTCCTCCCCGGAAGAAGCCACAAAAGCTGTTTCAGAAATGAATGGGAGAATTGTGGCCACGAAACCACTTTATGTAGCTTTAGCCCAGCGCAAAGAAGAACGTCAGGCTCACCTCACTAACCAATATATTCAAAGAATGGCAAGTGTACGATCTGGGCCGAACCCTGTTAACCCCTACCAACCAGCATCTTCCAGTTACTCTGTGGCCGCTGTCCCACAGACTCAGAACTGCGTTCCATGCTGCCCTAGCCAAATTGCTCAACCAAGGCCAAGTGCTCGCTGGATTGCTCAGGGTTCCCGGCCTCATCCATTCCCCAATGTGCCTGGTGCTATCCACCCAGCTGCTCCTAGATCGTCGTTGACTACTGTAAGACCAAGCTCTTCACACGTTCAAGTCACGACAGCACATCGCATTACTAACACATCAGCACAGATAACAGGTCAGCGTCCTGCCCCAGCCTCTTCAGCTACAGCGACTCCTGTTCACTCGATTCCACAGTACAAGTATGCTGCAGGAGTCCAGAACTCCCAGCAACATCTTAATGCCCAGCTGGCGCAACAGCCCGCTGTTTGCATACAGGGTCAGGAACCTTGGACTGCTTCCATGTTAGTAACCGCTCCTCAAGAGCCGAAGCAAATGCTGGGTGAAAGGCTATTCCCTCTCATCCAAGCCATGCACCCGACTCTGGCTGGTAAGATCACGGGCATGTTGCTGGACATTGATAACTCGGAACCACTTCGTATGCTTGAATCTCCAGTGTCTCGGTGTTCTAGGGCTGAGGAAGCCGTGGCCACACTCCAAGCCCACCAAGTTAAAGAGGCTGCCCAGAAAGCTGTTGGCAGTACCTCTGGTGTCCCAACTGTTTAAACTGACCAGAGACCTCAAAAAAGAAACTCACACTTTGCAGAAGAAAAAAAAAATCTAAACATTGAAAAAAAACAACATTATTTAAAAAAATAGTAAAATATAAAATAAATAAAAAAGGAAAGGAAACTTTGAACTTTATGTACTGAGCCAATGTCAGGTCTGGTATCTTAAGCCTAGCCTGATTTAAAAACAGCAACCTCCCAAAAGAAATAGGAGGATCTACAAACCAATGTTTTGTAGACCCCAGGAAAAGCATTTTCAGCAAGTAGAAGCATTTAGAGCATCCTTTTAATTTTGTAATTCTTTATTGTTGAATAGCTCAAAATGTTAGTTCTAATAGCAGAATTGATAACTGAGCAAGGAAACATTTGAATTATAAAATTCTTGCTTTAATAAGAACTCACACAGTGGAAAAATATCAGATATTATTTAGGTAGGGATAATGTGCTCTATCATTTTCTTTGTATTACTCTATATTAAATTATATATTAGAATAAAGAACAACTAGATGACTTAGTCTTGTGCCAAATAATATGCATTAGGGTGGGGGAGAGTTAATTTGCACACTGATGGTATAAGGTCCCAAGTTGACTGGAAATTGTCTTAATACAGCATGCAATCTGTCAAGGAATGCAAACCATTTATTTTTCTGACCACCCTTCCCCCAGGCCCCCAGGCTTGCCTCCTGTTAGGTAGAAAATCCGATCATGGAAACTGAGACAACAGGAGATAAAGACACAGGAAGACATAGCCTAGATCCCTCTACCTCTTTAAGTTCCACTGGTGGGAGGAGGAAGGCACAGAAGAACCTCTCTCCTCTTTTTATCCAGCCAGCAGTGAGGCTGGAACAGATGCTTAAATGGCAGGCATTGGGAGGATTTTTAAATAAGGTTAAGAAAACACAAGAAAAAGAACAGTTTTGAGTAGCAGATCACAAATATAGAAGCTGTTTAGAACTGGCTGGAGATACACGAATAAAACCATGTTCATATACACATTCACCAATCCAATGTGTAACTCACTAACTCAGTCACCATTTGCCTGGAACCAACACTGTTGCTGGGGACAAACAACAGCAACATGGTCCCTGTAGAAGAAACCACCCAGGTGTAGTATATTGCAAAGACCCAAAGAAATAGGGTGAGCTGAGGATCTAGGCTAGAGGCTCTTTATGGAAGTGGAGGCAGGGAAGAAGGAAAGAAAAGAGGAAGGGAGGGAGAGTAATTGTGTGTGTGTGTGTGTGTGTGTGAGAGAGAGAGAGAGAGAGAGAGAGAGACAGAGACAGAGACAGAGAGAGAGAGTCCAAGTGAAGCAAGAATGTCAGGAAATGAAGGGATGAAGGCAAGGCATTCCCCTGAACTGCTGACCATCCATTTTGCATTACCCAAGAAACCCTGGACTTTTGTGGGTGTTTTCCAAGGGTCTGTCTTCTGATACTCTTGCGTTAAACCCTACTAAGGTCATAGAACATAGTAACAGGATATTAGCTGTGTATCAGAAGGCGATTCTGTTGTACTTCATAGCAATCCTGTTATGATACAATGAAATATCAAACTGGCTTCTCTTCTGGGCCATAGTGGGTGCTCAGTATACAATAGCTACCATTCTGCTTTGGAGAGCCTTCCTCACTTGTCTTTTAATGCTGAAACATCCATATCCAGATGATACTCAGACATTCTTCTGCGGGATACTGTTTTAAAATGAGAGTGGTGTTTTCACTGAAGGTTCCTAAGGGGCAGATTTGCAAGATGACTCCTTTTTAAAAAGAAGACATCCAACTAGCCCCTGGCTGTCCCTGAGACATTGATCTGCCAAAGAGATCCTGTTTACCATTTCATTGGGTCTTCCTGCCTTTGCCTATACTGTCTTATCACTCCACAGTGTCCTTACTGTCTCCCAAGTTTATCTCCAAAGCTGTCCTTTGGACTCAAGAAACGTTTTGTCATTAACTAAGACTTTAAACAGACTTGAAATTCGCAACCACATTTTGAAAAAATGCTACTCATCAAAATAAAACCCAAACTAGATTTAAAAATACAAGAATCCTGGCTAGGAAAGGGGTCTAGGATCTTGTTCCAAGCAAAAATAGTCAAAAGACCAGAACTGTCCCCAGGTATCATGGGGTTGGACGTGGGTGCTAGTAGAGAAATGACTGGCATATTTTAAAACCAAGATGAATTGTTGGGTATAAAATAATGACCCCACATCAACTGCCGAAGCTGAAAGTAGTTGACAACCTCAGAGGTAAACATAAGCATGGTTCCTTCACCTGTTCCTTCAAGGCAGCCAGTGATTTTAGAGGAAAACACAGACAACTCTGACTCAGGGAGGAGTGATGCTGAGAGCAAGTGGGTAGGGAGGAGGCTAAACACAAAGGCAAAAGATATTTGTTCAGTCTACAAGTATCTGGCACCATTAGAGTAACAATGGCTAAATGCATAGCCTCTGGTGCTCATCAGCTGGGGGGCTGCTCTTCTGACTGCATGCAAGATGGGGATAATGCACACATCTCAGAAGCACTCACCTTTTAGGGGAGCTGGCTGGAGACTTTGCTGTATCTATGGGAAACAGCATCCTCTAATTGTTGCTGTTATTTACATTCTTACATGCTAACTTTCTATATACTTGGGGTGAAGGAATAAAAGTGATAAGAATTCAGCTCTTATCTTACAACCCACTGGAGGAGCAAACTGTCTTTAATTGAGGATTTAAATATTTTAAAAGTTACAAGGACAAATGGGGCTATTTAAATTTGCCTAGAAATCAGAATTCCAGAAAGACCCTCACAGGTATTACTCTTTTACAAAAAATGCTGGGTAGATAGTTAGTTCTCTTGTATATAGTGTACTCTGGTGGGTGGATTGTCTTCCTCAACTAGACTGTTCGAGAAGGCAAGAGATGCTGAACAGAGAAGGCTGTAGAGCACGGAACTCTCTACTGTCTGGTCATCTGCTGACAACGTCCAGATTTGTGAACTTTCATTTGTGTCTGTTTCTGGAGCTGACTTAGGACAAAATTAAGTACTCAGGCTCAGAACGACAAAAGTCTGTTTCCCGTCTTTTATATTAGCTTCCCGAGCAACAAACAAGCTGTTCTGGTCAGACTCATCTTAGTAGCCCATTGAATTCCCTCACACCATCGCTAGGAAACAATTTACAAAATCCAATCTAATTAGCTAAGATGCAAGCCTACAGAAAAGCTTTGTCTATGCTAAGATCCCAAGCTATCTCGAGGTGGTGGCGAGCCAAATTTTTATCAGGAATGAGAAGGTTGCTAATGGGCAGATTTGCAAGGTGACTCCTGCCTAGAGCACCTGGTTAGAGGCTGATAAGTGACAAGGGACTTTGGCCACATCCCCTACCAGAACACCTGGAGCATAGCCCAAGGGAAATCCTATCACTCTTTTTCCAGTGTTCCAGAGGATGCTGCACCTGTTGTTGACACATCTGGAGCACCCGCTTTCCTATCCTCTCCCACACTCTGGGAAGAGTTGTGACATTTTAAAGCCAAAGGAAGGATAGGCCTAACAGGCAAACAGAGATATGTCAGACATGATTAATCTCAAACTCAGTCAGAGTGGTCAGACATATTACAATATCCCCAGGTAGTACCAGCTACTTATGTACACTGCCAGATATGAGTGAAGGGCCAAGGAAAAAGTTAAAAAACGGTGTCTCTTTTCTCATTGCATGTGTGGGTTGCATTTCTTGGCTTTCTTTTTGAAAGGGCCCTGAAGCTAGAATAACAGCTTTCCACATCCCTACTAATTCAAATCTGTTTTGGAGAATTTCTTTCCTCGACTTGACCTTGACTTTGAGAGCCTAACAGAGCATACTGGCTAAGAATAGGATGTTGACCATGACCCAGGTTCCATCTCTGTCTCAACACCTGGATGACAGAGCATCTGGGAGCCTCAGCTCCTTGTGTTTTAAGGCACAGAAGGCAGCACTCTGGTCTTGGGATGGGCGCGGGGCATATGCAGAGAGAGCATGGTGGCATGTTCCCTAAAGTCATCAACACCGGAATCTAAATGCTCACTAAGTGGTGGCAATTTTGGCCTACTATTATAAATGAGATCCATAAAAAAAAAATGTGCCACACAGTCTCATCTGTAGAGCAGTTGGAACATTTGTTTAAGGTGATAGGCATTAATTTCTGCTGTTTGGGAATGTGATAACTGGACATGCATACATTTCTTCTTTGGAGTGCTTGGTAGAGTTTTCACAATGAGTTACGGAAAGTGCTTCTCACAAGGGAAATGAAAGTCTACAAAATTCAGAACATCATTTGGATTTGGACAAACTTTCAGAAAACGGGTATTTGAAAAGACAGGTTGAAATAATTGGCAGGCAGAAAAATCATAGTTTCTGATATCCTGTGTCACCTCACAAACATGGACCATCAGATCAGAGATGATGGCTGATACTTGATTTCCTTTCTGTTTAGAAGATAACAGTTATACTGATCAAAAGAGGCTGCTTCTTAGCAGTCCACTCTGGAGAGAGACACAGCAGCTTACTGGCATACTCTGTGACTGACACTGCTAAGCACTGCCCACATCCGGAAGGAGGGGATTATCATAGTTCCATCTCTTCTTGAAGCATCAAGGCTTGGTGGTTCGGAACATGAGCTTTTTAGTTATTCAGACCTAGGTTCAAATCAGAGATCTGCCACTTAGGAGCTATGTGGTTGGGAAAAGATTACATTAAGCTTGTTGACTCTCAGAATACTAACAGGTATGAATGGTGTAGAGTTGCTTTAAATGGCTATTTTCTCAAGCTCTTTTAGAGCAGTGGTTCTCAACCTTCTTAATGCTATGACCCTTTCATACAGTTTCTCATTTTGTGGTAAATCCCCAACTATAAAATTATTTTTGTTGCTATTTCACAACTATAATTTTGCTACTACTATAAATTGTAATGGAAATATCTGTGTTTTCTAATAGTCTTGGGTGACCCCTGCAAAAGGGTCATTCAACCCTTAAACGGGTTGCATCCCACATGTTGAGAACCACTGCTCTACAGAAAGGTGAGATCTGTTTCCTCATGCCTCCCATTGGACTGGTCTCATACTTTGATTACTGTGGTGGCAGAAGTAGCTCTGTGTGGCTTCTGAGCAGTTTTGGGGCCCTGATGCTTCTACTTTCCTTTGTGGTCGCCTGTAATCCAAGAGGTAGAAAATATTGAAATAAAAGACCTAATGGATTGAGTGGCTCAGCTGTCTCTTCCAGGCCCAGGCAGGCCTTCTCAGCCTATCTGGCTAAGCCTGGAAGGAAAGAGCTTGGGTAAGGAGGACAGTAGAACCTCACTCTCACAGAGCTGGGAAAAATAACCCAAGCTTCAGACAACTCAGGTGACTAATTTGTTCTCATTTGTCCGGTTGATATTCCTGTTTGTCACCCAGCCATCATCAGTTGACATAGTGCTAGGGAATGTCTGAGAGCTTGGAGAAATTAGGTGGGGTGCTAGAGGCAAAGCACAGAACCCATACTAGAAAAAAGAATCTTTACTGTCCTCAATGTACAAAACTACTCAAGATTTCCCAGCTAATGACAAGGTGATGTGTTAGCTCCCTCTATAACTGGGCCTCTCTTTCAGATTCCCTTAATGGTTCAAATACACCACCTAGCATTTGTTGGCAAAAGGATTCTGTGTTTTAAGCTAAGCAAGAAAGTAGGGAGCCTCTGGGAAATTAGAACCAAGAAGAAAAGGAAACACTGGACTTAACTAAACTCAAACCTGCTGTGAGTTCTCAAAACAGCATCACTAGCCAATATTGAAAATGCTTAATATTATGTCATTCTGGGTGGGTCTAGAATAGGACTACATTTTTGACAATATTTTTCCCGGGGTCATATCCAGCAAAAACAGCCCAAGGATAGGACCTGCAAGTTATATCTACATAATACATCCATAAAAGTGCAGCAGCATTATGGAAGGGAAAGGGGGAAGCACAGAGTCTGCTCAATGTGAGGCTTAGTCTTTTAAAGTTGTTTTGGTTCTGCTCATTGGGAAGAGGAGGACTGGAGCAAACCATCCGTGAAAATCTGAAATTCATTCAGTGATGGTATAATTTTTCCCCTCAGGTCAGAATTATTTGACCCAAAATATATTTTAAACAACCAAGTAGTAACACATCTCTCTCCCCAATGGTATTTGCTAGCTATTCATACAGTTAGAATAACATCTCTACCCTGGTGGCAAAAAAGAACTTCATACCGCCAGAAAATAGCCATCCTGCCGATCACTAGAGAATTCTGACTCTGCAAAAAAGCACATGTGAAATCACTCACCAGGCTGAGAAGCAAAAAATGTCAGCCTGGGAGAATTTAATCATGAAGGTATTTCCTCCTGCAGATTTCCAACAGCCAGCATGCAGAGGATGGGCCGAGACACATCTGCATGGCATGTGTAGTCCTCCACAGAGTGACATCATAAGGCAGATCCAAAACACATTTCTATAGCTCTGCAGATAAGTGACCAGACTTCTAAATAGGATCAAAGTTGGGTTCAAGCAGCTAATTGTGTATATTGTAATACTTACTTACTTATTGCTCCTTGGAGAAAGAAAAGACGGATGTCAAAAGAGTTGGGTTATTTTTGTTTGTTTGCTTGCTTGTTTTGTTTTGTTTTGTTTTTTTTAGAAAGCAAAGACAAATAAGAAAACACAGGTGTTGAGTTTTGACGAATGAGAGGTGAACAGAAGACTAGTGCTTCATGGTCTCTTTGCATGAGTCTATATATCTGACAGTATGTATGTGTGGAATAGTGTGTGTGTGTGTGTGTGTGTCTACAGTCACATCATTGTTTCTGTCCATATTTACATCCACCTGACACATATTATTTTTCCAGCTTGAAGACTATAATTCTTTTTCTTTGAAGTGCCTTGTTACTTATTTCAAAATTCCATACCATATTCATTGTGTTCAGAATCAGAAAGTTACTTCAAGTGTCACCATGGACAGAGCTAAACACTGAGAGCTACAGGTTTAAATTTGTCTTGGCTACTTTCCTATTGCTGTGAACACACCATGGCCAAAGCACATTCTAAAAGAAAATGTTGATCCATCATCACTGTGGCAGGGAACACGGCAGCAGGTAGGTAGAAATGGCATTGGAACAGTAGCAAAATGCTTGCATCCTGATCTTCAAATGTAAAGCTGAAGTGGAAACTTCTGGTTTCTTTGGGAAGTCAGTTAACTCAAATGATATTTTGCTGGGGCACAAGGGTATTTTGCTAAGGCAGATATGTGATAAAACGTTTTTGCTGAAGCAGACACAGATGAAAGGATGTTTTGCTGTAGCAGACACATGAAAGGATGCATGAAGGAATATAAATATGACCCTACAGACAGTGGGCACTCAAGCATTGGTCTGTTTTGCTCCACCTCGATATCTTTTGCTAATGACACACATGTGTTGGTTTGGCTTACATTGCATTGCTGAAGTGTGTTTGTTGAAATGCCATTGAGAGAAATTCACCAAAGAACTCATGAGGCTGCTGTAGCATCTTGCTGCTTCTGCAGCCTTGGGCTGCTTAGAGAGGGTTGTAGTTTCTTCAGGATTGAACTGTGACTGCTGGTTTGTGTGTGGTGTCTGCAGGGGGAGAGGACTGGACTGCAGCTGTTGGTTCATATTTGGTGTTTGCTACAGGACTGAACTGAGGATATTCTGACAATGAAGACTGAACTCACCCCCAAAGAACTATTTCTAAACAGTTCTACTTTCCCCATGTTCTAATAACTTTTCTCTTCTACTACCTCTAGTGGGTAGTGGGCTAGATGAGAAGTTGACTGCTTATTAAAGTAGGTTGGAAAAATATATGCCTACAGGAAGCAGAGAAAAAGAGAGAGCTAACTCGGAATGGCATGGGCTTTTGAAACCTCAACATGACCCCTAGTGACATACCTCCTTCAGCAAGGCTACACCTCCCTGTGTAGCAATCTTCCATGCCTCTTATTCTGCTTCCAAATGGGTCCTCTCTAAGGATGCTCCATGCTCCTCTTCCATGGCCTGCAATGCTTTTTCTCTGGTCATTAATATGACAATCTTACCTTATCATCCCAATCTAGCCCAACCTCATTTTCCCAGAGTTCCTATGGGAAGCTGTCTCTTCTCTACAGCTTCTTGTTCTGTCACTATTCTTGTTTACTTACATTGAGGGTATGGCCTGAAAGTATGTATGAGGTTGCTTATATCCTCCCCATCTTCTCTGCTAGAAATTGAAGACCTCAGACTAATGATACTGACTTCCTCATTCAATGCTGGTATCCTTGTGAACAGAAGTGTCTGGTTTGCATTTCACAAGAATTATTCTCACTGACCTCTAGATAACTGATTGGAGGAGGGTGGTGCAAAGACTGGGGGGAAGGATGATGGTATTTGCTGTGACCAAGTTGAAGGTGATGGAGCTAGAGCAATGAGAGAGGAGCAAGGAAGCACAACCAACAACACTTGACACTTGGTGGAACATGAAATGTCTTCAAGCTAGTTGCAAACTTTCCCTGTTCAAAGTAAATTCCTCACACAGGCTCTTTCCTCCAAAATATTATATGACCAAGAACCTCAGTTTCCTATGCAAATAACCTGCTGCTGGTCACAGATGATGAGTGATGGAGTGATGCTTGGCACATACAACTTACAAATGGCTAATAAGTATGTTTCTGGTTCCTGGGGCGATGCTTAGCACTATTTCTATTCACTCTCCAAAATGTTCTAGTACAGATGATAAATCATATGATCTCCCTAGGTGCTTATGGAAGTCAGTAACCCTTGAAATTGATAGTCATTCTGACCAGCAGGAGTGCCTAGTGCTGAGTGGTAGCCAAGCTGATGGACACCTAAGCTCTATACATGCAGAGAGCCATCAGAGAGCAGGCAATTCCCCACATGGCAGAGTCTGTCTTTCAGGAAGGCTTTTTGCATCCTGCAGAGTCAGAAGGCACTCTTTGGGGTCATGAAATAGAAAGGCCCCAGTTATTCCTGCTGGCTTCTTCACTGAAAGCCATTGAGCTCGTCTTCCTCATCATTCATGAGGTTACATGACAAAAATGGCACCTCCACTGACAGAAATGTCACATGTGTCATACAGAGGCTTTGCAGAGACTTACTTGTTACATGGCATCTACAATAAGTAGCAATGGAGTCCTAACTGTCACAGCTTCTTAACGTATATTGGAATGTCTCAAAGAAGTCATCAAGAAAGTGAACAACTTGATCTCATGCTGAATTCATGAGCACCGAGCTGGGGACCATGACATGTCATGCTCCTCATAACTTGGAACAGGAATACTAAACTGTCAAAGTGTCTCTCATGCCACCACCCCCGCCCAGCTGCATAAATCCTTTCTGTTGAAGACACTTCAACCTTAGAGATTAGAGAGTGATTATTATGAGTGATTTTAATTTTAAATTCTAGTGGCTCAATAATGTGTTGGAAATCACCTCCAATTTCCATGTTTTTAAATGTTTCTTTCAACGAACTATTAAATCACACACTGTACAACCATTTCTGTGCCTCCCCCAATCTCTGTTGAAAAAGCGGTATTAATCCTATTTAATGGCTGTATCGATTGTTTATGCCTCAGAGAAGCACAATGAAAAGATTTTGACAATGTTCAAAGAGAAGTTGGTCTTCTGAAAGGACTTAATTTAACAGGTTACTGATTATGACTCCATCAGGCAGATCCTTAATAGAAAAGATAAGTGATTTTGCAATTCAACTGATGCTAAAGAACAGGGTCTAAAGTTTTAGTTAATGACACATTGTTTTAATTAATTGGAAAAATGCAATTTAGGTCTCCCAAGTCTAGGGTAGAACTTATTACATGTGGTTAGCTTCCTATAAAATGTTGCTATTTCTTTCCATTTTGTTAACCACTGGCTACTGAGAGAAAGAGGCTCTCAGAACTGACTGGGATGAAAAGCTGTAGTTCTTTTAGAGAAATCTCACAGCATGTTTTTTCCCAAAGCATTCCTTGTATAAGGGGATTCTCTGACCAAGAGTTGATTCTTTGGAATGCAGGAAATCTGAATGAGAACCAAGTTTAAAACTTGCCAGCTCAATGATTCAGCTTTAGATACCAAGAAAAGCAGTTTAGTTATGTCCCTAATGAAGACTATGCAATTTCTATTAAAAATATAAAATGGAACACATAGACATTATCTCCGTAAAAACGTCACACACATACATACAAAGGAAACAGGAGACAAAAATGAAAGCAGGCCTTACAGAGGCTCCCAGTTGTAGAAAACCAAGAAAAATACTGCACTCTGTGGTAGGTTTAGCAAATTATCACTGGGAGGAGCAATACTGATGCTTTCTGCTCTCTCTCTGTCCCTTCCCTACCCTCATCCCTTAAATTAAAACTCAAAGCAGAACAAGACTTCCTGGCTGGGCTATGAGAAACGCTATTTGCTATTCTTCATTTTTCCCCTGACCTGATTAGTTAGACTGTCTTTCTTTCGAAAGATTAGTTTTCAATCTGTCCACGGCCAGAGAGGAAGGACTCCAAATTAAAGCTACATTGATTGTGGTTCCAAGAGAGGCCCATTTAAAGAAAAAAATTCAGTGATGCTAAAATAAAAAATGCTGGTCTTCTGAAAAGATTTAATTTAATGGATTTTTTGGTAAAGCTTGTAATTTGGAAACTTGTCAATAATATGCTCAAAATTCTGCATGCAAGGTTGGCTGCCTCAATATTTTCAGTGGTCAGGGCTTCATCAACTGGTCTTGGTGCAAAACAGCTTAGACTCTAGATTTTGAAATTGTTGGACCAATCATGGGAAATCTCAATAGAAGTGTGGTTCTGGCTTAAATATAGAGTTAGTTGTTTATTTCCCTGGCTTAGCCTTAAAACAAGTGGTGTCCTTCACAGCTTCCTCAAGTGCCCTTCTCTTGTAGTTTCTTCTCTCTGCCTCTGCTTTGAAAGCCACACTGAAAAATTAAGAGGTTTCCACAGGCATTGGCTAAAAAAGAAAAAAAGAAATAGAAGAGAATAAAAGAGACGAGAAAAGAAGAGACAAGGAAAGGAAAGGAAAGGAAAGGAAAGGAAAGGAAAGGAAAGGAAAGGAAAGAAAAGAAAAGAAAAGAAAAGAAAAGAAAAGAAAAGAAAAGAAAAGAAAAATCTATTTGGCTGACATCAAAGAGATTAGAGTCTGTGCAGAGCTTTTGATGGCCAAACTTTTCTTCATTCATTGCAGTAGAGTTCTAATGTAGCTCAGATAGAAAAGGGAACAGATTAGATACCTATTCATTCCATATTACATTTATTTATTTATTTATTTTGGGTTTTCGAGACAGGGTTTCTCTGTGTAGCCCTGGCTGTACTGGAACTCACTTTGTAGACCAGGCTGGCCTCGAGCTCAGAAAACCACCTGCCTCTGCCTCCCGAGTGCTGCACAGAGGTCGTACCTCCCTGAGAAGCAGTGTTTAACAAGAAGTAGAGTAACTCTGATGTTTGTGACACTGTTTATACCAGGTCAGCAGAGGCTTCATTAGATGTTGATATGCTCCTACTATGTAAAGTGCCTATTTCTCATTTTTCTCAAGCCCATGTCTTTTTTTTCTCTCACTTGCTTCCTGTTTTGTTCATGTTTTCATGAATTTCCCACAGAGCATTGTATCTACATTATTTCTTCCCTTCCTTTACTTCTCCAACCCCTCCTGTGTTCCTTCCTTTTCCTTCCAAATCCATGACCTTTTTTACTATTGTCACACACACACACACACACACACACACACACACACACACACACACGACTTACTGAGTCCATTTAGTGTCACATGTATGTACATATACATCCAGGGCTGGCCACTTGGGATTTGACAACATATGTAAGAGCTCACTCACATAGCTGTTGTATCATTTCTTAAACATATCTGGATGAGTTTGAACCCGGCAGCCATATTTTCTCTCAAATTTCCAGGTGAATCACTGTAAATTCCTAGACCTAGGCTATCCCACAGAAGTGGTTTCCATTTTGAATGATAACTCATTTCATTTCCTGAAAGAAAGTGGTTAAAACAATAGTTGAGACCTACCAGAGATGATAGAAATGAACAACTTGAAGAAAACTAAACTGATCAAGGTGGTCAATGTGATCACTGGTAACATATGGAGCCTATAGTCAGCCCACTTTTTCATTGCTGTGACTATATAATTCACAAAAGACAACTTAAGGAGGAAAGATTTATTTTAGGTTACAGTTCAGAGGAAGACAGTCCACCACTGAGGGGAAGGCGTGGTAGCAGGATGGGAAGGGATTGCTCACATTGTGATATCAGTCAGGAAGCAGAGAGAAATGAATGCTGCTGTTCAGCTTGTATTGTTCTTTCTCCTTTGTCTTCAGTCTGAACTTCAAGCCAACCAGACAGCTCTGACCACATTCAGGATAAGTCTTCCCAACCCGGGTTAAACATGTCTAGAAGCATTCTCTCAGACACAGCCAGAGATAATTCTAAATCTGGTCAAGTTGACAATGAAGAATAGCTACCAAGTATCCTCCTGTTGTCATGATGAGCATAGAGCTATTACCGGTCAGTAATAGTTCTGTGGGGGGAGCTGAAGGAGTGCTGAGTGATATGGAAAGAGTAGATGAAGTCCTGAGGGTATATGGTGGCATGGTCATGTGAAGGATCCTCAGATCCAGGGGAATGACAAAGCCCCCAACTCAGGGCAAGGCTCAGAGGAATGGCAAGCATTCCTTTGGTCAGAATTATTTGAAATTGATAAAGTTTTGGGTTTGGGGCAGAGAAAAAGCTTGTGGTATTTCACTTTAATCCACCTTGAACACGTGGTCAAGTGCTATAACTGGGGTTTGTAGTCTATGACAGTCCTATCTAGAACTTTAGTGTGTTTACAGCACAAGGGGTAGAGTTAGGTAGTTCTAGTTTGCCTGTTGGTGCCACCCCATCATAGTGTGCATAGCCCACCTGAGCCTAGCTCTTCCTTGTCCTTTGTCCTTTCCCTTACCACTCTAGATAGATTTCTGGGATCTCCCCAAGTAGGGCAGTCATAGACCAAAACAAAACAAAACAATCTGTGATAGGATAGAACTAGGAAAACAATTACTTCCTTTTTCATAACTCATGATCATTTTCTACATTTATGTATTTTGTGTATGTGTGGAAGCAGGTGGGTTTGTACATGTTCAGAGCAATGCTTGACACACTGGAGATTCTTAGTCAATACTTGCTGACCTGGCATATGATAACTACTGTACGACTATGAAAAAAAATAAACTTAATTATGTAGTAACTGTTAAAGTCCTTAAGCAAGACTTACATCTATGAAAGAATCACCAATCTGCTGGGAACTTAAGAGGAGACTCAGAAAATGCAAGGCAATGCTGAGAAACTTTGCTCATTTACCTGAAATTCCCAAACCTGAGGTGATTTATAACAGTCCACTAATGACTTGTGGGAGTGCGGAAGTCAACCTTGTGAAGGAAAAAGTGGGATGGAGAGCGAGGTGCCATAGGCTCTTGGGACTCCTAGAAGATCTAATGCATACAGCATTATACCTAAGATGGCTTCTGGAACACTGGTAATACAGCAAGAAGGAACTGAGGCCAAAGTGGTGCCCTGCCTCCATCTACATGGAAGTCATCATAAGTATTGGGGGTGGGGGATACTGCCCCCGACTCACTCCTTCTGAGCTACTCCATTAGACAGGGCTTTCACTGTGCAGCACTCGGGAGGCAGAGGCAGGTGGTTTTCTGAGCTCGAGGCCAGCCTGGTCTACAAAGTGAGTTCCAGTACAGCCAGGGCTACACAGAGAAACCCTGTCTCGAAAACCCAAAATAAAAACACTGGAACACAGTGTGGTGAGATAGGTTTGGCCAAGGACTTAGGAGCTTGGGATTGACTCAAACATTGTATATAAGCTCATGGGCTGGGCAATAAATTCAGATCTGCACCCTAAGATTGAACTCTGGATTTGGACTTTTTGGGATTTGTCAAGTGATTCCATTGCCTCTAACCCCACATTCTCAGTCCTAATCCCACAAAACTTATTGTAGTTTTTTTTAAAGTTCTAAATCATCCACGTATATACAAATGTATCATGATTGCATAATAAATCTGTATATATAAATATGTATGTACAAATATTTACCTTTATGTTGTTTTTTAGGAACCAAAGATAGGACATGTAAACATTTATAGTGAATACAATCTAATTCGATATCTTAGTACAATGAACTAGAATAAATGAGAAAATATCCTTTATGCTTTACATTTCCCTTGAAGCATCTTTCTATATTGCACACAGTCCAGAAGGCTAGTGGCCAATTTATAAACTTGTACAAATCAATCACTGGGAAGTAGCAGTCCACATTGTGCTCAGATTCTAAGCATTTCTACTTGCCTCAGAAAGGAACACCAATAGAGAGGCTTTGGAGAGACGGCTAATTCTCTCAGGTACAATATGAGAACAAAGAGCCCTAATGGGGCACATTCTTGAGATCACACAAGAACAACTGCATATTAACAAGAAAAGGGCAATTACTCCAAAATAACAGGCATTAGTGAACCAGAGCACTGCAGAGATGGCTTGCCCCTGAACCACAGAAATTGATGAAATCATTTCCCTGACTATGCTTGAAAGAAGATGAAGGAACAAGTCCTTTGTATTCAGGAGTACTTTGCTTTATCCTTGGACAGGTCTTAGTGTATCGAGGTATTATAGCTAAGCTGTGATGCATAAAATCACCATTGACACAGAATACTCAAAAACCATCTAAGCCCACACTGTACAACAAAACGTATGTAATTAGTGAGCAGTAAAATGAACAAGTAAATGAATAACTACTCACAAAGGCCCTCCTCTTACCAGCAGAATGTTCATGGATCCTGTCTATTGACAGTTCTAGGTGACTATATCTCTCCCATGATCTTGGTACCTAATCGTTTAATTCTCATCTACTGTTCATGGGTTTCATTACACTTGGAAATGAGGTAGTTTAATACTCATAAATATGTGGAATATAAAAGAAGAATGTCAAGTTTAAAATTGCCCAAACCCATGGCCTAGACAGTAGATCTGATGAGAAATCTTAAGTCAATGATTCCCAAACTTTAGAATCACCTTGATGTTGGTTCAAACAGAGCCATTTTAGAAGCATCCAGACCCACCATGAGGGGAGAACAGGTTGCTTTATAACAAACAAATCAGCTGAAGCGCCATCTTCCCCATAGCCTTTATGTGGGGCTCACTGAGATTCTCACAGGGATCTGAAAGAACATCCACATGGTCAAGCAAGCATCAAAACCCTATAAAGTTTTTAAAGTATGTGATGGCAATTCTCTTCGTGTACTAAGCCAGTACCCTAAACCCTTGGTTGAAAGTGCTTAGTGTCTTTGTTCTGGGTTAGTACATTGCATGTATTCTATATATCACTAGTAAGAAATCCAGGGGCCTGGCGAGATGGCTCAGTGGGTAAGAGCACTGACTACTCTTCCAAAGGTCCTGAGTTCAAATCCCAGCAACCACATGGTGGCTCACAACTACCCATAATGAGATCTGATACCCTCTTCCGGTGCACCTGAAGTCAGCTACAGTGTACTTATGTATAATAATAAATACATCTTAAAAAAAAAAAGAAATCCATACCTGAGGGCCACTTTTTAGGACCCTAATTAAAATTCAATTTGATAGATTAGATTTTGAATGAATGTACTTTAACTCAGTGTCTATCAGCTAGGAACCGAAACAAAAACAACTGTAAACCCGTGGCTTCTTAGAAGCATTCTACTGAAGTTTTGAAGCTGATTCGTAGGGTAATGAAGCACAAGACCTGGGTGTAAAACTTACTGCCTCACTGTTTCAAATCAAATGTAGCCAAGCATTGTAAGGTCAAGTAACATGAGAAATATCCATATTACTGTCACAGATGGAAGGTATGAGAGAGTATAGAGCATCATATATGAAAATTCCTGGAATGTTCAGAACCTCAGGAAATATTAGAGCAGTTGAGTACTGTCAAATACGTCTCTTCATTTCTCTAAATTTTTTCACTGTGGAAAAGATTGTGAGATGGTAATACGATCTTATTCATGATCTATTGAGGTTTAGAGTGTGTCTGTAGAAGTTCATGCTAACAGTTCTGAGATGTGTATACATCTTTGTTTTGTTACACATTAGAAGTATGGCCTAGGCAAACTTTCTCTAAGTTCCTGATTTTCAGTGCAAGAACTTGTTTTTTTGTTTTTGTTTTTGTTTTTGTTTTTCGAGACAGGGTTTCTCTGTGTAGCCCTGGCTGTTCTGGAACTCACTCTCTAGATGAGGCTGGCCTCGAACTCAGAAATCCACCTGCCTCTGCCTCCCAAGTGCTGGGATTAAAGGCGTTCACCACTGTGCCTGCAACTTGTTTTTTTTTTTTTTTAATTAAGCTTTTATGAGCATAAAATAATTGTAAAACGAGCTCATAGTATACTAATAACCAGAAAAAGAAAAACAAACAAATAAACAACAACAACAACAAAATAACCCCTAAACAGTAGTTACTTTTCTCAGTAATTGCAGTGATACTTTGGAAGAGGCTAGGCTGATTCCATGATAGGCTTCAAACTGGCAGTTAAGGAAACTAGGCCTAAACCTCTGTTTTCAAGAACTGGGTAAATCCAGGCAAGCTCAGGCCTCAGAAGCTGCCCAGTCACCTGGCCTGAGGCAAGGACAATGGGTCAGCAGCAGTTTCCAGACCTCCTCAGCTACTTATTCAGTATCAGTTTCCCGACTTTCCCAGCAAGTTTCTAGCCCCCCACACCCTGGTAATGGAATATCCTAGAGATGGACCCAACAGATTAACATAGAGGTCACATATCCTGAAATTCCCTAATATGCTTTAAATCAGGCCTGCAAACTCACTTGGTTGTCTCTCTGGTCTCTCTATCTGGTAATGGGAGACTCCAGCATGGTGGACTTCTACAGAATAAAACACTTTTTGCATTTGCATACTATTTGAGTCTAGGGTATCATTGTTCCTCAAATCATGGATCCTTACATTTTTGAATTCTGGAATTTTGGTTTCTTTAAAAGACACCAAAATATTATAATGATATATTCTCATTGTAATCCCAGGTATGAGGCTATGGATCTGCTTCGGACTGTCCACAGCTGAATATGACTTACCTCATGCTTTAGCAGAGGCATGATTTTTCCAGCTGCAAATAGTTTCTGTGATTGTGTGATGCTTGGAATTCTGGGAACTTTTCAGAGAGTATACAAATGCTAGAGCTCCAGTAGGAGGGTTGCATGGTTGTTGGTCATTTAGGAAGTTTGATTGCAGTTTGTGAATAGCCATCCTCAAAGAAGAACCAAGGGGAAAGAGTTTAGATTCCTTTCTCTCTCCCTCTCCCTCACCCTGCCCCTTCCCTCTCTCCTTTCCTCTTTTTCTCTCCTATTTAGTGATAGGGGATGATACTAGGGTGGGGAATAAAGGGTGGAAAAAAGAAGAACCCACAAAGTAGCAAAGACCAGCTATAAGTGATGGCTAAATGTGGTGCTCCAAAGTTAAAATAAAATAAATAAAATAAAGATGAAAATGAAAACTTTTATTTAAATGGTGTAGAGGAGACAGCTGGGAGCAAAGGTTTCTTTTTTGTTTGTTTTGTTTTAGCAAATCATTATTATGGCTGCTACAGGTGAGATATCCCCACTTTGCTCCCAGAGAGGACATTCTGTCTCAAAAAAGGTTGAAAAAAATGGCAAAACAGTTGGAAAAACAGCAGATGGAAATGAAGGAGTTGGAGGGGAAAAAAAGGCTGAAATGGGAAAACAGAAGGGATCTCTTTGTCTTTTCTGAAAGGGTTTCAGAGTTGGCTGTGCAACTGGAAATATTGAGGGTGAAGGTAGAAACACTTGGGAAATGAGGAGCACTGGAAAAGTGAGAGTATAAAGGCCTAGTCCTAGTGACTGAGCAAGAGAATGGGAGTTTCCCACAGGAGGGAAGAAAGAAATAAACTGTGCTGGAGGGCATTCAGGTCAGAGAAAAGCTGCAAAAACTTGGAGGACAAGCTGATGAAACAACCTGTTTCAACAAGTGTTAATCTTGAACCAACTAAGCCACCAGAGTGGGAGGAGGGGCAGCCTGGGGTTGCAAGATCACCATCATAATTCCCAGTAGTCATACAGCATTCATGACTACCAGTGGTATGGAACAAGGTTATGATGAGATAGGATGGTATCCTATAGAAATGATAGATCTAAGACATTTTAAAGATGTTGTAATTTCATATGAGATGCATTTGCCTTGTGTGACCCAAATTTTAAATACCTGGGTATGATGGTTTATATATTCTTGGACTAGGGAGTGGCACCATCTGGAGGTGTGGCCTAGTTGGAATAGGTGTGTCATTGTGGGTGTGGGCTTAAGACTCTCACCCCAGTTGTCTGGAAGTCAGTATTCCACTAGCAGCCTTTGGATGAAGATGTAGAACTCTCAGCTCCCACCTTGATGATAATGGACTGAACCTCTGAACCTGTAAGCCAGCTCCAATTAAATGCTGTTTTTATAAGATTTGTCTTGGTCATGGTGTCTGTTCACAGCAGTAAAACCCTGACTAAGACAGAAGTTGGTATCAGGAGTGGGGTTTTAAATGCTGCAGCTGTTCACTTCTGGGTGGTGCCTGCATAACGTGCAGAGCCATCAGTAAACTAGGCTCTAGTCTTCTCCTCTTCAGTCAGCCAATCACAGGGAACACCCCATGAGGCTATAGGCACATGCTTGGCAGCAGATGGCATTGTAACAGGAGTAGAAACCATAGGCATTTGAACAACTTCTTCATGTAACTTACTTGTGCCTTCAAGACCTGCTCTGGCCTGATCACGTATATACCACTTCCATTTGATAATAGACTGCTGCTGTGCGCATCTCACTTTATGGCTTGCAGGGTCTGATAGTACCCAGCTCATGATGAGTAGTTCAGGTCACATAGTAACTTGGTGTCCTATTGTCAAGCGTTCAGTTTCCACTAAGGCTCAATAGTAGGCCAAGAGCTGTTTTTCAAAGGGAGAATAGTTGTCTGCAGATGATGGTAGAACTTTGCTCCAAAATCCCAAAGGTCTTTTCTGTGATTCACTTACAGGGGCCTGCCAGAGGCTCCAAACATCATCTCTATCAGCCACAGATACCTCAAGTACCCTCGGGTCTACTGGGTCATATGGTCCAAGTGGCAGAGCAGCCTGCATAGCAGCCTGGATCTGTTGAAGGGCCTTCTCCTGTTCCAGGCCCCACACAAAGCTAGCAGCTTTCTGAGTCACTTGGCAAATAGGCCTAAGTAACACACCCAAGTGAGGGATGTGCTGTATCCAGAATCCAATTAGACCCACTAAACATTGTGCTTCTTTCTTGGTTGTAGGAGGGGCCAGGTGCAATAACTTATCTTTCACCTTAGAAGGAATATCTCTGTATGCCCCACACCACTGGACTCCTAAGAATTTCACTGAGGTAGATGGTCCTTGAATTTTGGTTGGATTTATTTCCCATCCTCTGATACGCATATGTCTTACCAATGAGTCCAAAGTGCTTGTTACTTCCTGCTCACTTGGTCCAGTCAGCATAATGTCATCAATATAGTGCACCAATGTGATATTTTGTGGAAGATCGAAACGATCAAGATCCCTTCTAACTAAATTATGACACAGGGCAGAAGAGTTAATATATCCTTGAGGCAAAACTGTGAAGGTATACTGTTGGCCTTGCCAACTGAAAGCAAATTGCTTCTGGTGGTCCTTATGGACAGGTACTGAGAAGAAGGCATTTGCCAGATCAATAGCTGCATACCAGGAGATGTGTTATAGAATTATTCCCCAAGATTAGAAGGGCTTGGAAACAGCTGTACTAGAAGCTGGTCTGCAGTTGCAATGGTTAACATGGTTGAGGGAAGAAGCTCAGGTATTAAACAGTAGAATGGAACAAGGCATATATAAATATACTAATATTGAATGAATATAGTAAAAGATCAGATGCTGGGTGAAGGGAAGTATTCTGATAGACAAAAACAGATTCAAGTTGATATTATTATAGAATAATATTGTTTAGTGGCTTAAAAGCTTGGGAAAAGTTGAGGAACCCTGGAAAAAGTCTACCTCATGTACAAAGATTATACAAGACTCTGGAGAAGCTTTCACTATTTGTTTGTTTTTACAAAGATTAGTCTCGACTATGAACAAAGCCATATTAGACCCTGATGCAAGGCAGGTGTTGATAGAAATCTTGGCATTTAAATTTTCGAATACTAAACGTAAAGATAGTATTAGACTATTAAAGATGCAAGCAGTGCCTATGGATAAGTGAATAAGGAATACGACTGATATTGGTTCTAGCATGTTCCATGCTAATATAACAAGTCAAGCTATAGCCAGAGGTCTTTGATATCAAAATGTTCTTCAATTGAGGGCATGTGGTCATTTGCAAAGAGACTGTGATCAAGCCCTTAAAAGTCTCAGATCTCAAAATACCTGATGCTTTAAGTGTGGGAAGAGAGAGATACAATTTAATGCCAGTGATAGAAATTTTCAGTTCTATTGTTTTCACACATCAAAGGCAAAGCCTCTCCAGTAGAAAGAGCAGGAGAAGTCTCCTGAAAACCTTGGCCACTGGTCCAAAAAGTGCTTACTTCACTGAAAATGTCTCTATGTATAATTTCCTGCCACATACAGCACAATTAATGGCTTAAAACAGAAGGTGGTGGAAAATGTAGTAAGAATTCTGGAATTTTAGTTTCTTTAAAAAACACAGAAATATTTTAAGAATGTGTTTTCATGTTAGTCCCATGTGTATGCATGTGGGGATGCTTTGGACTGCATGTGTATGCATGTGGGGATCCTTTGGACTGTATGCAGCAACTGCCTATGATTTGCCTTATGCTCCAGCAGAGAAATGTTTTTTCCAGCTGCAGATAATTTCTGTGGTTGAGTAACATCTGGAATTCCCAGTATCTTTTCAGAGAGTACATAAATGCTAGAGCCTCAATGGAAGTTTTGGGTATTGGTTGGTCATTTAGGGAGGTTGGTAGTAGTTGTGCTCAAAGAAGAAACCAAGGAAAGAAATTAGATTCAGATTTCTCTCTCTCTTATTTCTCTTCTATCTAATGATAGGAGGTGAAATAGAGGGTAGGGAGATAATGGGTGGGAAAAGGAAAGACTCCCAAAGTAGAAAGATCAGCTACAAGCAATAAAGAAACAAGAAGAAAGAAATTTTAGTTTCAGAAATTTCCTGATTTCATTCTCCTCTCTATCCTTCTTTCTCTCCTATCTAGTGATAAGGGGTGAACCCAGAGGAAGGGGGGATAAAGGGTGGCATAAAAGAGAACCCACAACATAGCAAAGACCAGATACAGGTAACTATTTGCTTTTCAAAAATTTTGTGAATGGTTTGTTTTTTATATACAGACTCTCACTATGCATCTCAGGGCTGGCCTCAGGCTGGCTAGGCTGATGTCGAACAATCCTCAGCTTCAGCTTTGTGAGTGCTTGGATTATGGGTAGGTTAGGAGCTTCCTTCATAAATATTCAGATATATCTAATTATATTTTCATAATATTTTGTGTATAACTTCAGGGAATTAGGGGAATCTCCTGATAATCATCTATGCATATGTGGGAGCCCTGAGCTTACAGTAAATATTACACAAATTATTTTCTATGGACAATGTTACTGCTCCACTATAAAGTGGGTTGGACTTTGCAGAGTTTTTTGTTTTGTTTGTTTGTTCTAACCTCATATGATGAGCTAATAGACCAATTAAATTTAAAATTCCATTAGAATGGAGAAGACCTCTGCTCAGTGCCCAGAGCTGATCCTGTGCCAACAGAGCTCCATACCCAAATACCACTTGGAGAGAGCTGGCCTCCCAGGAATGCAGACAAGCCTGTGACCACAGGTAAGACTACCACTTCTGCTCAGAGGGACCTGCCCGGAATTCTCAGGACAAAGGAACTGAGGAGTGGCCTGGGACAGGAGCCTTTTGATTTCCCTCTGCTCCAGGAGCTGATCCTGTGCCATAGTGCTCCATACCCAAATACGACCAGGAGAGAGCTGGTCTCCCAGGAGTGCTGATACACCTGTGAGCACAGGTAAGACCATCACTTCTGATCAAATTCCGGGCCCAAGTGGGGTCCTCCCAGAGCCATCAGGACCCAGGATCCAAGGAACATCTGGGGACAGGATCCTTCTAGTTTCTGTCTGCAACCCAGAGCTGACTCTGTGCCACAGCTCTCCATACCCAAATTCTTCCCAGAGAGAACTGGTTTCCCAGGCTTGCAGGAGGGACAGGCCACAGTCAGAGACAAGGCCGGCTAACATCAGAGATAACCAGATGGTGAGAGGCAAGGACAAGAACATAAGCAACAGAAACCCTGGATACCCCAGCACAACAGAAAACAAGACTCTGATTTAAAATCACATCGCATGATGATGATAGCGGACTTTAAGAAGGACATAAATAAGTCCCTTAAAGAAATACGGGAGAACATAGGTAAACAAGTAGAAGCCCTAAAAGAGGAAACACAAAAATCCTTTAAAGAATTATAGGAAAACACAACCAAAGAAGTGAGGGAATTAAACAAAATCTTCCAGGATCTAAAAACGGAAATAGAAACAATAAAGAAATCACAAAAGGAGACAACCCTGGAGATAGAAAACTTAGGAAAGAGATCAAGAGTCATAGATGCAAGCATCACCAACAGAATACCAGAGATAGAAGAGAGAATCTTAGGTGCAGAAGATACCATATAAAACACTGACTTTGATTGTTATAATCAAAGAAAATGCAATGAGTTCCTAAATCAAAACATCCAGGAAGTGCAGGACATAATGAGAAGACCAAACCTAGGGATATTAGATATAGAAGAAAGTGAGGATTCCTAAGTTAAAGGGCCAAGAAATATCTTCAATAAAATTATTGAAGAAAACTTTCCTATCCTAAAGAAATAGATGCCCATAAACATACAAGAAGCTTACAGAATTCCAAATAGATAAAGAAATAGATAAAGCTAGAAAAGAAATTCCTTTAGTCACATAATGGTCAAAACACCAAATGCATAAATTTGAAAGAAAGAATATTAAAAGCAGTAAGGGATAAGGTCAAAAAACATATAAAGGCAGATCTATCAGAATTACATCAGACTTCTCACCAGAGAATATGAAAGCTAGAAGATCCTGGGCAGATCTCATACAGACACTAAGAGAATGCAAATGCTAGCCCAGACTACTATACCCAGCAAAACTCTCAATTACCATAGATGGAGAAACCAAGATATTCTATGACAAAACCAAATTTATACAATATCTTTCTACAAATCCAGCTCTACAAAGGATATTAGATGGAAAATGCCAACACAAGGAGGGAAACTATACACTGGAAAAATCAAGAAAATAATCTTCTTTTAACAAACCCAAAAGAAGATAACCACACAAACATAAAAATAACATCAAAAATAACAGGAAGCAACAATTACTATTCCTTAATATCTAACATCAATGGACTCAATTCCACAATAAAAAGACATAGACTAACAGGACCCAGCATTTTGCTGCATACAAAAAACACACCTTAGTGTCAAAGACAGATACTACCTCAGAGTAAAGGGCTAGAAAACAATTTTCCAAGCAAATGGTCCCAAGAAGCAAACTGGAGTAGCCATTCTGATATTGGATAAAATTGACTTTCAACCAAAAGTTATCAAAAAGGATAAGGAAGGATACTTCATATTCATCAGAGGAAAAATCTACCAAGAAGAACTCTCAATTCTGAACATTTATGTTCCAAATGCAAGGGCACCCACATTCTCTGTTTTTCTTATGCTTTGGGATGCCTAATACACACAATTCAATTCCTTTGCTAGTTCCCATGACAAGCCTACATTGGACATTTTGTGACTTTAATAACTAGTGACATTGTGAGGTTGAGCTTTTCTCTGTGTTGATATTATTATATTACCTCCCTTCTTCCTTTCTGGTACATCACAGCTTCTGACAGAATTTAGTGAATGTGACCTTCAAATATGAGACCCTGGTATCCTGCTTTTAAAGGTACTTTGGAGTCAGAAGTTGGGGGCTGGGAACCAAGGAGAAAGGAAGAGAGAAATCTATGACTTGTACTGTGTCCAGCTGTGAGGGAAGTAGCCATCTCAAATGTTGTTATTTTAAGTAGGTTTTCTCTAGTACTGTCAAGAATAACATCCTTTATATTTATGACATTTCCAATATCGCAACAATTTCTCTACAAAGCCAATTTCTAATTCTCAAAAATAGATTCACTCTATGGTTCTTCCTAGTTTTTTTCATTGAGAAGTTCACAGTTCAGCTCAGAATCCCAGGCATGTAATTAATTAACTCAGGGGGGTATCCTCATTAAGCCAGGAGCGTGTTGGCTTTCATTTCCCTGTCTAAAATTTTCTTCCCTCTATTAATATCACCTTTCCTTAGCCAGGGCAAAAATTAATCTGTGTTTCTCCCTTTTTCGGACATAATTTGTCCCTTTCCTAGATCAGTTTTTAGAATAATAATTTCCTCATTTCCTTTCAACTATAGTCCTGTGTGACTTTTTGCTTTTTAGAAAGAATTTACTAGGATTTGAGAATGAATCTTCCCCGATACACAATATAAATATAAATGCAAGATTCTCCAATTTTTAGGTGACTTCTGGGATTCTGGGAGACCAAGGCTTAGGATGACTCAGCAAGAACAAGCTCTGGTGAATGGAATTTAGAAAAAGGAAAGGGAAGTTAGAGGAAGCCATAGACAACTTCTTTTTCCAGAATGACGAAGCCCAATTTCAGGTTCCCACAGTTACTCTTAGACCCACACTGGCACCAAAAAAAGAGAAGTTAGGGTGTTCCCCTCGCAAAGTTAAAGGAATGTATTCTGTCAGCCAAGACTGGGTGACTCAGCTGCTAAACTTGTAACCTAATCACAGATGTAAAACATACACATCAAGGCTGTGGGGCTGTGGTGTGAGTTTGAGGGATGCCACCTTCAATTCCCCATCTCGGCCCTTGGCTCAGTGCGAGTCACAGGGTGAAATGTCCAAGTGTTCTTTGGCTTGATGGAACTGAATGCTGTGGTGGAGCTCAGTGAACATAGAGGTGAGGATATCACACTGGCAGACTATTTTAAAGAAATAAATAAGAAAGGTGCCCCTCTATAATATTCATATAATTGAAGATGATCTTCAAAAACCCTTGTGAGATTTTGATGGGAAATATCTATTTTATTTTCTATTTATTTCATGTTCTATATTACATAAAGATTAAGGGAAATGAAAACCCAGTCCTTGACTCCATGGATTTAATAATCTACAAGGTCAGAGGAGGAAGTAAATGCTCATTGAAAGTGCATGATAAAAAATAAGAATTGCATATAATCTCAATAGTGGTTGAAGATGAAGGTGAATTTACTTAGTGGATTAGAACTAAACTTGTCTGTTAATGAGAAAAACATTTATGAGATAATGCTATGTTTTTTTAGGATGAAATGCTAAGCCTCACAGGTGGGAGCACAGAGCAACACTACTTCTTAAACTCAGCTATGTCAATAAAAGCATATTCTACCATTTGTCCTCCTCCACACATTCCATGCCAGCATCCCCACCCACCTTCCAGAAATCTCTGACAGATAGGCTTTTTCGGCAGCATTATTTCCAGCACAGTAAGGGGGAGTAGAGTTATAGGCCGCAATAACTACAATAGCAAGAGTCAGGTTTTCAGTTTTTTCACCACTCACATGACTCCTGCCCTTCCTCATTTATGCTACTCTGCTTTTGAAACTTTCCTAACTTGAAAATGAAAGTGAGGCTGGAGCACTTTAAGGGCAGTTTCATTTTCCGCTTTATCTTGGGCATTATTTTGTAATGCTGTTTGCTATTTCTTTCCGTAGCTTACTACATCGAGAATTAGACATAGACAAGGGTTTAATCCAGGTCTGATTTTGTGATGGAAGACATAGAGGCAAGCTCTAAGATGTTTGGATGAAACTTGCATTTCTTTTTTCAAACCAGACTTTGCCATACAAACTGAAATACAGGATTATATTAAAACTTGGCTATGATGTGAACGTATCAGCAAGGAGCCCCCACTGCCTTTCAAAATTAGCTGAACCCACTGAGCAATTTGAAACATGAGTGACACTTGACCCAACATACTAGACATCAATTTTCTTAAAGTGAATGCAGCTTGTAATATTGCTGTCATTTAAACAAGGAAGTTTGTCAAATTACAATGTCCAGCATAACTTGGAAGAGTGAATCTAGGAGTCTGGGAAACTTATCTTTATATTGCCAGCATATAGCCAATAGCCACCAAGAAAGAAATAAGCCAATGGGGCAGCTACAGAATTCCTTTTTCAGAACAAAAAATCTATTAGGATTTGGGTATGAATATTTTATTTCAGAATATTGCAGAATAGAGATGGGCATAGTAGATCTTGCCTACAATCTCAAAATATGGGGGGGGGGCAAATAGAGAAGGATTAATACAAATTTCAAAAAGCCAACCTGGTCTACAAGGTAAGTTTTAGGCCAGCCATGACCACATAGTGAGAGTCTGTCTCAAAAATGAAAAACAAAATAAAGAAAAATATTTTTTGAGAGATTCCTTCATGGGGTTCTGGGAGAGCCCAGTGTTGATGCAGCCTGGACTTCTGGGTGGGGCCAACTAAAAAGGTCACTAAATGTCACGACACATGCAACAACATGAGTCACGGGTTCACAGTACAGTGGATGAATGGATAATCTAATGAGACACATGGGGATGGCAGGGGGCAGGGAGGGAATGCTTGCAGAGCACATTCAATCACACTGAGTACTAAAATGGCCTTCTAAAATGAAAGCTCTCCATTCTCTACAGGTTCTCAGCTTTGCAGCAGGAGAATGCAAGTTCACCAGAGGGCAGATTTAAATCTCATGTGATGATAACACAGAGGTGAAGGCTTAGCCCAAGGTCTCTTTTCCCTTCATGCAGTTGCCTATTCTCTGGTGAATAAAAGCAGGACAAGTAGTTGAGAGTATTGTTATTTAAATGTATGCTAATTACCAACCTCTGTTACATTCCAGTATCCAGATCCCATCATGAATCTGAAACTTGGTGTGGAGCCTGATCTCAGGATGTGCCAACTCCATGCAATGACATCATATATACTGAGAGAAATGCTCATTAATTCATCCCAGAGGAGGGAAGCCAGCCACTGAAATGTTTGAGTTAGGAAAGCCATAAAGACATAGGTTTGATTATTTTCACATTCTCACCAGCAAGAACTGAAGTATTGGCAGGAGATAAAGAACTGCCACATGTCTAAGAGAACCACATGGATATCTTTATAGATAGGAATCACTTTTACTTAGCATTGTTCAGTATTGAAAAGCACCTAGTGGGGCTGGAGAGAGTGATGATAGATGGGGAGAGGACAGAGAGATCCATGACTCTAATTTCTTTCCTTTTGTTTCTTCTTTGAGCATGACTAACAAACCTCAACCAACCTTCCTGAATGACCAACCACCACCCCTCCAGCTTCTCAGGACCTTTGCATTTACATACCCACTGAAAAGTTCCTAGAATTCCAAACACCACACAATTGCAGAAATTATCTTCAGCTGTCAAAATCATGCTTCTGCAGGAGCATGAGGCAAATCAGCAGCAGCTGCTGCAGACTGTTGAAGCAGCCCTGCATCTCCACACCTGGGATTAAAACGGAAGCACATTCTCATAATTTTTAAAGAAACAAAATATTTCAGAATTCTCACTACAGGGTACACTACAGTGTGTATGTGTGTGTGTGTGTGTGTGTGTGTGTGTGTGTGTGTGTGTGTGTGAGAGAGAGAGAGAGAGAGAGAGAGAGAGAGAGAGAGAGAGAGAACACAAAGGTACCTGTGAGTATAAAATTTATGCTTGAATGAAGGCAGACAGTCAGTAAGTTCCTCAAGAAACTTGATCTTTCTTTTCCCTTAATATCAAGCTTGTTTTTCTCTTTTGCTATGAGCTTACCACTTATATTCATGTTAAACATATTTCAAGAAGTCACTCTGAAGCACTCGGCTAGGTTTATCAGGAAGTCCTATCAACAGCACTCACACTCAGAGAAATGACTGAGCCCTCACTCAGCTACTTCTTTGCTGATCTCACTCTAGCCCTAGGAACCTCATGTTTACTGGGATTTTGGAAGTGCTAAGTGAAATTAGACAGTGGATGTAGAACAATATAGACAGAATCTCAGCTAGAACATGTTCACACTCCCAGAGAAAACTGGATAAAACTCAGCAAGAGGGATGATATTGTTCATAAATTGGGTATAGTGAAAAAAAAAACAGAATAATCAGTAATAGAATACAAAAAATATGTTATAATAAACAAATAGATGTGCTCTCTCAAAATACCTTACATTATCTGAATTTGCTGTCTTGCTGGGATGTTGTCAAACATCCTAATGTTTACAGATGAGATGGCATCAGAGAGTGACTAAGATGCTATCACTCCTTGGTGATGCCAATTGACTGGGCAACTGCAACATCAAACAAAGTGTTGTCCAAGGTTATCCTCCAAGCAAAACTGCTACCCTCTTCAGGAGCTTGACAGCTTCTGCTCTCTAAGGATCACCACAGCTGTTTTTGCTGACCATTGACATTCCCTCTTGGAAGGAAGGAGTGTCAAAGGATATGGGATGCTCACTTAAGTATCCAGCTATCCCTCCCAAACAGTTGTATACAATTCCGTCCTAATTATAGGTAGATCTTTGAGAAGGCTTAGCATAGAGGTTGGGAAGGACTAAAGGGCACTTCTATAGCCATGTGGAAGTCATTATTTATGCTGGGTACAGAACTTTGAGTGTGGCTGTTTTAAGGTTACCTGTAACCTCTCTCCCATTGTTCTGTAAGTAAGCCTAGGAAAATTTTTCTGGAGTGAACTTTGGTGGAATCACATGGTTGGATTGTTGTTGGAACCCTGAATGAGGAGTAGATGTTGTTTACCCTTTCCTGCATGGAAGGAATTGTAGCAATATAAGGGTGGACTACTGTAATTGGTTCTTTGACATCAGCCATTGCTCTGGCAATTTGGGACTTTTAGAACCAGGGTTGCTCTCTCTCTCTCTCTGTCTCTCTGTGTCTGTCTCTCTCTCTCTTATCAAGGACAAGAATATCCAGAGAAGAATGGAAAAGAAATAGAAAGGAGAGGTGAAAGAAGGAGAGTGGGGAAGAGGGAGAAAGGGAGAGGAGAAACAGATGTGGGCAGAGGGAAGAAAAGAGGAGGAGAGGTTCGAATAGGAGAAGAAAAAAGAGACACTAGGGTTTTGCATTCTCTTGAATTCCTTTATTGGTAGATAATTCATTTTGTAAAAATGATCAAATAAAATATTGCAATATTGGCTCAGATTTTATCTTTTAGACAATTATTCTAGCTTACATCGTCAACTCCAGAAGACAGCCATTAGCAGTCTGGACAAGCTTGTCACTGTCCTCTGTCCTCAACCTTGTTGTAATGAAGAGTGAGGAGACACAGGACTTCTTCTCCAGTGGATTCATCTGAGGTGAGAGCTTTGGCTGAAGCTCAGGGGTTCATTTCTGGAAGCCAGAACTCTGCCTTTGTTTGTGTCTTGGCTATTAATAAATGGAAATTATAACTGTGTAAGAGCAAATTAAAATGGGTCAAGGACCAGCTCTAGGGCTTTGTAAGCCCTTCCTTCTAAAGTGAATCTGGAATTGAAATCCATTCTCTTTCCTGCCTTTTATCTAAAAGTTTTAGGCCAGGAAAAGGCTGCATATATAATGGTATTTTATCCTTCCATCAGAACCTGTAATCTAGTCTGGGCAGCTACTAAATGACACACAATGGTGAAAAGTACTTGATCATTTCTTGTTTGACACATTTATGAAGTCCCTGAGGAAGACATGTTTCACCTTTCACCCTCGTCACTAATTTATCTATTCCTTTCTCCATGAAATAACATTACTGGATCTCTATAGAATATTAGATTGTACTGGATGATGTTAGAAATGCTGAGGGGACTTGAAAAGACAATTTCCCTACAATCCTATGTGTGGGTCTAATAATACATTTGATGCATCTGATTGATATATATATATATATATATATTTTAAAGTACAAGTAGGGAGGTTTCCTCTAGCAGCTGATGGAGCAGGTTCAGAGATGCACAGCCAGGCATTATGCAGACACAGAGAGAAGCTAAATTGTATGTCTTCATTGGGTCCCTCCCCTTGAAACTTATAGGAATCAAAGGGATGGAAGACACCAGGAGAACATGACCCACTGAATCAACTAAGCCCACAAGTATGGGCTTACAGAGACTAAAGTGGCAAGCACAGGGATTGCATGGGTCTGTACCAGGTCCTCTTTGTATATGTTATGGCTGTTAGCTTGTTGGTTTTGTAGGACTCCTAACTGTAGAGGCAAGTGTATCTCTGACTCATTTGCTTGCTCTTTGGACCCTTTACCTCCTACTGGGTTGCCTTGTCCTGTCTCAATATGAGGGCTTTTGCCCATTTTTTATTATATTTTGTTTTGCCATGCTTGGTTATTTGTCTCTTGGAGGCCTGCTCTTTAATGACAGGAAACAGAGGGGAAATGGATCTGGAGGAGAGGGGAAGTAAGAAGAGCTCGGAGGAGTGGAGGGAGTGGGAACTGTGGTCAGGATATTCTGTATTGTATGAGAAAAGAATCTATTTACAATTACGTATATATATATATATATATATATGTTATATATATGCTTTGATTACACACACACACATATATATATATGTATGTATGTATATATATATATATATATATATATATATATATATATATATGAAACGCAGATGGAACTTGTGGTTCTAGCTGTATATGTAGCAGAGGATGGCCTAGTTGGTCATCAATGGGAGCTCTCCCTTGGTCCTGTGAAGGTTCTATGCCCCAGTATAGGGGAATGCCTGGGCCAGGAAGCAGGGGTGGGCATGTTGGGAAACAGAGGGAGGAGACAGGGGATTTTTGGAGGGGAAACTAGAAAAGGGAATAACATTTGCAATATAAATAAAGAAAATATCTAAGAAAAAAAAGAAATATTTGTTCTTAATTTCATCTTTTGTATTGAGTCTTTTAAGGATAATATTCTTGACAAAAAAAATGTCAATAGGTTGGTTTATATCATCCAAGCAAAATGACAGATCACCTCTCTATATGAGCTAGCACTTCCCAAGGCCAAGTGTGACATTTGTCTCCATGAACATCAAATTAAACTGTTCCTGGTCATTTCTGGAGGCAAAGCTGGAAACTATAAAAGTCAGCATTTAGCTTATAAAAACAAGTTGTGTGTGTGTGTGCATGTGAATGTGAATGTTCACGTACATATGTGTATGTGGGGGGGGGGCATAAATCAATGTTTAGTGTTTTTCCTTAGGAGATATCTACCTTGTTATGTGAGACAGAGACTCTCACTAAGACCCAGGTCTCTTCAGTAGGCTCAGCTGGCCTGCCAGTTAGCCCCAGTCATGCTCCTATCTCTGTTTTCCTAATTAAGGCATCATAAGCAAGAACACCCATGCCCAGCTTTGTTTGTGGATGCTGGGATCAAACTCTGGTTCTCAAGCATCTCTGGGAAAAGCCATGGATTGAGCCCCAAAAACCACAGGGACCTACAATTTTAACTATAGCTGTTCTTGTTCTCTTGAAATTTCTGCTGGTAGGGCAAATTAGGCTATTAAAAACCTAACTTTATCAAGTGCATGTATTTGTTTTCCTGTTTAGATAGCCAATCAAATTAATTGATCAGTAACCTAAGGAGTTTTACATATGATATCTGTACCTTCATAAACCAATTTCATTTGTAATTTGTAATTTAGAATAGAGAGATATGTACTATTGTTGGGACACCCTGGTAGTATTCCATTCTTTTCTTTTGGTTTGTGAAGGTCTGTTTTCAAGAACCTAGAAAACAGAAAACCATAACCAATCAAAACACAGTGTTGTAGAGCCCAGTCTCAACAGATACATACATCTACAACACAACCGGTACCTAAGGCTCAGGGATTGTTGCTGTGGGACTGTGTCTTGTAGGAATGTCAGAATTTATACCTCAGAAGTGGCCTCCTAAACAAAAGCTCCACAAGGGCAGTAGCTACGCTAATGTGGAAGGGGGAGGCCTGGAGGCCTCAGCCCTAAACAAAGAACTACAGGCAACTAAGGGATGCTGAGAGCAGAGAAACGGTCTTCCCAGGGAGGAGCACACATATTCATATAGCACTAGTTAATGTAAAAAGGGGGCATGGATTTGAAAAAGACCAAGGAAGGGCACATGGGAGGGTTTGGGGGAGAAAAGGAAAGAGAAAATCATGTGGTTTTATTATAACCTCAAAAATTGAAAGAGATTCTTTTAAAAAGCACCTAGAAAACATACAAGATATTTGGGATTGGTAGACGTGACCACTCTGAACATTCAAAATGGCTTTGATGTGGCCACTTAACTCATGGAAGTATAGGAGACACATTATAGGGATAGTGTGTCTATTTTACAGAATATAGTGATTCTGTGTGTTGACTGGTCTGGGCTTCGTAGTTTAGCTTGGTTATGGTTGGGGTTTGTTTTATTTTCATTTTTTCTTACTTATTCCTGATCCTTGTGTTGGTTCTCTGGGACCTGGAGATGCCCTTATTACATTCATAACTTGTGAGCGAAATGAACAACAAACCAGATAAAGGTTATAATAATAAGTTTCAGAGTATAAAGGGACAGACCTGTGCTAGGAATCAGATATCTCTCCTAGCAGGAAATGACACTTCTGCAGAGACTTGGAGGGAAACAAGGGAAGTGGAACAGGGGAGTGGATGAAATCATCCTCCACGGGGCAGCCTGGTTCCTATCTTCCTATGAATGAATAAGAGAACCAACACAGGATCAGGCATATATGAGAAGAAAAAAAAAAAAACCCCAACCATAACCAAACTAAACCATGAAGCCAAGACCAGTCAACACACGGAATTGTGACCAACACTCAGTTACTATAACCCTCTGCCATTAGTTTGGTGGATGGTGTGCAAAAAAATCACTGGCCTGTGATGGTTACCTTCCATTTTGCAAGTAAGCATGGTTGTGAGCTTTGTTCGTGAGGGTTTGGATGCTGTAGGGCTCTCTGTAATCAGCAGAAACTAAGAATACCCTCCTCTACTCCATAGCAGAAGAGGTTGGCTGGTTTATGTGTAGAGGCCTGTATCTTTAAGGGTGGAATATTTTTGTGTTTTTCCCACAAGTAGAACTTGCAGAGTGAGTTTTGGTCTTAGACTATTTTCCTCATGACACAGGATTCTGGGCAAGAAAACACAGTGGAAAGAAAGATGGTGCCAATTTGGAAATTCTTTGAGGATTCTATGGCTTCTGCCACTACCGTCCAAATGTTGCTTTGTGGGAAGGGAGGACTGTTAGGGAAAAGGACTTGAAGCCTCCTTCTGAAGGCAGTCTGAGTATCGAACAATCTGGAGTGGAGGACTGTAGGTGCCACCCAAGTGAGGACTTAAGGTCCATCCTGGGTCACCCTGAGACAGCTATGGAAAACAGGAAGAGAGCACTGTGAGTCCCAGCCCAGGGAGGTCAAATCCCCATATTCCTGAGTTTCCCTTCTCCTAGTAAGGCTTCTAGACTGCTCATTTTGCGTTTTAACCTTTCCATTCTGGGTAAATTCTTTCTTCTAGGACAATTAATGTAACCTCTGTAAACCCCAATGTCAGTTTTCTTAAATCTGGGGACATGATAATATCTATTCTCAGAAGGAAGTCATGGTGGTTTGTACCATCTAGTGTTTGCTATTCTATTTGGGACACTTCTAGCTGATTTGAAAGCAGTTGGTTCTGGTTGGCTTAAAAAAAAAGTACTCACCATTAGTTAGGCATGGGATTAAAATCGCAGAGATCTGCAGGCAATAGATATGGAATTTGTCTGTCTGTGCATCAATTGGCTTAGACCATGCAAGAGCTAATGAGAGACACTGAGCACATGATACAACTGAAGTATATTTCTTGAACTCTTCCTATGTGCTACACACTGGGAATGCAAGGATGGACCACCCCCTCCCCCCAAAAATAATCTTACTCATGGAATTCTTGAGAAAACAGGAAAACAAGTATTAAAACAAAAATAAGTCAAAAATTCTTCATTTACAAGTTCTACTAAACATAACAAGATGCCTCGTGCCTAGAGACACATTTGGGTTCCATTTTGCTTCTTCTAAGATCACTACCCAGAGAACAATGTTTAATTTTATTTAACTTGGATTCAAATTTAAGACACTTGTTATAAATTATTTAACATAGATTTTTGTCTGAGTTGGTCTTCTCAGTCATAAAATGAAGATGGTACCACGGCAGGGGTCATTGAATGAATGTGTACGTGGACAGATCGTTCATAATTCCTGTTCTCAGAGGACCCAGGGGATGCTCAACATCTTTTTCTCCCTGCATTTTAAGTGGGCTACTGTGAGCATCAAACTTGAAAACAGAGTTGAACAAATACATACTTCCCAGGGAAGCTCTGTGTCTTTAATTCAGATAATTGGCTACATCGCTACCATGTTTGCTTTTCCTTTTTTCTCCAACCTTTCCCTTTTTTTCCCTCTAAATTGTTCTTTCTTCATTCTATTTTAAATAAGCCATGAGGAAACACCAAACTCAAACCATTCCATTTAAGCAGTAGCAGACTGGAAATTGTCTTAGTAACATCATGCATATTGTGATGGTTTGTATATGCTTGGCCCAGGGAGTGGCACTGTTGGGAGGTGTGGCTTTGTTGAAGTAGGTGTGGCCTTATTGCAGTTAGGTGTGTCATTGTGGATGTGGGCTTTAATATCCTTGTTTTAGTGCCTGGAAGCCAGTATTCTGCTAGCTGTTTCATATGAAGACATAGAACTCTCAGTTCCTCCTGTACCATGCCTTCCTGGATGCTGCCATGCTCCCACCTTGATGATACTGGACTGAACCTCTGAACCTGTAAGCTAACCCCAATTAGATGTTGTCCTTTATAAGACTTGCCTTGGTTATGGTGTCTGTTCACAGCAGTAAAACCCTAACTAAGACACATACCAAAGGGCTGAGCCCCAGTGATGGAGGGCATCGGGTCTGTATGACTGAGTGTGTGTGGTAGGTAGTAAGTAGTTGGAGTTTGGGCTCAAGTACATTTATGTGGCAATTTGACCCAAAGTGGAAGCTCAGGGATTATCACATTATGAAACTGGCAATTTGAGATTTTTTTTTTTTCATAAAAAGTGGTTTAGGGAGACAGCATCTTCTTGTGAAATAATTTGTTTACCTAATCTGAAAGTTTCTAATTGACAACTTCAGAACAAATGTGTGATTTTGTAAACAATGTCACACCATTACACAATAACAGGCAATTAGAGTGAGGAGGCTAATGAATATTTTCCCCATCCCTTTCCAACAATGGGCCTCATTCACTCTGTAAATACCCTTACTTACATACTGTAGCCTAATGAACTTTATTTTCATTCTCCATGTCACTCATGTTTCAGATGGAGTGTTTAAACTCCAGACTATAAAACATATTGGTGTTGTAATAGTAAGGCCTGCCTAGGGTCTGTACTGTTCTCCGGATGAAATGTCTATCAGAAGTGGGCTAAAGAACAGTTATCTTAATAACTGGTAATTTTAGGGATCTAACTTTTGATATATTAAAGTTGTTGCTATTACAAATGAGAACAAAAGGGAAGGGCCATGCTTATTATGACTTTGTATTTAATTTATTAAAGTTGGCAGAGTCCCTCCAAGTGTTTTTTTTTTTTTTTTTTTAAGAAAGTCAATAAGTACAGTCTACTTGATGGTTACTACTTCACTTTCTGATGAAGGGAGTTGATGGATAACTCTGAAGGGTCATCGGGAAGAGCATGAACAAACATCTTTTAGCAAATACATGCTTAAGATGACTGACAGGAGGAAAAAGGAATAAATGGCTGATGCGAGGCATTCACTCGCTCTTTCTCTGGGGAAATGGTTTAAGGTGAGAATAATAATTGGGCTTATTGTTCTCATCTAGCTAAATATTAAAATTTAGTTGGAAAATCGAATAATGTGTGGACTATAGATTTCATAACTTTGGATACTCGTGCCAGCACAATGGAACAAAGAAGGCCTCCAAAGGAGATTTTTAAGAGCCAATTAACTCTCAGTATTCATTAGGCTACTTGAGATTTTATAAGCCAATGTTTAACCAAATGAAAGCATACTTATGATGCACATTTCATCTGGAGACCAGTATGGAAAGGGTGTGGTATAGGATAAAGTCACCTGTACCACCTGGTTGTGTCCAGATCTTTATAAATCTGTGTGCACAGTTTCAGTTGACAGTGTGTAGATTCTTAATCTCCGAAGACTATTACTTTAGCACTTGGTATTCAGAGAGATGAACACCAGAATTGCAATTTGTTTTTATTATTTTATGTTTCTACGTTTTGTCCATAGGGAAACAGAAGCCTAGAGTGTAAGAAGATAGATTAAAATATTTACTTTGCTTGAGTATGGATACATTTTTGGATATCATACCTCAGCCACGGTGATGTTTATTGAACCATGTACTTCCATTGGGAATACTAATAAAGAATTCATAAGAGAGAGATTTGTAGCTTATTGGGAATATCTATATCTATCTCTATCTCTACATCTGTCTGTCTATCTATCTATCTATCTATCTATCTATCTATCTATCTACTATCTATGTTCTCGGAAAGTAGATACAAGCAGATGTCTGTGAATTAGCGGCCTGCCTAGTCTACATCGGAAGTCCCAGGATAGCCAGATTTACTTAGTGAGACTGTCTCAAAACAAACAAATGAAATTTCTTTTTAATTGAAAAACTCCCCAGAAAATCAATCCAAGACAGCAGTCTTTTATACTTAGAAGTTCTGACTGGAAATCCCCAATACTTCAAGGCTCTGAGCAAACATCTGCCCAAACTCTGTGACTCTTCAGAATGTGAGTAATAACTTGGGGACAAGTCCAAGAGAGACGGAAATAAATGCATAGTGACTTCACATATGCACCAGCAGAGAAGGCTCTACAATGCTCTAAACTAATTCTCTTGTTCATTTTTCAATAAATATTTTGTTATACGTGCTGTCATAGGAAACTTATTGAAAAGTGGAGTAGATTCATTCATTCTCCATGTCACTCATGTTTCAGATGAAGTGTTTAAACTCCAGACTATAAAACATATTGGTGTTGTAATAGTAAGGCCTGCCTAGGGTCTGTACTGTTCTCCGGATGAAATGTCTATCGGAAGTGGGCTAAGCCCCTGGTAATCTTTAATTGAAAGACTCTTGCCAATGTCACTACAGTTTCAGAAACTGCTAGTACTTTCCAGGAATTATGGTTTATTTCCCAATAAAAGGAGTGCAGAGAGTTCCTTGTATGGCCCTATTTAAGCAGACCAATTACTGTTTTAAATATGAGGACATCTCAGGATAAAAATTACAGTTGGATTAGGCAAGTTGTGTGTCCTCAATTTAATATGGGTCCCAGCTTTCTGCCTTTTGTAGCTTCTGGCCACAGCACTCTTTTTTTTTTTTTTTCTCAATGGATTCAGCACCATCTTTCCTAGGCTGATGCCAGTTTCTGAAAACTCCCTTAGGTACTACATACAAAGTGTCTCATGTAGATTTTTCCTCTCCAGCATCAAAGTCCTTAAATGCCACACCCTGCATCTGCTTTCAAAGCCGTTTTAATTGGATGCCCCAAGATAGCTTGAGGACTTAACCTCTCTTCACTCGAGTCACTGTCTTTTCAAGTCCTGGTTCAACTCTTTCAAGCTTCAAGTTTCAACTCAAATATTTACTGTGTATTTCTTACAATAGTGAGTTACCACATTGAGCATTTAGAGCCACAAGAAGCCTTGGTCTCTGCTTTCTTGGTCTGAGGGGAGCTTCTGTGAACCTGAATACCTATTCCTTCAGAATGACAAGTTATGCTAGCTGACTAAAAGAATCAAAGATGAGAACCAGGAGCAGAATTGAATCTCGTGCCCTCTGGCTTATTTGCTTCCCACCTCGTGTAGGCCATGACATTTCCCTGTACCTCAGTTTTTGCCTCTGTAAGGCCAGGGTGACTCTACCATAGGTCTCAGAGGACTGTTGTGACCAGTGAATGAAGGAACCATAATAAACGTCTCCCCATGGTGTGTAGTGTGTAGACCTTCATCATGCGTTGATCACAATTATCCCAATTGTGCTGCACATCTGATTTTTCAAAGTGTTCTCGTGAAAGCTCTCAGGACTTCAGAGATCATATCAACAAATAATAGACACCTATATCATTCAAGGTCCCAGGAAAACAGAAAACCACTATGTATTTGAGGTAAAAAATAACAGCACAAAGAATTGTTAAGTAGGCCTAAAGTTGCCAAGTTCATAACCAAAAATATGAGAGGAGAAAACGTCAAAGCGGTGGCTCTCTCTTTAGCAGTCGTCTCACTTAAGGGCTGGATGAGCCACAGGAAGAGCCGGACTTACCAAGTACATCTTGGAACCTTGCTAGGTTATCTCTAGGGCTGAGTCTCAGACTTCTGAGCCATGATTTTGTCAGTCTTCCCTGTGCTCTGGGGAAGGATTCTGTTAGTTGATAAGACGTCTGAGAAGGCATCGGGCAGCATGCCTGGGATGATGTGTTGATGAGGATGCAACAAAGCTCTTTTTTTTAAAAAAGATTTATTTATTTATTTATTTATTTATTTATTTATTTATTTATTTATTTATTTATTTATTATATGTAAGTACACTGTAGCTGTCTTCAGACACACCAGAAGAGGGAGTCAGATCTCATTAGGGATGGTTGTGAGCCACCATGAGGTTGCTGGGATTTAAACTCAGGACCTTTGGAAGAGCAGTCGGGTGCTCTTACCTGCTGAGCCATCTCACCAGCCCCAACAAAGCTCTTTTTACATGTGTTAGAAAAATATACATGTGATTCAGCTGTTGCTACTGTTAAAACAAAGATGCTGTTGCTGGGGCAACTCTTCCAGGATTAGGAAGAAATGATTCATTGCTTCTGGGTCCTGTTCTTTTAGAGCTAGCTGCACACAACCTGAGGGTCAAAACAACTCTGAACTCTAATCCTCCATTCTTAATTATTCCAACTTGTTTCTATTTCTTTGGGAAGAACAGTCTTCTTAAAATATTTATTTATTTATTTATTTTACTTTTATTTATGTTATCTGTGTGCAGGTACCTGAAGAGTCCGGAAGAAGGTGTGAGAATATTTGGAGCCTGAGTTACAGGGGGTTGCATGCCCCAGTTAGGACTGCTTGGAACAGAACTCAGGTCCTCTGGAATAGCAGCAAGTGCTTATTGGCCATTTCTCCCTCCAGCTTGTGAGTAGATTTGGCAGGGGAAAGCCAATGAACTTCTTGTCATTAGTCCTAATGTGGCCAGACTGAATTAAGGTTTTTTTTTTTTCTTCTTGCCATTATTTGTTTGTTTAATTATCCCCGGAAAGGTAAGTGGCCAAATCCATCTTGTTAGGTCTACCTAAATATTCTGGTAATACTTCTATGTGAGAAACATGGCTATGAACCCCAAGATATGCAGAGCATCCTGGGTTAGAAAGTTTCTTGACGGCTTTAAATTCCCTTCCTAGGGAATAACCCAGACAAGGAAAATTAAACTTAATTAAAAACTACTTGTAGGGCTTGCCCAAAGAAATCTTGAATTCCTTTAGAAAACATTTTATTGATTTTATTTTACATGTGTGTGTGTGTTTGCTTGTATGTGGTGAAAGTGTACTACAGGTGTGCAGTTTCCACAGAAGCCAAGAGAGGAGGGAGTTAAAGCTCCCCATGAATTGGAGTTGCCAAGAGTAGTGAACCGTGTGGATCTTCTGCAAGATTAGAGAGAATTCTTGACTGCTGAATCTCTAATTTCTTAAAAAGAATTTCAGCTCTCCTGAAGTGAGTGAGCTAATAAATTATGTTCCTTTTGCATGTCAAGCCTGGTGGGGTGGTTAATTTCAGCTGATGCTACAATGCGTTTGACAGGCTCAACATCATTTTTGTCTACTCTCTGGTGCCAGAAAATGCCTGGGAAAGCTTGTCACACAGCACCATACGCAAGTCAGGAGTGTTCATCTGGAAACTGTTTTGAACAGAAAAACAGTGATACTTCCCTGTCCCAGCAAGAATAATCATTTGGGATCACACAGGAAGGAAGATTTGCTATGCAACAGAAAACGTCTGTTAGAGGTAACAGACAAGAAGGCAGAAACCCACACAAGTCGGGGGAAGCCAGTAATTTAGCAGCCTTAGCTCATACCGGAGCTTCTGTTTCTCCTGGTGTCTTAGTTAGGGTTACTACTGGATTGATTAAACACCATGACCAAAAAGCAAGTTGGGGAGGAAAGGGTTTATTCAGATTTTACTTCTACATTGCTATTGATCTCTAAAAGAAATCAGGACAGGAACTCAAACAGGGTAGGAACCTGGAGGCAGGAGCTGAAGCTGAGGTTATGGAAGGGTGCTGTTTGCTTGATTCCCATGTCTTGCTCAGCCAGCATCCTTATAGAATCCAGGGCTAGCTCATGGATAGCACCACCCAGAATTGGATGGGCCTTCCCCCAACAATAACTAATTGAGAAAACGGCCTATCACTGGATCTTATGGAGGCATTTTTCTCAGTTAAGTTCCCTCCTTTCAGATACCTCTAGTTTGTGTGTCAAATTGACGTAAGACCAGCCAACATGTCCCGGGTAGTAATTACTTGTCCAAAGTGCAAGGGCAGCAGAGCTGACAGAGTAAAAGCAAGAGAAGGGCAATTGACTCAATTCAAATCACGCACACCTGCTCAGCGTGATGACAAGTTGTGCTAGCTTGGATTTGTCACTTCTAACTGTTCTTCTGTTAGTGCGTTTTATTCTTGCAGCTGCAGCCACAGGTACCAACTCTAGATTATTGAACAGGTGTTATCCTGTGGGTTAGGAGATGCCGTTTACCACTATGTTTCTTATACGGTACCAGTAGTGAATACACATCCACCTAGTTTGAGTCTAGTCTTTTTGAAATACATCTCCGTTCATCAGTGTAGATGAAAATATTCCCAACTAATCCTTTTGTTTTGTTTTCTGTGCCTACCCTACTGCATTTTATCATGCTTACAGAAAAGCACAATAGTGCAAGGAAAAGAAGCCGTTCACTGGGTCTGGATGGAAAGGTCCTGGTTTAAAGGTTAAACTGTTTATGAATTATATGACTCTGAAGGTGAAGAATTTGTGATGTTTGTATTCCCGAGTTTGTGTGACAGAAAAGTTTCTCTAAGGACCAACTCACTATACTTCCTTCTCTACCTTTCCAAAAGCCCTCAGCTCTAGATGTTAATCTTGTGTGTCATCTTAAAATTGCATTCTGAGAAGGTAGCTTCATAGCTCATTCAGTTAACAACACAGGGCACAGAATTCATGCTTCTCATTAGCTACAGCTAGGACTTAGAGTGATGGGTTGACCTAGCTAGTTTAGAATCCAAAAGTGTACTTACCAAGCAGAGAGACTCAAAACATGGTATCTAGTTTCTGTTGAGCACATACCATGTGCCCAACGTCTCTCTGAATATATTGCATGTCTTAGCACATTAGTAATCTATTCCCAGACTACCACTGTGGAAACTGAGAGTCAGTTAGGTAAGAGAGTTACATACCAAGACCTATGCTTACTCCTCACAGTTCGAATCTACCACATAAGGATGCCTCCATTCCTTCAAGTCTGTTCAGTTCTGCTATAGCAGATGTTAGTCTTCATATTGCCCCACTGCTTCTTATCATATACCATATCATCATTACAATTAAGTAATTAGGCACATAATTGCTTATTTAATATTGGGGGGGGGGGGCTGAGACTAGTTAGCATAAGAGCAGGTACCAAAATTATCCTTGTATCTTGGAGCCTCAGGTCCATATCCAACATACCAAATACATCCAAGAAATTCTTTTTTTCCTTATCTTTTTTAATTAGGTATTTTCTTCATTTACATTTCCAATGCTATCCCAAAAGTCCCCCATCCCCCCCCCCCAACTTCCCTACCCACCCACTCCCACTTCTTGGCCCTGGCATTCCCCTGTACTGAGGCATATAAAGTTTGCAAGACCAATGCACCTCTCTTTCCAATGATGGCCGAATAGGCCATCTTCTGATATATATGCAGCTAGAAACACGAGCTCGAGGGGAGTGGGGGTGTTACTGGTTAGTTCATATTGGTGTTCCACCTATAGGGTTGCAACCCCTTTAGCTCCTTGGGTACTTTCTCTAGCTCCTCCATTAGGGGCCCTGTGATCCATGCAAAGGCTGACTGTGAGCATCTACTTATGTGTTTGATAGGCCCCAGCATAGTCTCACAAGAGACAGCTATATCAGGGTCCTTTCAGCAAAATCTTGCTAGTATATGCAATGGTGTCAGCTTTTGGAGGCAGATTATGGGATGGATCCCTGGGTATGGCAGTCTCTAGATGGTCCATCCTTCTGTCTCAGCTCCAAACTTTGTCTCTGTAACTCCTTCCATGGGTGTTTTGTTCCCAATTCTAAGAAGGGGCAAAGAGTCTACACTTTGGTCTTCGTTCTTCTTGAGTTTCATGTATTTTACAGATTGTATCTTGCATATTCTAAGTTTCTGGGCTAATATCCACTTACAGTGAGTACATATCATGTGAGTTCTTTTGTGATTGGGTTACTTCACTCAGGATGATGCCCTCCAGGTCCATCCATTTGCCTAGGAATTTCATAAATTCATTCTTTTTAATAGCTGAGTAGTACTCCATTGTGTAGATGTACCACATTTTCTGTATCCATTCCTCTGTTGAGGGACATCTGGGTTCTTTCTAGCTTCTGGCTACTATAAATAAGGCTGCTATGAACATAGTAGATCATGTGTCTTTCTTACCAGTTGGAACATCTTCTGGATATATACCCAGGAGAGGTGTTTCTGGATCCTCCCATAGTACTATGTCCAATTTTCTGAGTAACCACCAGACTGATTTCCAGAGTGGTTGTAAAAGCTTGCAATCCCACCAACAATGGAGTAATGTTCCTCTTTCACCACATCTTCGCCAGCATCTGCTGTCACCTGAGTTTTTGATCTTAGCTATTCTGACTGGTGTGAGATGGAATCTCCGGGTTGCTTTGATTTGCATTTCCCTGATGATTAATGATGCTGAACATTTTTTCAGGTGCTTCTCAGCCATTCGGTATTCCTCAGGTGAGAATTCTTTGTTTAGCTCTGAGCCCCATTTTTTAATGCGGTTATTTGATTTTCTGGGGTTCACCTTCTTGAGTTCTTTATATATATTGGATATTAGTCCCCTATCTGATTTAGGAGAGGTAAAGATCCTTTCCCAATCTGTTGGTGACCTTTTGTTTTATTGACGGTGTCTTTTGCCTGACAGAAACTTTGCAATTTTATGAGGTCCCAATTCTCAATCTTACAGCACAAGACATTGCTGTTCTATGCAGGATTTTTCCCCTGTGCCCATATCTTCGAGGCGTTTCCAGACTTTCTCCTCTATAAGTTTCAGTGTCTCTGGTTTTATGTGGAGTTCCTTGATCCACTTAGATTTGACCTTAGTACAAGGAGATAGGAATGGATCAATTTGTATTCTTCTACATGATAACCATCAGTTGTGCCAGCACCATTTGTTGAAAATGCTGTCTTTTTTCCACTGGATGGTTTTATCTCCCTTGTCAGAGATCAAGTGACCATAGGTGTGTGGGTTTATTTCTGGGTCTTCGATTCTATTCCATTGGTCTACTTGTCTGTCGCTATACCAGTACCATGCAGTTTTATCACAATTGCTCTGTAGTACAGCTTTAGTTCCGGAATGGTAATTCCACCAGAGGTTCTTTTATCCTTGAGAAGATTTTTTGCTATCCTAGGTTTTTTGTTATTCCAGATGAATTTGCAGATTGCCCTTTCTAATTCATTGAAGAATTGAGTTGGAATTTTGATGGGGATTGCATTGAATCTGTAGATTGCTTTTGGCAAGATAGCCATTTTTACTATATTGATCCTGCCAATCCATGATCATGGGAGATCTTTCCATCTTCTGAGATCTTCTTTAATTTCTTTCTTCAGAGACTTGAAGTTCTTATCATACAGATCTTTCACTTCCTTAGTTAGAGTCATGCCAAGGTATTTTATATTATTTGTGACTATTGTGAAGGGTGTTGTTTCCCTAATTTCTTTCTCAGCTGGTTTATCCTTAGTGTAGAGAAAGGCCATTGACTTGTTTGAGTTAATTTTATATCCAGCTACTTCACTGAAGCTGTTTATCAGATTTAGGAGTTCTCTGATGGAATTTCTAGGGTCACTTATATATACTATCATATCATCTGCAAAAAGTGATATTTTGACTTCTTCCTTTCCAATTTGTATCCCCTTGATCTCCTTTTGTTGTCTAATTGCTCTGGCTAGGACTTCAAATTATGTTGAATATTTAGGGAGAAAGTGGGCAGCCTTGTCTAGTCCCTGATTTTAGTGGGATTGCTTCCAGCTTCTCGCCATTTACTTTGATGTTGGCTACTGGCCTGGTGTAGATTGCTTTTATCATGTTTAGGTATGGGCCCTGAATTCCTGATCTTTCCAGGACTTTTATCATAAATGAGCGTTGGATTTTGTCAAATGCTTTCTCCGCATCTATCAAGATGATCATGTGGTTTTTGTCTTTGAGTTTGTTTATATACTGGATTATGTTGATGGATTTCCATATACTAAACCGTCCCTGCATCCCTGGGATGAAACCTACTTGGTCAGGATGGATGATTGTTTTGATGTGTTCTTGGATTCAGTTAGCGAGAATTTTATTGAGGATATGTGCATCGATATTCATAAGGGAAATTGGTCTGTCGTTCTCTATATTTGTTGTATCTTTTTCTTCTACCTGTTTGGTTGTGGTTTCCTGTTTTTTCTTTAAGGACTTAGAGCTCTTTAGCAGTGTTCTCCTGTATTTCTTTAAGTGAGTTATTAAAGTCCTTCTTGATGTCCTCTACCATCATCATGAGATATGCTTTTAAATCTGGGTCTAGCTTTTTGGGTGTGTTGGGGTACCCAGGACTGGGCGAGGTGGGAGTGCTGCGTTCTGATGATGGTGAGTGGTCTTGCTTTCTGTTAGTAAGATTCCTACATTTGCCTTTCACCATCTGGTAATCTCTGGAGTTAGTTGTTATAGTTGTCTCTGGTTAGAGATTGTTCTTCTCATGGTTCTGTTAGCCTCTATCAGCAGACCTGGGAGACTAGCTCTCTCCTCTGAGTTTCAGTGGTCAGAGCACTCTCTGCAGGCAAGCTCTCCTCTTACAGGGAAGGTACACAGATATCTGGCATTTGGACCTGCCTCCTGGCAGAAGATGAAGGCCCAAAACAGGACCTTTCCCAGAAGCTATGTTGCTTTGGCCTGTCACAGAAGCTGTTAGTTTCTGTAGTCCACACTCTCACCAGTGCAGATTAGTCTAGGAGGGATCCGGGAACCCAGATGGCTCCCCCAGGTCCTCCAGCAAAGCCCTTCTGGGCAGGGCAGACACTTCTCCTCTGGCAGTGAAGGTGCCCAGATATCTGGATCCCCAAACGGGGTCTGCCTCAGAAGCTGACCTCTTGGGAACCTGGGGGTGTCCGCCAACTCTGCGCCCAGGTGACCCGGTGCTGGAGCTGACTGGAAAGGATTTGGACCCTGGTCAGGCCGGGTTTTCTGCTTTCCTATGCTGTCTCAGGGTCCTGCGTGATTGGATTGGAATAGAAGTTGTGTTCCACTCACCAGTTTCCTAAGAGGGCATGGAGAGTCCTCTAGGAGACCTTGGGTGTGTCTTCTGACTCCGTGCCCAAGGTGACCCGGTGCTGGGAAGACTCCAAGAAATACTTATGGGTGTGTGTGTGTGTGTGTGTATGTGTGTGTGTGTGTGTGAGAGAGAGAGAGAGAGAGAGAGAGAGAGAGAACACATCCTGGTCAAAGAATAACAGGCAACTAAGCAATGCTGAGAGTGAGACAGAGTCTTCTCCAGGGAAGAGCACACCGATTGGCTCTCCAATCCCAAGTGGTCATCCCTGAAATCATATGCACAGCAGTAACATATACAGATGGAGCAAAGTATATTTATATATTTATGAAGATAGAGCTATCAACAATTAAAGAAAAAGAGATGATGAATTTGAGAGATAACAAGGGGGGTGGGTGGGCACATGGGATGGATTCCAGGTAGGAAAGAGAAAGGAGAAATGATGTTATTATAATTTCAAAAAACTAAAAAATATAAAACAACAACAAAAGATTTATCATTACCTCTTGACATGTAAGCATTTTATCCCCAAATCTCATGGCCTCAAAGAGAAATATTTATTATTGCAATTTCTCTGTATTAGGACTTGGAGAGTGGCTTAGCTAGATGCTTCTGGGTAAGGCTCTCCCATAAAGTTTTCAAAAAGGGGTTAGCTTGGGCTTCTGAGCTCCTGCCATCTGAGAGCTTGTTGGAGATGTATGGTGGGCTTTCAGTATGGCTCACTCACATGGTAGGAGGCCTCAGTTCCTAGACTCAAGGACCTCTTTGTAGATGAGAGAGAGAGACAGAGACACAGACAGAGACAGACAGGGAGACAGAGAGACAGAGGGAGACAGAGACACACAGAGAGACAGAGAAACAGAGACATAGAGACCTCTTTGTAGATGAGAGAGAGAGACAGAGAGACAGAGACAGACAGAGAGAGAGAGGGAGAGACAGAGACAGAGAGAGAGACAGAGAGACAGAGAAACAGAGACATAGAGAGACAGAGAAACAGAGACATAGAGAGACATACAGAGAGAAAGAGAGTGACTGACAGGGACATAAAAGGAGATGAGAGAGACAGAAATACACAGAGAGACACAGGAAGAGACAGAGACAGAAAGAAAGACAGAGAAAAAGGAAGGAAGAGGAGGGGATAGGAGAGGGGAGAGGAGAGGAGAGGAGGGGAAGAGAAGAGGAGAAAAGGGGAGGGGAGGCAAGGAGAGCCAGGCACTAGGCCTTGTATCACATTTATGACCCAGTTGTTTAAAATCCTTTGCAACATATTCTAGTCATAGGAACAAATGCTGGTCTGACTTATAATGAGGACAAAAGAAAATGAATTTCTCTGTCCACCCTCCTTTGACAAGAAGCACATTTTAAAGACACTGTACCTTTCCTCATGCAGGTACTAGAGAAAATGTCCTTTCAGGAGCAATGAAGCAAATATAGAGAAACAATGTTTTCTGGTAGGTCAGCAAACCCCTCACTAAGGGAAGCAGTATCAGAGCATAGGACAAAGACATATAGAAAAAGAAAGCATAGGAGGGAAGATATGGGGAACTTTACACAGAAGAGTCAATGCAGTTACATCATTGGGATGGTCCTGTTTAAAAGAATCTATATCCAGAGTTGTGGCATCTCCATTGGAGACTGAAGCTCAAAATCATGAAGGGATCACTAGCATTGAGGTAGGAGCCTTGGGACTTTAAGTTGGCAGGCAGGTTAATTGAGTGAAGATGCTTAGTCATTTCTTAAACATGAAATGAGCCTGGAAAGCTTGTCTAACACTTTGGTTTGGTTGATGATACAGGGCCAGTCAAGAGAGAAATAATGAGGATCAGGGGACTGGGATGTGATCTTTGCAAGCAGGTTCCTCTGGCCAAGATACCAGCCCATAAGAGATAATGGTAAGCCTGGATTTTGTTTATGAAGCCTGGATTGTGGTAGGATATCCAGGGGCTGATGCCCAACCAGCAGGAAATCAGAAATGTGAATCTGAAGTTAGAGGGGAGCCCAGGTTTAAAAACGAGGCATTTCCTAGCTAGATAATTGGACAACGAGCCATGGTTAACCTGGAACCTGTCATGTGACTGTACTGTCAAGAAAAAGATTTCTGTTCCTGATTCATGTTACAAATTTAGCAACTGCAAATTCATGCCATGAACATCCTTTAAGAATCATTTCTCTTAAGAGGATTGCTCTGAACAAAACATGCTTATGTAAACATTTCAGTTCTGGCTGTTGTTATTCTGTTTCTATTGCTGTAGCAAGCTTACACAAATGTAAAGGCTTAGAGCCAGGCCAGTTTATTCTTTTGCAGCACTGAAGGTTAAAACTTCACAACTCTCTGGGCCATTGTGGCCCACATCTTTAATCCCAGCAATTGGGAGGCAGAGATAGGCAGATCTCTGTGAGTTTGAGGCCAGTCTAGTATTCAGAGTAAGTTCCAGGACCTCCAGGGCTACACAATGAAACTCTGTCTCAGAAAGTAAATACAAAATACAAATACAAAATATAAAATACAAAAAAAAAAACCCAACTCCACAACCAGTCCTTTACTCAGTCCCCCACTCAGGATTTAGGAAGTTCAAGTCTTGTCTTCCTCCTCCTCCTCTTTCTCCTCCCCTCTCTTCCTCCTCCATCTCTTCTGTTACTACTTTCTACAAACGAGGCGATCGCTAGGATTAAAATAGAGTCTAAGGTCCTTCAGACCTACAGCTTCTTTGATTGTGCAAAACATGATCTTTCAGTGACTGATGCTAAAGTCAAGTTGATAAAATCTTTTGTCATTTTTCACTACAGATTTCAGTTCAAAGAGATGGTTGGAGCATGAGTTACTGTGTTACTGCTCACTATTGAGCTTAAAGTTTACAAATGAAATCTGTGAGTAATTTTCAGTGTCCTCTGTGTTTAGGCATAAGCATGATGAACGAGTTGGAATTTACAGTGGAGTGAATCTGGAATAAAATGTTAGAGAATCAGCCAGTTTATGGGGACTTATGTTACTTTCTATGAACCTTTGCTTCCTTAAGGGAAAATGGGACTCTTAGGAGCCACCGGGGACTAAGGATTAGATGGGAGGATGACAACAGTACCTGGCACGCCTATCAGCTAGTAGACACTCAATAAATGCTAATCCCAGTTGTTTGGCAGAGCTTTGCTTCGCTTGTGTGGCAGGTTCTCAGTTTGGCTCTCATCATCCACGTCCTCTCTTCACCTCACCACCTTTCAGGAAATCAAAGGAAATGCTCAGCAGTTGACACCCAAGAGCCTTGTCAAACCATGTTAAGGCTCACCATAAAAAATAACAACAAACACAATAGTGATTCATAAAATCATAGTTTTAATGTAAAGGGTCATTACTCAGTAGCTTGAGTGGGGAAACTTCATAGCTATTGTTGGACACATATATAGTTCATAGGCAATAAATTAGTCACACCCTTTAGCCCATTTTTGCTATGCTTTACCAGGAAATGCTCACATAGGTTATAAACTCAGTGCTGATATGCCATTCATGACCTTTCCATTTTTTCATCCCTTAGAGATGTGTGTGTGTGTCTGTGTGCACACACATGTGTATGTATGTGTGTGTGTGCATATGTGCATGGTATGTGTATATGTATGGGTATGTGTATATGTATCTATATTGTGTATATGTGTGTATGTGTGTGTTCATGTGTGTGTACATGTATATATGTGTGTATGTATATGTATGTGTGTGCACACACATGTATATTTGTATGGCATGTGTACATGTGTGTATGTGTATATATGTGTATATATATGTGTATATATGTATGCATGCGTATATGTATTATTTCCCTCATCTGTTTTAGAAAATGCACATGCATCCAATGCTTGTTAAACATTTTACATTCTAAATGATCATCTTAGTATTCAGTAATCTGAGATTCTTTCATTGGCAGAAAAATATATATATATATATATATATATATTATATCAGAATAGAGAACTCTTTATGTAGTGAATACACTGAGTAGAATAGCTATGGATATAGACTCATGCATGTGGAGGCTGAGCCTTTAATTTATGGCGAATTATTTCAAATGAATTAAATGACTGTCCATTTGTTGCCACTTCTTAAATTATCTTGACTCTCAACACATTAATCCAATTCTAGCCTCTGACACTGATGGGGTAATTTTATTTACTAAAGGCATCCTGGATAAATAAAACTCAGTGCCCAAAACGTGTCAGAAGGAATGTAAACTCATTGAATCAGTCGGAGCCAAGTGCATTTGTAAGCTTTAACTTTATCTCAATTCAGAAAAGCCACCGGGACATTTTTTAAATACCTATTTGTGTTTATTAAGATTAAAGAATTTCCTTAGATCCAAGCAAGAGCTTACTGGCATTTCCTGTGGAAAGTATTTGATTCAGCTATTGACATATTATAGATGATCTTATGGAGACATGGATACCTGTAAATTACTATTATATATGACTTATTATTCCTAATTACAACAGGCAATGGGCTGGTAGTGATGGGTGGAGAGGAAGCCCCTTTGCCCCAACACTTACTTTCCATATAACAACACATATCTTGATTTGGATCTTCCCATCCTTATGTGGAAGATATGGAGGTCAACCTTGTGAAGGAAAAAGGTTGATGGAGCGTGAGGTGCCACAGGCTCCCGTGATACTTGAAAGAGTCCCGATCTGCCTCGCACATTAGATCTAAGATGGCCCCCAACTAACCTCATTAAGCAGGGCTTTCATTGGGGCAGGATGACAGTGTGGGGAGATATGATTGGCTGAGGATTTAGGGTTTGCGATTGGCTCAAACAAAATTATAAGCTTATGGGCTAGGTAATAAACTCAGATCTGTGCCTGATGCTGACATCTCCAGAGTCAGATTTCCTGGAATTCTTCATGTGACTCTGTAGTCTCCTATCCCCCATCCTCAGTTCTGTTCCCACATCCTTAAAGTTCAGAAAGTGTGATTATCAACGTTACAAACAAAACTGTCTATGTCAGAACCCCCTCATACCAATTCAGAAACCCACTGATTTCTCTAGTCACCCCAAGATCCTTTTTAATTCTTTGTGTTTTTGAACTTGTAGACTAGACTGATTTAATCTTTTGTGGTTTGTTTGTTTGCTTGTTTGCTTGCTTGTTTTGTATGATATACTTTCTTTTCCAAGGGTCATTAGAATGTCATTCCTGTTTTGTAATAATTTATACAAAATAATTATATAGGCGATTCTGCAAAGAAAGATCAAAATCTTAATATTTATTCATGTACTTGTTTTTGAGTCAAGCTCTGGCTGGCCAGCAACTTTAAGAATTCTGCTGGCCTTCCTCTGCCTTCTAAATGCTGAGGTAAAAATCATATGTGTTACCATACCTACTCTAAACTTTAATTTTAAGGAGCAAAATAACTTATTTATGCTCTTTAGATTTTTTTCTTTTAAATTGCTTCTGGGGATTTCCACCTTTGTATGTCTGTGATTTATTTTGTTATTTTTGCTATTCGAATTAATTTTATCTTCAAGTATTTTGAAAGTTGTATTTTATGTTACTATCCTTAACCCTTGGTATGCAGAAGCCTGTGACAACCCAACTCTGCTTTCTCTCTATCTGTAACTCTCTGCTCAACCCTCACAGCTCAACCTTCTCTGCCTGACTGCATAAGAAATCATCTTTACTTTGGAAACACAAATATTTAACTGGGCTATGACTCAGTGCTGGTTGCCTTTCAACGATTTTGCTTGCTTTGTGATAAACACCCTTGATCTGGAAATTCAGATATTCATCTCAGGCACATGTGCTTCTATTATATTCACCTTTTATTTTGGTTCTTCATGCTTCTTATTTCCATCTGTCTTTTGATCCAGGGGAGTGGCTCCCTCTCTTCCTTTAAGCTGCCAATGAAGTTCCTACGCTAGCCATACTTTTTGCTCCTGATCGCAATGAAGTTTTAATTATAGTAATATTGGTTTCTTCATATTTCACTATCTACCTAGTTCTCTTTATTTCCTAGCATATGACTAAGATCTAATCCTTCTCTTCTATCTCAAAGGCTTGTCTTATTGGATTTTGTTATGAGCACAGAACAGGAGCTATCAAAACTTTATTGCTGATTTAATATAGTAGTTTTTCTAGTGCAAGCTTGTTCCCCAGGTCTTGATTGCAGAGTTATCTACCTTTGAGTTGACAGAATGTTGTAATAGATTCTGTGTTGTTTGTCTGCTCTTGATCATGGAGAGATTGATATTGATTAAAGCCCACCCTTAAGTTTGAAACAGGAGGGCAGGTTGTGTAAGGCCTTAGGTTCAGCATCCTTAAAGCCGGTTATTGCTCTCACTTTAGCATTTAGGGTAGAGGGTTCAGTTGGCATAGGTTTCCATGATGCCACTAGCAGGATGAAAATGGAGAAGGATGCAGGGCTGTAGGGGAGGGCAGAAGACACTTTCTCTTTGCTCCACTTCTTCTCTGTGTTTGTTGAGGCTGTAGAAGCAAGAGTGTCCAGTCTTTTGGAACAGCTGTGTCCAGCCTTTGCCTCCTGTTTTATGTGTCACTGTTTGCTCTCTCTTATATCTTGGAAGAGCTCTCCTACATTCAGGAGACAGCAGTCACTCTGGATTTTTCCTTTGATGGTGTTGTACTTATAACCTCCCTGAAGGAGCTCCTCCAAAAGCTTGCCATCCACAGTGGTAAAATGGTCCTTAACGGGAGTGTCTCCATTTCTTCCATTAGGAAGAGAAAGAAATCAAACTCACCCCCTTCCCTCACTTACAGGCTGTGTACATGGAGTCTGCCTGTTAATAATTAATTATTAAAGTTAATTATTATTGAATTGTCATCATACAATTTAAAGTAGAATTACCTCCCCCCCCAAACAAAACAACTATTGTAAGTTTGTAGAAATACTGCTTTTGTAAAATAAATGTTTTGACAGTCAGTCTAACGATTTCAATCATGAATGAAGCACAATCACTCAGGAATCTGCCATTCACTCCCCAGCAGCAGCGTTCAGGTAGAAAGCCTTCTTGGTACTCATTGTTCCAGGCCAATGAGTCACAGTGGCCTTCTTATGTTCAGAGACAAAGCTACCTGGGAACATGCCGAGGAGAGGGGATCAACACTCAGTTACACAGATTGAGCAATTGTCAGACCATGGCTTAAAAATGCTCAGTGAAGTGAGCACGCTCAGATCCTAGTCAAGTTCTGAGAAAATCTATTCTAGTTAGCTCATTACTTTGTACTGCTGAGATCATGACAGCTCTGTATCCCTGGGACTCCTCATCAGACCTCTAGATTCTGACCTTGTCCCTCACCCTCCTTGGGTCCTCTTGAGGCCTCTGCTCTCCAGATCAGTACACTTCTTAACATCCCTGTTCCATACTGGGGATTGAACTCAAGGCCTGTATACATGAACTCCAACTGAACATTCTACCACTGAGCTACAGCCCTGGATCTGTCATTCTCAATTAATCTTTGAGGCATAGTAGACTTCCAGAAACAGTGTATTCATGAAAAAGAAAAGGGTGAATATCTGAATATCTAGGAGATCAGAGCAAGTACTGAAATCAAGGCAAATGGATATGTGGGCCAATTGGAGAAAACATAAGAAGAGAAGTTTTGAAGAAGGAATCCAAGTGACCAATAAGCATCAAAGAGAAGCCTGCTCTCACTATTGTCCCCAGAACTGTAAATGTAAACAACCAGACATCTTACAACCATTCATTGGTAGAATGTAAACAGTTTGCTAATATGAAGTATTGGCCCAGGAAGAAAGCACAGAGACCAATAGCAAGTGTGAGGTCTAGCATAAAACTTTGGTGTGTGTGTTATGCAAAACTGGAGTCCACAAAGCTCTGGGTCCTTCATTGGATGTCTGGGCTTCCATCCTAGTGAAAACATTTCAAATTTGTGCAGCAGAACAGCATGCCAAGGAATGTCCTTTGCAACATAATTTTCAGTAAAGAAAACTCAGCAATGATTCAAAAGTTCACAAGTGAGAGTGTAGGAGCACTAAACTGTGATATATTGCTGAAAATAGTGTGCTCCAGAATGCCACAGCTAAATGAATAATCTCACATGGCAATGTGGACAGATGATTAATGAGAAAAAAGGTTAAAATCCAATGCTACTTTTTAAAACTAGAAGTAGTACACATGTTAATACTATAGAATGATTATACATGTCTGCAGCTGTGTAGATACATACGTTGTCAAGAATGGATTTGATATGGTTTACATTAAGATTGAGAATTTATGTTCTGAAATTAGAGATATATTAGACAGATAGATAGATAGATAGATAGATAGATAGATAGATAGATAGATAGAGGGTCCTGAGTATACAAGGAAAGATGTCAACTTCCCTGGCAATGCTGGTATCTATTTCTTTAAGCAAGGGATATTGGAGTATCTGGAAATAAAGTTCTTTATGATTGACAGGCACACCAGTATTTGTTGTGTTTCCTTTGTAGATGTTAGCGCACTTTGTTTTTACTTTGTAGTCATTATGGTATTTTTTTTTAATTAAAAGCATTTACCCATCAGATCACTGGTCTTGTGTGACTCAACTCTCTGTGGGTCCTGAGATGGTAACAATACAAATGCATGTGGTGAGCCTTCTGCTCTTCCTGTGTCTAGGAAGTTGTTTTGGTAGCTCCTGGTTTGGTGAGACACACTTGTGACAGCATTCTGCTCAGCTGCACATGAATGGCCTACTATTATGAGGGTGGGGTGGGGCATGGGAGGGGGGTGTTTGAGTGTGTGTATGTGTATGTGTGTGTGTGCATGTGCTAGTCAGACAGAGACAGAGCGGTTGAAAAGAAAATCTGTGTTAAAACTGTCACCGATCTGCAGATGTATCAGGTTTTGTCTTTTTAAAAAGATTTATATACAACTATTAGCATACTTCCTCAATAGAAGCAGCCCAAAGGAAACCTTTCTGAACTTTAGTATCATTCTTGCTTTTTCTGAAAAGTTAGCTGGATTTATCAGGAGAATGCCATTCTCAAAGAGCAGATGACAGGCTCTGTGTTTTCAGAGAGAACTTGAGAGGTAGATACCCATTGCCCCTGCTTCCTCATCTAATAATGCCCCGTCCTCCTTAGCTAATGAAGGAGCCTTAATGTTCCCGAAAACTAAATGCAGTCAGGAAGGACTACACTTTGTTGGACCTGACCAACATTATGTGAAGGGGTTTGAAGTGTTCTAAAGGAAATCTCTGCCTTTCTGGAGGCTAGAGCGAGGATACAGCGGGAAGAGAACAGATGAGCAGGAAAGAGGTGAGGCTCTGTCTCAAGTGGGGCAGTGCCTCGAGGAAGTGGCTTATCAGTTTCCTTTAGAAATTGGGAATGAAGCCATTCATGAGATTAATGGATGTCTAGAAGGGCCCATCGGCTGTAGCTCAAAAGCATCCTCTCCATTTCTATCAGATACCTCTGTTACTGAGGTGTTTAAGAAGGGAGCTATCTTCTTAGGCCAGTGCACTATTCTGATTAAAGACATTACAGTGGCTCCCACATGGCTCTTACATGCAAGGGCAAGATTACCATCAATATTTCATTGGAAAACAAACACCAATTTCAGTATCTAGACATGCTAATAAGCCCCTCACGTGAAATTTCAAAGCCATGTCAACCTGCTGTGAACACCAACAGAACGAGTGGGAAGACACAAGCTCTAACCACTGGCAGGAGTGGGTGCAGTGGGCTTAGTTGTGGAATAGGTAGGATGTTTAAAGTGCCAAATGTGATGCCGGCAAGGAGCGCACATTTTCTTGTTGAGTGCTAAAACCTAGCTCCCAGAACATGCTTTGCAGCCATGTGAAACAGCCCAGGGGGAGCTGAAATAAGACCCCCTTTCATCCTCTAAGTTATTTAGGGTCAAGAATGTTTAAATAAGAACAAGATGGAGAGCTCCTCGGGGCATCAGAGCCAGAACAGAGAACCTTTTACCTGGGGCATGGTGGAACTGTACAGGCAGCCACATTCTTGTGGAAAAGTCTTCAACCAGGGAGGTTTGGCTCAGAGAGCAGCGGCTCAAGAGCTGGACTCCAAAGTCTCCTACCTTTTACCCAGGAATATCTCTTTATAGGTTCTTGGAAAATTTGGATCTGTGTGGTCTGGCCTGACTGCAGAATTGCATCTTCATGTAAATAGACATAGCGGGTGCTCGTATTTTTTTCTTCTAAGCAATTCAAATAGACCTTAAAGTATTTATGGGACTTTCGGGGATCACATAAATAACAGTGTACCTTCCCCCACCCCCCATGTAGTTTTAGACCTCGTGGAGAAAGGTGTGGATGGAAATGAGATGGCTACAGCTCAAAATGCAAGCTTTACTGATAACGCTGCATAGAAAGAACCCGAATCTGTAACTGCCAATAGTTTTCTATCTGAATCAAGCCCACCTACCAAGCAACCAGGTCAGAGGGAGGCCAGACACGGCCTTCATACAAAGCAGAACACTTTAAAGAGGTGTTCTGGGCCAGAGATGCTCCCACTGGGAGAGGGCCAAGCCCACCGCCAGTTCCCTTCCCACCTCACTTAGCTGCTTGGGGAGGTGAAGTAACAGGAAGATGAGAAAGGAACAGGAAGGCTGAGGTGCAAGTGCTTCTCCCACACTTTTCCTGTTTAGAGCAATGTTTCTATAGAAATACCGAGTGTTCTATTATCTGTAGCTAATTTTCACACTGTCCAGGACTGTTCATTTTAACCCACATCCTTAGGTTGAGGTTAGTTAACCTAGATAGAAACACTGAGCTCGGAATTTCCAGGAGTATTCAAACCTCACCTCTGGGAGGATATAGAGTAATAGTTGCTGAAACCCATCAATGCCAGCCCAACCCTCATATTTACATAAGAATGTCAAGGGCCTCTGTCTGAATTACAGAAGCAGGACCATTGGCTACAGTTTCTCTGCAGTTGAGCCAGGCTTCCTTTTAAGAAACTCCATTTACTTTAGTGTTGGGTATCGTTGGTCAACATTTTGGAGGAATGATGGTGTGTAACAAATCATGTGTGAAAGAAGTGGGATGTCTCATTTAATCGTTATAGTCACAATGAGATTAATAGCATAGTTATTCCCACTAAATAGATGAGAAGAATGATGTTCAAGGAAGGAGTTTTCTACGACCATTGAACTCTGACTTGGAGCTTAGGTGCAAATTCAAAGCTATGAAAGGTCATTAGGAAGACCCTGCTGGGTCTCACAAGTCACGGGAACCAGGATTGTTACTCCACATTAGGGAATAAGACTGTACCCATAGACAGTAAATGATCTTACTCGAGGATTCTCCCTGATATTAGGCTTGTTGAGTACTTCTCAGAAAAAAAGAAAACATCAATTAGTGCTTTTGTCTCATTAGCACACAGAGTTACACATATTAGGTTCTCAATAAATGGCTTATGACCTCTATATTACTGGTAATGAGTATTACACATTTAGTTGGTTCATTTAGCACATTCAACAAGATAATTTTCTATTAAGGAGTTATTAACTGCATAGAGAGATAAGAAGACAGGCTAAATGCCAAATTGTGGGATTTTTTAATTACACAAAGTCTATGAAATCAAAGGCTGTATAAAGTATTTTCATGTCCCAGTAATGAGCAATTAGTCCTTTTGAATTATAATTACACACAGGAAGGCTACAATCCTTCAGAATTTACAGGTGGCAACTATATAGAACATCTCAGTAAATAAGATCACTGCAGTTTTAATGGCAAAAGTTTCCTAAAATGTTTGTTGTGTGGGCAGATGTTTTTACTGTGTAGACAAATGAATATTACTGTCTATAGAGTAGGCATTAGAATCTCATGGACTGTCTGGCAGGTTAATCCTTACTTTCTGCCCACTAGTATCACACTCATTCAGTAGATTGGGAGAAATAACGAGGCCTCCTGTGGATAATTTTGCAAAGGAGACAGAGACTTTGAGACAGTCGTTCCTGCTGAATCACTTGCTTACAATGCCGTGGGAAAAATTCATTAGAAGAAAATGATGTTGAAATTTGGTCCCAAGGCTTAGGCTGGGCCACTGGAAGAACTCCTGCTGGCATGGGCAGAGTCAAGAAGTTTAAAGGAAAGACAAGAGGAATCTTTGCCTTTTCCCTGAATCTCAGAGCCCTATTTTCAAATTTTACCATTCCTACTGCGGTTTGAGTGACCAGGAGCCCATCTGCCAGTGAGGAAGGCTGTAGCAAGTCTGTGGGCCACCGAAGGGGAACCCATAAGCTATTATTGGCTTGAAGAATATGTTATTTAGTTTAAATAGTAATTAAAAAGTCAACTAATTCAGGAAACTTTTCCATGAAATAATTTTGAGGTCTGTTTAAGTGTTAGCGATAGGTTGATGTGTCTCCAAGGAGACTGGGGCTACACTATGGTTTTTCATGAGTTTACATAGGGAGACTGCTCACCCTTTGCCCTGTGCTCTTCATCGGATCTACTTTCTACCTAAGCCTGTACTTCTGCAACCTCTCTGTGTCCTGAGTTTCTGGAGTCTCCTAGAAAAGAGAACGAAACATCCAGACCCTGATAGTCTGGCTTGCTCATCACTGGCTTCATTGTAGCACTGCCCTTCCTTTGAGAGTAGAGTAAACAAAATACAGCGTCTGGTTAATGGTCTAGCTACTGCTGGGCAGATGCAGCATGACCAAGGCAACTCTTACAAAAATAAAACATTTGATTTGAGGCTTGCTTATGGTTCCACAGAGTTAGTCCATGATCATCATGGTGGGGAGCATGGCGGTAGACAGGCAAGTGTATGGCTGAGGCAGTGGCTGAGAACTCACATCTAATCTACATGTTTCAGAATGAGAGCGAAGAGGGAGACTGAGCCTTAGAAACCTAAAAGCCCATCCCTAGTGACACCGCTCTTCCAACAAGGCCACACCTCCTAATCCTTTCCAAACAGTTCTACGAACTAGGGACCTAGCACTCAAATATACAAGCTTTTGATAGACATTGTTATTTAGACTACCACATATGGAAATGTCTTTTTATGTGTATCTTTGAGCCAGTCCCCAGTATCTAAGAATTCAGTGAGGCATAAGTAAGCCTGTAAATGATGGTAAAGTGGGCTACATTTGAAGCCAGAGATGTTTGGAGCCGTAGTTGTATGAAAATATTGAAGAACTGTCTCAATAAAGAGGAGAAGGAGGATGAGAGCTTGGGAGGGAGGCCAAACGGAGGACGTTGAGCCTGCTATGTGCCTTCCACATAGCATCATTATTATTGATTTTTATTAATTTTAAGAGTGTGTGTGTGTGTGTGTGTGTGTGTGTGTGTGTGCTGGATAGTTTTATACCAGTTTGGCACATGCTAATGTTATCTGAAATGAGGGAACCTCAGTTAAGAAAATGCCTCCATGAGATTGGGCTGCAGGCAAGCTTTTAGGGCATTTTCTTAATTAGCAATTGAGGGAGGAGGGCCCAGACTGTTGTGGGTGGTGCCATCCCTGGGCTGGTGAGAAGCAGGCTGAGAAAGTCATGGTGAACAATTCAGTAAGCAGCACTCTGCCATGGCCTCTGCATCAGCTCCTGCCTCCAGGTTCCTGCCTGTTCCTTGTGTGAGTTTCTGGCCTCTTGGCTTTTGATGAACTGTTAGACCGAACTGTAAGTGAAACAAACACTTTCCCTCCCCAAGTTGCTTTGATTATGGTGTTTCATCACAGCAATAGACATCCTAAGTAAGCCAGTGTATATTTGCATGTGGATATGGACATGTGAGTTGCAGGTAGCCATGGAGGCAAGAGGTGTCCCCTCGAGCTAGAATTACAGACAGTTGAGAACAGTCTGATATAGATGCTGGGAACTGAACTTGGGTCCTCGTGCGGAGCTTTGCTCGGAGGTTTGCTGGTTCTGCTGAGAATAGAGATCATTCTATGATGGGAATAGCAGTCCATCTACAGAAAGTAGATTAAACTAATCTCGATTTCTTGAACTCTTGACCATAATGTTTCTTCATACTCATGTCTGCGTTGGTAAAAACTGGTTTTCTCCATTCTGGAGATAATTAAGGAAAGGTTCTCACTGGTATGGTCACTGAACAAAGCATTGTTCCTTCACCTTACTCTAGAAACTGGAACAGCTAAAGTGTGTTGAGGATGCGAGAATTTGAGTAATACAGTGGAAAGACTAGGGGAAGACCTGCCCATTGCCAGTGTTCGGGTAGCCTTGCTGTTGCTAGTGAACCAACTGCTGTTTACCCAGAGTTTAGAGAACAATCCATTCCCATTTCCCTCAGTGCTGAATAATGAGCTTCATATCCTTTTGACTCCATACTACTCCAAAAAAGGTCTTAAAACTTATTTCATCCTACCTTATTACAATAATCCCTCTTTGGTATTAAAGCTAGGTTTAAAAAGAAATAAATTAATGAATCAAATCTTTTGAACCAAATTCTGGTGCTCCAAAATGAGTTCATGCATCATTATAAAGGCCCAGGACACAGCTTCAGCTCCACCACAAACCATTGCATGACTCAACCTTTCCCAGTGATAGAGAACTAAAAAGGCAAGTCACATGATCAGTTTATTTGAGGACAGCAGGAACTGTGCAAAGTGGACTGCCAAAGGAGGAGGCAGCCCAGCCAGAAGAGTGGCACTTAAAATGAGCAGTGCTGGGGAGACGCTGCCTATTCTTCAAACCCACCCCTTTTCCATTGTGTCACATAGGTAGACTGAACCTCCAGCCTCTCTTGCTGAGTGTGGCACAACTCTGAATCTAGACCAGGAGAATGTGGGCAGAAGTGAGCTCGCCATGCACTGCCTCCTCCTTCAGTTTCCCCGAGCCCCACTTCCTTCTTTAATAGACATATGCTGAGACCTTGCTGAGACCATGGAAACCATCTGTCGATGGCAGGGCTTTCATGAGGCTGGGTCCATGAATGACTTAATGAAACATGTGCAAACAACCACATCTCTGAAGATCAACCACATAAATGTCTCTATCCATATATCCAACTCACCAACATTTACTAGTTCACCTCTCAGTAAAGCTAATATTTCCTTTGTACTTTCTGCGTCTTTGGTTAGACAGGGTTCAGTCTTTATGTGCTGATGGCCCTGTTGTATACTTAACTTTCCTCCTTTCCAGTCTCTTATTAATGGAAAGTTAGAAAAGTAGAAAGAAAATGAACGTAAGGAACCACTCACGAGCTAGGAGTGGGTGTCTTAACACTCTGCCATATTGTCTTTCACACTTTTTTTCTAGAGCAAAAAAAAAAGGGGGCAGGCTGTTCTTCACTATTTTCATATGACCATCACTTCAAACTTCCCTGACTTCAAACAGAGCCCAGTTTAATAGTTTTCACTTAGTGGCTTATTTGCTCATTCAATGTTCACTGAATGCTTGCATGTCAGGGACTGGCTCAGGGCTAGGGACAAAGATAGGCATGGTATAATTCTTGTTCTCAAGGGATCTATATTTTCATAGAAGGGAGAGGTATCTAAGCAAATAATGAAAAAAAAAGAGTTCAATGTGGTGATAGAGAAAGGAGCAAAGAAGACAAAAACATATTTGAAACAAACATCAGAATGTTTACTATATGTACTAGAAATTGCTCATTTAATATTTGTACCAATCCCATGAGATGTATATCACAGTCGTTCAGGGCTAAAGATAAGGAAACTAAACCACTAAGAGGTTAAATAGCTTGTCCCCTTTCTCCAAGGAGCAAGTTACTTAGTACATATAGAGAGATTGTGTATGTATTTGCATTTGTATGTGCTATGTGTATTTGTGTTTCCGTGTGTGGTGTGTGAGTGTGTGGTGGGGTATGTGTATATGTGTTTGGTGGAGTATATGTGTGTGTATGTGTTTGGTGGAGTATATGTGTGTATATGTGTTTGGTGGAGTATATGTGTGTGTGTGGTATGTTTGTGAGTATGTACTTGAATGTGTGTATGTGATATGTATATGTGTTTCTCTGTGTGTGCTGTATATATGTCTCTGTGTGTCTGTATGTGTGTGGTAAGGTTTGTATGTATGTGTGGTATTTTTGTATGTTTATTTGAATGTGTGTATATTGTATATATATGTGTATTTCTATGTGTGTCTCTGTGTCTGTATGTGTGTGGTGTGTTTGTGTGTATTTGAATGTGTGCTTGTGGTATGAATATGTGTGTGTGTGCACGCCCGCGTGTATCTGCATGTACGTGAGATGAGGTGTGTTTGTGTGTTTTTTTTTATGTGTGTGTGTGTGTGTGTGTGTGTGTGTGTGTGTGTGTGTGTGTGTGTAGTTCAGAGTTGGAAACAGTGATGCCTCAGTGAAGGAAGAGTAAGAATGACCAAGGACAGAGGGACACATGGGAAACTTCATATGACCAGGGACTTGGGATTCTCCTATGTTCTGCTGGGTAGTGGAATGTCAATAGAACATGTGTTTAGACTCTTTGAGGCAGTCAGAAGAGACAATGAGTCTGTAAAGCAGGCCTATTCAGCTTACATATTCTGTGGAGATAAAAATGACCCATGAAAATGACAGAGATAAGAGAAGAGAAACTATTGCTATTGCAATGGTGACAGCTCAAGGTACTGTCACATGCAGAGGAGATGTGGTATAAAATTAGTAAAGTGCCCATGGCATTTTCACTGAAGAATTTGGGAAGGTATAGGTCCTTGGAATGGGGTGAGTTTTCAGTACAGAAACATGAAATGGCTCTCAAATACTCACTGTAGTCAGCTCCAAGGCAGCCTGTTGACCTTATTGGTCTTTATCTACAAGGCAGCATATGTCATAGAAACAACACTTTTGCAACTTTTATACCACTCCTGTGTTGCTCCAAGCAATTTTGAATTATGGCAAATCTAGGATCCTCACAGTGTCATGCTCTTTCTCACTGCCAAATCTGACTTTTCTATCTTGACCTTCTAGCTCAGTTCCAAGTCTTCCCTGTCAGGAGCGTTCTAGTTGTTCAATATTCTTGCTGTTTCTGAGGTCTCAGGCAGGACTTGTTTTAATTCTACCCCAGGACTCCTTTCTATCGTCCCAATATCATTATTCTCATCTCCTACCCCTGCCATATCGATGGCTCAACGACTGCATGGGACGTGTTATGTTCACTTTGATGGAACTCCACCTTCCACACGTGATTTTAATTTAGGCTCTTGACTTTGGATTGTCTGTGTGAGCCCAGTGTTACCACAGTGGTCCTTAAGAGTGGAGGGAGGATGCAGAAGAGGAATGTGATGATGGAAGAGAAGGTCAAATTCTGCAGCTTTAAGAGGATGACACCTGCCATTGCTGGCTTTGAAGACAGAGGAAGGTGCCATAAGCCAAGGACCACACACCATCTTTTTAAAAGAGGGAAAAGACAAAGACATAGTTTACTACTTATACCCTTTAGAAATGGGATGCAACTCTGCCACCATCTTAGTATTAGCTGAGTAGAATTGTATCAGCTTTTGATCTCTAGAATTGTGAGACAACAAATTGATGGTCTTCTTTAGACCCTGTAGTCCACATTATCACATTAATAAAGAGAATGTAACTACATAGGCAGTGTTCTGTCTTAAAGGGCAAACAGTTCAGAGCATTATAGCTCATGTAAGTCTGCAGTTTCTTTCCATCTTCCTTCTATGCATAGCCACAGAGACTCCTGCTTTCAATTCAGCTTTTGAAGACTCCAGGGCATCTCTTGTTGGGGATACAATGTTCCTATAGACAGATGGAATAGGTTCCCTGACCTATGATGTCATCTGGTTTAATACAACAGCAGCTGATAAGTAATACATGGCCTTTCTGCTTTGTCAGAGCACTGTCCATGGCAAGCCCCTTCTCTTGACTATCACATTCTTCCTCTACTTCTTTTGGAAATGCCTGTTTTCACACTTTGCCCGTTACCACGGTTCTTGCCTTGAAATCAAGCCTTGCACCTGCCATGTTTGAGGAAAGAGGACAGAACACCCAACAGTCAGTAACTATATACTAGAGTAACTATCTACTGAATTAACATTCAGAGTGCAAGCAAACTCTGAAAGGCCATAATCACTCAATTAGGAGGGCTCAGTAGGAATCCAGGAAGTCAGCTTGGGCTCCTCACTTAAGCAATGATGGTCCACATCCTCCACTGTATCCAAGTTGAAGAGGACTAGAGACTTCAAGCCCATTTCAAGATTTGTGAAATAAAACCACCTTGTAATACATCTAAGTTCTGCGAGGCTCTCTTGGTGTGGTGCTCCCACAGTGGGATGCTTGAGATGATGGTGGATGAAGTAGTTTAAAGTGATCCATAGACAGCGTCCAATATCACTGAATCCAATCATGGAGTGTGAAGTGAGTTTCTTTAGAATTCTCTTACTATTCCCTCATGCATTAAGCCTTCTGTTCCATTGTGTCTATCACACCTTATAATCGAAACTATATCTTATTATAGGGAAGGAAGTTCTCAATTGGGCAAAGGCTACTGTTGACAGTGTTGTGAATGTACAGTAAACATGATACAAATTGAGTATATTAAAAGTGCATAATTTAAAGTTTTGACATGTCTCTACATCCATAAAAATCCACTGCCATAGTCACCCTACAAATTTGCTTGTGATCTCGTTCCACACCTGTTTCTACCTCATCTCCAGACAACTGCTGACCTTTCTGCCATTATAGATTAATTGAATCTTTTAGAGGTTTGGGAAAATGGGACAATATAATGTCTTCCCAGTTGTGGGCAGGGACCTGGCTACAGGAACCTAAGCTGTTTGTGTTGAGTGCACCCACATTGGTTTAATAGTCCACTGTACCACAATTTCTCTATCCATTTCTTTGGAGATATACATTTGTGTTTTTTCCCAGCCTTTGATTGTCACAGATAAAGAATGTAGAACCACTCCATTCACATCTTTGTAAGAACAAAGGCTTTTATTTCCCTTGGGTAAATGTCCAGGAGGTGAGCCAGGTATTAGATTTGCACTCAACTTAAAAAATCATAAACAGGGGTGTGTTTCACATAAAATTTCAAACTGATTTTCAAAGTGTGGGGGGGTATAATGTTGTGATAATTTCTGGATAGTATGTGAGTGTTGGTTCCTATAGTCAATCTCTTCAAATTAAGTCACTTTTGATCATCATGATATTTCAGTTAGTTTCCCTTCTTTAATGACTAATATGTTAACCATAGTATGTTTGTCTACATGTTTATCATTTTATTGAGGTGTATTTTTAAATATTCTTTAAATTTTCTACATTAAGTTATTATATTATCAATTTTTAAAGAGTACTTTACATGCATACACACACATACACACACATTTTAATACATTATTTAATAGTATTTTCTCCTACTCTGAGTTATCTTTTCCTCCTCTTAATGATTTTTTAGAGCACACGCTGTTAATTTTGATAAAATTCAACTTACGAATTAGGTTTATGTTTTGTGGTTATACGTGTGAGTGTATGCATGTGTGCGTGCGTGCGTGCGCGCGCGTGGTTGTGTGCGTGTGTTTCCAAGCTAAAAAAAAATTATTCCTTAGCTCAAAATCCTAGATATTTTTTCTTTTATTTTCTTCTAGACATTTTATATTGTTAGATTTTGAACTGCCAAGGACCTATTCTGAGTTAAGTTTTTGCTTATGATGTGATATGTGGGGGTTAAAGTACAGGTTGTTTTGCTTTTATATACAATTGACTCAGCACAATCTATTGATAAAGTGTGGTTTCCCTACCGAATTACCTTTATTCCTTTGTTACGTATCCACTGGCTCCATGAACATAGGCCTAATCTGCATTCTATCCTATTCCAGCAATCTGTGTCTGCCATACCTGCCTCACATTGTCCAGTTGTCACCTCTAAGCCTTTTGGGATCTGAACATCTTTGTTGTTGCTCTGCTGGCGTTTCTGGGTGTCATTTCACTATTCTCTAAGCTATTGAATCAGGCTGTCAGTCAATGACAAGGCATGCTGTCCTTTGTTTAAATTGCACTGAATCTATAAATCAATTTGGAGAACCAACTTCCTAACAACATTAAGCCTATCAAATCAGATAAATCTCTTTCCACTTGTACAAATACTTGTTCACTTGCTCCTCCCTACAGAGTTTTCAGTGTGCAGATCATTTATGAAATTGTCCATATTTGTCCCTACATATTTAAGATTTTTGGTGCTATTATAGATGTGATTTTTTTTTTTAGAATTTTAATTACGAGTATGACTAGTGAGTATATACATGCAATTTATTTTACATGTTAGCCTTGACTCTTGTTACTTTTGTTTTAGTGACTTATCTGTTGCTGTATTAAATACCATGACCAAAAGCAATGTAGAGCAGACTTCTGAGTCACAGTCTATCACTGAGAGAAGTTAGGGGAGGAACCTGGAGGCAGGAACGGAACCAGTGGCTGTAGAGGAATTGCTTTCTTATAGAACTCAGAACAACTTGTGAAGGCATGGTGTTGCCCATCATATTTGGGCTGTCCCATATCAATCATTAATCAAGAAAATGCCTGATAGACTTGTCTACTTATGAAGGCATATTTCTCCTATTTCTCAAATAATTTATCTTGTGTCAAGTTGACATACAACCAAACAGCTCATCTTTTAAACATTGTTAGCTATAGGTGAGCTTTGAAGCCTCTGTTAGATTTGCTTTAATGTGTGTAGAGGGAGGGAGTGTATGCATGTGTGAGTATGTCTGTGTTCATCTGATTTTGGGGACAGGGTTTCTTACTAAACCTGGACTCACTGTTTTAGCAAGGTTTCTTGAGTGCACTCCAAGGCTTCTCCCAGTACCAGCCTTCATCTCCCATCAGCAGCAGCAGTCACTGCTCCCAGCTTTTATGTGGGTACTGAGGATTGAACTCAGGTCTTCATTGTCAGCTCTTTACCCACTGAGCTATGGTATTCCCAGACTCAAGCATCATGCTGTTTGCCATTAAAGGCAGTTCTATTTTTTTCCATTCTAGATGTCCTGCTTCTTGTCAGTTATTGTCAGCATGGCTCTGTTGCACAAAGGTGGAAAGAGCAGACATCCCTTTCTTGTCCTTGATATCAGGGGGAAGTGTTACACATTCATAGGTAAGCTGGATAACATCATTAAACTTTACTGCATGGAGAAAGGTTTTTTCTATTCATATTTTGAAAAAAATATATAGATATGTAACATTTATGATTTTTGGGGGGTTGTTTTTTGTTTTTTGTTTGGTTTTTCAAGACAGGTTTCTCTGTGTAGCTCTGGCTGTCCTGGAACTCACTTTGTAGACCAGGCTGGCCTCGAACTCAGAAATCCGCCTGCCTCTGCCTCCCAAGTGCTGGGATTAAAGGCGTGCACCACCATGCCTGCCTTCATTTATGATTTTAATACACTTCTAGTAAGTTGAGCCCTTCACACTTCAAATGGTATTATCTATTTTATCCCTGGTAATTGTTTTTACTCTGACATCCATTGTCTATCTTAGTATAGCTGTTAAGCTACTTTCACTAGGGTTGGCAGGACATGTCTCTCTACCATTAACTTATTTGCTTTCTTGAGGAAATGGTGGTTATGATTAGACCATTTAAATTTATTGTAATGATTGGTACAATTATGTTTATATCCATTATGTTGCTTATTTTATATTTATTCTATCTGTTCTTTTTTTCCACTTCTCTGTTCTCTCTCAATAATTTTTCTTACTGTTCTATTTATTCCCCTTCTGATTTATTAGTAATATATTCTCAGAATTACTGTCTTAATTTTTGAATTGTGGTTTATCACATACACTATTAACTGTTCATGCTCTAGGCCTGAGTTCTATTATTCTGCCCTGCAGATAATACAACAACTTTGCAAGAGTATGCTTCCATTTCTTCCCTTCCTACTATATTATGGTTGCCTTCACTATTATGTATGTACTGAACTTGATATTTTATTATTTTTTTAATATTTAAAGAGTCCGTTGTGTTTCAGAGAACGTTACATAAGAAAAGCATCACCCCCTTTCACCCATGTATCTACCATTCTGTTCTCCTTCTTTAAGAGCAGGCACACTTCCATTTAATATTGGTTTTTTCCTTGAAGGCCCCTCAGGACTATTTCTTATAGAGCAGTCTGCTGCGGCTGAATCCACACAGGTGTCTGAAAGCATCTATATTCCCCTTGCTGTCTGAGAGTTATCTTTGTGTGGTGCTGGTTTCTAGGCTACAGCACTTTAGTACTTTAAAGGTGCTACTCTAATGCCCTCCTGTGTGTGTATTTCCACTGAGAGTCCATGCTGACCTTAACTAGTCCCTCCTCACAGAAAGTTTCTTATTACTCCCTGAAACTTTTTAAGATTTTCTTTTGGCAATTTGATTTTGATGTGCTTTGCTATAGCTTCAACTTAGCTTCTTAGATTTGGGATTATGATTTAAAAAAAATTTTTTTTACTGATTCTTTGTGATTTTCACATCATGTTCTCCAATCCCACTCACCTTCCCATTCTTTCATATCTGCCCTCTACCCTTGTAAGCACCCCCTAAAAGAAAATAAAATCAAAATAAAAAATGAAAAAAACAAAACATCAGAAAACCACCTCGCCATGGAAACTGGTGTGTGCCACTGTATTTCACACAATATATCCTTTTGCCCACACAGCTTTACTTACAAATATTCATTGTAATGAGTCATCGTCCTGGCTTGAGACCTCTGACTTCTGTTATACCATCAATACTGGCTCTTCACTAGGACTGCTTTCAGATATCCTGTTGTTGCCCTATGTCATGGAGATCCTGAGTCTTTGGTTCTTTAGGACTGGCTCCTTCACATACGCCAGCAGTTCATAGATGGGGTAGATGTTGGGGGTGGGCCAACTCCATGACCTGGGATCTGGGCCCAAGTGGTAGCTGAGTTGTCAGCCCTCTAACTCTCCTGTGCCCATGCTAGCAGTGCCAGCTCTCCAGCTTTGCCCAGGTTAGGGGCAGGAATAGCTCTCATGACTGCAGTAGCTGGTAAGGGGAGGGACTGGCTCCCCTGCATGGTCAGTGAGGGGCAGGTGAGGCCAGCTTCCCTGCAGTCGAGCCTTTGGGGCTGACTCCTAAGTCCAGGGTCAGCTCTACTGAGCTGCCTAGGGAAAGTGCTAGGTCATGCTCTTCAGTGCTACAGCCAGGGAGGGGCATGGTCAGCTCTCTCACACTTATACCACCAGGGCCAGCTCTCTTGTATCATCCTGGGGAGTGTCATGGCCAGCTCTCTTACACTTACACCACCAGGGCTAGCTGCCCTGTCCTACCCAAGGGAGGCACAGGGACAGTTCTCTTGCCTTTCTGATTATGATTTTATAAAGTTAAATTTGTAATGCTTTTATTCACTTTCAATAAATTTTTAAGTTAGCATGTACAGTGATGGATTTTGTGACCTTTTCTTTTCTTTCCTTTTCTTTTTTCTTTTCTTTTATTAAAATTTTCTTTATTTACATTTTAAATGTAAATAAAAACCCTTTCCTGGTTTCCCCTCTGGAAAACCCTTATCCCATCCCTCTTCCCGTGCTTCTATGAGGATGCTCCCTCACCCACCCACCCACTCCCGCCTCCCTGCCCTGGCATTCCCCTATACTGGGGCATTGAGCCTTCATAGAAGCAAGGGCCTCTCCTCCTATTGATGCCCAACAAGGCCATCCTCTGCTACATATGCGGCTGGAGCCATGGTTCGCTTCATGTGTATTTTTTGGTTGGTGGTTTATTTTCTGGAAGCTCTGGGGAGTCTGGTTGATAATGTTGTTCTTCCTATGGGGTCCCGAAGCCCTTCATTTCCTTCAGTCCATTCTCCAACTCTTCCACTGGGAACCCTGTGATCAGTCCAATGGTTGCTGTGAGCATCCACCTCTGTATTTGTTAGGCTCTGGCAGAGCCTCTCAGGAGACAGCTATATCAGGCTCCTGTCAGCAAGCACTTCTTGGCATCCACAATAGTGTCTGGGTTTGGTGGTTGTTTATGGGATGGATCACCAGGTGGGGCCAACTCTGGATGGATTTTCCTTCAGCCTCTGCTTCACACTTTGTCTCTGTATTTCCTCCTGTGAGTATTTTGTTCTCCCTTCTAAGAAGGACTGAAGCATCCACACTTTGGTCTTCCTTATTCTTGAGCTTCATGTGGTCTGTGAATTGTATCTTAGGTATTCCGAGCTTTTGGGCTAGTACCCACTTATCAGTGAATGCTTACCATGTGTGTTCTTTTGTGATTGGGTTACCTCACTTAGGATGATATCTTCTAGTTCCATCCATTTGCCTAAGAATTTCATGAAGCCATTGCTTTTAATAGCTGAGTAGTGACATTTTCATAAATATATTTTTCCTTAGCTTCCTTTTATATTTTTATGTCATCTCTCCTTTGTCTAGTCCTCCAGAGACTTCAAATACACATATTGGACTCAGTGACTTTGTCCTATAGTTCTGTGCCTTTTTCCTTTCAAAGGTCTTCTCTGAGTCATTTCATTTCGTTGCTCCTATTTCTGTCTTTAGGTTTATAAACTGTTTCAAAAGCAACATCTAGCCTGTTATTCATCCATCAGCATGTTCTCATCAAATCTGTTTTCTTCAGATCTACTGGTATGGCTTCAGCCATTTGTACATCTTCTTTGCCTTTATTTAAATATTTGAAAATTAGGAAATATATGGCCTTTATAACTTTCAGTATCCTATCTGCTTGTTGTAGCATGTAGATCAGTTCTGAATTGATTGATGATTGATTTTTTTTCTCTAAATATAGGTAAAGATTTTACATTCCTTTCTATGTTTAGTATTTTTTATTTAAGACATCTTAATTTTTACTTTATTGGGTTGATAGTATTGTATTCTTGTAAATGTTTCTGAACTTTGTTCAGGGTCACAATTATGTTACCCCAAAACAACCTAACAGCTAGGGGTTGCTGCCATGAGTTCTTAAGTTTTATAGGGCAGCAATCCATGCTAGGGTAGTTTCTTACAACTTCTAAGGCAAGCTTCACTTAAGACAAATTGACTAAGTAACTCACTGATCTTGAGATTATCTGATCTAACTGTGTAGTATGGCCTGGATACATCCTGAATACAAGCTGTTCTAACCCTTTTGTGTAATTTTTTTCTCCATCTTCAGAGATTTTCTTTGTGTATATGTGGTGACCAGTCATTATCTTTCTGAATAATTGGTGGGAAACATCTGCATAACCTTTGAGTATTCATCTTGTGGCATATTCACCTATAGCTGTCTATTCTGTGAATTATAGATGCCTTGCTCTCTCTGAACTTGACAGCATTTCCTCAGGTCTGTAATTCCTATGGGTCTGACTGTCCTGGCTGTCACTGGCTGTTGGATATTGACAGAAGCTCAGGCAACTGTAGCTCAGCTAAATATTTCTCTTTGCAAAATCATGTTCCTTTGCTATGTAATGCTCATTCTCTAGGCTTTTGGGAAAGAACACCTATTCCCTCTCACTGTAGGGTGGCTAGAGTCAGACATGTACCACTAGTATTTTATATAATTAATTGGTTCCATTATACTTATTTTTATAGTTACCTCCTATTTGTGATAATTAGTATTGATTCTCCATTTTGAATAAGTCATATCATTTTTAAAGGCAAACCTATTGAAGTTTCATGAATTAAATTGGTTAATGAATTAGTCAATTTTAAGAAAAATATTTGGGAACCAGTAATAAAGGTTTAAAAATGTGAGAAATAATAAAATAGCAGGAAAATATTACAGAAATTTGGGGAAATAAAGTCTAATCATCAGATCACAGTAGGCACTGAAGCCCATTAATAAAGACTTGGTCGAAGATTCCTAACCTGAGATGTCTGTCAAGCTCAAATCTATTAATCTTTTGAGCACTATTAAGGATAATAAAATTTCTTGGTTTCTTAAGATGCTCAGATTTCATGAAGCCCACTAGGATAAAAGAAGAGGGGAGGCATACAGACTAGTGTTAGAACTGGCATGTGTGTGAGGCCCTGTGCTTACTTCAGGGGAGATGGAGGGAGAGAAAAAGCAAGGAACTTTGTATGAGTAGCTTTTAAAAGAATGTCCAGTATTTTTTTAATGGTTTTTTTTTCTCCACTGTTGTATCCCAGTATGAGAGATTTTTGGTCAGTAGGGTGGTGTGAGACTCGAGAAAGTATATACAATGTCGAATGAAACAAAGTTGGCTTATCTGATTTTATTCTGTAAGTCTTGGTAAATGCGGAAAAGGATGAAGATCATCACCCACTGCTTCCTCTCTGGCTCTGGTCTATATTGAATTGGTGAAATAGTTCAAGTCGTTGACAGTCTGGTGACTCCCTTCTCCTCAATATAAAGAACCAAATCTGAGTTATATTTATGAGGTTAATAACAAGTCCACGTAAAGTTTAACTTTGACCTTTAACCATAGATTATACAACACCAGCTATCAATTTCTACTCCCTTCTCAACCCTTTTAGACACCATTATAAACTATAGTAATGTATAGGCTGCCTTAGTCATCGCTGCATTGCAGGAGTGCATTAAAGGCCTGGGCCATATCAGGTGTTCTGGAAGTGTTTCTGGAAGGAAAGTAGGAAGGGAAGAAGAGAGACAAGTGGAAGAACACAATTCAAGGGCAGTTGATCCTTCCAAACAGCTTAAGAACACAGAACTTTTCTAAGTTGATTACTATACTTCTTCCCTGGCACACAGTGCTAGATACATGTCTGCTGAATGCACACATCAGAGAAGACACACACAGTCCTCAAGTTTGCCATCTAATGAGAGTGACAGTGATAAACTCATATACAATCATGACTACTGCCATGAGAGGTGACAAAGGCACATAACGTGAGAAAAAATTAGAATGTGTAGTGAAACCAAAGCATCCTGGGAAGTAAGGGCCGATCTAGCTGAGACCTGAAGGGTAAGGAGAAGATGACTAGGAGATCAGTTGTGAGACCAGAAAAAAAAATGCTTATCTCTTTAATGAGGTCCTTTGGATGCTATCATTAATTAATTAATTAGTTAGTTAATATTTATTCTTCTCTTATTTATTATATCCCTATAGCACCTCCTCTTCATCCTCTTCTCACTGTCCCTCCACCCTGACCTCTTCTCTCCCCCAGTTCCATTTCCCCTCCATTTCCCTTCAGAAAAACACAGGCCTCCCAGAGATATCAACCAATCATGGCATAATAAGTTACAATAAGACCAGGCAAACACCCTCATATCAAGGCTGGACAAGGCAACCCAGTATGAGCAAAAGGTTCCCAAAGGCAGGCAAAAGAGTCAGAGACAGACCTCTCCCCCACTGTTAGGAGTCTTACAAGGATACCAAGCTACACAACTATAAATTATATGCAGAGGACCTAGGTCAGACCTATACAGGCTTAGTGGCTGTTGGTTCAGTCTCTATGGGCCTCTCTGAGGCCAGGTTAGTTGATTTTAGGGACTGTTTTCTTGTGCTGTCCTTGACCTACTGGCTCCTACAATCCTTCCTCACATTCTTCTGCAAGATGGCCTGAGCTCCACCTAATGTTTGGTTGTGAGTCTCTGCATCTGTGCCTATCAGTTGATGGATGAAGTCTCTCTGATAATGGTTATACAATGCTTTGGTCTCTGAGTATAGCAGAATATAAAGATTGCATAAAAATCAAATTGCCTAATCTACCATTAGGGCATTTATTCATTTTCTCACATCTGAGTGGCCATCACTGCACGACTCTGCCAAACAATGCATCTGCCCGGCAGTGTAAGCTTTGAGCAGACCAGTCACATGACCCAGAAGGAAAAGTCAGGTCTCTATCTAATGTTTTAAGGGAAACTTCTTCTGGAGCATTTGAGAGACAAAACTAAGTCAAACTTTCTCCCAACATCTAGGAGTTGTCATATGACTTTCCTAAGTGGAACTGCCTGTGTTTATCTTACAGAACATGGGTTACTCTTAAAGAGAAGATTCAAAGAAACACGAAGAAGCCAGCTCTGACTCCAAGGAACAAGGTAATGGTACACATACTCTGGGAGGCAAGGTGGACAGATGCTGAAAGTTGAGAGCCATCTTCAGACCTCAGATTTTTAATGGAAATACAAATAGGTTCCTGTCTATGTGTGCAAGCTCCCTCCTTCCCTCCTTCCACCCCATCCTGTCCCACCCCATCCACACACCCACCCATTCTAAACACTCCATAGCGATTTCAGCTTCCTTTCTGCTCCTTGAGTAGTCTGGAACCTCCACTTAGGCTTTGCTGTGTTCTTCCAAGAACGCCATGGAAGGAGCCTCTTTCTACTCCTCAGTGCAGGGCCAGGGAGTGCCTCTTCAGAAGGGTTTCCTGAAAACTCATGGATATAGTCCTTTTTTCCTATTGTCTTTCCCAGCTTTTTATGTAAAATACAAGCCTAAGAAGAGCAAAGGGCACAGAGCAAAGGGCAAAGGTGTTACTATGCTATTCTTCAACCGTACCCTGAGCACTAGAAATAATACTTTATATACAGTAGGTATTTGATAAGTACTTTGAAATATATGAGCTAAAATCAGACACTATGTTAGGTAGTAGTCAGTAAATTAATAGGTTAATTAGTTCTAGAATAAAATAGAGACTCCACATGGTTCTCTATGTGACATAGAGAAATAGTTAATCGAGATTTTCAGTTTTAGTTTGATGATATTTCTCACCAAATCACCACCACCAAAAATCCCAAACCACTTGTTTAAAAGGGTGATGCACATGGGCTTCTGCTGGCACAAACACTGCTGGAGACACAGCAAAGAAACTGTCTGTGACCCCTGAGGATCTGTCTCTTCTATTTGATAGAAACAAAAATTGTTCTGATTTGATCTGGGAACTAAGTGTATTCAGTTTAAATTTCCTTCTAGCCTTGATATGAGCTTATCCTTTTGCCATTTGCTCAATACAACTGACAGTACCATTGTTCCTGCCAGCATGCCTGGTAATGATGTCTCATACTCGCTGTTCCCCATGTTGTCAAGACTATGTCCCTAAAATAATATGCAAACCCAACTTCTGCCAAAGCCAGGAATGATGCAGGTTTGTCAGCCTGGAAGGTCAGCAGATATTATAGAGGAGACAGTTTTGGCTGATGAGAAATCTCACACTCTGTTAGCAACTTGAACATCTATTATTGCTTAAAGCAAAACAAAATCCCAGCAGTTCTCTCTCCTGTGATCTGTTGTTCTTTGAGAGTGCTGACAAGAGGATGATTTCATCAGAATCACAAGCTTGTTCAGCAGGCTCCCACCCACCTGTGCTGTACTCTTCATCAGAAAACACAAAGGAATAGAGTCTCAGTGACCAGGCAGGAAAGAGAGCGAGAATAACGGGACTGTTACTCTGAGATCTGAGACTGGGTGGTAAGGCTGAGCCAGGGAGGATAGATAGCACAGGCAGAGGAGCTGGGTTTGAATCTGAGTCTTATCCATTTCTGGATTATAGGATCAAGGGCAGCTCCTTCACCTTCTCCTAACCTCAGTTATCTGCCTCTAAAGTCAGAATAATAGTTTTGGTTATGAGCCTAGTTGTAAATGGCTGAGCCAGAGGGGAGGTAGGGGTTGGCACTGGAAGAGGTGGAGGGAGGGGAAACTGCAGTCAGGATGTAATGTAAGAGAGAAGAATAAAACGAGTTAAAAACCAGCATAACAACATTCAATTCATTAGTTGGTGTGAGCACAATAAATACACAGCCCCTTAAAACTAAACGTTGCTATGGAAAGTCAGTGCTTTCCTACTATTTCTAGTAAATTTTGGGGAGATGGTAGAAAGGTCTGGGCATTAGAGGCCTGTGAGATGTTAGAGGTGTAATGTCCAGATTGTTCGGAAGACACTTATCACGATGGAGGAGAAAGTTAGGTACCATAAACCTGGATGGAATTGTGCTTCTAACCCTCACTCATCACTTTCACACCTTGCTTGTCACTTACACATTGTTGGGCAGTGTTCTGTTCAACTCTGCACCAATTTCTTTGCACACAGAGCAGGAGTCCTGAGCAATTTCTATGTGCCTCATTTGCAAGGTTATCTGAGAACACCTGTTAAGTTTCCTATGGATTTTTGTGGAGTTATCTATGGAAAGAAAGCACTAATTGGCTTTTAAAGCAAGAGTTCTTCAAATTGGCTTGTCATCTGACATACTTTGTAAATGTGGCTTTCTGCTGTACAAACTGCCTCCCAATGCCACAGACAAGAGACAGTGCACAGTGCATGGCCTCTTCCATTTTCAGGAGCTCTGAGTGTAGTTGCCTTGGCTTCCTCCTCCTCTTCCTCCTTCTCCTCTTCCTCCTCCTCCTTTCCCTCCTTCTCTTCCTCCTCCTCTTTCTTTTCTTCCTCTTCCTCCTTCTCCTGTTCTTCTTTGTCCTCATCCCAAATCTCTCTATTAGCCCTTGGGATATAAAACAGAAGGGCTCCAATGTCACAGCAGTCCTCTTTTCTCTCCTCCCCAAGTCCTGCCATTACAGCAACCAGTCCTGTACCCAGATTCTGGGTGCTTTCTGATACATGGCTGAGAGTTCTGTCAAGGATTAAACACTCCTTGCTTTTTGTATGGAGAAGAGCTCCTTGCAGATCCTGTCCAGCACCAAGAGACATTTCTTGTTTACTTCCGGGGTCTTCACTTTCTTGTTCATAACTTGCACGAGACCAAACCCATGACACAGCTGCTGTGGAGCCCAGAGCACACAGGGCCAGGCTCTGCAGTAAGGCCACACAATGGGAAAAGAGACTCAGTATGTCAGTGAGGTGTATTGGACCCTTTCTTCTCAACATGTATTCATGAGCCCAAGCCTACAGGCCACCATTCACAATAAAATCTCACCACAGCTTCATTTGTTTCATTTCTATCACATGCGTAATTCTCCGGAAAAAAAATTAAATAGATTTTGATTTCTTTATGGAAAAATAACTCTCAAAAGATAGCCAGTATAGAGTACCAAATAAAGGGAAAAAACCAGAAAGTTAAAAAGGGTGCTTGCCAGAGAGTAATATTTTCTCGTTTATTCATAGTCTTTCCTGCTCAAAATCACCAAGGATAGTTTCTAGTGGATTCAAGAGCTATTCCTGTTAGGGAAGGCGGCATCAGGGCCTGTACTATACAGAGCATCGAGATTCAAGCATCGAACCCACTAGTCATGGTCACTCAGCCTGTACTGCACCAAGTGAAAACCAACTTTTCCCTTGCCTGGGAGCTGTGTGGTCTTAGTGGTCCAGATGCTGAGGCTCCGCATCCTTTTCCAGCAGGGCTAACACAATCATCCATTTGCTAAAGGCGAATGGCTCAGACTGCCTTTGCTTCGGAAGGTCAGGCAGCTATTAAATTTCCACTCTTCAATCAGCCTCATGTCTCTTCCCCGAGGACTGGTGTGGGAAATTTTCTCCCCTCTGTGTGAATTGTGTTGGCTCTATTATTAAATTTTCTGCTGCTGAATGAGGAAATCAAGGAGACACGAGGCACTTAGAAAGTACATATTCCGAACTCTTTTCAGCGGGGCCTAGGAGACAGTGTACTGCTAGATTATTTTAGGGCTTTATTTTATTTTAATTTTTTAAAAACAAAACAATGAGTTGCTTCTGTAGGATTATACCTATTAAGAGAATTCAAACAATAATAATTGAAGTAATTAGGAAGCTAGTTTCCTCCATGGCGATGCCTTTGGAGACATTGGGGTACATCCCAGGGGAAGGAGGACAGGTACTATGAGGATGGGGAGCACAGCCCTTCGGGCTCTGTTGCTGGCTGGGGTGTTTTGCGGGAGCAGAGTTTCTCTGAGCTCGCATTCACCCACCATCCTCCTATGTTTCTGCTATGAATAGTCTAAGATTGGGGCCAACAGGAAAGATTTTTTTTTCCATTTCTGTTCCTTAGCCATTGAGCAGATGGATTGTTCAACAATCAAAATTTACTTAGGTTTCCTAATACCCCTCTGAAGACCATTATTTCTCAGGTTTACATGGGGGTGGGGGGAGACAACCCTGGAGTTAGGTGAAGTAGCTAACTCACTCTTGACAGCTTGGGGCTTAAATCAGGTGGCAGATGGGAGGGTCTGTGTGTTTCAGCACTGTGTGGTGAGACCTTGCTCAAATCTCACTCTCCTCCTGATGCAGGGTTTTACCTTGGAAGGCCTGGCTAGAGGGCTCCTCCACCCAGTAGTAAATATCTATAAATGAAATCTCAGATAATTCCCCTTCCTCTAAGCAACCAGCATGTTTATCAAATATTCTCATTGGACATTTCTTCCCATATTCCCAGCATCCAGGTTGTACTTAGATCTCTGCAATTCTTTGATACTTACCTTAACTGATTTTAACACTTTACTAGACATGCTCATTCATTTATAATTCTTCCCTGCATCCTTCTACCCACTCGCCATTTCACTTCAACATCTCTTGCTCAGTACGTATGGAAAACCCAGTAGACTACCGGCACTAAATCAGACGATGGGAATAAATGCAGAGCGAACTAGCTACTCCTCCTCTTCTCATTTGCATAACAGCTTAGCACAGGAGACTGAAGCTATTCCAATAGCCAACCTAATATATAGCTCCAAACATTCACAAGAATTAAAATAAGGGCAGGGAGGACTTGAGTGTGTCAGCTCTGTGGGCCTGCATTTGTCCTGGAGAAGTTCAGACTCCTCTGAGTTAGGAGTGGAAGAGCATACACCACTGTCAAAACCAGCTATCACTGACTGAGTGTATGCTAGGCTTTGTTTGAACCACTGTTCATATAGTAACTTATAAAATCCTAAATGTGACCATAGATATTGTCCTTCAGAACCAGTACTTGGAGTCACTTACAGTCACACCCCACTCTCAGCCCCTCATATAACTGAAGAGGGAAACAGGCTATCAGGCATAGGATTTTGAAACCAAAGCATATAAAACAGGAAGCAGCATGTGACAAACACACAGAGAGGATTGGCTAGGGGATACTGAGGCCTTTGCCTTTGTTTCTAGGTTTTAAGAAGTCACTGTCTGTTATTATGCTAGGAAAGTGATATGATTAGATCCATCATTCCAAAAACCACATCGGCTGGGGCTGAAGAGATGGTTCGTAAGTTAGAAGCACTCCTCTTGCATAGGACTCAAGTTTGATTCACAGCACCCATCTCAGGCAGCACAAGTGCCTGTAACTCCAGATCCAGGGGTTCTGTTTTCTGCAGGCACATCTCTGTGCTTGTTGAGACTAAGGAAAGCAGGGAGTGTGTGTGTGTGTGTGTGTGTGTGTGTGTGTGTGTGTGTGTGTGTGTGTGTGCGTGTGTGTGTGTGTATGCGCATGCGTGTATGCCAGCCAGGAGACTATTGGACTCTTTGGGGTTTGACAGAGGACATGCCATGACAGGTGAAGGTAAATAGAGGGATTCAAGGATATTCATGAACAGTCCTGTATTAAATTTCAGTTATGTAAGGTGAAGCACATGCAGGCCTATGAGCTAAAATAGAGTGTTTTATGCATCTCCATTCTTTAGTTACAAGATCTCTGCCGGGGAAAACTGTGTTGTTTCTTACAGTTGCTGATGCATAGGGTCTTGAGGTTATTCTGATGTATATAGTTCTCCCGCAGCAAGCAGAACTAAACGTCCTGGCTAACTCAGAGGCACTTGACACTGACAACAGATATTAAGCAAGTCTAAACTCAGCAAGCTCAGGATTTCTTCAGTGTTGAGTTAAAGAAAAAAGAAAAGACTTTCATAGATTCTATGAGCTCTGAATGGGGAGTTAAGGACAGCTCTAACAGATTCTATAACTACAAACTAAAGATATTATTCTGCCAGCATGCCCTTAAACTCAGAAGAATCACACAGGCCTCGTGTCCATGAAGCGACTCAAGAGGCTTTTTAGTTAAATGGAGAAGTTCTAGGGGCTAACTCTCTTGTTTGTAAGGATTACAGTATTTCTGTGGGTGCTGGATTAAAAACATTCAAAAAGAAGAGAAGCCTTCATTAGCACAAACACAGAAAGCTGTGTTATTTGGGCCTATGCCGGTAAATACAATGAAGCAGACAATGGAGAGGCTTGCCCCACCATTTTGGGGTCACTGGGTCACCTTTCTAATTATTGGTATCCAAATAGCCAAGCTGGATATTCAAGGTAAAGCTTTTTCAATTCTTTGGAAAATATCTTATTCTATTTTGTTTGGTGGTCAATGTTTGGATTTAAGTAACGGAATCAAATGGCCTTAAGCCAAATCAGAGGACTAAGCCCCAATCAGAGGGGTTGGCCGGGTGTTATTAGGATATAAATGGGAACGGAGAAGGATGTCTCTGGATGCCCACACTCACCAGCACAAGGCATGGAGACCAGAAAGGATCAAGCTGCACATGACTGTGACTCTGTGGAATCCCAGATTGCTGTGACTTCCTACTAGGTCAGGGCCTCCTACTGGATCTCCAAGAATGAGCAATGCCTCATTTGAAGTAATGGACTTATGAGTACAGGGCTTCTGGGAACGTGTTCTCGTCAGATTGTCTTACAGTCCTCTTAGAAGGGCATGCATGGACACTGTAAATTCCACTTCAGGGGTAGAGGGAAATGTTAATCCAGCTATCTGCAGGGCAGGAGGGACCTGGAAGAGACAAGGCTTAGTAGCAATCCTTTGACTCAGATCAGCTCTTAGGTGGATACTCACTGAGAGCCATTCTCCCCACCCCCACCCCCACCCCCGACTGCTCTCTCTGTTCCTCACTCGGCTCCCTCCCTTCCTTCTTTTCCTCTCCTTAGTCTGTGCTTATGAAATACTTCTTTGAATAACCCTACTGTGGCAGTCACTGATGAGAGAACCCAGGCAAAAAGCCAGATAACCCAAGCCAAAACAAAACACAACTGTTCCTAGAAAAGAGAAGACTAGAATTTCTGAGCCAAATGTTAATCGTGGTGAGCCAGAATTCAGATAATTGAGGTAAATATGGTTTGTTTTGTCTGTTTGGCCTAATTAGCTGAAAATTTTCCTTATTTCTATTTATATCTGAGTGCTGAAACTCCAACCCATGAGATAGCCCTTCTCTGGAGAATTCATTTCAGTGATCAATGGCTTTCTATTATAAATTATATAAAAAATTGTTCTTAAGGTTGAATGACATCACACATTGAATTGTTCTGCAAATGGAGAAATGTCCATGAAAATCATTAATGTCTATTTTAATGTGGAAACCGAAGTGTTAGGTGCATGCATGAGAAGGGCTTTCTGGGGGCTAATAACTGTGACATACTTACTATTGCAGTGTATTTACCAAAAAGGTGCCATAGCACTTGGCTGTGACATCAATGTACTCCCTCTAAGCCCCATAGAGTCCCTGTAACCAGAAAAACTGTCAGCCCTGCATCCCATTTTTAACACACACATCCACGCTCCTGGGAGTCCTTAGACAAAGAATTATATCTCCCTTACTACTAGCTGAAGAAATGACCCCCTTTAACCTCTTTTGTTGATGACTTGACCAAACAGAAGTCTGGGTTTCAAGGTATTAAGCTTTTAACATTAGATCATTTCAACCTTTACCCAAAATAAGTAGGGGACGAGCTTAGGGCCTTACGTAGACGCCTCATAAAGCAACTTCACTTTTTACAGTTATTTGTTTACAGGGCTGTTGTACAATTAAACTAATAACATCAGGCTTCCTTTTGAATAACTTCTGGTTAAAAGATGAGGTGGGCAAATGAATTGAAATATTAAGCAACTATGTTATAGATAAGGAAAATGTAACTTGCTGCTGACAATTTGCCAAAAATCACAGTCATAGTATTAAAATGACCAAAGCTTGGTCACATTATAGTCACAATCAAGGAGCCATGGCTGTTCTACAGATCACATAGAGTCTTGGCCTTAATTTTAGGGTTCCCCAAGTCTTTCTTCCCCAAAAGAATGAAAAAGTGATAGAAATGGCTGGCTCATGCCATCGCAAGAGAGGGTACTATGCTGTTTCAGACATCAGCAACGAACTTGTGTGTGTGTGTGTGTGTGTGTGTGTGTGTGTGTGTGTGTGTGTGTTTCCACACAAATCCAGAGAGAAGCTTCCTAGTGTAGAAGATGTTTTGGGTCTATAACTTTCTTTCATGATAACTGGATAGCAAAGTTGGTTGGGAGAAAATTCTCAATTTTAAAATGCCTCTAACATTGTTAAGTTTATCAGCTCTAAATGACTTTAATTACTGTGAACAATCAAATTTGGGTTGGTTCATTTCTAATCTAGAGACCAATGTGCATCTTTTCCACACATCACTTCCATGGTAGTAAACCAACAAACTATTTATGATTTTGTTTCTTATTGTAAAAGCACTGAGCAATTTGATTTGCCTGGTTCTAAAAATCCAAAGCTTTGTAAATATACTGTTTTTCACCTTTGGGCTTTCTTTCTTTCTTTTTTTTAAAAATATTTTTTCTTAGGTGTTTTCCTCATTTACATTTCCAATGCTATCCCAAAAGTCCCCCATACCCTCCCCCCCACTCCCCTACCCACCCACTCCCACTTTTTGGCCCTGGCGTTAATGTACTGGGGCATATAAAGACTAGGCCATCTTTTGATATATATGCAGCTAGAGTCAAGAGCTCAGGGGTACTGGTTAGTTCATAATGTTGTTCCATCTATAGGGTTGCAGATCCCTTTAGCTCCTTGGGTACTTTCTCTAGCTCCTCCATTGGGGGCCCTGTGATCCATCCAATAGCTGACTGTGAGCATCCACTTCTGTGTTTGCTAGGCCCCGGCATAGTCTCACAAGAGACAGCTATATCAGGGTCCTTTCAGCAAAATCTTGCTAGTGTATGCAATGGAGTCAGCGTTTGGAAGCTGATTATGGGATGGATCCCTGGATATGGCAGTCTCTAGATGGTCCATCCTTTCATCTCAGCTCCAAACTTTGTCTCTGTAACTCCATCCATGGGTGTTTGGTTCCGAATTCTAAGAAGGGGCAAAGTGTCCACACTTTGGTCTTCGTTCTTCTTGAGTTTCATGTGTTTAGCAAATTGTATCTTATATCTTGGGTATCCTAAGTTTCTGGGCTAATATCCACTTATCAGTGAGTACATACTGTGTGAGTTCCTTTGTGATTGGGCTTTCTTGATTAAAGTCTTAACAACACCTCTAATAGGTCTCCTCATTCTTCATGTTTCATTATTTTCTGGATCTACCAAAATGCCTAATTCATATCATTGTAATTAAGCTTTCAAGATTCTTTTCTCCCTAGCTTTGTTCTTTATTTATTCATTCAGGGAAGAATTGATAAATATTATTTCATTGCATTCAGAGCTAACATTATCAGTAAGCTACATGCTGGTGCCATATGTGAGAAATTGATTCTCTTTGGTTATATATACCCAATGGTATATCCTGTTTGGTATGAATGACAACATATATTTTATTGTACAATAATTCTTGGTCCAAAACAGAATCTATGACTTTTCCTATCACTTTACCACTGAAATGTAGCATGCTTTCCTGCATACAATGAACACTTGATAAATATGTTGTATTCATACATCCAGTGATACAATGTTACTAGTAATATAATTGCTATTCACCAATACAATAATATATTACTCCAGAAAGGTGAAAGAATATACACAATTTCTAATCTTTTTCACTTTCGTCTTCTGAATCTTGTATTTTGCTGAGCCAGAAATCCATTTGGTACTCTCAGTGGTGGAGAATAATCAGAAAGATATTTTTAAAATCAATTGTCACTTTTGAAAGAGAGGGAAAGTAAGGTAGAAGATTCATTAAAAGGGAGAGGTTCACAAATGCTCTTGCAAATGCATATCAAACAAGTATAGATAGAAGTTTTCAGGCAGGTTCCTAGAAAGGCTTCAAAAAGGTAAGAACAGGTACTAAAAAGTTCACTAGAGGAAGCCAGACAGGAAGTTGACCTGACTTTCTCAGTAAAAGCTGCAGAAGGAAGCTACTTGGAAGAGGCCTTCTGCCAAACAAAGGCAAGGCTTTTTCCCCTCAGTGCATTAGGACAAGAGGCATTGCTTCCATAGTAAACTGTACAGAAAGAGAATCAGCTTAAACCGTGGTTCTCAACCTGTGGGTTGCCACCCCATTGGGGTGGACTGACCTTTTCATAGGGGTCACCTAAGATAAGTCAAAGTAGATATTTACATTACAAGTGATAACAGTAGCAAAATTACAGTTATGAAGTAGCAATAAAAATAATGTCATGGTTGGGGGTGGGGAGGGGGGTCACCACAACATGAATTGGATTAAAGGGGTCTAGCATTAGGAAAGTTGAGAACCACTGGTCTAAACATGCTGAAAGAGGTGGGAGTCATTTGAAGGCCACCCTGTGCCAAAGCAGCCATTCCTTCCTCTTCCATTTTATTTTCCTTTCATAGAGGAAATAATCTCTAGAAGGATTTCTCCCACATAAGTGCTTGCTTTCCATAGGACCCTGAACTCTTTGCTCTGATCTCTCCAGAGGACATTTGTCTGTGTGGTGGATATTGGGATCAAGCATGTCGGGGGCATTCCACACAAAGGTGGGACTGTCACTCAGTGGATGGTCCAGTACAGGTAAATAATCAGGATGGTTCCAAATTAATTTATAGATTATAGAGGGTTAAGTCTGAATGAACCAATACATTTACAAAGGGCCTTCAGAATTAAGGCCAAGACTCTATGTGACTGCAAAGAACATCCATGGCACCTTTGATTGTGACTATAGTCCCCAAGCTTTGGTCATTTTAATTATGTCTGGAATTTTTGTCAAATTGTCCACAGCAAGTTATATTATCCTTATTAGTAACATAATTCATTTAACCGCTTAGTCTTTTAACTAAAAGTTATTGAAAAGGAAGCCTTACATTATTAGTTTAATTGTGCAACAAGCCTGTATAAGCCAATGTGAAAAGTGAAGTTGCCCTATGAGGTGTCTCCCTAAGGTCCTAAGCTGGTACCCTGCTCATTTTGGGTAAAGATTGACATGATCTAATGTTAAAAGCTTGACAACTCGAAACCCAGAAGTCCTGTTTGATGAAGTCAGCAACAAAAGAGATTGAAGGGGAATCACTTACTCATGTAGTACTGTAGGAGATCTGATGCTTTACCTAAGGACAATCCAGTGCATGCTAAGGATGGGGTGTAAAGGCAACCCGTTTTTCTGGCTTAAGAGGAATACACTGATGCCATGGTCGAGTGCCATGACACCTTTATGGTGAATTCACTGCAACAGCAAACCAGGAAAGGAGATAACATTTGAAATGTAAATAAAGAACATATCTAATAAAAATATTTTTTAAAAAGGACAGACAACTTATTTATTATTTCTCCAGTTCTCTTGGGATTGTCCCAACTGGGGGTCATTATAAATAAGAGTACTTTAGAGCTTTGCCTACAGATTTCCTGTGAGCATAAATATTCACTTAAATTTGGGTAAAGAATGTAATTGTTTGGGTCATATGATAAATCTACATATAAGAATTTACCAAATTCAAAGCATCTGTTACATTTTGAATTCCCTCAAGTAGTGTAGGAAAGTATTAGTTGCTGCACATCTTTCTCAGGGGTTTTGTGTGTGTGTGTGTGTGTGTGTGTGTGTGAGTGTGTGTGTGCATGTGCATGAATATGCTTCTCTGTGTCTATAATCACCTTTATTGTGAATTAGCTTGTCAGTTGGCCTTCCAGGTTCTTCTGTGGCTTTACTGTGGTTGGGAGTATGCATTACAGATGAAATTGCTCTAAGACCATAGGTCGAGGGCAAGAAAAACAGTGAAAAAGAAAATCTTAAGGGAAAAGGAGAGCAAAACAATATTTCTCTTTTCAAATCTGTAGAAATGGTTCGTAAGAGCTGGTGTTTTCTTGACCAGTCAAAAGCATTGATTACCCAGTGGGAGGAAAAGGCAGGCAGGAAACAAAAGCTCACAGGGACATTATTTGGCTTTTGGTTTAGCCTTGAATACTTTTTTTTAATGCAGTAGGAGTTTAAAACACCATCTTTAATGTACCTGCCAGTCCTTCTCTTGCCAATGCCTTCAGAATAGGGGCTCTTCCCACTGAAACACAAACTCCAGCTTCTCCACACACTGAGTGATGTGAAGTATCCCTAGACTTGAAATACATGGAGGGTGGAGTGAGTCATATTCTTGCAAAAATAGTTGTGCATGGAGATACAACTCAAGTCAAACTCTCTGCGCTATAACCTTTGCCTACAATTTTTCTGTGGGCAATGGGGCACAGATCCAGGGCCCCTGGGTTAAACCCATCCTGGGCTCAAATCCTCATTTCTATTTTTCCATGTACTAGGCTACAGTGGCTTAGTTGTTGTTTGCAAACCTTGGTTTCCTCATACAATGGAGATAATAAAACATAAGAACACAATACTGGCTTCGGGGCACAGCTTATCAGTAAGGAGCTTGCCATACCAATATGAAGCTATAAGTATGATTTTTAGAACCCACATAAAAAGGCCAGGAGTGGTGGTGGTGGTAATCCCAGGTCTCAGGAGATGGAGTTGGCTGGATTCCTGGAGTTCCCTGGCCAGCCAGCCTAGTGTACTTGGCAAACTCTAGGTCAATGAGTTATTCTGTCTGCTTGTTTTACAGAGCAAAAAGGACGAACCCCCAAGAAATAACACCTGTGGTTGTCTTCTAGCCTCCACAGAGATGTACATCCTCAGCCCATGAACATACATGCAATCACACACACACACACACACACACACACACACACACACAACATACACAACTCTATCTATCTATCTATCTATCTATCTATCTATCTATCTATCTATCTATCTATCATCTATCACACCTGGAAGTCAAGCATCTGCTGATAATTTGTTTACATTATTTCCTATGGACTTTTGACCTTTCTGGGTTTATTTATAGGCACTTGGATCAACTGTACTCAGTTGATAATAAACTGGAAATAGAAGATGCTGAGACACAGACGCTGGGAAGTAATTGCCTTTCCGAAACGGGTTGATTTTTATCTTTAAAGGTCAGAAATGAAAACTGGTCCACCTTTAGTACCATCAAGTCTCAGCTGTCTGCCTATGGGTGTGCTGGCTTCACCTCTCTGGCATCTCCTTTTTCTATACTAGTGAAACTCTCTCTCTCCCACTTGGGAATGTCCTGGTAGAATATATGTTACATTTTCAATTTGCATAGGAGAATTTATATTCTGTTGGGGTATTTCTCCTTAAGACAGTTTTATTTATAAGAGAAGTACACTTTGTGGCTGACTTTTCAGTATTTCCTTAAAGGCTTTATGTGGATAAGATGGAGTCTCTGGACTTTGCTTCTATGGCATTTTCTGTGAATCTCCGGGAATCTGTTTCCTGCCTCTTTTCTATCTCTTCTGGGAGGGATATTGTGCTTTTTAAAAAATGTATGTTTTCAAATCTTTCACTGTGTCTAGAGAAAATAAGACTGAATTTCTTCCTAACGCTGTATGTAGAGATAGACTCTAGATGTATTTAAATCTATAGGGGAATATGTTAAATATATTTGCTAAATATACGATGATAAACATATATGCTGGCTAGGGTTTGTCAACCTGACATTAGCTAGAATCATTTGGGAACAGGGGACCTCTGTTGTGAAGCAACCCTCACCAGGTTAGCCTGTGGGCAAGTTTGTGTGTGTGCGTGTGTGTGTGTGTGTGCGTGTGTGTGTGTGTGTGTGTGTGTATCTTGGATATATTAGGCCCATCCCATTGTGCTGCTATAAAAACCCACTCTGGGTGCTGAGAAAGCAGACTGAGCAAGACATGAGGAGCAAGCCAGTAAGCAGCATTCATCCATGGCCTTCGATTCGATTCCTGCCTCCAGGTTCCTGCCTTGCTTAAGTTTCTGTCCTGACCTCCTTTGATAATGGGAGGTGATGTGGCAGTGTGAGCTGAAACCCTTTCCTCCTCAAGTTTTTTTCACTCTCTGTGTTTTATCACAGCAATGGAAACCCTAACTAAGACAGAAATTGATGGCAGAGTCATGAGGTATTAGCTGTGTCAGAGCTGGCCATATATTCTGGGAGGATTTCAATAGTATTTGGACCTTGTGCCGGAAAAAATCATTAAGCTCAGAGCTTAATGATATGTTCAGTGGAAGCTTAGAAGGTATGAATGTTGAAAACAATGTAGAGAATGGAGGCTTGTCTTGAGACGTTTCAGAGGAAACCAAAGGTGCTACTAGGGCCCTTGTGTGATAATTTGAACTAAGACCTACTAAAGTGAAACCTTTGCTCTGCTGCGACAATAGATACTGGTCAGCTGGGACTGAGAAGCAGATGTGATTAAGAAGAGACCAGTGCCTTTGCAGTGACATTTTTCTGGGAAGTGTTTTCCCAGAGTCCGTGCATAGAAGCTAAGGTCTAGATGGGGCCAAGGCTATAACTTGTGTGGGCAGCTGATCTTGATACTGTGTAAGCATCTCCCAGGTGGCACTGGTTCTGAAGGCACGAAGGGGTTAAGGAGAACAGCTGAGCCTTGGCACCTTGAAAGGTCAGAACAAGCCACTGGTTAATATGAAGGCTTGGTTGAAGTACAAGAACCAGGATTGAATGTGTCATGGAGTGAAGCTGAGGCTTGATACAATGTGACAGGGTCAGAGTCCCTAAAGAGTTCTCAGGAGAAGCTTTTGGTGAGAGTGCAACTCCGTTGCGGCAAAGGCCCCAGCATTATGGAGATCCCAGTACTATAGCGTGACCATCAAGGACAGCGACAGGTATGGAACAAGACAAGCTGCCTGTGCTATGGATGGCAGAGCTGGAGAAACAGAGCTCTTAGAAGCCCGGAGGATAGATAATGAGTGTGTCTTGGGCACTGAGCCTTTTACACTACTGAAGTTTGATTTTGTTTTACTTTGATTACACTCTACTTCTTCCCTTCTTGAAATAATAAAGCACTTAATTTGTTGTTTTGACTTTAAAGGAGCGAGATACTAACCAGCATTCTTCCAAGGTTTCAGCGTCAGCTCCTGCTTCCAGGGTCCTCCTCTCTTTGAATTCTTCCCCTGACTTTCCTCAGTGATGGCCTGAGATTTGGACCTACAGCTGGCATAAACTCTTTCCTCCTCAAGTTTGCTTCTGACTATAGCTTTTATCCCAGTCACAGAATCCCTAGCTCTGGCAATGCAATAGAAGAATATCTTTGTTGCCAAAGGTATGAAAGTGCTCGTTGAACAAAACGTCAAAGGCTCAGTGAGAAAGTTCTTTAAAAGATTACTGCATTTATCTTAAAGGTGATAACTTCTGTTTAGTGAAGGGCAACATGAATACCTAGATGGTAAGTGGGAAAGTTCTCACCAACCTGAAATTGGCAAGATATTTCTGATTAATGTTATATCAGAAAAAATCTTATATACCGTCAAGATAACAACCCCAGACAGGCCACAAATGAACAAAAATATAACTAGATCACCCCAGAAAGGTGCTAAAAAGACTGTAAGCATGGAAACCATGTTCACTCGTGCTTTGGCTATGATGTATTAGTTAACTGGAAAAACTTAAACTCAGGACACTTTCAAAGCTGGTGGTTTTGGAAACCCTGACCTCCTTTGGTATTGCTGACTGAGCAGATGTTCAGGGAAATCACTTGGCACAATTTAGTCAAACCAAGTCTATATAAGTCTATGATTCAGTAACTCTACTATAAATGTACATGGAAAAACAAGTGGTACGTGCTGATCCATCTCTACCCATATATATATATATATATATATATATATATATATATATATATATGTGTGTGTGTGTGTGTGTGTGTGTGTGTGTGTGTGTGTGTGTGTGCAAAAAAAAAAAAAACCAATCTTGAACAGGTTTTGCTATTTGCTGGGAAAAAAAAAAACTTTCCAAAAGCAAAGCTTTGCCAACACTGGATGCACTGTTGAGGTTCCTCCATCTCAAAAACAGAGCTCTATGCACAGAATAACCTCAGACTCTAACATCAAACCATTCATCCACCCACCCACCCACCCATCCATCTACCCATCCATCCATTCATCCATCCATCCATCCATCCATTCAATCATCTAGCAATCACTGATGAGTGTCTGCTGTGTATGAGGCAGACCTGTGGTGGCAAGTCAGATGTGCAAAGCAAGAAGGAGTTTATGTTCTAATGGAAGGAAATAGCCACAGAACGTTAGAGAAATAGAAAGTAGACAACATGAGACGTTTAAAAGTCACATGATTAAAACTAGTCAGGGTGATATTCCGAGGCAGTCAATGAAGGAGCAGTGCTGTGATGAGTGCTTGGTTTTAGCATTATGTTGCTTTTGTTCAATCCCTGCTCTCTCTATGCGCCCCCCCCCAAGCATAAACTCCCTCCAAGTCTAGGCTTGTTATCTAGGAATCAGATATCTTAACAACATCACCTGTTGAAAAGATTTGCTTTTTAAGCAAACAAGCATTCATAACAGAGCCCTCAGAAACAAGCATGGGCTCTTGTAGATTTTAATAGAATTCTCCTAGAAGTTTACTTCTTAATACTGTATGTCAGAATTCTAGACGACAGTGCAAGTGCTGTTACACATGACCCAATATCTGTATGGACTGAAACTGAACGAAGAGAAAAGCTAGCTTCCTAGCTGGCATTCATCTGCACTATACCCCATGAGAAAGTAAGACATGGGTGGTGGAAAAATTTGAAAAGGAAAGGTCTCAAGGCTGATGGCAAGGGATGGGAAGAGTCCCCCAGATAGAAACATTTCCAAGTGCGAAGCCTTTCAGATGGAAGACAGCAGTTTCCCAGAGGGCGGAGAAAAGTTCAAGGCTGAAGTGATGCTTGCCCCAGGACTTATTTAAAAACTACCAATATGCAAAGTTTGGCTATTAATGAGGACACAGTATGAACCAGAGATCGAAGTCCCCTCCTTCAGGGAGCCATGTCTAGTGGGGAGGAGAAGCTGTAAAGGGTGTTCATATTAAGCAAGGACCTGGCAAATAAATATAACTTAGTGCAGTGGTCGCTCTGAAGAAAACGAGCAGGCTGACAGGACAGCAGTGGCTGCGGAGCAGTGTGGGGGAATTAAACTGGAGACTGAAGCAGCTCATTTATCTTTTCAAAAGTCACTTTGCCTTCTGTGTGGGTAGCAGATTGGGCAAGGGTAAGAATAGAAGAGGGGAAACAAGCAGCAGCCAGAAGCTGATACATGGACATTGAAGGAGATGCTGGCATCATGGACTGAGCAGTGGGGTAGGGATACAGATGAGAGAGGCAGGTGGACCATGAGTCAGCTAGAACAGGAAAAGCAGACACAAAAGACAAACATAACAAAGGTAACAGGATGGGACTCTCGGGCAGAAAGAACACTGCAAGCTCATTCTGGTCCAACTTCTTTAATGCTACAGATGAGGAAACCAGGGGTGGGGGTGGGGCAAAGTGGCTTACTTGGAAACTGGGCAGCCTCTGAGCTCTCTGATCTGACAGCATCTATCACACTGTATGTAAATGCCAAGACCAGAGGAGGAGGAGGAAGACTTTAAGGAAGGAAAGACAGGTGAGAGAGGAATGGAGAAAGAGGCAGAAGTGGGCAAAGGAAACCCAAGTGCAAATAGAAACGAATGATGAAAGGTGACCAAAAAGTGGGGCCAGGCAGGGAGATGAGGAGGAGGATGGAAGAAGCCTTGTTGCTGGGTTAGTTGGTTTGATGTTTTCTAGTTGAGGTTTGGTTTAGTAGACCATTGCCTGGTTCACCGCAGCGATACTGGGCACCCAGGGCAGCAGTTGGAGCAGCTGCCAGCACCACCTGAGCCACAGGAACAACGGCAGAGGAAGTGCAGATGTGCAGGAAGTCCCCTGGGTCAGAGCCAGGTTAGTTAAGATCACATTGTTCTTGTACACCTCTTGGGAGGGTCCACCTTCCTAGGGCAGCCCTGGGACCAGGCACACCGGTTATCCCTCCCATTCCTAGTGCCACCATTGTGCAGCCCTTTCTGTATGTGTCATTTTCATCTTTATGAAAACACTCCAGGGACATGTTGCTTCCTCCACATTCTCCCTAAGATTAACTCTCTAACATCATCTCAGAGCCAGGAAGTGGCAAAAAGTCTCTGCTGTCATCTTCTCCTTCTTAAAAAGACAACCCGGGGTCCTTGGCAGACTTTTTAAGAATCACTGTCATTGATGACACATTCTTGGGAGACCTGATGCGCTTGCTCACTCTCTGATGATGCGGGGTGCTTAACCTTGGCAGTGAGGCTCATGGCAAGCTTTGCTCCGTCTAGCTGACCCTTGACCCCAGCCATACTCTCTCAAATGCAGTAGCCCCCTCACAGGCTTCCTTTTAGAAGTTTTGTGCCATTGCACAGTCAAAAACAAAATTGCTGCCCCTTTCCCCCTTGTCTGCCAAGATCTTTTTCAAGTGTCATTTCTTCTAAAAGAGATTTTCTTTCTTTCCAAATAATATAAATTGCTCCTTCCTTGGTGCCTCTTGGTCCTCAATTTGGATCCGCAGCCCTCCTCCACGGCAGCAGAGGCTGTGCCCCGCACAATCATCTCTGTAACTCCATGCTGAGTGCAGTACTTGGCACAGTAGAAGCCCTTAGTTACAGCTAGCTAAGCTGAGGGAAGCATCTGCTGGAGCCAGCGTAAATGGGCTGATTGTCCCATTGTTTCCTTAGCCCTGAAACTCCAACCAAAGGAGAGATTGTCAATCTCCTGAGTGCATATGCACATTTTCTGTTGGTGAGAGACTAAAGAGAGTACAGATTTTTTTCTTTCCCCTTTTTAGTGCATGTAAACACTGATGTGGTGTGTATGTGTGTGTACATGTGTGTGTACACCCCTGTAGATGTCTAAAGTCATATTGTGTGCTTTTCCTAAATTGCTCCCCACTTTCACTTTTTAAAGTAGCATCTCTCACTATCACAAAGCTGATGGATTCTGCTGGCCTGGTTGGCTGAGGAGCTTTCAGGCTCCTCTTGTCTCTCTCAGGGCTGTAGTCACAGACACAGCACTCCATGCTCTCCCCCCTTTTTTTTTCCCACATGGGTTTTAGGAATCAAAACTCACGACCTTATATTCATGAGGTCACACTTTACCAACTGGGCTATCTACCCAGTGCAACCTACAGACTTGTTTTGAGATGCTGACTAGAAGAATTTTGTAAATATATGAGATATATCATTAGCTTCTGACAGGCTTGGTGGTACATGTCTTTCATTGAAGCACTCGGGAGGCAGAGGCAGAGGCAGAGGCAGAAGCAGAGAGGCAGAGAGGCAGAGAGGCAGAGAGGCAGAGAGGCAGAGAGGCAGAGAGGCAGAGAGGCAGAGAGGCAGAGAGGCAGAGAGGCAGAGAGGCAGAGAGGCAGAGAGGCAGAGAGGCAGAGAGGCAGAGAGGCAGAGAGGCAGAGAGGCAGAGAGGCAGAGAGGCAGAGAGGCAGAGGCAGAGGCAGAGGCAGGCAGGTGGATCTCTGAGTTCCAGGCCAGCCTGGTCTACAAAGTGAGTCCAGGAGAGTCAGGGCTACACAGAGAAACCCTGTCTTAAAAAGTCAATATCAAAACCAAAACCAAACCAAAAAAAAAAAGTAGCTTCTGTGATCTTCAAAATATCATTCTTCAAAGAACTAATATAAGTGAGTATGTGTGGGTGTCCTTTTTTAATGTTAATCTTTTGAATCTCAGACTTTGCTCTGTAAGCAGTAGAAGTGAGCTGGCTAGCCGCAATACTAAATAAGCACAGATATAAAATTTTAGAGGCAAATATTATATGGCACATGCTATATTTTTACAAGCTACTGTTGGTAACATTGAAAATTCACTTTATGATTTTGCTCTTCACAGCTTCAGTTTCTACTGAGACTTCAAAGCATGATTCTTACTGACAGGCCCCTGGAAAAATAAAAGTACATTATTCACATTTTTCCTCTTCTATCTTTGTCTTGTTCCATGTCAAAAAATGTAGCCACAGGCAAACTTTTTTTAAAAAAAGGGCGGGGGGGGGGGGCTGGAGATAAACATCCCAAAATCACATTGCACATTGGGGACACATGACAGTTGTATGCAATATTACAGCAGGTATCAGTGATGAATCCCTGCTTAGTGCTCAGTCTGAACCCAGCTGTCAGAGAGCACGACTGAGGGCTGCATGGAATTACCCACAGTCTCAGGTCCTGCTCCTTTCCCTCCACTCTTGAACTAGGAATCAAGTGATCAAGGGTGAGTCTTTCATTGTCTCTCTCCTGACAAGCACTTCATTCATAAAAGTGAAAAACAAGTATTAGTATATCATAGCTCTTATTGGAGCCCTAGTTGTCCTCACCTGCAAATAGATCATAATTATAAACTCTTCTCTGTCAGTCTCCTCATCCGTGGGACTGGGAGAATACAGATTATCTTGAGTTATCTAGGAAGGCTCAATGTGGTCAACAGTGTCCTTACAGGCAGAAGAAGTGGGACTACAGGCAGAGAGTATAAGCAGCATCAAAAAGCCAGGAAGGGGGCTGGAAAGTAGCTCAGTGGGCAAAGTCCTTGCTGTGTATGCATGAGGACCAAAGTTCAGCTCCCCACATCCAGGTTCAAAGCTGGGTTTAGCAGCACTGGGAGGCAAGGACACAGGATCCCTGGGGCTCGCTGGCCAACCACTCTGCTCTGAAGATCAGACCAGTGGTCTCCAGATTCAGCTTATAGTTGTGGAATTTCATAAAATTAACAAACCTTATAACACAGAGAACATAACAGGGTATGTGGTCAGCATGACCCTGCTCTGAGTCAAGTTATTTTTCTGCTTCAAAGACTGGCAGGCATGTTACAGCAACAATATGAAATAGCTGGCAGGCATGCAAAAAAATGGTTACAGCTTTGCTGGGGGGGGGCAGGCCTCAACAATTACCATTTGAATAAACATTTATAAATATTCAACATCTAGAAAAAAATCTGTTTTGTAAACTATAAAACAGTGCTGAGAGAAACACTAAGAAAGATTTTGCAACAACACAAAAGTATACTATGTTCATGGATTAGAAGACCAAATATTGTGAAGGGTCATCTTCCCAGACTGAGTTGATGCGATTTTAATTAAAGAATACAAGCATAATATTTTGTTTTTCTTTTAGTATTGAAACTCATTTGTTTAAGGGGCAGTGCACTGACTGCCATTTCAATTCATACAGGATCCTTAACAGTAAAGTTGAAAGAACCAACACACCATGCTTTAGAGGCAGTTGTTCTGTTAATGTTTCAGCATCAAACATGATGGTGAGCTTTCCTCGTGAGGCTCCGACTTATCAATATCATCACATGTCAATCCCTAGACTGGACTCTCACCGAGACACAGTTTTATGTCATATACAGTATATTCAATTTTCTAGTCATTCACAACATATTATCAAATTCGTTAGGACAACTGAATGACCAGTACCAGAGAAATTACAGAGGGCAAGGGGTCCTGCTGACAATGACCAGGGTGTGGCTTTCTTTAGGAAGTAGGTCTACTGAAAACAAGGGATAGAAATAAGTTAATACATTCAAGATATATTGGATGCACCATGGTGACTCTGCCATTTATCACACTCTAAATGCACTGCATTGTGGGATGGAACACTAGGTGACAGTAACTCCCCATCTGTGGAATGTTATCAAGTAGCTAGACTTAACCTCTTTCTCCTTTGCTTTGTCAGAGGTTACCTTTTGAATTTTTGTTTTCTTCCGGTGGGTCTTTAGTCTCTTGGGTGGCTGCCAAAAGTTTGATTTATGTTTGTTTGTTTGTTTTGTATTTGTTGTTGTTTTGTTTGTTTTTGTTTTGCTTCCCTTTCTTGTTTGCACTTTTTTTTCTTGTCATCTAAAGATTTATCCTTTCCCACTACCTTGTTTGCCTTTGATTTTCGTTTTACAGGTGGAGAGTTTAGTGAGCAGCCCTGCCCATTTGTGCCTGGACCCCTTCTTTGCTCCCCTTCTGCTAAGCTGCCTTTGTGTTTGGACACCGTGGGAGCCTCAGCAGCTGCAGGAGGGCCTGGGCTCTTCAGAGATGTCCCTGCACTGTTCTGGCTGCTGCCTCAGGGAGATCTCTTTTAGAAATGGACAAGCCAATTTTGAGGATGTAGAAAACATTAGAAGTGTGACACACATGGTCACTTGTGATTAAGATGGATGCAATATGGATTATAATTGAGCTTCTACTATGTTCCGGATGATGAGTAAGGCAGGTAACAATGGCCAAGTGAAGCAGTGAGATTGGTCTGTGTTCAAATCCTAGCTCTGCTCTTCCACACTCCCACAACCACTGCCACCATAGTTAATCAGAGTCTTCTGGGGAAAGGCAAGAGAGGCATGAAGGCAGGCACAACTTTAAAAAGGCATCTAAGGGTGCTTGGGTGTAACAAGTTCTCAGCCCAACCACTTGGGCAAAGAAACACCCTGATAAATGGCTAGTGGTTTCCATTAATGCATCTGGCAGGGGCATTCAAGGGCATTTTATTTGTCCAATAGAGTGAATTAGTTTGCTCATGAGCACAGAAGTATCCAAATGAGTGTCCCTTATCTGATCAAGTCCATCCCAATGACCCACATTTGAATGCAAAGCCAAGATCTGTCACTAGCTAAATGTGACTCAGGGCACACCCCCTGGTTTCCTGATCTCTTACCAGGAACCATAAGGGGACAGCAGTGGGGAAATATCTTCTACTTTTAGATACTTTGAAGAGTAGTAAACACAATTTAAAAGTCCTTAACAAATTGGATGACATATGCAGGCTGAGAAACTGGGTGATATTTGCGGGGCGAGCGTTTTCTTTTTCACAGTGTTTTCTTTGACTTCCACACCTGTATGCTTTCTCCTTTGTTGCATGTTATCAGACATCCACTAGCTAGAACTTTTGCTACAAATAACTGAATTCTACTTAGGTAAGCACCAGACAAAGTGACAGGACCCAATGTAAGGACAGAGGGCCACTCACCAGTCCTCTGAAATGTACCAGCATCAGGGACCCCAAACAGGATACCCTGTTTTGCTTTTCTCTTTTTCTTTCTTTTCTGATTGGCCACCAAAGCTACCCAGTATAAAAACATGACTGCCAGGGATCCAGAGCTAGAACCAAGCCAGTAGTTCTGAGGTCCACCGAGATGTCTAAGAATCTACGCCTGTTACAAGTCCCTCTGTGGGCATCTGGGGGAAATCCTTGTCCCTATTAGAGAGGCCCTCAGTAGCTCTGTGAGGAGCCACAATGGCACCCATCACATCTCAGCATCTGTACACAGGTATTTGTGTTTGCCAGTTCTGAAGCGCCCTGGCCACTCTTTAAGCACCCAGACTTACTGTGGCAGAATGAGCTTTCTCAGACACTTCTTAACTTAGTTATGAGGAAAGTGAGACCAGAAAGTCTGTCCTTTTTACCTGGACCGCTGGAAACCTGCTCTTAACAGAATAACCATGCCTCAGACAGGACTGGCATTAAAATAAAAGGTCCTTTTCATGGTGTTGCTATGGAGATCTACCGTGGAATATACAATACCAGGAAAAATACTGGCTCTGTGTCTTTCTGTTAGTCAATAATTATTCTCAGAGCTGAGTTATTTGAGTCTCCTCAGTTTAGTAGTCAGGTTTCTTCTTGTATATACGATTGTCCTCTAGTTAATGAAGTCTATGTGGTTAGATATTTGTAGGAGATAGCATGGTCTTTTATTAATAAAAAAATGCCTCTCTAAGTCTTAGATTTTCTTATTTTCCCCTCAAATTAACTCATTTTGGTGGGAAATTAAGTGAATTACATATTTGTTACATTTCAATTATTTTATTATTTTTAAATGTGTACTGGTGTTTTTTCTGCATGTGGGTCTGTGTACCACATATGTGCTTTGTGTCCACAGAGGCCAGAAAAAGGCATTGGGTGTCCTGGAACTGGAGTTATAGAGGGTTGTGAGCCATCATGTGATTACTAGGAACTGAACCCAGGTCCTCTGGGATAGCAGCCCGTGCCTTTAACTTCTAAGCCATCTCTCTAAACCGAAACGATGTTACTGTTAATGAATGTAAATTTATACTGTATAAATATCAAAGCAATGTGCCTTGCTACAAATACTAATGTCTATCAATAACACAAATCTACTTTGGCCCACACAACAGCTCTGCTCTTCTTTCTAGTTTGCTAATGCTAAGCAGAAAGCATGATATATGTTGAGAAGTTTTAAGCTCATTTTTTTTTTTGAGACAGGGTCTCTCTGTGTAGCCCTGGCTGTCCTGGAACTCACTCTGTAGAGCAGGCTGGCCTCGAACTCAGAAATCTGCCTACCTCTGCCTCCAAAGTGCTGGGATTTAAAGGCATGTGCCACCACTGCCCAGCTAAGCTCAATTATTAACACTGTGTGACACTGTGTGTGTGTGTGTGTGTGTGTGTGTGTGTGTGTGCAAGTGTGCACATGCTAGGGACCCATGCTAGGACTGTATGAACGTTAGGTAAGTGCTCTACCACTGAGTTACAGCCCCAGCTTACAGCTGAAGGTCACCCTTTTCAATTAGCTCTCTGCATATTTGAGCCTGAATCAACTGAAGCTGTAAATAGTATGTATCCAAGGCACAGCTCTTCTCTGGTGAGCATTGACACCATGGCTGAGATTAGCCAGGACAACCAGGCTTTTGTAGGAACAAGGGAAGACAAGGCTCAATTTGAGGAAGGTGCGAGTTAGAGATCAGAATGCACACCTCTTGCCTCTGCAGTGCACAGGAAGTGACAGGTCCATAGTTGAGCCAGTGTTTCTCCCATTTTCCCCAAACACAGGCAACCTGCCAAGGTTGATGAATCAACTGTTTTCCTGGACACTTTCTTTATTTTCTGTTGGCGTCTCCTGTGAGAGCATCCAGAATCCTCTGAGAAAGGGAAGTAGCTTGTACCAGTTCATTCCAGCATGGAAGCTCATGGTGGCCAGGCATAGGTTATTTATTTATTTTTTCTCTCATCAGCCTTTTGGGAAACAAGTTGCTGCTACATTTGCATGGACTACACTTGTGGAAGTCAGTGCGCATCAACTTTTAAAAAAAATGTGCAAATATTTGAATTAAGGGCTTTAACCTTTAAAAATGTGTCCCACAGGCATGCTTACTTGAGGGAACTGGAATTTTTTTTTTAATTGTAACTGTGTTTTCGAAAGAGAAAAAAATATCTTTGAAGACAGAGGAATGTCTGTCATGAGGGCCTTAAAGTATTAAGTATAAGTAAAGCATTGTACCGGAGAATATTATGCAGGCGGTAGAAGAAGTGGATTATATGCTGAATACAGCATCCTCTTGATATCTGGTTGAAAGGAAAAAGAGAAACAGCGCATTTTGTGGTAAAATTTTTGTAAATTAAAATATTTCCATGAACTTATAAATGTGATATAAATGTTTTCAGCACACAAAGAGGACACAGAGGTTACACAGCAGTTAAACATAAAAAGTGGGTACATATTAGACCAGAGAGATTGGGCTCTTTGTTTTAGATACTTTTTTGAGATTTAAAAACCATCCCACTTCCATAAAACGTCCTTTACTATTTAAAATATAGGTTGCAGAGTTTGATGGGGGGATGCAGATGTTGGAGATGAAGAGCCAGATGCTGGCCAAGCATTTGGCATGTATTTAGTGGGACTGAATTACATTCAAAATGCTTAAAAGGGGAACTTTATGTTGTGCCCGCTTTATTGCAATAAAACATTGATGAGGCTCTTTACAAGGACATTTCTATTGCATAAGAACTGGACAGTGTGCAGCTGAAAGGTAAGAGAGGCGGGGCCATCTGTATCACATTATGAACCCCCTGAATGCAGTGCACATGACATCAGTGTGTCAGGGCCTCTGATACATCTAGAATTGTAAGGTGATACCTGCAAGCTATGTAGCTCAGGTCAGTCACATTCTGCTGTGGGTCTCAGTGGGGGTTCCCTTGTGATGCAGATATTTGGAAGGAGGTCTTCTGTGGTTTCTAAGTACCTGTCCTTCCTTATTTATTTATTTATTTATTTATTTATTTATTTATTTACTATAGCCTTTCTCCCAGTAAAGATTAACTTTGCTCCTTCTGAAATCTGTCTGTCAGCAATAGCATGTGTAGTATATTGGTATTTATATACATAGTTGCCTTAACCCATTTATCCCAACAGACATGGGCTAGAATTCCTTACAAGTTCAAATTACATTTTCTGAAAATTTAATTGTCTATAATTACAATGTCCAGGGTTCACATTTACCACATAGTTGACACAAGCAGACATGTGAATGGTCCTCACTGTCTCCCATCTATCCCTTTAAACTGTGAGGTGACTCTGCTCGCAGCAGTTGTCTGGTACAAATGAGACGTCTTGATAGTGGAGAGTTGTGAGGACAATTGTGTCGTGTTGCTGTGCACTGTTTACCCGCTTCCTTAGCTGTTTAATTTATTCTCTCTACTCTGAAAGCATAGATTTGAGGGATAAGAACCAAGCTCTACAGGTAAAACATATGGAATACCCCCCTTTGAGTCCCGGGAGCATCCAGAAAACACTGGGAAAGCCATAAGGAATATGGAGCAGCCTCGGGAGAGGTTTTCTGTTTGAAAAGACTTTTGTAGTTAGCACCCTCACCAATGACCTTCAGTAACTACCCACTCATGTGCACAGTAAGGACAAAAATCAGGACAGGGCTCATAGGGCATCTGGGGAGCTAAAGCAAGATGATTTATATTGCCATTTGTCAGAGCCAGGACCACTGGATTTCATATACGGTAACTGGAGAGCTTTTGCTCCAAAGTTTTATCTGCTCTTTGGACAATGTAGTCTGAGGGCTTGTCATTTGCTTTAGGCAGAAACAAACTCATGCTTTTCTTGACTGGAATGGACATATCCCTTCACGTTTTGCTTAGGTAGCAGTGATCTCCACTGCCCCTCACCCCCAGAAGCAGGTTGGTCTGCCTGCTCCCCTAGGGGACTAACGGCCTCAGTTATTGGGTCAGGAGTGTGTGGCTCCATGCTGCCCTCTGCTGGTAGCAATGTAGGCTGCCCCTTCCCTGTGTGGGGCTTTCTGTAGTACTTACATGAAGGTATGAAGAACTGATGGAGAAAAGACAGCGGTCAGGGGAGAGTCTGGAGAAGACAATGTAATAGAGAGAGAAGCACTCCACTGACTGCACATTTGACTCATCTCCCCTTGTGTCCTTGTTCCCATACCCACCGTGGGAATGGCCATTGCCATCAACACAACTCACTATCCTCAAGGGACCTGGAACTCAGACAAGAATGGCCAGAGGCTCTCAGAGGGGCAGGCTCTGGCCTTAAACTGCACAGCTGAGCACAGACTTTGGCTTCATAGGCCTTATATAATAATCATCTGGAGACCACTTGACTTCAGCAAGAGCAGTCATCCTGCTTCCTGTAAAATGCCAGTTATTGTAAGAAGGAACCCTCACTGCTTGTAGCATTAGCTGATAATGGAGCCAGAAGCCATTTTCCTATCCCCTCTGCCGTCATACTCTACAAACACATGGCACTTTGGTGTTCTATGCCATGTGTCCACCCACCGTGCTCTGTCTCAAATGCTGCTGCTAATGGGCACTGTTCCTGTCTTTCTCTGATGACTCAGTTGTCCCCTGATGGCTGTCTCTGCTCCCTCTCTCTCCTTTCAACAGCCAAAAGGAGCTGATGGCAGACCACACATCAGTCCCAGCTAAACCTTTCTCATTGTACTTTCAGTATCCCAGCCCCTCGTTTGCCAACACATCTCTGTGTGGCATCGATCTCCTTGCATATTCGTGTCTCTGGTTCTCCACATTTCAACCACCTTGATCTCTCTACTGTGCCCCCATTGCCTTGGCACTCTATCTGTTCTCTCTATCTGTAATGCTCTCCCTGCAGAGCCAGCTCTTCCATCTTCCACATCAGTAGAAACATCTCAGAATAACCACCCTAGCTAAAGTAGCCTCATCCAAAACATCATTCTTTTTCTTCCTTATTCTTCATATTTTCATAGTAATTTCCTCAATGACAGCAATCGCTGTTGTTATTTTGTTTCTTTGTGTATGATAATAAATCTCGAGGGAGGATGGGGGGTTTTACCTTTCTGTTATTGTGGTCTTGGTATCTGGTACATTATAGATGTTTCAAAATTCCTCCATAGGGGAAAGAGCAGCAGTTTATATCTTCTGCCCTTTGATAACTTTTTCTAACCTAGCCTCATCTGCCCCTGCTCTTCCTGCCACATTTAACTATGTATAGCTATATCAAGCAGACCATGGTCTTATGTTGGTTGGCTGAATACCAGAGTATACACAGAGAATTCAATTTCCTTGGGTGGGTATATTATATGTATATATGGTCATAAATACATACATATATATGCATATGTAAGACTGAGTATTTATGTGAGATCCAAGATCTTCTGTAGAACGTATAATGGTAAATTTGACTCCTTTCTTAGCCATTGTAAGTCTGGGTAGCAAGACTTGTTACTAAATGTCATCTCACCCCATGAACACAATGCTTGATATTCTGTTTATTTGGTGATGGTTTCTTCTTGAAACTAGGCCCTCAGGAGTTATTTCCAAGAAAGATAATTGAATAGGGAAAGAGCTGACAGTTGCCATTAAAATTAAAACCAGAAATCATTCTCTGTGTTATTCTTCTCTGCTTCTACCTCTAGCAATGACTGGAATGAGCTCCTCAAGGGTGAATTAAAAGAACGGATGTCACAAGAGTCAGAAATAATGAACCAATATCTTGTCGGGATCAGAAATAATGAACCAATATCTTGCATAGTCTCTACAGAAAGAAGGTTGAAGAAAAATATGCACATGCAAAAAAAAATAAGCATCTCACTAAAGAAACACACAGAGGCCCTCCTTGCAGGCATACACGGTGGCGCCCTATCTCCTTTTGACTCAGCAGCAATCGTCTGATCACACAGACTAAAGTTTCAGTTTGTCACTGCCTTTTGATGTGGAAGGTGCTGAATCACTCGCCCAGGGGAAGCTGCAGACAGTCAGCACTCTCAAAGCAGCTAAAAGAATTACAGTCTTGCTCACTACTCACACTTGGCTCCATTGTGCCAGCGAGCTTGTAGAGCAGACCTGCTCTCTCTAAAGCACACGGCAAATTACCCTTCACAGACCATCTTCCTCCTATCTGGACATCATTCTGCATGTGCAAAATGGACAGAGGGGTGTCCAGAGGGGTGTCCAGGGGCAGTGGTTAGTAAAATCCTCCTAGATGCCTATTTAGTCATTTATCTATACTTGGATTTCATTCTCTAGGTCTTATTTTATAAACTAAACTCAATTTAAATTCAAATTATTATTTTATTTATTTACATTCAAATGTTGTCCCTCTTCCTTGTCTCCCTTCTGCAACCCCCACCCCATCGCTACTCCCATTTGCCTCTAAAAGTATGCTCCCCCACCCACCCACCCACTCATGCCTCACCTCTCTAGCATCCCCATTTGCTGGGGCAACAAGCCTCCATAGGACCAGACACCTCCCCTCCCAGATAAGGCAGACCTCTGCTACATATGGAGAGGGAGCCATGGACCCAACCATGTATACTCTTTGGTTGGTCCCTGGAAGCTATGATGAGTCCCCTTCAGCTCCTTCATTCTTTCCCTTAACTCTTCCGTTGAGGTCTCTGTGCTCAGTCCAATGGTTGACTGTGAGTATCTGCATCTGTCTTAGTCAGTTGCTGGCAGAGCCTCTCAGAGAACAGCTATGCTAGACTTCTGTCAGCAAGTGCTAGTTGCCATCAGCAATAGTGTAAGGGTTTTGTGTCTGCAGATGGGATGGATCCAGAGGTGCGCTGGTCTCTGGATGGCCTTTCCTTCAGTCTCTGCTCCATTTTTTTTTTTGTCCTTGTGTTTCCTTTAGAAAGGAACAATTTTGAAATTTTGAGATGGGTGGGTGACCTCAACATGGGCCATGTCTATGTAATGGAGGTGGTCTCTTCAGGTTCTATCTCCCCTTGGTTGGGTATTTCAGCTAATGTCATCCCCATTGGGCCCTAGGATCCTCATGCATCCCTTGTTTCTGGGACTCTCTAGTGACACCTCCCCACCTCATTCCCCACCTCCTCTGCCACATATTCTATTCATTCTCCTGGCCCTCTGAACTTCTTTCCTGTCTCTTCCCATACTTGATCCTGTCCTGCCTTTTTGCTGCCCATGCCCTCTCCCATCCAGGTCCCTCTCTCCCTCTGGTTCCTGTGATTATTTTGTTCCCTCTTCTAGGTGGAATTGGAGCATCCACACTTTAGCCTTCCTTCTTGATAAGCTTCATATTGTCTGTGAGTTGCATCATGGGTATTTTGAGCTTTTGGGCTAATATCCACTTATTAGTGACTGCATACCATGTATGTCCTTTGGGTATGTGTTACTTTACTCAGGATGATATTTTCTAGTTCCATCCATTTGCCTGCAAAATTCATGAAGTCATTTTTTTAAAATAACTGAGTAGTATTCCATTATGTAAATGTACCATGTTATATATCCAATCTTCCATTGAGGGACATCTGTGTTGTTTCCAGCTTCTGGCTATTATAAATAAGGCTGCTATGAACACAGTGGAGCATGCATCCTTGTTATATGGTGGAGGATCTTTTGGGTATATGCCCAAGAGTGGTATAGTTGGGTCTTCAGGTAGAACTATTTCCAACTTTCTGAGGAACCACCAATCTGATTTCCAGAGTGGTTATACCAGCCTGCAATCCCACCAGCAATGTAGTGATTCCTCTTTCTCCACATCCTCACCAGCATTTTCTGACACCTGAGTTTTTGATCTTAGCCATTCTGACTGGTGTGAAGTGAAATCTCAGGGTTGTTTTGATTTGCAATTCCCTGATGACTAAGGATGTTGAACACTTCTTTACAATCTTCTTTTATCTGTTGAGGCTTGTTTTGTGTCTGATTATATGGTCAGTTTTGGAGAAGGTACCATAAGGGGCTGAGAAGAGTATAATGTTCTGTAGGTGTCTGTTAAATCCATTTGGTTCATTACTTCTGTTAGTTTCCTCATAGTACTATGGAGTTGTAACTACCAGCAGTTGAAGTTAATCATAAACTAGAAATGTATTAGTACTAGGATCTACTACAAGGAGCTTACATCTCCTTGCCAACACTTGTGATTGTCCTTGTCTTTAATTTTAGCCATTCTAATAGGTAGACCATGGCATTAGTTTGTGTTGCCCTAATGGCTAGGGATGTTGAAAATCATATTTTCTTAAGTCTATCCTTTCTTTACTGAGTGAATATGAGCCATTCATGTTATGTTTTAAATTGGGAAAATTGGTTTTCTTTAAAAGTTTGAGCTTTCTGTGTGTATTGTAAACATACCCTTGTAGGGAAGTTATGCCCTTTAAAATATTCCTTTCGTTTTCTTAGCACTGTCTTTTGCAAATAACTATTTTTGATGTTGATGAATTGAAATGTATCAATGTTCTTATTTATGGGTTGTGCCTAAGATTATATTATCCAGCCTCAGTGCCCCACCATCTCCAGTTTTCTTTGGAGAATTCAAAGGATTTCTAGCTTACATGTGTATCTATGACCCATATCATGTTCTGCACATAAAGTGTGAGGTTCAGTTTAGGTCTGTTCTTTCTGTGTATTTCCAATTGCTTCATTAACATCTATGAAAAGAGAGGATCTTATATTTCTTTACTTAATCACTTTTGCACCTTTGTCAAAAATTACTTAGCCACTTATAATATATAGAATTTGTCCTAGGATATGTTTTAAAATGGATGTAATATAAGTAAGTGAAGACTTAAAGCGTTGCACCCATGTGAATTTTCTATTTCACAGAAGCGCCGTGGTCCTGTAAGATGCTAACACTGAGGATCAGTGGCTTAGTGGTGCACAGGCACTATGTTTTATTTTTGTAACTTTTCTATATATCTAAAATTATTCCAAAACATAAAGTTTTTACTTTAAAAAAAATTGGTCTTATTTTGTAGACCTTCTGGATTTCCCATTTGGCTCCTTTGGTCTGTGTCACTCCTTTCTTCAAGATCATACTGTCGAGGTTACTATTGCTATCCTTTTGCTAGATCATTTACAAGCTTTGTACACACCCCTTCTCTGGACTAGCCTATGGTCAGAAATGTGGGAAAAAATGCAGGCATAATCTGGAAGCCAGCCTACCTGTCATGCTGCTCTTCTAAATAAGAAGTGTGGTACACCAAGCTCTTGAATCAGAACACTGAATTCTGAAGTAGTGGGAGTAGCTGGTAGGTGGTCTTCAGACGAGTGTGCACTCTCCATGTCTCTTATAATGTGCTTCTTCTGTATAGAGACCCTGGTGGCTTAAGTGCTCACTATCCAATCAGATGTGATATGCTAACCAATCACAGTTGAGAGGCTTCCACTATCTAAGTATTTGCTCACATACAATAAAGCAAACTCAGTTTCCTGAATCTGGAGTGGTTCATTGCCACACCCTTTACTTACCTATTGGCATTGCCCAACTATGTGTGTGGGAGGAGGTGGCAGTGGGTGGCTTCCCCACAGCACAGAAACACGTGCCTCTGGTAAACTATCAAATCCTAATACCATCTCTGACATATGACAAGCACTTTACACTGCTCTATGTCTCTTCTTCATTCTTTTTTCTTTTTTGGGGGGTGGTGGTGGTGGTGCAAATAAATCAAAATGTGATTAAGGAGACTGAATGACTGAATCATTTGGCTGTTCTGCATTCTTGGGTCTATCAAACTTCTAGGAATGTCAAAGAAAGAGTGGAGAGAGGGAGGGCAGAGGAGATGTGGATAGGGCTTTCTGTTAATCCTCTGCACAGGTGAGAGATCCTGGCGGTCAGCATTTCCAATGTCCCCTTTAAGCACCTCCCTCACTGTCCTTTTCCCTTCTGCCTGTTCCTTTTAGCCTTTAGGGCCTTTGCCTTTACTGTTAGGAATTTCCAGGTAAAACTATGCTAAGAATTTAGCAGACTCACTTGCAAGATCACATAGAAAAGGTTTTTAGCATCTGTCAGAGACTACAACATGGTAAATACTCAGCTTTTTAACCATTAAAAAATAATTTGAATTTTTCACTTGATCTTCAAAACATTAATTACTTAGTCATCATTTCCTCATAAAACTCACATCTGTTTGCTCTGTTGTAGTCCAGGCAAGAAAGTTACAGGCCACCATGTACAAGAGGCCAAATTAGAGTCCCCGTAATTAGAGCCCTTTGCCTGCCACCAAGTGCAGGATAGTGCCACAGAAATACTCATGACACAGAATCTCTGAAGCACAGCATTTCTAAAGGCAGAAATTATCAAAACCAACAATAACATCACTGTCAGGCGTGGGCTCAGGGGAAGAAGCCAACACTTGTTTTACCTATCCATTCAGCAGATGTTTTGGTTATACCTCTGGGTCATGGTTAGGGCCACAGAAATCTTCAATGTGCCACTAAGGGCACACATGACCATCTGGCAGGTTAGGATCTGAAAAGCTCATGAACAGACTCAATAAGGAGAGAGATTAGGATTAGGACAAGATGGCGTCACCTCAGTCACTCCAGTCAGCTTGTATGCACTTGTTTTCCTAAGCCACCCACTTTTCTAGGAATGGAAATAGAACACAGAGAAGGACAGATATAGCCCTGCCTCCAGGAGTAAATGCTTTGAGTGAGGACTCCAACCCATTTCCTCCAAACATCAAAACTCATTGCCCATGAATCCTTAGTCCATGCGGGTATGCACTTTATCTGGAAGCAAAACTTTCTCCTTTACAAACAAGCATATAAAGAATGGTGTGGAGATCCTGACAATGCAGATCTGTGCTAATTTTGTATCCTTAATAATGGCCAGTGGTTGTATGTATAAATTTCTCCTACCATCACTGCTTTCATGCATATGCTATCTTGACTCTGTAGTGGTCACTTAACACTCTAAAGGGTTTTTAATCCCTTCTTTCTGATTATGTGATCAAGTCTGATTTTTGCCTTGCTATCTCCTTATGGACTATGAAGAAATAGAGTTATAGACTGGAGGAAGCTTATCATCTCCTTTCCTCATTAGCAATCTGCCTTTCATCTGGGACACTTTGATCTCACTTGCTCTGCATCATTAGCTAATTAATAGCAAGACAATTAAGAAGCTGTGTTGTTGGTGGTGGATAAAAGCAGTTTCCTAGCAAAGCCAATACATGGCACATGGGCAGCCATGGTCTTTGAAACCAGTTTCCTGCAAAGATTAATAATGCAAGCCCCGTTGGACTCTCCACCTCGCTGCTTACATTGACAAAAATCTTCCCAGTGGCACATCCCTCTGATCCATGTACCCTCGGAGCAAACTGTGATCATTCTTGGGAAGCAGCTCAAAAAATGCCAGGCTTGTCTTGTCAGCTCCAGGATTACACATCCACTGTGTTTTTATTTTCTGAGACATTTACAGAGAAGAAAAAAAAAATCTTAGGAGCACTGTGCTAATATGCTAATCTTTACCGAATGTCTACAGAGTCATATGCCAGTTTAACAGGCATTTATCTTCTTTATTTTACCTCTAAGGAAGGCCTAATCTTAAATGCTAAAATACTTACACATAAGTAATAAGATCCCCATTTTCCCAGCCTGTCTACAAAATGTATTGGCCATGGCTTAGTTTTTGCTTGGTTCTCATTTTATTTGAAGGTATCCATGGGTGACAAGTCATATCTGCTTCTAGGTGTGGAGAACTTTATATTATTCAGGGCATATCACAATGCCAAAATTGCGTGACTAGCCAGTGAGGAGCTATCGTGTATGGATGAGAACATTAAAGGACAAACTGTCCTAGGGGCTATGATTTGTTGGCTGATTCATTCATTCACTAAAAGATTCTTCAATATTGTGTGCTAGACACTGAGCCAAGCGTTGGTTTGTTGTGGAGCGCTGAAGAGAAGCCCACATGAAAAGCATGACCCTTTTTCTTGGGATAAAAATCTCTAATTTATTCTCTGGCAATTCAATTACCATACAGCAAACAACAGACCAAGCGTTTTATGCTCATCCCTTCGTTCAAATTTACAACTTAAAACTAGCTGAGGCATACAGTGTTTTTCCTACCTGGGCCAGCTTCTAAGCAGGCAGGTAAGCCTATGGAAGCTTATGCAAAGTCAATTGCCGTCTTACTGAAGTTTAGTGATTCCTTGGCTCAGTGTGCTAACGAGTACCTCCATTGCTGGATAGAAAGAAAGCAGTTTCCAGTCAATTAAGCAACCAATTGGCAGTGTTTGCTGAATGATTACTCTGTGCCTAGCGCTGTGTTTGGCCCTTTCCTCGTCCCTGGAGAATGGGTGGACATTGTGAGAATGTGGGTAATTGCCCATGAATGTGCAATGTAGGGTAGTTAATATAGTAAATATGGGCTGAGCCCAGTGAAACAGAATGGATTCCGTTCTCTGGACACTTATTAGGAAATGGTACAATAGGCACACATTACCACTGTGCCTTACGAACAAATGGCTCATCCAAGAGCCCTTATTGCTTCTGATGGGTAACATTTCCTTCCACTTTGCCTTTTAAATATTTTTCATTGGTCCACAGTGTTTAGCTTACAGTGAAATGGGAGATTTGAGCTGCTAGAAAAATAATATAAAATTTCACCTAGTTTAAGAAAGGATATTTAGGGAATATTAATAAAAAAATCTTTGTAGTCTACATAGGACAGAGGGATTTTTTTTTTATTGGACACAGGGATTTGATACTTTTTCAAGTAATATCTTTTCTAGGAACTAGAGTGCACTGGTTTCAAGGTGATGCACTGTTAGACAAACACATAATTACCCATTAATTCCATTTTATTATAGCAGTTGTTGTATACAACTGCTGCTTTAAAACCCACTTTCTGCAGGAGAGGTCTCAAACGTGGTTAATTATGAGACAAACTATGCTTAAGATGTAAAACGCTCACCAAAGTCTCTTAAGGTAAAGCATTTATCCTTAGCCTTTGTTGAGAAGTTGTGGAACCCTTAAGAGATGAGTCCTAATAGGAGGTCTTCTGGGCCATTGAGGGAGTACCTCTGAAGAGGCTAGTGGAACAGATTCGAATCTCACTCTCCCTCTCTCCCCTCCCCCTCCCCCTCCCCCTCCCCCTCTCCCTCTCCCTCCAGCTTCTGGCCACTAGATATATAGTTTTTCTATACTGTGTACACCTGCTGTGATGTATTGTACCCTAACCCTAACTATAACCCTAACTAACCCTAAGGTCTATCTCTAGAAACCTAAAAGCAATAGCCCTGCCATACTGCTTCCAGGCTGACATCTTAAAGCTGAGTCCAAGCAAACCTTTTCTCTGTATATACTGATAACTGTACTAATTACTTTTCTTATTGTTGCAACAAAACTCCTAATAAAGAAAATCTTATTTAACAAACAATTAATAATAGTAATAAAACTTTTGCTTGGGGGCTAGAAAGCGTGGCTCAGAGGATAAGACAGCTGCCCTTTCAGAGGTCCTGAGCTCAATTCCCAGCAATCATGTAGTGGCTCATAACCCTCTCTACTGACATCTGGTGCCCTCTTCTGGTCTGCAGGCATACATGCACATGCAGGCAGAACACTGTATACATAATAAATAAATTAGGAGGAGAAGGAGAAGAAGCAGAAGCAGGAGAAGAAGAAGAAGAAGAAGAAGAAGAAGAAGAAGAAGAAGAAGAAGAAGAAGAAGAAGAAGAAGAAGGAGGAGGAGGAGGAGGAGGAGGAGGAGGAGGAGGAGGAGGAGGAGGAGGAGGAGGAGGAGGGGAAGGGAGAAGGAGAAGGAAGTTCAAGAAACCAATCAAACTAATTTGAAACTTTGGGGGATGGTGAGATCGTTCAGCGGTTAGAGCACTGGCTGCTCTTCCAATGGTTCTGAGTTCAATTCCTAGCATCCACATGGTGGCTTTCAACCATCTATAAGGGGATGTGATGCCCTCTTCTGGCCTGTAGATGTATATGCAGCAGAATGTTCATACATTAAATAAAATTAAAAACTAAATTTTGCTTGTAATTTGAGGTACAGTGGGGAGTTACATGAGGAACACAAGGTCATACTGTGTCTGCACTCAGGAAACAAAACAATTATAAATGCTGGCTCTTAGCTCCCTTTTGCATTTTTATTCAGTCTGGGACCTCAGCCCATGAAGTAGAGCTGCCACATTTAGAATGGGTCTCCCCACTTCAAGTAATCCAATCTAGAAACTCCCTCACCTAGAGGTTTGTTTCCATGGTACTTCTAAATGCCAACAACTTGACATTTAAGATTAACTTCACACTGTCCCAGGTATTGTTACAGTAGCAGACAGAAAGTATGCTGAGCATTGGGGAAAGAAATTGGAGACAATTTTTAAAAGAAACGTGAAGGCATCCGAGATTCCAGAAGTTGGGGGAATTATTCAGGGCATTTCCTGAAGCCCTTTGCTCTGGCTTTTATGATGCTTTTCTTTGGCACGGTATACTGTTTTATTGTCAAAATTTGGAGGAAGAGGGAGGCTTCTGTCTGTTCATTTAGTGTCAGGTTTTTTTTTCTTTTGCTGTTTCTTCTAGAAGCAGTGTTTGTTAGTTCTCCATAGAAGTCAGCTCTGTTATATTGGAGGCCCAGCCTTTCAGAATAACTTTAAGGACACCAATGGGGGTAGAGACGCATGGGGGTGATGCTAATAAACAATGTCTGCTTGCACGCACTGTGCAATGCTTGCAGATGATGGAGAGCATGCTTGCTTCCTGTCTGGGAGCATCTAATAAAATGTTATGAGTTCAGCCTCAAAGAGGTGAAGATTGATGGGGTACTGTCAGCCCTCAAGTTTCCCAAGTGCTCTCCTTGATTTCCTGTTGCAAAAGCTCAAGGAAATATATTTGTCTTTGGTTGTTTATTGACTTGTGGTACAGAACACAGTTGATATTTTTGCCATGTAGGAAAATAAGATAAAGTTGCTATGACCCAGTTTGGTACTTATTGGACATCACTGGAAATAAATGAACTCTTTATCTTCGCCTGTATAGAAGAGTCAAACATCATCTGGAAGTCTCAAAAAACCCAGTTATTTAACTGTTATTTGTTGAGGAGCTGATCTATTAGATGGACTGTGCTTCACTAGAAATGAGGCCTTGGACCTATTAAGAACAGCAAGTTGCACACTCTTCTAATGAACGGGTCTCTGACATACAAATATATAACAGGGTCACATAGGATGAGAATGGTTTTGGGGTCAAACCTATGTGTACTGTGGTCTAATAACTCACATAACTCTGAGTATCCTTTCCTTAATGTAGGTCACACTATTGTAGCATAGTATCTCAGTGCATTTAGGTGTGAAAAGTGCACACAGTGAGCCCCAAAGCACACCTGCCAGGAGTGTACATGCTCAAGACTCTCAGATCCATTTTTATTCTCAGATGTACTCTTTCTGATGCCATCACCCCTAAGATACTAATTATTTTCTCTGAGCTTCAGTCACCTCCCCTGGAAAATAATCTCTACACTGTAACTATCTCCAAAGGCTGTTGTAAGAATGAATTATATTCCACTAACTGAAAGTGCAATTCATTAGCACCTTTTCTGTCCCCAAAGTGCCTCGCCCAACATCGGGCATGGAAACCACTCTTCAGTAACTGACCGAGTTACAGTTTGAGCAAAACCATTTTCGTAAATATTCTGCAGGTGAACTGCAGGATGCTGATGGAGACAAGCTGTTGGCCGTGGGGGTTGGGATAGACGTTGGAAGGTTTGCACTTCTGATGCTCCTTCTTCTTTTCTTGAAGAGATGATTACAAGAGGAAGCTTAATGCTGTGGCACTACCAGGAGACTTTCACATTATAGAGGTGTAAAACCAAAGACTTGGTGGCAAGTTTTCTTCCTTCCCTGTTGAGTCGAGTTTGTGTTGCCCAGATAGTCTTGGGATTAGGGATGTGGTCAGTCACCAAGGGATTATATCATTTAGCAAGGAAACACCCAATTGTCCCTTTCCCAGGAGATATCAAATACTGATAGCTCCTCGGCAAGTGGTAGGATTGCGTGTCTATCTTCCAGCCCTTTATGCTGAGATTGTGTCTGGCTGGAACTTGTATATTCCTTGCTCATGCTGTTACAATCACTGTGAGCTCATCTGTGTTCCTTCCATGCTGTGTCTGGAAATCTGTTTTCTGCCACCTCTGGCTTTTTCAATTTTTCCAACCCCTCTTCTTCTGCAGCCTTGGGGTGAGATATGTCTAATTTGGGACTTAGCACTCCATAGTCTTTTATTCTCTGCATATCGAGTAGGTTGAAAGTGGGGGATGTATCTATGCTAATTGCTATCTATCACAAAGAAGATCTTCTCTAATGAGGTTGCAGGATACTCTGATTTGTGGTTATAATAACAGTTCATTGGGAGTCATTTTAACACTTTGTCCATTTAACATAGGATCTATGACCTGTCTAGACACAGGTTCTTGGCCAGCCCCTTTCCTAATACAAGGTATGGGTTCTTATTTCATACAGTGGGCCTTTGATCAGAAAGTGATTGGTTACTCCAGCTAACGCCACCATTGCGACAGTGAGCTAATCTGATCATCCCAGTCAACTTGCAGATTTCATAGTTGGTGAAGATTGAGCTGTCCTTTTCTTCCCCAGCAGTACATTATAAAAAAGTCTTATTTTTATTATAAAAATGAATTGACTGTACACAGCATGATATGCCTTACATTAATTTTCTATGTATTTTTCATGGCTGGTAAAGAAAACATACCCCAAATTGGATGTCTTACATTTGTTTAAATACAATCTATGAAGCTCACATAATGATGACATTCCCCAGTGGTCCATTTCTCAGCTCCTAGAGGTTAAGCAAAGATATGTGAGCATGCCAATCTTAAGAATGAATGTTTGTCAGATAGGCCTACTTGGCTCTCATAGGATGTCAATGAGAACGCCAAGTGCCTATTGTTTCCTGGATACATTTGAGCATATAAAAAAGATATCAACTTTATTCTTACCTGAAAGTGCTCTGGGTAAATGTTTTGATAAGGAATCAGTGCAGGGCACAGCAATAAAGAGCAAGGATGTATTTTCAGGCAGAATTTTGCTGTCTGTAGAGCTTGTTTCTCTACCCCCTGCAGGACTGCATATAAAACTCTCTCTTATGAGACCATCTGGTTCTAATGATCTGATTTCCTCTCTCTGGAGCACTAATGTGCAGTGTAAACACTGTGTGAATCAATGTGTGCCTAAGGTTCTTTGCATGGAACTATCTTATTTTAAGGTCCCCTTCTTCTGCACACCCTACTGTGTGATACTGTAAAGAGCAAAAGGCAAAAGCATTGGAGTCAGATAGGCTCAGATACCCACCTGACCACTTTCCCACCAATGATCTGGACTCCAAAATCTCTTTGAGCTTTTGCTCATTGGTAACATGGGAAGCTAAAATGGAAAAGGCTTAGTAGAGAGTTGCCACATAATAAACACGCAATAAAATATGTTCTGAGAGTCTACATCATAGTTTTGTGGGTGAACTAAAAACTGGTTAGAGTACAAATATTAAATATTATACACATTTGGAAAATCTGTGTCAGTTGTGATATGTTCATTCTCTCTTCTGACATGTAAATCTGTAGGGAAAAATCTATATATCTTTATGGCCCTGAGATATACATTCTCTGTGTTAGCACTTAGTAAGACAATCTCATTCTCAAACTCTAAAACATCTTTAACTCTTTGGTACAATTTTATTTCTTTTTATTCTTTGAAGTTTTCATACATGTATAAAATGTGTCTTGATCATATCCATACCTCATATGTGTATGTAGACACACACACACACACACACACACACACATATATATATATATATATATATATATATATATATATATATATATATATATATATATACTTACTGAGTCCAGCAGGGTCATCTACTGGGACATGGGGAATCTACCAGCGGTCAAAGATCCAAAGAAAAGTGACTAAGTGACTCCCCCTGCCTCAAGAGCTATGTCCTGCCAATAGAACTTCAGCTGAGGATGTGGCTTTGGGACACCCCCCCCCCCCACTCTATGCTGAAAAAATTTAACTAGTTTGATCTTGTGCAGTTTTTTTTTTTTTTTTGCCAGTGACCTACAGTTGCTGTAAGTTCATGTGTATGTAGTTATGTCATGTCCAGAAGACAGCATTTCATGGGTCTCCCTCTTTTTTTTTATTTTTTAAAACAAATGTGATGGGTAACCTTGACTACATCTGGGATCAGCTTGCTATAAACCAAGCTGTTGAGTAGGCACGCCTATGAAGAAGTTTTTTGATCAGATTATTTGAGCTGGGAAGGTCTACCCTAAATCTGCCTTCTAGGGGCAGTCCACATTAAAGAACATGGACGAAGGAAGCCTTTGCTTTTTGCCTGCTTGCCCTTAGTCCAGCTAGCAAGTTGATCTACCCTACTACTGATACATTTCTTTACCTGTATCCAGGATTCTAACACAGAATGCAGATGCCCAGGTTTCCAGAATTTCTCTAGTACTCCAGCACTAGATTGGGAATGATCAGACATCCAGCCTCTTAGACTGAACAACTAGAAGATTCTTGGCCTTTCTGCATAAGAAAACACTACCTAGATAGATGCTTTGGCATCAAGGGGTTCATGGAAATTAGACCAGCTTTTCTAAAGAGTTTGTATTATATTTAAGATTATTTTTGCTGCAAAGAGCTGGAGTGCAGTGAATTTTCAGCATAAAAGCTGACAGTGATCACTTATTAGTTTACTCTGTTCCAAGTTGTTTAAGTTAATTCATTGGACAATGTCGCACATATAGTATATTCAGGTCACAAGAACATGGCCATTCTTTCTTTCTTTTTTTTTAATTTTTATTTATTTTTTTATGGCCGTTCTTTCTTATCATCTTCCACCAATCCCTCTCACTCCTCCTGCCAAATGTTCATCTCACCTTCACATCTTATTATTCTGTTTTTGTTTTTGCTTTGTGACTCACTGAGTTTAACACAAGGTATGCTGCTTGGGCAAAGGCATGGAGCTAGCCACTGGAACATGAGTAACTCAGTACATTACTGAAGAAAAGTACTTCCTCTTGCCCAACAAGCCTTCCTTGCCAAGTAATAGCCCTTCTGATTGAATGGTTGAATGTTTACAGGATCAGTCTTATTGGGCCGTATGCAGGCAACCTAAACTACTGTGAGCTCATGTGTTTTATGGCTCTGTTACATTCATAATAACATGTCTCACATGCACATTAGACAGTATTTCACAATCCTCCTCCATACTGTCCAGGTCTTGCATTCTTTCTTCTACCTCTTCCATAATGTTCTCCGCACCTTGGAAGGGTGATATATGTGTTCTGCTTAAGGACCAACACTCAACACTCACTTTCTCTCAACTCACTGACCATCTAAGAGTCTCTGTATTAGCCACCATTTGGTACAAAGAGGAACATTTTTGGTCAAGGTTGAGGGCAGCACTTGTGTATGGGTATAAACAAATATTTAGGAGGAAGTTTAACAACTTATCCATTTAGTAAAATGAAAGTAGCAAGTTTACCCCTAGAGCCTGTGACCTCCCTCACTCATAAGCCTTTGGCCAGGTCTACAGCACTAGGCAGGAACTCCTTCCTACAGAGTAAGACTCAGATTTGAGGAGAAGGTAGTTGGCTAGTCTCATAAATCTCATGCCACTTTTGCATATTTTTCCTAGAAATGTGATATTGTGGAATAATTATGGAACTACTCAGTCTTGTGATTGCACAGGCCAGTCTAATAAAACTCATCATAAACACACACACACACACACACACACACACACACACACACACACACACACACACATGACACACAATACACATTATCCATTCTGTTTTAGAAAACTTTGACTAATATAGCCATAAAACCATTGTGAGGTACAACCAAGTTTGAGACCTATATTTTAGAACTTAACTTCATTCTCCAATGGCCTCATTTAATATTAACATAGCATTATAAAACAGAAAAAAGCATTCTCAGGCCATTCTTAAAGAGGAAAAGAGCAAGGCCAGGGTGTAGGAAAAGGGGTGGAAGGAGCGAATCAGGTATGATGCTCTATATCAGTCACAAGGGGAGAAGTCAGTGCCACTCTGCCTTGCCAGTGTTCTGTCTTGTTTTACAGTATTGGACAGTGAGTTCAGGCCCTACACACGCCAGGCATGCATTCTACTGCTGAATTATATGCTCAGCCTTCATCTATTATCTTAATCTCCAATGCCTAATAGTGCTCAATTGTCTGCTATTGCTTAACTTTCCTCAAACATAGTAGCTTATAACAGCCTTTTCAATTTGTTAATGATTTTATGGGCCAGGCCTTTAGGATAAATATGGCTCTGTGGTTTGATTTCTGGACTACTGTGTTTTCAATAGGGCAGATGGAGCTGCAGGAGCCACTTTAAAAATGGAATCTTTATCTACTTCACTGGAGCTTCTTTGCACATTGGGGCCTTCTCTATTCATGTCTGTGGTGTCTTGCTTTATGTTAACTTTACACAATCTAGAGTCACTTAGGAAGAGGGAATCCCAATTGACAAAATGTTCCCACCACACTGGCCTGTGGGGGGGGGGCATTTTCTTGGCTTCTGATTGATTGATGAGCATCCAGCTCACTGTGGGTTGTGCCAATCCTGCCAGGCAGTCTAGAGTGCTAGAAGAATGCCTGATGAGCAAGCTATGAGGAGCAAGTCAGTAAGCAGTGCTCACTCTTCCATGGCCATTGCTTCAGGTCCTGCCTTAAGTTCCTTCTATGATGGACTGTGATGTTGACCTGTAAGCTGAAATAAACTCTTCTCTCCCCTATGTTACTTTTGGACTTAGTGTTTTATCATAGCAATAGAAACTATAACTAAGACAATATCTCTTAGCATCCAAAGATCTTCATATGCTTTGAGCGTCTTATAACCGCTCATATAGAATACACATTCTTGCCAACTTCTCTTATAAGGACTGTTCTAAAAGAATATATTCCAAGAAACCTGGAAAGAAGCCATGAAGCTTTCTAGGAATTATCTCCATTGGCAGTGGAATGTCACTTTTTCTGCATTTTGTTGGCCATTCATGTGAACTCAGGCTCAGGATGTGTGAGTGAGGGATGGACCTATTATAAGACAGTGATGGCATGTGACTACAGGAAAGAACAGACCCATGTAGACCTTGCTGGAGATGACTACCTTAGACAGCTCCCCAAACCAGCCCATCTTAGTAGCAAACACACAGATGAATATTCTGAACTCCTTGCTCATGTTCCTTATGACAGCTTATCACAAAGGACTCTAATGCATAATAGCCATGTGCTGAATAAGAGATCCTGAGTCAAGTAATTTGCATGCATCATTTCTTTTAAGCCTTGTAACAAGAACCAAGCTTATCTAATTACTCACAGTATGATGAAGAAAGTACCTGGGGAAGATGAATTCTTACTTAAAGGGACATAGTAAGTAGAGCCTTTGAGAGTTGATCCAGACCTTGTCAACTACATAAAGTGTGCTCATAGCCAATCACTGAGAAGGTGAGTTCATAAATGGAGATTTCAGATAAAGTGAGTGGGCTAAGAATAAAAAGTTAGAGGAGCAGGAAGTGATCTATTGAATAGTGAAGGAGAATGAGGGAAGCTTAGAGCAAGAAATCCAGGTGGCCATGGGATCCAGGCAGAGGATCATCGCCCACTGAAACAGGATGACAGGCAACCCCCAGCCACCAGCAGAGGCTCCTGAAGCCAAAGCTTAGGATCTCAGTTGATTGCCCTTCTCTTCTTTAACAAAGACTCAGACTGTCTTCAGTCAACTCATCTTCAAAAATTGCCCTAGAGAGGCACAGCCTTAAGTGAAAAAAACCTCAGTTCTCCTTTTCCTTAGGACTGACAGCATTTGGAAGCCTTGCCTGGTAAGGTGATTTCTAGACCAACTCTTGCCATTGACCCAAACAGCAGGTAGAATAAACAGTGTCCTAGGTAGACATTTGGGATCTGACCTCTTATTCACGGGTTAGCGAAGCAGAACGGTTAAGGACAATAGCTTCAGAGACACATTGACCTGAGGTCAAATGTTGCCCCACAGATTGCTCAGTCACCTTGGGTGAGTCACCTCTTGAAGCCCCATTGGGACTCATTTTAAAACAGGAAGAATAACACTCAGAAGAGAATGCAAGGATTCAAAGCATTTGTATTGTGTCTGCTTGGGACTTGGGTTGTGGGAGATGCTCAATGCATGTGAGTCATTTACACTGGGTCTTAGATTCCCTGATATGTGACCTAGCCCTCAGGATTAGTGTTTGTTACATTGCACAGGGCTACGTCTGAGCCATCAACAGTAGGTGCTATGATTATGCACCAGATTCAGATCTCTGTAGGAACTGGGGCTTCTGACTAGTAGTGGGATGCAGGAGGAAGCTGAGTCAAAACCTTACTCTGTCTCGTATTTGCATAAGAATTGGAAATATGACATTACCTCTCTCTAGGAGGTGGTACAAAGGTTAATCAATGATAAACTATAGAACGACGCAAGTCACACATATGACTGTCCTATGGTAAACAGTCTTTGTATGTTTTCTATTGTTATTAGACACTCAGGTGTTTGTTCAGTGGCTTCTGTGTCTAGGCACTGTCTAGACCTTGGGCCTATGCCCAGAAGATCTATTCCTGGAAAGAGTTCAAGAGTAGTTTTCTGGTTTTTCAGCCTCTAGCTAAACGTATTGGTGAAGTACATGCTGCTTGCCTGCACATGTGCTCATGACAAACCCAGGAATAAGGAGCTAACACAGCCTGGACCAGTTGACCATGAATACCTTAGTCAGTGTACATGCCTGGGAATGATTTCTATGCATGACCAGGGCGTGGCGCAAGCTGGGCCATCTGACTTAAAGTGATTGAGTAGGTGAAAAGTCAAAGGAAATGCACTTTCAATAAAATTTGAGTCTCTTAGTTTCCTTTTTCTTTTAATGAAGTCCAAGTTCAGGTACTAGAGGTTTCTAAAACAGAAGTTTAAATAAATAATTAATTACCAAGCCTTTCTTTCAATGGCTTCCTGCAGGATAAGCAGAGCCTAAGCTTTAGAGAATATGTGTGGGAGACAAGCTTCATGCAAAGCAGCAACCAAATGGCATTTACATGTTTAATTCAGGTTTATGTCACAAGTGGACATTGTCATTGTCAGTCCTGGAACCCCATTTTCTGATAGAACCTGCAAATCGGTGAATTAGGTATGACCCTCAGGGTATCTGTGTGCAAGTGGCTCATGGAAACTCTTCAGCCCATTGTCTACAGTAAACAGTGAGTAGAAAGGTGAAAAGATATGGCTTCCAGGTTATTTTGGATTCAGATGCTCTCTATGAGCAAAGCAGGAGTCTGAATTCAGAGGGATTGCTCATCCATCAGCAGGGAAGACTTTGCCTTGAAGTGAGAGATGAAAATGATGAATTGTTTAATTGTTGGCAAACAGGCCCTGATGTTCTTATGTGAGGTGATAAGCAAACAAGTTAGGCTGCAAAGGAAACTCCAGTGCAGACACATGGCACAGAACAAGCAAACCTACTGTCTGATGGTTAACCTTTTGGCTAGTCAACCAATTGAGGGCAGTGTCTGCCTATTGCAGACTCTTAATGGTCTTTAATTGAGTTGGCCCCATTTCCCTAAATAGCCCTTCCTGGATTTCCTCTAATACACTTAACTCCTCTGCCTCTCGTCCCCTTCTCTACCTTCTGGAAAAGCACTATCTCAGATGAGCCTCACCTGCCTTCTCTGGGATTATAAATGAGCTCATGAATGTTATCAGCTAAGACAGCAAGAGGACATGTCTTCACTTTTAGGAGTGCTAGTCTTTCATTAAGCCTCCAGTACCCTCCAGCACCCACCCTGCTTCTCCAAGAGGCTGGACTCTTAAACTGTATGCTCGGAACACTGTTTTGTGTCTCCTCCAATATCCTCATGCCTCAAGCATCCTTGCATTGCAAAGAACTCCCCTCATGCTTCATTGAAAAAGCAGAAGCCACCAACACCTGAAGGACCAAATCAATACAGACTTGCAACCTGGAATCCACTCTTAATTCCCTGTGGTCATGGTGGGGATTGAGTTCCACATGCCACTTAACAAAGCATTCCATCTCTCTCCTTTCCAGTAGCTTCTCCATTTCCTTTATACTGGTTCATTTCTCTCAGCAATCAAACAGGTCCCAGTATACCTCACTGTAAAATCAGCAGAACAAAAACTTTTCTTTGGCCCATGTACTCTTCTAGATAACCCCATTTCTCCATTTTCTTCTATGCTAGGCTTGTCAAGAGTTGCATGCAAATTCTGCTAACATTCCCTTATCTTCTATTCCCTCTTATTGACAATATGGCACTTAAGCTGATTGTCAGAGTCTTTGGTGACTTGCATTTGACCAAAGCAATGTCTTTATTACAGTTAGGGCCATTCAGCAGCATTCAGCATGACATTCTCTCCATGTAGAGATACTTTCTCCTCTTGGCTTTCATGATGTTGTCATCTCCTGGCTTGTCTTCTCCATAAACTGCTTTCTTAGTTACCATTGATTTTATTTAAATACCATGTTTATGTTAATCATATTCAAGTGTGTATCTCCAGTCTAAATTTTTTTGTAAGTTCTTTTCACATATTCATGGTGACTTTATCATTATGTTCACTTGTGTGTCCCACAGGTATCTTGAACTTAATTAGCAAGATGGAGTTTTTAATTTTATTGCCATCCCAAATTTGTTTCCATCCTCACTTGATCATCCACATGTCGGTTAACTATAAAAGTATGTATCTACACAATGATTTCATTCAAAATTCAAATCATCACCTTTCCTTCCCTTATCAAGCCCATTGGAAGTCTGGACAATTTCATTCATAAGAAGAACTTGCATCTGTCTACATCACCATCTCAATTGACATTATTTACCCTAAGACATCATAGCCTCTCATTTGAAGAACTTCATCCATAGGTTCCCTTTTTAGTCATTCTTGATGCAGCATCAAAATGGACCTTAAAATAAAGCCACCCAATGGTTTCAGTTACATGTAAGAGAAATAACAGATTTTCTTCTCCTCACTTTCTTCCTCCAAGCATCCAAGGAAACTTTCCTCCTCAGCTGCTGTGCCATGGCCATGCTGGTAGAAGGATTTCAAAAATGCCAAACTCTCTACAACATATGGTTTTGCCTACGCTGTTCCCTAAAGTTTTGCTTTCTTTAGTCATTTATCTCCTTTTAGGTTTCCATCTAAATGGTAGCTTCTCAAAGAAACCCTTCCAAGCCACTGATCCTTGGGTGAAATCTGTAACCTCCAGTCCAGCCTTTCACTTATGTCCTTCATGAGTCTAAGTGAGGTCAAAAGAACTCCATAGCAACAACGGCCACATTTCCTTGTGCACCATTGTGTGGTCAGCATTTAGCCAAAGCCAAGAACAAAACAAGTGATTAATGCCATCTTCTTGGAAAAAACAAGAGGAACCTCTTTTGGGATCTAACCTACACAGTCATGAATAGGAATGGAATCGCCAGTGTTTCTTTATGCCCAGGGTACCACTCACAAGAGAGTCTCCCTGTTTTTCCAAGTTCCAACTTGCAAAATGATACCTAGCCAGCTCACCTTATTGATGCCTGACGAGTTAATGTCAGTGTTGGTGATGGCGATGCTAAGTAGTATGCCCGTTCCTTCTGAGCTAACAGATGTAGAGAGTTAACTTTGTGATAGACTCTAGACTATGCAGTTTAAGTAGATTTTTTTTTCATTTAAAACTTCAGATAATCTCACAAGGCAGGTTTTACTGATCACCATCACCTCCAGCATACATGTGAGACCTCTGTCTAAAACTTCAGATGGCATGTAAACTACCTAAAAGCCTGTGGATTCTATTAAAGAAACCCAACACAATCATAATATTGTTCTTCAAGCTACAATACTAAATATTTTAAGTGCATAAAGAAAGTATTGGTGTATCCATTTATTTATTTACAAATAAAGAAGTTTTAAGACTTGTAGTATGCATCAAACATATTGATGTCTCTTGTCATGGAACATGGGAGACATTCCAAACATTAAAGAAAAGGGGGATTTGGATTTAGCAGTGGGACTCATATGTTTATTTTACCTCCAAAACATGACAAATGGCTTTAATTGATGCTTCTGAGAAGTATTAAGACAATACTTAGTGCAAACACAAGTAAAGAAGAAAACATTGGTCACCTCTTGTCCTAGTGCAAGCTCTTTATCAACATTATGAAATTAAACATCTGATCTGGTCCAAAATGTATATTCCTGCTTTCCGATGATGCAGCTCTACTCAACAGTATGACTGTATTGCAAGGTAGGCTCTTTATAAGCAACCATGGTTAAATGAAATTATAATAATAAGGATATAATTAGAGAGGACTAGAACTTTGTCTAAAGCATTTCCTCTCTCTCTCTCTCTCTCTCTCTCTCTCTCTCTCTCTCTCTCTCACTCTCTCTCTCTCTCGGACAAAATGAGAAGTCAACTGTCTAGAATCCAGAAATCAAGTCCTCAGCAGGATGCCACCACACTAGTATCCTGATCTAAGTCTTCCAACATCTAGAATGCTCAGGAAATATATCTCTGTGTTTAAACTATCTAGCCTAAAATGAGCAGGGTGATGGTTCTAATATATTCAAACATAACAAACTAACTTTTAACTAATGTTTATAGCCACATTACTCTCAAGCTAAGAACTTATGAAAGTTTACTAAATTTAATGATCTATTACAGTCTTATTTGAGGCTTCCTTACTGGTAGCGTTAGCAGAGACCATTTATGTCTATAGATACAACCCCATTCCTTCTTTCTTGTTAATATTAGGGCTCTAATGTTTAACAGAGAAAATTACTGCCAGGATTTGGTATTCCCTGGCTTCACTTCCAGTTGTATATTCTTGTAACAGAGTTCTACCCACTGACATATCCATGTCAACACTCTTAGACTTCCAGAAATGGCCCTCAGATTGAGGAAGACATGCTAGTTTTCCTCCTTTTCCCTTTCCTGTTGGCTCATGCAATAGTTACCTATTGTTGCATAACAAATGACCCTGAAGATTTAGTGGCTTAAAACAATAACATTTGCAATCTCATAGATCCTAGAATACAGGAATTTGGGCATGGAATAGGTGAGTTCTTTCTCAGGGTCTCTGAGACAGCTGTAATGAAAATGTTTATGAGATTGGAGATATTTTGAGGCTTCATTATGGAAGACTCTGATTTCCAAATCCACTCACACTTGCATTAGCAGGATTGTTTACCATGTGGACTGAGAGCCTGGCCCTGCTGGCACCCTTCACTCCCTCAACTCTGCCATATAAGCCTTTCTGAAGGGCAGCTGTTATCAGGGCAGCTTTCTTCAGTAAAATAATGGGGGTAGAAAACGAGGGCGGGAAGGGCAGTAAGGGAGAGAGCCTAGCTAGTTGGAAACCTCAAGCCTTTGTCACCAAATCATGGTTGAAATATTCCATCACTTTTATTATATTCTACTCCCTAAAGCAAGTGTTTGGGTCTAGGGCATAGTAGGTTCAAGTAGCATGGTGGGGGGGGGGGGGGGCTGAGCATGAAAAGGTGGGGATTATCAGCATGTAAGAGGCTGTTTATGCCGGCTGGAACACAAGTGCACAGGCAGAGTCTTGAATATTATAAACAATATAGTAACAAGCTAGGCAACACTGATATATGTCAAAGTATTTCTGTGATATACATTTTAAAAAGCTGAAGATGAGGAGAAATAATTTTTAGGAACCAACAATATACTCTAGAAATTTTGTTTGACAGTCAGTTGGAAGTATAAGTATTTCTAGCATATCTTCAAGTAGACTCTTTGCTAGTCTAGGTTCTGGTAAAAAGAAAACAACATGAAGACCTGTATTTATCTGATATGTCATCAATTCAAGATTATTTTTAAAAGGTGTATTTATGAGTGAGTAACTGTTTTTCATCAGTTTTTAAAACTTTGTAATCCATCTTATTTATCTATTTATTTATTTATTCATTTATTTTTATGTATGTATGTATGTATGTATGTATGTATGTATGTATCTATCTATCTATCTATCTATCTATCTATCTATCTATCTATCTATCTATCTATCCACTTGCTTGTGTGTGCATATGTGTATCAGGAAGAACATTCGGGAGTCAGATGATAACTTGTAGGAATCAGTTCTCTCCACCACGCAGACCTAGGGATCAAATCCAGGCCATCAAACTTGACGACACATGTCCCTACTGAGCCATCTTGCTCTCCCTCTTTCATTGATTTTTAAGTTTATTTAACATATTTCATTAAGATAGGATAGGCATCAGTGAAGGAGTAGAAAAGAATTCAGTAGAAAATATCAGTGCCATTTTATTTATAGGGAAGAGGTAGAAACTCGGATAAAGAACAAGAAAGACACTGGAAGGCCATCCCAGAGGATATGACGTAAGGAATTCAAGGACCTGAATAATGTATTCTTTCAATAATCTAGAAAGAAAAGATAGGATCTAAAGGAATTTTTACATTAAATACAGAGAGACTAACTGTTTGCAAAGTTAAACTCTGAGATGGGCCATTACTTGGTGACTGTAAAAATCTATATTAATCTACACTGCAGCTTTCTATGCCCCATGAACCTTGGCTCCTGTGCCTTGCAGGTAAACGTAGACTAATTTCTGAGTGTATTCAATGCTTTATGAGAAGGTATTTAAATACATTATAGAAGATAATGAGTTTTGGGTTTTATTTCCGATGTTTCTTTAGGAGTGTAACACAGATAATAACACCTATCTTAGATTTCATTTATTATATTGTCTGTTTACGGGGATCATAACCACAAGTACAGATGGATGCACCAATTTCAAAAATTAAATCTAAATACATTTTAAAATTAAGAATTAAAAACCTGTAGCAGAATCTGTGCATCATTTCATGAAGAGATGGAGAAAGACAATGACCCCGTTTAGTTGCTGTTTAGGCGCTCACTTAAAGACTTGAGACCTCAAGAGACACAGTCGCCTTTCACAAAAACACTAAGGCATGTACTTGTTGATCTGCTCTGTAATGACGGGGTCTAGTTTCACTTTCTGGAGCAGATTTAGATATAAGCATATTTAGTCTATTCCTTCATTACACTTTATATTTTAATAATGTGTGAAGACTAAACTATTTGGAAGACCGATTTTGGATAGAGCATTTGCAAACGAGATGTCTGGAAATGTTCCCATTGTCTTCAGAGCCTGCCGCTCGGCGTGATCACGTGCCATCTGAAAAAAAAAAAAAACCCAAAAACAAAAAACAAAAAACAACTCTGCACTCTTAAAACTGAGAAGCTGAGCCTCTGAAGTCCATTTTGCTGTGTAACATAACATTGCTGTGTTGATCTGCAGCAGCTGAACACAGAGCACACGTTCCTTGTCTCGGTGTCCCACAGCCGGTAGTGTGGACAGAGACAGTTTAGTGGCTACCAATGAGGCTCTCAATGAGGCTCAAATTGAAGTCCCAGATGAACTGCGTTCTCATTTGGAGGCTCAATTGGAAATTAATGTACTTCTAAGTTCATTCTGCCACTACAAAAATTCACTTTCTTTGAACCATGTGACTAGGGGCCAAGGCTCTTTGGGGCTGTGGGTCACCTGCTCCCAAATTCTAGTGGTCATCTTCTTTGCTCTGCAGCTCCTCTTCTTCCATATTAAGTAGCACCCCTCACTGCAGTGCGCTGGAACAATACCTTAGTACCCGAACAGATGTTTTTAATCAGTTTGTTAATCTTCACAGTGCAGATGTACGTAGACTTTGAATACATGCCTTAGAAGTGTCAGAAGAAAACTGCAAACACTGGGGACTGACAGCAGGCCAGTGGAAATTTCCTTGCAGAATTGTTACAGAGACTGTTTTTAAAAGACAGTGCTAAAAGAGAATTTAAAAAAAATGAATGTCATGATTTCAAGTGCATCTAGAAATGCACTCATTAATTTACATCAATTTATCTTTGGGAAGAGTTCTAGTTTTCAACTGTGACAGACATTAAAACAAGGACTAGAAATACAAGGAACAGTGTCGGCGCTTCAGTTTGCTTAATTATATGTGAAATCGAGATGTTCAAGGAAAACAATGCTCTTTGATCCCATTGTACTTAATAATAGTAGTGAACAAAGTTTTAATCAGTGAATGCAAAATTCAAGGGATGTATTTTGTCCATTTCTCATCTCAAGCTGTTCTGGTACATTTACAGAATAAATATATATTAGAGTATCCAATATGCAAAATCTTGAAAGGAGCAAGTATTCACCTGTAATATTAGGGATCCTTATTTATCGTTGTCTTCCAATTGACCTGTGGTCTAGAATTGGCCTTGGCTGAGTGCCCACTATTCTCACTCCACCCTGCTTTGTGTCATAACTGCCAGTGACATGTCAAGAAGGAAATGCAATATCCTCCAAAATACTTCCTAGAGCAGTGGTTCTCAACCTCCCTAATGCTGTGACCTCCCAAAATATAGCCTCTTATATTGTGGTGACCCCCAAATCACAAAAATTATTTCATTGCTACTTCATAACTGTAATTTTGCTGCTGTTATGAATCATAATGTAAATATCTGATATGAAGGATATCTGAAATATGACCCCTAAAGGTATCACAACCAAGGTGGAAAACTAATGTTCTAGGTTTTCGTGGTTCCAAGGAGTGTGAAATAGCTCAATAGAGAACTTGTATTGATTACACATAAAGAGGAAAGTATTTTAGGTATGTTGGATTAAATGAGATACACTATCAGAACTAATTTTATTTATTTATTTTTGTTAATATTTTAAGTTGGACCCTAAAAATTAGAATTCCTTGTGTGATTCATATTGTATTTGTTGTATGAAGCTGTCCTAGTGGGTTGACAGAAAGTTGGAAAAAAGTGACAATGGTGACAATGGTAGATTAGTTTTACTTGTAGGTTTTTTGTTGCTTATTTTGTTTATTCTCTCTCTCTCTTTCTTCCTTCCTTTCTTTCTTTCTTTCTTTCTTTCTTTCTTTCTTTGGACTAGGTGATAACAGAATTAATTCAAACAATGGGTGAGGAGGATATGGCCTCAGTTGACCTGGTTTTTGTTGTTGTTGCTGTTTGGTTGGTTGGTGTGTATGTGTGTGTGTGTATGTTTGTGTGTGTTTTATGCTTTGGTCCTTCAGACTATGTTTTCCTTTACTCATCAATAGGTAAAAACAGGATGTTTTACTTCTCATTAACAGTTAAAGTGAATAGTGAAGGATTGCATTTACTTCCACTTTGACTGCACCCTCCCCTCCCCTCCCCTCCCCTCCCCTCCCCTCCCCTCCTCTCCTTTCCTCTCCTCTTCTCACATTGCCAGACAGCTAATGGTACATCCTCTCAGATGGTTTGGTGGTTAATTTGAATTGTCAACTTGTCAAAGTCTAGAATCAGCTGAAAGATGGATTGTCATGTTTGGGCTAATTGATGTAGGAAGGCCTGTCTTAACTGTGGGAAGACCTTGGGCTGAGCATCAGTGTGCATTTGTTCATTGCCTTCTGGACTTGACTGTGGGAGTGTCGTGACTAGCTTCTCTATTGGATGAACTATCACCTGGAGCTGTGAGATAACAAACCCCATTACCGCAAAGTTGCTTCTGTTGGGGTATATTATCATAGCAATAGGAAGAGAAACTAAGATAGATAGTCTGACTTGAGAATCAGGGTTAACAGAAAGATGCTCAGATGGTCGATCTCTCTCTCTCTCTCTCTCTCTCTCTCTCTGTGTGTGTGTGTGTGTGTGTGTGAATGTGTGAATCTATTCATATCAATGCAATGTAATGTGTCTCTTTACTATAATAAAACTGTACCAAGATAGAACACAGTATTTTTATGCCAAATGCTTAAGCTATGCTGTTTTTGAAAGCTTGCATTAAAGCTCTCTTATTTAAGTGTATAAAATTCTGTATAGTTCTGTCTTAGCTCTAGTCATTTCCTTTGCAAATTGACTTACTTTCCACTATTTTAAGGACTATATAATCTTCACATTTTTCCAAGTCTCAGAAAGGGTGCCTTCTCATAAAGGCGCCTTTCGTTGGCTTGCAGTATCTGCCTTCTCCATGTCCCCACACGGCCTTTCCTCTGCATTTGCATGTCTTAGAGTGATCATGTTGGTGAGGCAGATCTTGTCTCCATTTTGTTTCCCAGGAGCACTCACATTTAGATTTTATGGGAGCAAACTGCCAGCTGGCTATTCCTGCAACTGGGCTCCCTAAGCTGCTCTTTAAACTCCAGAGGTTTATACTGTTTATCCTGAAGAATTACAATCAAGTTTAGTTGTTGGCTGAAGGTTTTTCTAATTTGTCTATTCTCTACTTCTCTACAGTTTCCAAATTTTGGCCTGGGATATGCTAGGGATACAGAGAGCACACAAGTGCTGCTGAAAATTCCAAACCTTATTCTCTAGTCTCCCGTTTGGATTACTTGCATCCTCAAAATGCTCTCTAATTCCTTAGGGTTATTTATATGTCTGAGTATTATATTTATTCCTATTATTGCCATAACAAAATACCATAGCCTAATGGCTTACAGAGCAGAAATTTATTTTCTTAATGTTCTGAAAGTTAGTAGTCCCAAGACCATGGTGCCAGAGGATTGCTTTCTGATCTCAAACCTTAAGGAATGTTATCAACTCAACTGGCAGCTAGAGCATAACCCCATATTATGCAGTAGGCTTAAGTAACACAAAACAGACAGTGATGGATTTCTACTTCTACTAATCCATAGCCTGTTTATTCAGTCCAAGAAACTGCTCACTTGTTAGGATTGTTGGCACAAAAGAGCCTCCTCTTAGGTATCTCTCCAGTCACTTTTCTCTTGGTGTCTATGGTAACATTCCATTTCTACCCCAGACTGTAAGCTAATCAGAGCTGAAGGCAATGTTTTGCACTGTAATTCTTAGTAATGCTATATTTTGATAAACACTGAGCATTGTAAAAAGTTTGCTAGTTGAGGGGGCAGACTCCACGTGAGTGTTATCTGTGCAATTAATTGGTTGATATTCTGCTGTGGCTATCTTTAGCTTCTTAATACCTGTTTAATAAGAAGCTCATATTTTCATTTTGTATCAACCTCACAAATTATGGGACTGACTTTTAAAAGAGATTCATCCTTTTGTAAAGGATTGATTGAACTACATGTCCAAAGACCTGAGCTTTCTCCAGATCTGCTACAAAAAAAAAGGAACTAAAATATGATGTCCATCTCTAGTTTACTCCCCACCAGAGTGACTGTCTGTATCTTTTAAAATGCAGTAATCTGTTTTAGAAAAGGAATTCTTTGTATAGAGGACATCTGCTGTTTCCTGCCAATGTTCTTGCCCCATTTGTTCCCCCAGAGTCGTAACTTTATCCTGTTGGTTGCTAGATTCAGAGAATGGACCTTACTTCACCTTCTAGCCTAATCCAGGGTCTGGGTCAGGCATGATCTACTGTATATATCTACTCTTCAACTAAACTGGAATGGATCCAGAAATATGCTTGTGGACCAATGCAGGACCATGAGATTGGATCACAGGTCTTCAATGGACAACTGGGAATTGTGATTCTGCTCTCTGGCAAAAGGATCATATCATTAGTTCTTAGATGACTGGTTAAACCGGTTAAATAAATCAACAGAGGTTATGAGATGAAGTTTCCCTAAGTTTATTTTGCTCCATATTTATCATTTCGTAGACCAGATCATATAATACCTCTTGGAGTGTATTGCATTACTGGGCTTGCTCCATGTTTGTTTTTTTTTTTTTTATTCTCATAAAACTGACATTTTACCTGTTAAGATGGTCAATGATTTCTCTGATACTTTTGTAGGTCCTTCAGTATTTAGATATTTAAAAGATAATGACAGCCTTCTTGGATGCCACAAATATTTTGCAGATACTGTCTCCTCCTTATAAGGATCACTCTGCTGAGGATATTACACATTCTCCCTTCACAGCCTAGGCTATCTAGAGTGCCCCAGATCACTTACGCTAGTCTTTGCTGTGTGTATAGAATCATTGCCAGCATGGTACTCTTCAAAATCAGCACAACTACAGAAGACTTTAGTGGATCACTGTAAGTAAAAACTGAGGCCAAAGAACTTAGAAATGGTTTAAAGTGGAGCCCTTCAGTTTGTCTATGAAAAACTAAGGCCAACTCCTAAAGAGAAAATGTTTGTTCAACGTTGCTGAGAAACAGCAAGCACTCAGAAATCCTGATCCAGGAACTCTGCTTCTGCAGGCGTGCCTGTCTTCAGCATGGGCATACATCTATAGTGACTTCACTTTTTATTAACTAGAGTTAACTTCTTAAATATTCCTTTTCAAAAGCCCCCATCATCAAACACAAAAGAAGGGCGTTTGCATTGAATGTGAAATGCCCAGAGGATCAGGCTTTCCTTTTCCCACAGATCAAATAGATGGTGTCAGAACTTGTACCTTACAAGCCGTTTCTAAAGGGACTGAAAGGATGTTCTTTGCTCTCTGAAAGCTAGTACTTGATGTCAAAAGAAAACTCACACATACTTCTTGAGTTCAAAGACACCAACTAATCATGCTCTTGCTACTGAACTCCTGGGGTAGACCACAAATACGTTGCACGCGTGAATACTAATTACTGGCTGGATGCTGCGGCTGGTGGAGAATATGCTCAGCTTCCCCTCAGCACTTGACCTTGACTCTTCAGTTCCAGTCTTGCATCGCCAATAGTCGTGTAGGTCATAGCTCCTGTGCCTTCTTGCTGAGTTTCTAGAGACGAAATCATTCTAGATCTCTCTTCTACTCAAAGTCCTCTGGTAGCTTTAATATAAATTCAAGTACAATTAGACTTCCATATCACATAAAGTCTACCTTCATGGGTTCAATCAACAATGTATTGATATTACTTGAAAACAATTGTATCTGCACTGGGCATATAAAGACACTTGCCGTTGTTATTCTTTAACCAATAGAATTTAACTCTTTGGATGGCACTTACAATGGTTTAGGTACTATAAATAATCTAAAGGTGATTTAGGGTATAAAAGAGCACATACACAGGTTCTATGCAAACATGATGCTATGTCCTGTAAGAATTTTGTGTTTGGGGTATCTATAAAAGTCCACCCTATCATCGTCATGGCATTTTATTTAGTTTGCAGTGCATTTCAACAACTAAAGTTATCTTGGGAATCAACTTTTGTGTGATTTGAAATATCTGCTCTATGAGACTACAGATACTATCTTGTTTCATCTTGTTCTCTATTGTTTTGCAGGTTCTAGAAGACAACCTACACACAGTGCATGGAATACACACTGGTCCATAAATAGTCTGTTTTGTTTTTTTGTTTTTGTTTTACAGAGAACAAGAAAAATATACGTCTAGTTTCTAAATGAGATTCTATAACCAGGAAAGCCACTCATATGTGGCTGAGGGAAAAGCAAACTCTTGGCTAGTTAATTGTATCTTTAAGTCTCACTGCTACTTTTAATGGTGATAGAAAAAAATTCAGAGCTTAAAGAAGTACCCGTCCTTATTTTTTGTTTGCTTTTTAAAAGATGGAGTCTTCCTGTGTATCCCAGGCTGTTCTTGAATCTGATATTCACTTGTATATCATCATCCCTTGTGCTTAAATTACAGGTGTGGACAGGTAAAATAGTCCATTTTTAAAAGATGATTTTATTTAATTTACATTTAGATGCATCAATAGTAAAACATAAAAATAAAAACAATGGATAGAAATAACAAATGGTTTCATAGCACGTGGGTGACTTTGGAGTCGTGGTAGTTGATTGCTGCCTGAGCCCATCCCCCCTTAGAGGTATTCCAAGAATGATGAATCCCCTATGTTAGCTGTGGTTCTGCTTAGAAGTGGCTATGTGACAGTGAGTTCTAGTCCTTTCTAATTCTGCAGTAGACTGACACCCTTGGAGAGTGTGGTTTAGTTGAAGTATAAAACCATCTAGGTTGGCCAGGATGGCCACTTTGACTTCTGTGCAACGACGATATACAAATGGCGAAAGCGCTGCCATTTTTAGCTTGTGACATGGAACAGACAGAGAGCATAACACCTCCAGGATTCAGTTCTCTCATTCTTAATGTGGCTGAGACCATTAAGGATCCCATTATAAAGTCTAAGCAAAGTCCATTTATTTACACTATACAAATACATGGTTGTTTGTGAGATTCTGTCAGCCTCCAGACCATATGATTATTTCTGTGAGCTCTAAATCTTGGCTTTATTCTTAATTCTGCTGACAATTTTGGGGTTGAGGAGTGGCTGGAAAGCTATGAAGAAAGTACAGAGGCCTCTCCCTGCAACACACACTGTGGATCCTCCATGTTATTTTTCAAATGACTTGGCTCATTCTAGAATTTGTCTGGAATTGGGGTTTAGCTAAAGACTGTTAGAGCAGAGGTTGGTAGACATATTAGCTTGATGCAGGGAAGGTAAACAATAGTTTCTCAGGGACTGAGATGTCAGGCTTTGAAGGGACCATATGTATATTTCTATTTCCAAGTTCATGAGCCTTTCATCTTCTGGCCAATGTTCAGATGTGTTGCTGGTTTTTCATAAAACATTCAAATGCAAAAGAAGGCAGCAGGGAAATAGAAGCTGAGCAAAGTGGTAAGAAATTCTTTAAGAAGTCCAGGCGCCACTAGGGAGGGAGAGGGAACAGGGAAAAGGTTGTGCTGACTGACAAGTGATGGAAAATCACTGAACCATAATAGACCTCACTTGTATTGACATGCGCTAGCTGAAGTGAGCAGCTGGGTAAAGCTGCCGAGCATCTTATTTTGGGGTTTGGCAGTGGACTGGGCTCTATTTGTGAAGCAGACAGCTATGACAGGATTTTACAGGTCTAATGCTGAGCAAAAATGTAGTTTGTTTAGCCCAGGGGCAGAAGTCTTGCAATGGACCATTGCCTTTGTTAGACATCACTGTCAAGGAGGGGACACACTGCTGGCTCCTCTTTCACGTGTTGTGGCTCTAGAGATGTTGTGAGCTTGTAGTGTTTAGCCTAGTCAGGCATCTAATGTAGCAGTGTGATTGGGCAGGTGCAGTGCCAAATCTGATCATTTACACACACAACTTGAACCAGAGAGAGGAAAGGGGAGGAGAAAGAGAGAGGAGGCTTTACATAATGGTGCTTTTTCTGAACGCTGAGCTGAAATACTTACTCTAGCAACCACTGTGCTAAATCTTCCATGTGGTTACTCTGTGGGATCATCTCAAGAACCCTCTGGGACTGCTTCCGTTAGCATCCCTTCCTCTCTGTCACGGGTGGGCAAACCTCAGTTTGGGATGGAGACATGTAGTCATCTTCGCTGAAAAGTAATTAGCTAGTCATAGAACCAACTCCACAGCATGACTATGCCTGGCATGCTAGCCCGTACTCCGCCCAGGTCCAATTGCTCTATATTAACCACATGTATCTCAGAAGCTGGGGAACCTTTGGATCCAATTCTACTCTGGAGACTTAGGTCCTGAGTCTTCAGTGATGGCTACCTTGCTCTCATTGCCTCCACATGGTGTAAACATCACTGTAGTTTGGACTTTCCCCACTAGTAGCTGGCTCACTTAGGGTTTGTTAGTATGCTGTGGAAGACTACTTACTTGGAGTTAGATAATTCATAGAAGGAGAAAAAGAAAAAAAATGGCTTATTTCTGGCCCCCATAATCTTAGGAAGAAAACTAGGTTAATGTGCCTAATGGAGAGGATGAAGCCAGTGGAAATCCCATTCTGTGCTCTCTTCCAAAGCCAGAACCAAATGTTCAGCCCTTAGAGGGAGTGCCACCTCTCTTTCCTTTTAGTCTTATATATATAGGCTGAAAAAAATTAGACCTTGGTTTTCATGCTGTAGTTACTTTTCTAACTGCTGTGACAAAAACAACCCAAGGAAAAGAAAGTCAAGGAAGTAGGGGCTTATTTTAGCTCACGGTTCCAGGGGACCGTCCACCATGGCCGTAAAATAGGTGGCAGAAGCTGGAGGCAGCTTTTCAAATCGCACCTGTAATCAGACACAGAGGGTGACAGCTTAGGCACCGTGGCAGGCTTTCCCTTTTTAAATTCTGGCTAAGGACTCTAACCCATGGAACGGTGCCACCCACAGTGACTGTGGATCTTTTCACCTCAATAGATTTAACCCATCATAGTCTTCTCCGGAGATCTGACTCATAGGTGATTCTAGATCCTATTAAATCAACAAGTAACCATTACACATACTTTAATTTAGTATATCATGTAATTATAAAATAGACAATAAGTCACAGTTTCATAAGCAGTGTCTACAACCTATTACCAAAGGAATCTCAGATTTTCAGACTGTCTTTAAAATACTGTAAAAATATTGGAAATCATTTATGCTGATTGCTACTCAGTAATTATGGTAGCCATTAAAACTTCTACTATATTTTTTATGGGTACAGAGATTTTTTTTTATGGGCACAGATTTTTTTTTCGAGACAGGGTTTCTCTGTATAGCCCTGGCTGTCCTGGAACTCACTTTGTAGACCAGGCTGGCCTCGAACTCAGAAATCCACCTGCCTCTGCCTCCCAAGTGCTGGGAATAAAGGCATGCCCCACCATGACTGGCTATGGGCACAGATCTTATTTGTGTCTGTGTGCTTCTATCCCAATGAAAATAATTTGAGAATTATGTTATTTTGAGAATTGTGTTTAAATATAGTTGATTTCCTTTTAAACCATCACCCACAACCATTAATTTTACACACACACACACACACACACACACACACACACACTCACACACATTTTACTGAAAAGAGTGATAAGTTTTGCAGAGATCCAAAGGAATACATAGCATTAAAGCAAGACAAAATACAGAAAACAAAACAAAAAAAGGAAAAAGGAAAATCAAATTCAAAAGAAGAAAAAGAGATCAGCTGCCTCATTTAGAAATATTTTATGAGTATTCTCACTTAAACTACACTCTATCACTTGGAGTAGAGAAAGAGCTGCTATTATTTTCCCTGCCTAAAGTAAGAGGACACTGAGACATCATGAGTTTTGGGGCGTTTCCCAGGGCAAATCTACTGTCATGTGCTGACTGTGCTGGTTGTGTGGATTCTCCTTTGCCAGCTCAGCTCCATGGTTCTCCATGCATCACAAGGAGAACGGCTGGAGATTATGGAGTTCTTCTGTCCCATGGAGGCCAGACTCCAGACAAGGTCCTGTAAAAAGAAGCACCCTATGAGCTATTGACATAAGAAAGGAGAAATTCCTGGCCCTGCCAGCAGTAATAAATAGGTTCATGTTCAGGGAGTTGGTTGGACTTACGTTTTGGGGCACTGGCTTCAGTGAACTAAAGTGTGGTTTCTTCAGTTAGACCTAGCTGTCTACTTGGCTGCTGTCTGTGTAATTTCTGTAGCTTTCTAATCTTTGGAAAGCTGTGATTTTCCTTGCTCCTCCTCTGGTTTATAGAAAGATTTAGTGAATGGCTGAGCTAAACCCCTCCCAGTTTCAGAGTATCTTTCATCCCAAAAGAACTATATGCTTATGACAGACCAGGAACAAAGAATTTAATAGCAGAGTTGGGGTTCTTATAAAAATAAAAACAAACAAACAAACAAACAAACAGGTGAAGCTATGCACAAAATTCTGAGATACTACTAGAAAAAAAATGACTAAGGCATAATGCCCTAGGCTAGACCTAGTGGGGCAGCCTTTACCTTCTCAGTAGAGAGAGCTAGAGAAGGTCGGTTACAGAAACCCAGAGAGAGGTGTTTCCTTGTCAGAGTTCCTCTGTGCAGGGTAGGAACTAGCAATAAACACTGTTTCTCAGCTCTCTTACGGCATTATAGCATTCTGCCTGCTTGCTTCAAGAAGTCACTCTACACTGCCATAAGAAGAAGCTTGGAATAGCGAGCAGGGGAGGGAGGGTCACAAAAAATGGGAGGAAGGTGGGAACAAGGTGTTGATGTACTCAACAGACAAAATATTCGCCTATGAGAAAATTTAAATGAAATGAAGTGAAATGAAATAAAAATTCCTTCTGCTAGGTTCAAGCCTTGGAAGAGAAGTAAAGCAATGTGAGCTACAGGTAAGCAAGCATGGTAAATATTTGACAGTCTTTCCTTTGCCTACCTTACAAAGCTAGTCATTCTGTTATGTCCTATGTGGTCATACCTTAAAAACAAAATGAAACAAAACACAAAACAACAAAAAATTCATGTAATATGCTCCTTGAATTTAAAAATACTTGATACAATTTAATTTAGTGAATGCTGGTGATGGCTTTGATTTTTGAAGCCTCTTGGAGAAGAGAACAGAAGAGAAGAGAAGAGAAGAGAAGAGAAGAGAAGAGAAGAGAAGAGAAGAGAAGAGAAGAGGAGAGGAGAAGAGAAAAGCTTTGCATGACCATTAGACCTCAGGTACTTCTGCAGAGCTGCTGGTCCTCTGTGCCTGATGGAAACTGCCCAGAGTACAGAAATCCCTAGTGACTCCAGCTTTGATCTCTCGCCTTGAGCATGTGCCATCTCTTTGTGGTACTTGCACCAACATCAAACCTTGCTTTCAAGGGCAGTTTTAACGAGGTGGATTGGGCTGGGTGTTTCAGGCCATGGTTTTCAACTTCTAGCATCTGCAATTAAGAATGATAATCACTTACAAGGGAATAAAGATGAGCTCAAACATTGAACACATGTAGATGTTTGGGCTACAGGGAATCAATCTGTCCATTAGAATGCTAATGAATGCAGACTATCCCCATTCCTAATGAATTGGTTAACTAAACAGAGAGGCTGGGGTGAGACACAAGCATGATTATTTAACATAGAAAAATCAAGAAGGTCGGATGAATAGCAATTACATAATTAAAAAAATAAACAACATTTGAGTCTCAATTAATCCTTATTGGTAGTTCAGAAACATCCACCCGAATCTATTCCAATTCATTGCAAACTGAGCCTTTCAAGCTAAAACAATTTTAACACTTGGTCTCTAATATAAATCTCCTAATTAAAAATGTTCAAGATCAAGATGATACATTGAACTAGAAGAGCAAGGGCAATTAAGAAACTAATTTGGTCAAGTGAAAGTATATTATTTTTCTTGTTCAAATATAAAGGTTCTATTGCTTGAATTCAGTGTGTTATTCTGAAATAAAAACAAAACAACAACCAATTATTTTATTCTTGAATTGTAATGAAGACTTTGAGGGTAGCATATTAAAAAACCCATAGTCCTGTTAAAAGTACAGAACTGAGTATAGGACTATGTTTGCTAGGACAATAGAAGCAATAGGGTTGAGTTTGTCTGTGCGCGTGTGTGTGTGTGTGTGTGTGTGTGTGGTCTGTTTGTCTGTCTGAATTTCTGTGTATTTGCCTATCTGTGTCTCTACTGGGAGGTTTATTTTAAGGAATTGGCTCACAACTGGAAGTTAACAAGTCTCACATCTTCAGGGTAGGCTAGCAAGCTAGAAAGCCAGGAAAGACTATATTGCAACTGATGGTCTAAGGCAATTTAAAGGCAAAGTTGCATCTTTTATTGGGGGCCAAGGTCTTTTCACTTAAAACTGTCAGCTCAAGTGTTGGGATATGTTGGTAGAATGCTTGCCTCACAAACACAAAAACCTGAGTTTGGATCCCTAATACCAATGTAAAAAGCCCGCCATGATATTTTACATTTGTGGTGAGAGCATTTCCTACCCAAGTATGAGGACCTGAGTTCAAACTTCCAGCACCTATTTTAAAACCTCAGCATGGCCAAGTGTTCCCTGTAACTCCAGTGCTATGGGGGTAGTGGAGACAGTATTGTAAGAGTCTGCTGGTTTCCAGCCTAGCTCTAAGTTCAGTGAGAAACCCTTTCTCAAAGGAATAAGGGGAAGGAGGTAAGAGTAGGGAAGTTGATCAAAGATGAGAAAGCTCTTCTGGACTCTATGCGCACACAGGCATAGGCACCCCTTCCCCCGCCCCCAAAACATGTTGTTCGTGACTAGGTGAGGCCACATCCACATTGTAGAGGGGAATCTGTGTACTAAAAATGTGTTGATTCAGTGTTAAGAACATCACAGTAATATCTACACTGATGTTTGCCGATAACTGGACACTGTGGCGTAAAAAAATTGATGCAGGGACCTAAATATGTAGAAACTGAATTGAAGATTGTTCACTTTCTATACTGATTTTGACATAATCGGTCTGTGATGCAAATGAGGCATTAGAAATTTTAAACTGCCCATTCAACACTCCTCTACATTCCTGCCTAGAATTCTTTCAGAGCGTAACCATCCTTTATCTGTGGTCTCACCTTCTGCTACTTCAGCTACCTTTGGGAAGCTATGTTGAAAAAAAATATTGAATAGAAATTTTTAGAATATGCATTCTGCAAATTTTAAATTGTATGCTGTTCTGAGCAGCGTGGTGAAATCCAGCAGCGGGTTTTGATCTGTGAGGAGGTGAGTGGTTCTTTTGCCCTTTGCATCCATATTGTATATACTACCTGCCTGTCAGTCCATAATGTCTGTCTTGAGTATCAGGTTGGGACAATGTTGAGTTTAAGAACCCTTATCTTATTATCTAATGCACATGAGTAGAGAAGCTGGCAGTGTATATGAGCCAGAGAGAAGCCTAGGTATATCTTTAAGGAAAAAGATGAAAGTTTTCATCTTAAGCAACGATAAGATCATGTGTTGAGGTGGTGTGGTGGTTTGAATATGTTTGGGCCATGGGAAGTGATGTGACCTTGTTGAAGGAAGTATATCACTGTGTAGGTAGACTTTGAGGGTTCCTAGTGCTCCATCTCTGCCCAGTGTGGAAGAGTCTTCTCCTGGCTGCCTTTAAATCAAGATGTAGAACTCTCAGCTTCCTTATCTAGCACCATGTCTGCCTGCTCACTGCCATGCTTCCCACCATAATGATAATAGGTTGAATGTTTGAAACCATAAGCCAGCCCCAATTATATGTTTGTCCTTATAAGAGTTGCCTTGGCCATGGTGTCTCTTCACAGCAATGAAACCCTAACTAAGACAGGTAGGCTAAGAGAAAATCTTCTATATGTGAAATTATAAAGAAGGAAAAATGAACTGAATTAGCTTTGCTATTGCATCTCAGACTTTAAAAGTCAGGGCTGTAGCACATGATGAACACTTAAGAAGAAAAAGGCATTAATCATAGAGTCCAATGCTGCCTGTGGCTTTGGATCCTTTGAAGAGTCTCTGAGTGCATTTCCCATCTATTCCAAGACAAGAGGGACCATTTTATAGTGACATTTGAAAACCAATACCCAGAAGTCTGGACATTATAAATCATTTCTAAAGTTAGGAATTCAAGAAAGGAAAGAAAATCACAGTCAACCTCGAGAATTTCAAGACAAAACAAAGGAAATTCCCCAAATTAAAGAGGGTGAGAGAAAACACACGTGATCATCATCATCATCATCATCATCATCATCAGCAGCAGCAGCAGCAGCAGCAGCAGCAGCAACAACAACAACAACAACAAACTCTCCTAGTCAAGGAAAAGGTGAAATTTGATATCAAACCTGGCTCCTTCCTCAATCCTCCCAGGTACAGCTAAACTTTGAATTGCATCATACCTGAACATCCCTGCCATTCTCTACCACCAAGCACTAATTATTACCTGTTAGCAAATCACATTTTCAAAATACCATCTGGTTTGCTTTCATAACATAATAGAGAAGAAAGCCTTAGGACAGAATAACAATTCTCTGGATATTTAGTTGCATGGTTTACGAGCAGTTCTAAGGGGAATTTTTTGAGCAACATTTTCCAGGGTGGGTCTGCAGAACACAGATCCTGAACTGCTCTTTGAAGAGGTTTCCTGTCTCTGTTTTAGAACGTGGTTTATAATACTCCCCATCGTTGGAGATTCATATTTTGTTTTTAGTAAATCTTGTTATTAAGAAACCTGTTTTAACCTGGTATTTCTCAAATCTACTCTGCATTCCCATTCCTCCGTGGAATCCATCTCTACATCCTAGGGAGTAAGCTGCAGACAATTCATGTAAGTGATGAAAACCTGAAAATAAAACCTTTCCAATCAGATAAGATAGCCCCTTGTTCTGCAATGCATTTAGTGAGCTAAAATATAGTCCTGGTAGATGCTTCCTTAATTCAGACTGGTCACTTCCCAACATCCTTGTCAGTAAGCTAAGTTCTCAGGGTTAAAGGCTTTGCTGATGCACCCACTCCTGAAATCATGCAAAATTCACTGCAGGGAACACCACAAAAAGAAAGAAAAAGTGTTGGCTGGCTCTGCAAAAACATAATTCATTTCCTTATTAAAATTTGATGCTGGAAGAAGAACAAAACTGCTTACGTCTTCATGGGAGAGGTACAAAGTGCCAACTTATACCCAAACTATTTTTAAGTGCTTATCATGTTTTCTCCACCTCAATTCTTCATCAGATTCCCCATCAGTCATCAAACTTTATGTCCATTCTCTCTGTCTCTGACTCTCTCCAAGTAAAAACTAAAACACAAAATTCAAAATCAAAACAATTAAAAGACTATTAAAAATGTCAAAATAAAACAAACCTCAAACTCTATTGAACTGACTTAGTTTAAAGTTACTCAAACAGTGAGTTGCTGTAGTGTGGTCAATTATGTCAATTTGCTGGGGCATGTTCATTAGAAATGAGAGTAGAAGAGCCATTCTTAGCCCTCTCAACAACTCAAGGTGAATTTTAAACTGTGTTATGCGTTGCCATGACTTAGTTCAAAAAGTAAGTTCAAGAATGGCACATGCCTATGACTAACAATCTCGGGAGTTCTTATGCAAACTGTAAAGAGGCAACCCTCCTGGTCACACAAATTACAAAAGTGCATCTACTCCTCTACTTGTGAATTGGATGTAGCCTCTGGGTTTTCTGCAGTCTCACATCTGGTCCAGGGCTTAAGACTACAGCTCCACCTTCCCTGGCTCTCTAGTTGGAGCCTCTGTGCTCAGAAGTTTAAGCATAGCTATGATGAGAGAGAAGGAAAAGAGGTGGGTTTGAGGAGAGGACAGACATTCTAGGCAGAGCTTAGTAGGAGAACAAGTATAAACTGCGGTGCTCAGTCTTGTTTCAAACTTCAGTGAGCCCCGTCCAACATTAATACATCCATGACTACTGGTAAATGTGTAGGGCTTGTATCTTGTTTCTTAGAACCTAATCTAGTTCTAGGCCTAAGTTTTCTACAAAATGAGCATCTATTTCCAATATAGTATTTTAGTAGCAGAATACCTTGAATCAAAATCAGTTGTTTTACAAACAAATATGTTAGTATATTCATTTACCCCTTACTAAACAAACAAGTTGAGTGATTTCAAAGAGTATGATGTGGTTCTAGTTGCAAAGGGTACTATGGAACACAAATTTGTTATTTATTTTGCCTTTTGGAGTTTATGTTCTGTCAGAGAAGACATTGACATACTGATGGCAGACATAATGAAGATAATAGTGGGGTCACCTGGGAAACACAGGGGTAGCTATAGACTTAGCTCTTAATGCTAACCCAATTCTAGTTCCAACACTAACCCTGACCCTAGCTCTCATCCAACTATCACCTTAACCTTCACCATGTCTCCAAAGATAGTCCTGATTTGACTTCCTTCAGCTATCCTAAAGGGATATGCATGAAAGAGGCAACGAAAGAGTTACAAAGAAAGCGTAAGCAGAGGGAATTTGGAGGATCACAGAGGAAGAAGGACTTCAAATCTGTATAATTGTTGAATAGAGAAGAGTGGTCTGAATTGAGGATAGATTTCCAGACAAAGTACACATTTTCACAGGCTTTCAGCTGTGTTATGCGTTGCCATGACTACTGAGGAGCAAAACTGAAATTGAGTAGCAGGCTAGCATAGACCAGGAGAAATACAGTAGTTGTAAGTATATGAAAGTGGTTAGATTGGAAACCTAGTTACAGGTTGGTAGTAGCTTGGTTAAATGAATACCCTTTAAGGACTAAGCAGTAGGATAGAGGGGGATGAGAGAGATGCTACCAGATACCAAGGATGATCCCCAGATTTACTACCCCCTACAAATTGTGGGGGGAACCAAATGGGAACCAAATGGTGCCATTTAATAGAGTATGCAAGTGATTATGCAGGAGCAGCAGGACCACCTGAGGAGTTAACAGAGCTCAGTTTGGATGCATTGTATCTGGATAGTCTATGAGATATATTTAAGTAGAAGCTGAAAGGACCACCGTACTATGAGTGCTCCCCTCTGACACAGACAACATCCAAACACTAATTTCCAAACACAAAGAGATCCTTCATTAAACAAGGCAAAGAGACAAGGTGGCTGAGTATAAATCAGGCAGAAAGAACAGCAAATACCTTTGCAAGTCTTAATTTTAAGAGGAAGAGAAAGAAGGGGAATGTCTATGTTAGAATGAGCTATGATGGGCTGATAAGTTCTGATTGGGTATGTTAATTAGGGTAGCCAAATGGGGATTTTTGCTAGACTGTGGGGCATTGGGCTATGTACAGACAGGTTGGTCTCTAGTTGAGCTGAGGTCTGAACCCAGAAGTCATAATTCACCTACATGACATGGTAGGCATTTCCTTATGCTCCTGGAACTCTGGCTCCTGCCTAAGTTACCCCCCCCCAGCCCCCACAAGAGAAGCATGGCTAGAAGTCACATAGACAATGGCCCAAGCTTCTGACCTTCTGCCTAAACTCCTCCCCAGTTACCTAGCAACAGTGAAGACCAGAAAAAGGGCTATTCAGCCCCTGCTTGCTCTCTTGCTCCTCTTACTTCTCATTCTCTCACTTGTCTCCCTCTTACCCCTCACTGTCACCCCCTCTCTCCTCTCTCTTTGTCTTCTCTCCTCTCTCCATTCTCTTTGTCTTCTCCTTTCCTCTCCTCTCTTCCACTTACTCTCTTTCTCTCTAGCCCCCCCTCTGTCTCTCTCTCTCTCCCTTCTCTCTTTCCCCCTGCATTTCTATAATAAAGCTCTAAAACCATAAAGAGTCTCTGCTCATCAAAATCTGCTGCACACACTCTCGCAGATGTTGGGAACCTCTTCCCTCATCCCTCTCTTCTATAACCCCGGTGGCTTTAGCAAAGTAGCTCTAGGAATCCCAGGTAGGGCTGCCCCTTGGCCACCCCCTGAAGAGTGGGTCTGAGGCTTGAATGCCCACTCAGGGCTGAGTGGAAAGTGTATGGCAGCTCTCCCATGCCTGAAAGACCAGAGAATAGGTAAAATTCTGGCAAGGTGTGGTTCTTTCCTCCCCTTCCCCTCTTCCCCAGGGCCCCCCTTTTAATTCTCAACACTGGACCTGGATGTTTTGATAGCTAGACCTTCGTTATTAGCCTCAAGAATGACTTGGGCATAAGAAAGTGGCCAAATAAGGGACTAGACCTTGGTGGCTAATTTTAGAAATATAATCAAATGGTTTAGCAAGGGAGAAGGAAAGGAAAGGACAAGACCTGCAGATGCAATGTCTGCTGTGCTTGGACCTGCTAGAGCCCTTCAGAGACAGCTACCAATAGGGATAGGCAGTTATGAAATGCTACTCAGAGAGAGGATGCTCAGAGAAAGAAGATGAGAATGTGGGTTGTTCTTAATGGAAAAGAGGAATCTGTTCAGGGATTGAGAGTTGTAAGAAGAATAAGAGACAAACCAACAATTCTGGTGACTCTGAACCCAAAAGAGAGAAGACCTTTGAAAGAGAATTTTGGCTGGAGTCTTTGACAGACAGGGATATCAGAAATAGCTATAACATGCTCATCACATTTGACAGTTTTGAGGCCACTGCTGGCTTGATCAGATAGTCTGCCAAATTGTCATTAGGATGCGATTCAAGGATCACTGAGCAAGCAGAGGGGAACTGGGGAAATGAGAAGACAGATTGGCAAGAGGCTGTAATGAAAAGGAAGGATAAGGAAGCATCAAGCTCCGACATGCTGGTGTACTGTGGGATGGGGCGGCAGAGATTCTTCACCATTGGACTGAAGAGAAGAGCTGGAGAGAACGTGGATATAATGACATCAAATAGAAAAAATAGGGAAATTAAGAAATGGAGGAGCAATGCTGTATACAAGCCCTGTAGAAGCGGAGTAGAATGGTTCAATCTAGTCTTGGATAGGATGGCCTTTTGTCATGGAGGAGCAGAGGGGAAAGAGGAGGTGCTGAGTGTGGGTATAAAATCAGAAGTAGTCGTTAGCAAAATTGAGGTCATTCTTCCTTAAAACTACATTTTCCTGAAGGAACAGGCATTGAGGATAGACTCTCACCAGTGTCAGCCAGTGCTTGGAGATATGCACGAGCAAACACCTCCCCCTGCTTGCTCAGAACCCTAGATATTTCAGCTGAATTGTATAGTCTGGCTAGTGATGTGAGGAGAGTCTCTCATTGGTTCTTAGATGGAAACATTGTTACTATGGACAGAGGATATTTGGTTGCATATTGCACTGATTGAAAATTCAAGGTAAAGATCTGAAGTATTTCATTCAGAGAACAGAAAAGAAAAAAAAAATCTACCAAGTGGCTGTGTGGGCTTCCTCCAGCTCTCCTCTTTTCTTTTTTCTGCCTCACCTTTTGCTCTCATTTTTATAAAGCATTCAACAGTCACCAAGTTTATAACACCATCTTTTATTCCTGCCCCCAGAAAGCATTCTGTTTGTTTAATTTATTTTTCTTTTTTAATCCCATCTAAATGAAACACACATACATCAAAGACTCTCACCCCTTCTTTTGGTCCTAGGAGACTGCCGAAATGCCAGCTGTTTTCAACCTATAGAAGACTGTTATAAACCACTGACTTAAGAGAGCAACTCCCCTCCACTTAGTTTTAGACTTTCCTACTCTATCTAATTGGCTTTAAGGATTTGAGAGCCCAACCTCAGACAGAACTAAGGCTGCTGACCTGCCTCCCCCCATGCAGTATGCAGCATTAGGAAAATTAAGATTATACGAAGGCTGCCACAGTTGTGAAAAGCTACCCAGATTAGGATTTCAAAAGTGCCCGAAATGACAAGTTGGCTTGGAGGAATATATGAATGGAAAAGGAGAGAGGGAGAAAAAAAAAGCCCCAGAATAGCTTCTGTGAATAGGATGACAACTTTATTACATCTCTGGTTCCTTTCCTTCCATTTCCTATTCCTCTTCATTGTCAGTGAGAAGCCTTTGGGCTTGAAAGAACAAAGTTGGCAGAAAACAAAGTCAATGAAATACTTTTTGATGTTCATGGCCACCTTGTTTAGCATCCTATGTTTACCCATAATATCTGCAAAAACATTTAGATGAATTGCACACCCCCTTAGAAGCATTACCATCCCTCACATTTTGGACTTTTTAAAAAATTACCAAAGAAACACAGTGCAAGATTCAATGAGCTTTTCAAAGTCCCCATTCTCTGTAGCTTTTGCCTGCTATTTTCTACATCTTCTCTCCAGACAATGAGTAATAATAGCTTTGGGTATTGCCTTCCACTCCTTTATAGCACCCCACACCTGACCATCCTTCAGTGTGCACTTGGCACTAAACTCAGTCATTTCCTTGGAGCATTTCCATTATCTGAGCTCTAGGGAATGTGGGGCACCACTGGCTCACCTTTTCTTCTTAGGATCCTCATTCTTTTTGTTTTCTATAACTCCCTACCTCTCTGGAATTTTCTTACCTTCCTGGTCTTCCTTCCCAATATCTGTCACTAGTCTTCACTTCTCTGTTTGTCAGTCAATTTCTTCATATATGGAACTATAGGAACTTTGGGGTAACATAAGACAATAGTCAGTACCTTCACTTTTCTGGGTAGAAAAGCAAAACACAGTAAGGAGGATGTCTATGTCACCTCAGAGGTAGAGCCAGATAAGTAACTGCCTGACTCAGACTCTAAGAGATCAACAACCCACAACTGTTGTGTCTGGGTTTTGTTTTATTTTTGTTTTTTCCTTCTTTGCTAAGTCTTTTCCTTTTCCTATTGATGGATTAACAGCACAATAACAAAGTAGACAATCATTATAATTCATTAATTTTTACTTTGGGGGTTATAATTTAATTCCATTTCTCCCTTCACTTTCCTTCCTCCAACCTCTTCTGTATACCTCTCTCCACTCTCCTTCAAATTCATTTCTTCTTTTTTCACTATTTGTTATTGTGAGCACATATGTATCTATTTTCATATTTATTCCCTAAACATAACCTGTTGAGGTCATAGAATGTTATTTGCATGCATGTTTTCCCGGCTGACCATTTGGCAGGAGACCAAAAATGTGTGCACTCTCCTAGGAACGAATACCTCTTGCACTCCAAGCAACCCTCAGTTGTCCAGAGTTCTTTGGGTAGGGTTGAGACCTCGTGTGCTTTTCCCCTGTACAGTTGGATTCCAAACAGTCAACATAAAAACTACACTCTCCTCTTGAAGGGAATAAGGGATAGCTTACTGTGGAGCTATTTCGAGTGACTATGACCCAGATCTAAGTTGCTCCAAATTCCATGTTCTAACACGGAAGCAGTGTCATAGTTTCAGAGAAAGAAGAAAGCCATACATGAATCAAGACAAATTTAAAATATATTTGTGAGTACATTAGATGCAGGTACAGTGAGATTGGAAAGCTTTTGTTTTAGCCCAAGATGCTATCTGATGAATTTCTTAGCTTTTGGGTTGGCAGGAGCTAGTAGCTTGCTAAGTTAGTAAGTAAATTCCAAAAGGTTTATATTGAGTAATCACAAGAAGTATATTCCTACATAGAAGTGCAAGGAATGGCTGTTCAGAAGGGCTATAACTAGGCAAAGATAAGGTAATTTGCCTGAGGACCTGCACTATTCTGGTCTCTCCTCAGTACTAATATTATTCAGTCAGTCTCTGCAAAAATAGTTCTTTTCAGGAGCTCTCATTCCTAGTTTCCCCTATTTGGGCAAGCATCACATTCACTCCTGCATCCACGTTCAGAAAACATTGAGGAAGTGAAAGATTTTACAAAGTAGAGAATCATGAAGTGTGCTGTGAGATGGTGTCTCCTAGAGATGTCAGAAGCTGTATATTCATAAGGTCTCACCAACATGACCACCCAAACACGAACTGAATAAGGACAAGGACAGCATCAATGACCCAGTCTTAAAAGTCCTCTGTGGCGGCCAAATGTTCTGACTAGGAATTCATTTGAGGAAGTCAACAAACCACAGAAATGTTTTAATTATCCAAAGAACACAGGCAAGCACAAAGACTGGGACAATGATAACATGCACAAAAAGAGAGCTACAGTTCTGTGTGATGAAGCTTCTCCCAAGGTCATCCAGGGAGCTCTAGGCCTGGGGAGCAGCACTCACCCAAACTCACCTCCGGGTGTCTTCCAGATTTAGGAAATCATGGACTCAAGGCCATCATGCCAGAAAGAGCTAAGGATCAGATGTGGCAAAGCTCATGAAAGAAACCACAGAACTCATTGGGTGACTTGCCTTCCCACAGAGTTCAGGCCACTGAGGACAGACAAGTCCATCAGGAAGATGATAGAGCAGCACACTGGGTGATAGGTTCCTGCAAGCCACGAACCAGGGGCAGCACATATACTTCAGCTTCTTAGTGTCACCTCCCACCAGGTGTTGGTCCATCCCTGAATGTTAGGGTTGAACAATGAGTTTTTATTGGGTCTAGACTTCCAGAGGAAGATGTTTTCCCTGGTTATCAGTACTTCTGGCACCTGCAGAAGGAGGAGGTCTTTGCAGCCTATCTCGGCCATCTTTAGGTATACAAGTGCCCAAACCACTCCTTATCTGACAGAGGGAAGAAGTCTCATTTCTTCTTCTGTTCTTCATAATAAATCCAGAAGTGAATCTTCATGGAGATAGACAAGAGTAGTTTCTGCTCTGACAAAAAGCCCCCAGAGCTCCACAGTACGGAGAGATCAGGCAGGCATGACTTGACTCTCACACATCTTTTCACATACTTCTTCTGCTTTTACATTCTATTCTACATGACCCAGTTCCATTTTCCATCCTCTTGTATCTCAGAGTCTCTGCATGTGGTTACCTCTCTGCTTAGAATTCTGGCCCCTCACCTCCCTTCCTATTCCTTTGTTTACAGGCTAAGGAATATTCTTTTCTTAGATATATCCCTGAGATACTCTCCTCTGTCAAAAGCTGTCCCTCTCCCTTTGAATATCACCTCTTTGTGTATCACAAAATACTACCAGTGTGAGTTAAAAAGTACCTGCATTTCTGTGTCATGATTACATGTCTCAGAGACTCTAAAGACGTTACCACAATGTTCTTAGATTTAATAAGTACTTTCAGCAATGTGGATGGATACAAAATTAACATACAAAGATCAGTATTTTTCCTATACACAAAAAGAGAGACCTTGAGAAAGAAATAAAGCAAATTTCATTCATGGCTGCAACAGAAAGGTAACTTTAAGCTAAATGTAGTGAAGGTGGCGAAAGACTGCTATGACCAAAAACTTCAAAATGCATAAAATTCACAAAGGTGCTAGAAGGTTGAAGGACTGCCCATGCTCATAGATGGAAAGATTTAATGTTTTGACAATGCCTGCACTGCCAACAGCCATCTACAGATGCAATGCAATCCCCATGAAATACCCAACTCCATTTGTCAGAGAAATAGAGAACACAATCTTAAAATTCACGTGGAATCACAAAATCTCCTGGATAGCCAAAGCAATTTCAGACAAGAAGAAAACCACTGGAGGTATAACCACATCTGACTCCAAGTTCATATATATACAACAGATCCATAATAATCAAAATATCCTGACATTCATACCAAAACAGAAATGTAGACAGATGGAATAGAATACAGGATCCAGTTACAAAACTACACAGCCACAGCTAGGGCTACCCGAGCTTTTAGAAAAATGCTAAATTATGCATGTGAGAAAAGAGCTGCTTCAATAAACAGTTCTGGGAACACTGAGTATTCACACACAGGAGGGTGAGACTACATCCCCATGTCTCACCCTATAGGAGAATAATTCCAAGTGGGTGAAAGGCCTTAATGTAAGACCCAAAACTCTAAATCATTTTCGTAAGAGATACAGACATAGGCAAGAAGCTTCTGAACAGAAAATAATGCTGACATTGACAGATGGAACCTCATGAAATTAAGTCATGTTTACACCTCCAAGGAAACAGTGAGAAGCCTGCAGAGGGGGAGAGAAATATTTGCCAGTTATATATCTGATAGAGGGTTAATACCTTCCAGAATGAAAAGCAAAACAAAACAAAACAAAACAAAACAAAGAAATAATAAAATAAATTGGCAAATGAATAAACATGAAAATTATTACCATGACTAACCAAAGAAGAAATGAAAGTTGAAAACACATTGAGATCTCTTCCACTTTACTTCAGTGAGACCAACAGGTCAATAAGAAAACAAATAACAAATGCTGGCAAAGTGAAGAAAAGGGCAGAAGCCCTGAATATGCTGTGGGTGAAAATGTAAACAGCCATTGTGGAAACTGTATGGGGATCTGTCAAAAATAAAACGAAATATAAATCTAACATATGACCACTTCTGAGTATTCACCTGAAAGAGTCCAAGTGAACATGTCACAGACACACTTATGCATCAGTGTTCACAATATTTCACAGTAGCTAAGCACTGGAACCAAGCTATCCATCCACATCAGCAGAGGAGTGGAGAAAGAGAATTTAGTGAGTGAAAATTGGGAGAGTATGGATTATGAGATTATGCTTGAAGTATCTTATGTGCATGCACGAAAATGTCCTTAATAACCTAGTACCATGTACAATTGACATACAGCAATAATATTTACAATATTATTTCAAAAATCTGTTTTTTATGTTGATTCTCACTTAGTTTTGTTTCCTTAGCATTATTCTCCAAGGCTGACTCACAATACACAATTAATAGTTTTGGGAAAGTGATCAATGGCTACAGTTATTGAGACCTTTCATGGTAAAGGTTGGAACTAAGCAAGATGCAAACTCTAGAGCCAGAACTACAGCAGTCATTTGGGTTTCTGTGAAAATCTAGAATACGATTTTTTTTTTACAAGCAAATCATACTGGAGACATTTTATTAACTTAAGAGTCCCTCTTCTTCAATGACTAGCTTGTGTCAAGCTGACATAAAACTAAGCAGCACATCAGGTGGACAAATTCTGGTAGAGCAACTGGCAGCTTGTTGATGCTGAGATAATCAGATAGACGGGTATTTACACTTGGGTGGAGTTAAGGATGAGTCTTTTTATTCTTGCTAATTACTCAGTTTATATTGATATCTATTAATTTCAAGAATACAAACTTTTGAAGGCTTTTATAATGTAGATACTAACCTACTCCATGTAGAGCTGTGCTATTCAAGGGGCAAAATCTCACCTAACAAATGGATTAATGTTCATGTGCACAATATTTGCACAGCTGCAAAATGTTCGCAAACAATATGTTTGAGCTTCACTTTCTTTATTCAAGACATTTGGTGACCAGGTGACAACATTAAAGCTGTCATACAAAGCATGGGAAAATTGTGGAAAGCGCTACGTCCATTAAAAACCATTGTTTCCGGAAATCCTTTGAAGAGTTTGTTTCTTTATTGGGAGGGGCTGTGGGGAAGCACTCTTTTTAGTTTAGCAAGCCCTTTAGCAACTGTCATGAACCAGGGGAAATATCAGTCTGAATAGCCAGGGTTCTAAACAATCAGTTGTGTATCTGGGCAATTCCTGATCTGCTAAAACAAAGCCCTGTGGAGTCTCTCCTGAAGCCTGTTATTTCAGCTCAACTTCTGCATGCTCTGACCACCTTACCAAATAGAGAACCATGCTGTTGAATTTGAGAGGACTCAGTTTTATTCTACCTTAGAATATTAGTAGAGAGATCATAAGAGATAGAGGTCAGGAAAGACTAGAGCAAACCAGTGTCATCAGGACATGTAAGGACCATTGTGCTCATAAACTTGGACTCATGAACTTGCAGTAGCTGTGCAAGATCTGAAGAGCTACTGAAAGTTAATGGCTTCTGGGAAAGTCAATGTTCTTTAACAAGATTCTGGTACCTCCAGTAGTAGCCCCACACCTGTGAATAAAAGTACAGAACAAATTGGACACAGTGCATTATATAGGAGGAGAAAAGAAGGGGAAGAGAAAAAGGAAGAGGAAGTAGAGGAAGAAGAGGAAGAGGAAGAAGAAAAGAGAAAAAGAAGGAAGAGGAGAAGGAGGAGGAGGGGGAAGGGATGAGAGGAAGAGGAAGAGGAAGAAGAGGAGGAGGAGGAGGAGGAGGAGGAGGAGGAGGAGGAGGAGGAATTGAATGGGTCTGGTTGGAATTAAAGGGATTCCTGGGGAGTGAATATGGTCAACCTACATTGAATGTATGTGGTGGTTTGAATGAGCTGAGCTGAGATGGAGTTTTTCTGGCTGGCTTTGGAATGTTACTTTTTGGAATGATAACACGTATAATGTGCATATACTGAAAGTGTGTAATTTTCCTTTTGATTTTACAGGAGATTACAAGGAAGAGATTGACTTGGGTTTCAGAAAAGACTTGGGACTTTTAAACAGTGTTGAGACTATGAAAGACTGTAGAGATTTTTGACATTGGACTAAATGCATTTCGCATATGACAACGGGGGTTTGGCATAGAAGGTGGTGCTTTAAGATTTCCTCCATATACCCAAGCATCTTGAACCTAAATTGCCTCTGTCTGCGCAAGATTAGGGGATGTGTGCTTGCAGGAGGAAGTTCATGACTAGAAGCAAGTTTTGAAAGTTTAATGACTTGGACCATTTTGAGTTTGCTTTCTCTGTGTCCTGCTTGTTGTTTGAGATACATTCTCTCAGCTCTCAGCTTCCAGCTCCAGCCACCATGTCTGCCACCTGCTTTTCCTGCCACTACCAATCTTAACCCAGAACCAAAAACCCTAAAGAAATTTTTTTCTGAAAGTTGTTTTGACCGTGGTGTTTAATCAAACCAACAGGAAAGTAACTAATATAATGCTTGTATGGAATTCTCAATTATATAACATTTGTCAGTTATATAATAAATATATAAATTCTTTATACTTCTTTAAGACTGGAGGATGAAAGAACTGGCCTTAGGTGAGAAACACTCTCAATGTCGAGTGAAGTGAAGTGAGGGGGAATGAGACCAAGGGTTCCAGGTCAACACTGACAGTGTGCAATGGCCACGTGCTCCAAAGTGAATTTCTGTCGGTAAAAATATCTGAGAAGGTCCAAACCAACATATTTTAAATCTTCAATGTGGCATACTGAGAATTTCAAATGCCTCACAGCCCTAGTGATCCTCCATGCTGTGGAAGCTCTTTAATACATAATGCACTCCTTTGTACTTCTTTTGCAGTTTTTTTTATGTTGAAACGCCACAAAAATCATAGACAAGAAGTGCATGAAATGAAAAAGGTCTGAAATAAAAAAAAAAGAAACAACTACATAGGGATGGAAAATAACTTTAAAATTCAAGACAATTAAGCACCCAGTGAGAGCAACTGCAGAGGCTTAGGTGAGCTGGCTTAACTCATTCTCACATCAGAACCTTTATTAGGCAAACAGCTATGCTTATATTGTGGGTTATGGAAACAGGCATTCAGAGAAGTGATGTAACTTGGTAAATTAACATAGCTAGTCAATGCTCATGCCCACACAGTCATTCAGTTGTCTGATGGAGTAGAATGGTACCAGGCCCTCTATCTTTCTCATTTAGAAATTCGAGGCTCAATGTCATCACCTGGCTATGTGTACCAGAGCCAGATTCAATCCAAGGCTACCTGACACTAGAGCCCATGCTTGCAAATGACTAAACCAAAGAGGTGTCTATGAATTGACAGACATTCATGTTAGAAGTGACAGCCAGGGTTATTTGACCTCTAATTACTATCCATTGAGCATTGCTCAAAGGGGATAGCAACACATACTTGAAAGTTTTGTCATCAAGAATTCAGACTACCTTGTAAAGCTTCAAGAGTCTTACATGTTTGGCATGTATTATAGTGACCTCCCAACACCTTCCAGTTACCATTATTTACTGAATTTTGTGCCGAGCATTGTGCTGGGTACTTTACATGTGTTAGCTTATTTAGTTCTCACTTAAGCCTCATTACTTAGATACCTATGCTTATTCTATTGGTGTGGAAATCGATGCTTAGAGGAGCGATGTACCATGATTAAACAACCCACAGCTTGCCAGTGCCCAAGGCTCCACAATTATTCAGTTGTTTCTTGGAGTAGCATGACACTAGCCTGGATTATTTTTTTTCTCTCATAGAAAATTCCGTCAAAAAGAACAGAACAGAGCCCAGCCACAGCAGAGAGAGGATTGACATCCTCTTGCTGACCCCTTCCTGGGTTTGGTGAGCTCCTATCCTTCTGGTGTTTCTTGCCTTAGCTTTGTAGGCAAAGAGTTTGCACCTCTGCATTTACAACCTTGAACAGACAAACTTAGAGCCGCAGCTGAAAGGGAGAAAACACATACTTACGTGCACTTATTGAGCTCCTGCAGTGTTCCCCCGAGACACATAAAGTATCCCCATCTGAAGTGGCTTTCCAGCTGGCCCACTGACAGGCTCAGTCACTGCACAAACTCTTTCCTTGTCCCTGTTTTTCCTGATGCTCCTCCCATGGGCGAGCTGGCACACACAGCAAGGATCTAACAACTGGCTCATTAGTTTAGGCCTTGTAGATTATTCAGACTGGGGGTTGAGGGTGGGAGGGGAATTCACACTGAATCTAAAGAAAACTATTGGAACAAACTGACCATGCAGATTAAATAATCCAGATGACTTTGTGAGCAATTATAAGAGAAAAATAAGTGTCTCCATCATAGGGTGAACCAACAGACAAGAGTTTGGAGGATAATAGGCTGCTTTACCTGATGTGACCCATTTCTTCTCATCTTAGCTTGGCTAGCTTAATTTGCTGTTCAAGTGCCAAATCTATCCCTCATTTAGGCTGGAGTCATACTGCTGTTGTTTTGTATGAAGCCATAAAAAGTAAGTGACCAAGTTTTAATGGTAGGGGGTGGCATTTGGAACAAAGGTTCATCAGCTGTGTCGCTGTCACTTGGGAGGCAAAATCAAGGCTCTTGTTTTGGGGAACACTGTTGCATGGGGTAATCTCCACATTACCAGGTTGCTTTTCACTTAAACTCACAGCTGATTTGCTGTGGCAGAGGCTGCTGCAAACTGCTGGCACTGTTGCTGCTTACAGAATGTGTCTGCCAAGCTGCTTGGGTGGAGAGTCATGCTGTAGTCTTTGATGGTGAACTCATCTGGCACAGAATAGACTGCACAGAAAAAGCCCCAATTCATCTTCTTCCCTGAACCTCAATGTAGCCTCAGTGAAATCAATTGATCAGACCATCCTAAGAGAAATTGGCAGAGACATCTCTGCTTTCTTCTCCACCACAGCTGTGCTTGGAGGAGTTCAGTTGCAGGCCCAGCTTTTGTTCCTTAAGACTTGAGTGTTAGAAACCAGGAAAATGCTGGTGGTCACCTCAGCCTCTCTGGGATGGAGAAACACAAGTATTGGTAGGTGTCGGAAGCTGAAGGAGTCATCATCAGTTGTGAAATGTGTTTGCCAGTCTGTTTCTGGTGGAATGAGTATAAAACCAGAGGATCTTGGAAAAGTTATGGAATGTGATTCTTTCTCATGGAAAACCTCAAATCCATCAGTATATTGTACTATGCGGATGATAGCTTCTCTCTCTCTCTCTCTCTCTCTCTCTCTCTCTCTCTCTCTCTCTCTCTCTCTCTCTCTCTCTCCTCTCTCTCTCTCCTCTCTCTCTCTCTCTCTCTCTCTCTCTCTCTCTCTCTCTCTCTCTCTCTCTCTCTCTCTCTCTCTCTCTCCTGTTCCCATTCACAGATGTAAATATACGGTGAATGGTTTCTAAAAATTTACTTCATTTGCATCCAAAAGGAAGAAGTCAAGACAGCTCACACCATGCTGGCCTACTGACAGGCCCACAGTCTCCAGCAGCATACCTTTGTGCCCAACTCCTGGACGCCAAGAAAGAAAACAAGGACTTTCAGTGGATAAGGCACAGTCTCAAACTGGAATTAAATTGTCACACTATTCCCTCTCTGAACTCTGATTCAAAGAAACAGAGTCAAGAGGAGTATTTCAATTACTTCAGAGTTGCTTTGGAGAATAGCTGTGTGTGTGTGTGTGTGTGTGTGTGTGTGTGTGTGAGAGAGAGAGAGAGAGAGAGAGAGAGAGAGAGAGAGAGAGAGAGAGAGAAAGGAACAGGGACAGAAATGAAGATTTTTCTTATTCAAATCAGCCATGGAAATTAACATAGTGGTGGGAAGGAAGGGAAGAGATAAGACAGTGGGATAAGTGGGTGTGGCCACCATGCATCTTTGGTCTCTACCAGAGTCACTTAACTCTTCATTCTTGCATGCTTGTATGCAGTGATAAGGATTGATGATGATCTCAGAAACAATACAGTGAGAAACAAGCTCTTGCTGTGTAGCAGACAGTGTACCGACAGCTTTCTCCATGTTGCACCTTCAGTCTTTATCAAGCACTAGTATTAGCCTTAGTTTACAGAGTAGAGAGCTAACACAGAGCAGTGGAATGGCATTCCCTCAACAACAGCTTATCTACATCATGTAAAGCAAGGATGTGGATTGATTTCATTAATGGAACTCTCTGTAGGCAACGTTCTGGCCACAGCCCAGGTGCCTGAGCGCTTTATAAGAGGACAGGCTCTCATCATTTCTGCTTCCAATATTCTTACTGTCTTCTTTACAAGAATGTTTTGGGGGAATGAACAAAGGAAGTGTCCTCATGGAGAGGAAGAAATAGATGAGTCACACTGAATAAGGAGAATGGAAGGACAAATGCTTTCAAGCCACACACAGACACACACACAAATTGGTGCCTTGGAGGGGGTCTCTAGCTGAATCATAGGGGAGAAATGGATCTTGTGAAGCTTTGCAGATCACCATCTTACCTTTGATAAAGATGCTTTGAAGCAAGAAAAATTATCTAAAGAATCCTGGGATTAGAATAGTTATGCTATAGTGGCCGACAGTGTGGTCTTTATGAGTTGACCAGATGTCTTGTTTTTGGTTGGAGCTCAGATTAGGAAGGTTCATTTCAGTGATGCTACATGTGGTTCTCTGTTCCTTACAACACAAGCATGGGAAATTACAGAGTAAACAGTTAACCTTAATCTGTTCTCTTGTCCTTGCTGATGGTTCATCACACAGGCCCTTCCTCCCATCCTATTTAGCTGCTTGCAGACTGTGCATTGATCATGTGATATATTAAATAATTTTCAGGTATTGATGAAAATGTAGTAACTTGTTTCATCCTCTGAGATAATTTACTTGCTAGTATCATTTTCAACACGAGGGAAGTGAAGCACCTTTAAACCCAAGTTTAAAATGATATGCCTTAGGTAAAAGACTAGCTGCTTGTAAGTACAGGAGTAGAACCTTAGCAATCTGGTTCCAAAGTGCTTGGTTTAAGCTGCTTATAGGCACTCATCTGAAAATATTGTCACTGTGGACAAGAAAATACTTTTAAGAAGACATAAGAATGAACTCGAGGCAAAGCTAGGAATAGGTGCTAATTGCAAAGTCTACAGTACAGCAAATATACAATGTCTGAAACCCTCAGTGCCTCTGTGAGATTGATGCCGTTATCTGACAAGGAAATGATGAGCCAGCTCCAGACCTAGTCAACTGCTATCTGAATCCTGGGCTGTCTAACTCACTTCCTTTTGTTGCATTCCTTGTGGTAAGTAGAATGGTAGAGAGTGCAAAAAATTTTTTCTTTGCTAGGAATAAGATTACAGTTGAGATGAAAGTGCAACTACTATCTAATAAGAATGTTAGCATTAGACAGGCATCCAGATTACACAGCCAATAACTTGTCACCAGCAGATCAAATCTCTATCCACATCCTTATTAAAAAGCTTGGGGACAAATTTAGAGAATAGAATACCCCAAACACAACAATAGTAAATTTGTAAGAGTGGTTTGTAAGCTTAAATGTTGTTTCAAGTGTTGGACAAACTGAAGATACCATGAGTCTCTTCATTGGCTGCGCCTCTGCTAAACAAACATCCTCTTTGGTGAGAGATTGGCATTTTGCATCGCTTGTCCACCCAACTTAGATCATAGTCTGCTCCATTACAGGAGTGAGAGAGTTTGTGTGTGTGTGTGTGTGTGTGTGTGTGTGTGTGTGTGTGTTTCTTGTTTGGTTTTGTGGTTGTTTGTTTGCTTTGTTTGTTTGTTTGTTTGTTTTTTAAAGAGAAAAAAGAGACTGGGAGTTGAGGTATGGAGGTTGGGGAAAATCTGGTAGGAATTGGGGTTTAGGGAACTTTTATCAGAATATATTATATGAAAAACTGTTTTTCAATTAAAAACACAATAATATGCAAATTGGTCCATTTAGTTCACACAAATCTCCCTATGAGATAGCCCCATATTAGAGTGGTAGTTTATTTTAAAAAAAAATTACTATGCTGTGCAACCTACGTATGGCAAAGGGCCTTGGCTAGGACTCAACCTGGCCTGATAGACCCTTCAGCCTGTTTGCTGACACTGTAGTTCTCTGGCTGTGGCTACAGACCAGCCTCTGTTAAACCAAGCAAATATAGATGCTCTTGTTTCATTCTGAGTTTGGAAGTTTTTTAATAAAAGAGAAAATCCTTATTTCCTGTAACTCTAAATGGAGGTTGCTGGGCTTGCTTTGAACTTTGCAAGCAAACTTAAAAATCAAGCGCACAACCTCCTACTCTCAGGTATTTGCCTATTTAATGGAACCATTTCTGTAGTAAAATACATGGGTATAAAGATATATGAGGTCTGTATGTGTGTGTGTGTGTGTGTGTGTGTGTGTGTGTGTGTGTGTATGTGTGTGTGTATGTGTGTGTGTATGTGTGAGCGTGTGAGTGTGTGTGTATGTGCATATGTGTGTGTGTGAGTGTGTGTGTGTGAGTGTGTGTGTGTGTGAGTGTGTGTGTGTGTGAGTGTGTGTGTGTGAGTGTGTGTGTGTGTGTATGTGTGTGTGTGTGTGTGTGTGTGTGAGTGCTGCTCATTTATGTTAAATGCTCTATCATGAGAACCAAGGCATGTGCTTGACACATGGTGAGTGACTTGTGAGCCACCATTGATTCAGAATAAATATTAAGTTTAAAGAGAGTCTACATGCTTGTGTCTCACTTGGCCACATAGATGTCTAATTCCCTCAGAATATCATATCAAACCCATTGATGGAACATCTAAATGTAGACACTAGAGGCAGAGTATTCTACAATTGGAAAAAACTTTACATTTATTTAAATAGTCCCTTATCCCTAGCTGAGAAAATGTAGTTCCTTGTCTTTGTGCTTGATCATGTCTCTTTAGTCATTTTAGAAATCACACACACACACACACACACACACACACACACACACAGAGAGAGAGAGAGAGAGAGAGAGAGAGGCTGAGAGACACAGAGACAGATATTAAGGAAGAGGTGAATAGTCAAAGTCATGAAATATAATTATTAAAGCTTTAAACTATGGCCCATCTGCTCTACTCCATGAGAAATTTGAAATGTAAATATCACCCCAAAAGGAATTGTAATGAGTTGTGGCATCTTTCAACAACATATGTGACAAAATTATTAAAACCATCTGCTTTCTGCTTTGAACTCAGAAGTTCCTGGAGCCTCCCATTATCTCATCCGGTACCATCTCCTTCTTGAGGTCCATCTCCCTCATTCCCATCTGCCTTTCAATCCAAAGGACTCTGGGATAAGCAATTGCCCCCTCCTTAGGGCGCTAGAGACTGGGAAACTTCTGTCATGGTTTATTTGCCCTGTCTCGTGACTCAGCATCTCCAATGGAAGAATGCCCAGGTGAGATAAGGAAGGAAAGGGCTTGCCAGTCCTCACCTTTCTTATGGACGACGAGGAGGAGAAAAGCTGTGAACATTCATGGGCTGATGCTGTTCCCATTTGTCATCATAAAATGACAGCTGAGAGAATTGGTTTCCCCCAGTTCTGTAGATGCCTTTATCTACTAAAACTCTATGTAAAAAAATAAAAAATCCCATTCCCCAAAGAAGTCTTAAATTTCCAGACAGTAATGACTCTGCCAAGTCCATCATCAGGCTTAGAGCAAGGACCCCACAGGCCTTAGGTTTCACATCATTTTCTATTTTATTTACTGGTTTGAGTTATCTTGTATAAGGTAGACTTTGGCTATGTTTTCCTCCTTCTTCCAGCACAGCCCACTTGGTTGGTGCCATATTAAACTGAGAGTGCTTGCTTGCATTAGCCTTCCTCCTGTGCACATCAAGACTTCCCTTGTCACATTTCTGTCCAGATATTAATAAACCTGAGTGGGAAGGAGAATAAAGGCGTGAAGTGCTGCTGACTGGTTTCGCTCAGCTTGTGGGTTGTCCTCATCTGCTTCAAAGATGGTTGAAATTGCCCAGAGCCTAGTGGTCCCCAGGGGCAGTGGGACTTCAAGAGGAGATGACCAATTGAAAAAAAAGATGTGCTGGATTCCACAATAAGCAGGCATGTCAGGGTGACAGGAGGCAAGCAGCTTTCAGAAAAGAGAGAGCTGCAGGGCACTAGTCCCATCTCCCAAACTCAGAGAGTGGTCTATCTCTGAAAGTCTGTCCAGTCTTCCCCAATTAAACGGCAAGGAATCACCAAAGGGCACCACCCACCCCCTTTTCTTTTAAAATTGTTTCATGTAACATATTGTACTTTGAGTTCATATGCATTAACACAAAGGACAGGACTGAATGATAATTAATTGATGCATTCATTTGTAGATAGATACACCTTGTTTAATTTGTTCCCTAGCCATGTCTCTTTTACTTGATTTTACTTTTTTAAATACACACACACATACACATATATATACATACATATATATATATATATATATATATATACATATATATATATACAATATACACATACACACACACATATATACATATATATATATATACAGATATATACACACACACACACATACACACACACACACACACACGCACACACACACACACACACACACACACACATATATATATATGTGGATTCTTTTACACAGCCATTCTTTTAGCCTATTTTTTTGTTTTTTGTTTGTTTTGGTTTTTTGTTTTGTTTTATTTTGTTTTTTTTTTTACTTTTGAATTGAGTCTGTTTACATTGAGAGATATTAATAACCAATGCAATTGTTACTTCCTGTTATTTTGATGTTGGTGAGAGAGAGAGAGAGAGAGAGAGAGAGAGAGAGTGTTTCTCTTCTATTGATTTTATTGGTGTGAAATTATTTCCTGTGTTTTCTTGAGTGTTGTTTGCTCTATTGGGTTGGAGTTTTCCTTCTACTATCCTCTGTAGGGATGGGTTAGTGGAAAGGTATTGTTGAAAATTGATTTTATCATGGACTATCTTGGTTTCTCCATTATTGTGATTGAAAGTTTTGCAGAGTAAAAAAAAAATCAATCACAAGGCTGACAGCTGTGGCCTCTGTGGACCTTCAAGACCTCTGCCCAGTCCCTTCTAGCTTTTAGAGTCTTAGGTGAGGAATCAGGTGTCATTTTAAATGCCACATGGCCTTTTTCCCTTGCTGATTTTAAAATTCTTTCTTTGTTCTGTATATTTACTGTTTTGATTATTATGTGGTGGGAGGATTTTCTTTTTTGGTCCAATCTGTTTGATATTCTGTAAGTTTCTTGTACCTTTATAGGCATCTCTTTCTTTAGTTAGCAAAGTCTATGATTTTGTTAAAGACGTTTTCTGGGCCTTTGATCTGAGAATCTTTTTCTTCTACTATTATTCTTAGGTTTGGTCTTTGCATTGTGTCCCAAATTTCCTGGATGTTTTGTGTCATGAACTGTTTAGCTTTTTCATTTTCTTTGATTGTTATGTTGATTTTTGTCTACTGTATCTTCATTTTTTAATGGATATTTTATTTATTTACATTTCAAATGTTATCCCCTTTCCTGATTTTCCCCCAGAAACACCCTACCCCACCCCTTCCTCTGCTTCTATAAGGGTATGCTCCCACCCACCCACTCATTCCTACCTCCCCACCCTCACATTCCCCTACACTGGGGCATCAAGCCTTCATGGGATAAAGGGCCTCCTCTCCCATTGAAGAATGACAAGGCCATCCCCTGCTACATATGTGGCTGGAGCCATGGGTCCCTCCATGTGTACTCCTTGGTTGGTGGTTTAGACCCTAGGAGATCTGGTTGGTTGATATTTCACAGACCACATGAAGCTCAAGAAGAAGGAAGATCAAAGAGCGGATACTTCAGTCCTTCTTAGAAGAGGTAACAAAATACTTATGGGAAGAAATATGGAGACAAAGTGTGGAGCAGAGTCTGAAGGAAAGGCCATCCAGAGACTGCCCCTTGGGGATCCATCCCATATACAGTCACCAAATGCAGAAACTATTGTGGATGCCAAGAAGTGCATACTGACAGGAGTCTGATATAGCCGTCTCCTGAGAGGCTCTGCTAGAGCTTGACATATACAGAGGCAGATGCTCACAGCCAACCATTGAACTGAGCATGGGGTCCCCAATGGAGGAGTTAGACAAAGGACTGAAGGAGCTATTGCATCTTCTACATCTGAGATTCTTCCTTCCATCTCCTGTATTCTGTTGGTGATACTTACATCTGTAGTGCCTAGTCTCTTTCCTAGGTTTTCCATCTCCAATATTACCTTAGTTTATACTTTCTTTATTACATCTATTTCCCTTTTCTTGTTTTGGACAATTTTATTCATATCCTTTACCTGTTTGATTGTATTTTCCTGTATTTTTAAAAAAAATTTTTTTTCATCCGCCCTTAATTCCTTAACCTGTTTGAATGTATTTTCCTATATTTCCTTAAGGAATTTATTCATATCTATTTAAAGACCTGTATTATTTTTATAAGATTAGATTGAAGATCTTCTTCTTGTGCTTCAGTTTCATTAGGATATCCAGGGTTTGCTATAGCAAGATAGCTGGGCTGTAGTGGTGCCCTTGGTCTTGTTGATTGTGTTCTTATGCTGTCCTTTAGGTGTCTGGTTTTTCCTAGTGTTGGCTACATGAGCAGGACCTCTCAGAAATGTGTGGGGAGCCCTAGGCCAGACAATAGAGGTCAGAATATCTAAGTCTGTTGGCTATGCCTCAGGTAGACCCCACTCTGCAGGCTGGATGGAACCTATGCTGTAGGCTGTATCCCAGATGGACCCAACTGGGATGGCAGGTGGATCAAACTGGGATGGGACTGGTGGAGTAGGATTCCAAACTGTTTACTCTTGCCCCCCCTTCAAAGTTTCCACAGGGAAGCACGATTGGGTCCTTCAAGGATCCTCTGGACTGATGAACTAATCCAGAACTAGACAATGGGGCTCAGGGAACCTCAGGAAACTCAAGTCTTCAGGCTGTGTTTCAGGCAGACCAATGGGAATGACAAGTAGATCCAACCAGGATGGGATTAGTCAGGCAGGATTCCAAGCTGATTAGTTTTGCCCCCCTCTCCACACACACACAAAGGTTTCCACAGGGAAGTAGGATGCTCTTGTGGTCCTGCAAGGCTCATCTTGACTGAAGAACAAGCCCAGAGCTAGAAAATGTGACTAAGGGGACTGCATGTAACTTACCTCTGCCTGAACTTTTCTTTGAGAGACTTCCATACTATTCCCTATACTGGCTCTACTAATTTGTATTCTCACAAGTTCTGCATGAAGTTTCTTGCTTCCCTCCATTCTGACCTGCACTTGATACATTTTACAAATAAAAGTATTTATTTAGATTTCGTGACCCCCACCCCTTTTGTATCCCAGGCTGCCCTAGAACTCACTATATAGCCCAAACCATTTCAAACTTGCAGTTCTCCAGCTTCTGTCTCTTGACCACTGGGATCATTTTGCCTTCTTCCTCATTATTCCATGGCTCCTTAATACAGTTCCTCATGTTTTACATTTTTTAACTATGAGATTTCTCATAAAAAAATCACCTTTGTCTATAGTCAAACTCAAGGTACTAGCAATAATTTTGCTGTTGTTATCAGTTGTAATATAAATATCTGATATACAGGATATTTGATATGTGACCCTTGTAAAAGAGTCATTTGACTCCCAAAGAGATCACAAACCACAATTTGAGAACCACTGAACTATGGTTAGTCATGTGAAACACTTCTCATGTGGTTTTTAGCCATTTTTTTTGGTCTCCTACTTAGAAATGAATATTAAGGTCTTTTCCCCCCATTAAAATGCTGAATATCTTGGTTTTTTAGTGTTACTAAGATATTTGACTCCTTATGTGTTTGATATTGACATTATTCTCGTAGAGATTTTGTGAATATTTTCTTTCATTCTGAGGGTGTCCCTTTGGTACATTTTTCTCCTATTTCTTTAACAACTTGGCCCTTTGCTCTTACAGATGCAAACACCTATCAGTCTTGGGATGAGAGCACCAGAAAGAAAGAGTTGGAAGAGTTCTAGGAATGGCATTCCATTCACTGCACCTATGACCCAACCTTGGGTCTTTGCCAAGCATGTCACTATCTTGGGCTGGGTTTGTTTCTATGTCGATGTCTTGAAAAGTGTCTTTGAGAACCAAGGTGGAGGAAGTGGCAGATGCAAATCTAAGAATGACAGACTTGGAAACAGCTGTTCACAGATGGGACAGTAGAACCTTGTTTGTTTGAGTCTAATAACACAGGCTCTAGTTTCAAGGTAACTTCTTGGCAGTGTGTGACCATCCTGTCTCCAGAGGTGTCTATTGGGCCTACAACATGCTTAAAGAAACATATTTAAAATAAATACATACTCAAATTTTTTAACTATGAGATTTCACATAAAAAAATCACCTTCCTCTATAGTCAAACTCAAGGTACTAGGTTATATAGTAACTATCCATGTGTCCTGGTGTCTGCCCTGGTCTCTTCCTTACTTGTTTTAGTCACTTGTATTATTAGCTTTACCTATAATGCCATGAACTTTTGGTTTTTTTGTTTTTGTTTTTGTTTTCTCTTTTGGCTTGTGCATCATTGGTCACTGCTACTTCAGGCCTATGATTTTTTCTTTACTTATTATGATAAAACTAACATCATATAATGGCACAGGTAAGTTAATGAGAGATTACATGCAAAGTGACAAACACATAAATATTTAATATATCTTAATTATCATTGCCATCAACAGCATTGCTCTTCCTGAATAAATGTTTAGTTTTTTCTCCCACTTTCTTCTATATAAATGAGGAAATTGAAGTAATAGCAACAGATATAAAGCTCCTATTGCCTCAGTCTTTGGGATCACTAGATGTACAATTGGGCTCTGTCCTTTTGACAAAGCCTTGTATAAATTGGGCTATTGTCTATTTCAATACACATGCCTAGGAAGTCAAAGCTGAAATTTCCAGCCTCCACATGGAAATAGAAGGTGTAAGGTGTAAGCTGTGGCTCAGAGGTAGGTGGCCCTGTTGGACTAGGTGGGTAAGGACAGCAACCAATCAGTCTCAAGAGAGAGCAGTTTTAACAGAAAGATATTTTGGCTGAGAGACAGCTGCTTGATCTACCCTGTTACCTCTGGGCTACATTGGTTGTACCACACCCCTCTCTCCAAGCCTTATGAATATTGTATAAAACTTAACAACTGCACTTGCATATTTTTAGGCAGAGAAGTAAAATGATAAACATCAATGGGTAACAAACAGTAAGTGCTCAATAAGAGGCAACTATAAATCAGAGTCAGGGTAAATTGAAACAGGTCACCTACTGAAAACAGTTACAATCTTTACTAAAATACAAGCATCTCTTGGAGCTTCAGAAAAGCAGTCAGTGAACGCCTCAATATCTGATGTGACTCAGTGTCATGTGTTCTTTGTCCCATTTAATTATCATTATTTGCTAATTTTTATTTTCAGCAATGAATCATTACTCCCAATGACATTTCAAATATGGCTCCAGTGGATCTTGGGATTTTGTTGTTTGAAATTTATTTTGAAACAGGTGAAAATTTTCTAATATGAAAGGCAGCACACTTCCCTTTAATTTCTGTTTGGCTCTGAAGGCTCTGCTTTAATTCTCTGCACTTCAGTCTAGCTGTGGATGAGGGGGCAATCGCTCTTGTGTTTTTATAGTAGAACTGGAATCCCTTGCCAATGTTTTGAAGTCACTTGCAATGAGTGTTTCTTGGTTATGAAGTTTCCACCGTGCTGTCTGAACCTTGTTTCCTCGCTCCTGAGTAATTGCAGTCTTCCAACTCCTAGATTGATTTGTTGTTGTTGTTGTTGTTGTTGTTGTTGTTGTATCTATTGCTACCAAGGAGGTTTTGGTGAAAAATTAATCTACATGCAGAGGTATCTTCAGTGTATGTTTTTTCTTTATTTAACAATCTGCAACACATTTATAATTGTCTAACATGTACCAATGTGTACTCTGGCATTAGATGGTTATAAGCATGTTTTTGTCATTTTACACTCTATTTAATGGCTTGAATCTTCTTGATCCCCTTAACACACTTGTGAGATTGGAATTCACAATGTCCCTATGTCACATGGGGAAACAGGGAGATACTACTTAATGTCTATGTGATTATCTAGCTTAATGAACTCAGACAACTCACACCAAGTCAGAACTTAGACCTACCCCATTGCTGAAACCTAAACCTCCAACTATAGTTTGTATTTCTCCAAGTTGGATCTCAATTTTGCAACTATCTATATTCTAAATACTTAGACTGATGTCTAAAATTGCAGCTTGTAGTGATGCTTTAGATCTACTGAGCCTAAGTTTTTATTTTAAACTATTCTTTGGGGATAGTTAGGGCACTTTAAGGTTTGAAAGCAACTGGGGAGAGTTTATATATAAATTGAAGAACAAGGCTGAGATTAACAACTTCCAGTGAAGCCTGCTTCTTAGGAGGATGCTAGATGAGGGGCCATCCCATGATCAGTCTCAGTCACTGGCAGAGAAACTTGAGCTGGTCTATGTCATTGACATGTCCTTAAAAATCCTCCTCCCTTTTGAGGACATAGTAACAAATCTTAATGGGTAATTTCTAGAATTCTCTCTGTGTGTCTCTTTGTCTCTGTCTCTCTGTTTCAGTCCCTGTCTCTGTCACTGTCTCTGTCTGTGTCTCTGTCTCTGTGTCTCTGTCTCTCTCTGTCTCTCTCTCTGTCTCTCTCTCTGTCTCTCTCTCTGTCTCTGTCTCTCTCTGTCTCTCTCTGTCTCTCTCTGTCTCTCTCTCTCTCTGTCTCTCTCTCTGCCTCTCTCTCTGTCTCTGTCTCTCTCTGTCTCTCTCTATCTCTCTCTCTCTCTCTCTCTCAGCTTTCATGTCCAGAGTTCCCAAATGAGAGCAATTAAAGACTACAATGAGATTAGAAGGCCTAGAAACTTGACTAGTTGTTTGGTGGAGTGATGTTAGTAAAGATTAAAAGCCACTTCTCAGTTCCCACAGTAGTATGACAGTTGTTGGCTCAACTTGATCAGATAGTGACTGTCCAGCATCATCTTACTGCAGCAAGAAGATAAGTTAACTCACGTAACAGTGGGGTTTAATCTTCTGTATTGAAGGTGGCAGGCTCACGTTGTAGATGTAACCCCTTAACAATAAATACAATACGATGACAAAACCCACCTTAGTCCATGACTGGTGAAATCTTTCCTCAGCCTTTGCTGGGGCTGCAGTGCATGAGCAGTGTCCCTGCTCCTCAAGAGACGCCTCTGTGCTTCTTCCTTGGCAATGGTGAGTCACCAGTGTCATCATTATATGTGAACACCCAGATGGTTCTTGCCTGTGACCACACCATGTGATTTCAAACATTGTTTTCACACGAATCCACAAATCCTGTAGTACTGACAAGAAAGTGCCCCAACCTTGCAGAAGGGTTTGGGGGTGGACCAGGAGTCTTTAAAATAGAAAAGCAAACCAATAAAGAAAAATTAAACTGTGGACACAGAACAGTTAACACTCTGCTATTTGAAGAATTTATTACATTGGCTCCCTTCCTTTCTTCCTTCCTTCTTTCCAGCCTTCTCTTTTATTTTAGACAGAAGGCTAATAAGAGAGCAGCAAGGTTTCTTAGACTTCAGTACTTTTCATTAGGTCCCTAAAAGATTAAAGATAATTTTTATTAACAACTTGTTAAAGGCAGTGACCTTCTGAATTTTGTTCCCATATCCATGAGGTTTTATTAGAGACCGTATTCTGAAGCCCATAAAAGCAATGCTATTTGTCTTAAATGATGAGAGAACTTTCTTTGGTGTTTTTCAGAACAAGGGCTTCTCAAGCACACTGACCTGCAGACCTCAGGCTTCATTTCCCAGTTTTCTGCCAGGCTTCCCACTGCTGAAGCCTGTCTGTAGGGTCCTCCACAACAGGGCCTCTCTTCCCCTCCTGCCAGTCTCTGCATCCTCTCTTTCATCCCCTTTCTTTGCTGGTGTTGATTTTCCAAACTTTCTTCTCTTTTGGGATTATAACGGTGATACTGGAGTGGGTGGCTGCCGACTTTGTTTGTCTTTCATTTCTTCTCTGTCCCTTGTTAGCAGAACTCCTCTTTTCCACTCAGCAGGCCACTTGAGGGGTTTAGAACAGGCCATTAATAAAACGGAAGTTTGACACACAACCCAAGTCAATCAATGAGCATACCTATATTTCAGATGCAAAGGTGTGCTTAGAAGTTGTCAATAATGGATGTAGGGTGGACAAGATATCCTATGAAAGGGACTGATCTCTTCTTGGAATCACTGATCATTAATGGTCGTGTGCTTTTGGGGATGAAGGCTAGCTTCTCTCGCTGGAAATTGACATGTAACAAGTTTAAAGATGTGGTCATGTTCATTGTCATGACAACAGAGCAAAAGTGGAGTGGAAGCCTGCTATCCTTTGAATTCTTCAAAGTCATGTCTGAAAACAGCTTCTCCCATCTTAGCAGCCAACAAAATATATTTTAACTTAAGCTGGTCTGGCTTGAGTTTCTATTATTTAGAACTAAACTAACAGTCATCTTTTTGTTACTGCTTTCAATAACATAGCCAATCCAGTGAGAAGATCACCAGCTCTCAGAGGACAGTCGATCATGGTGTGTGCATGGGAAGAGTAGCATAGCCATCACTTGGAGAGCATAAAACAAAGAGGGTTTGCATCCCAGCTGAGGATGGTGAGAGATGTGGTAGTGGAGAAAGACTCACCCTGCAGAGTGAGCTGCTCAGTGGTCAGCAGGCAAGCATCATGGACATGATAGTGACTCAGACAGGCAGCATGAGGAATGCTGTGGGAGGTTCAAGGACTGGTGAGCCCTTGAACATGCCTGAACCTTGGACATCAGTAGGTAACAGCTCACAGCTGCCACCTTCCAGCTCTGACAGAATTCCAAGCCTTACCTGCTGCCAAAGATGGACTGATGTCAGGATCACAAGTGCTGAGCCCCATTCTTCCTGTAAGTTCAGCCTCTGGTGTCAATCACTATCTAGAATTCTCAAAGGGTCTGCTCATCTCCCTCTTCTTCAATAAATCTCTTACACAAGAACTCCCATCTAAGGCTCTGCTTATAGTGAATTTGACAGAGTATACTTGACCTTATCTGTGAAATGGAGCTGCTTAAGGATTTCATATTAAATTTATGAACAAACAACAAGATGAAGTAAATAAATAAAATTTGATAGGTATTAGTAAAAGAAAACCACACAAAGCTGTTTATTGTATGGTAGGCAACTACTCTAGGGGTGAAGCAAGGCAAGTGACTTGCATATCTCCTTTCTCACAGACCACATAGGTTACTGGTACTCTACCAGAGGGCTGGGCTAGCCTATGGACACCCCACAAGCCCTCTGTAATCTTTCTTTTATCTCTTTCATTCATTTCTGCTCATCATTACCAGGCCTGAAACTGACATTCAAGATAACCCAAAGGCTCCCTCCAGTCTACTGGTTTTTTGGAATCTAAATAGTAATAAATTTTTACTGTATTGAAAGACCCTACAATAAAGCTTTACTACCAACAATGGCCTTGTTTTCTCAATAAAAGCACTTTATTCCCTGTAGAGATCATTGAAAGGCTCATACTGCATGATAAATCTTGTTTAACCATGAACTGATATAAAAGTCTATGCCATGAATTTGCAGCACAGCATCGCCTTGGGCAAATTAGTGTCTTCTTCATGTCATAAATTCTTTCTCATGCATGGGGCATGGCCAGGGAGATGAGCCCGCATGCTGGATGTTAGTGGAGCTAACAGAGGTATCTGGAGAACAAAGTAAGCTGAACACAGTTATGTAAACAACTTATTCTATTCTCTTGATCTTTGGGAGGAAAAAAGTTCATTTTATTTTATTACTTTAAAAAAATTCTGCCTCTTTCAGTTCAAGTTCAGGGCTTTTATTGCTAACTGGGTTCCTTTTGAGGCTCGTCATAGTTTAAAACATCAAGGAAGCTGAATTTAGAATTTCTGTAGGATTCCATCAGAAAGCAGGCAAGGTCCTTGGTGAATCTGCCTTGTCTTGTTGGGCCTGGAAGTAGATTATACCCACATCTCTCATATACTGCAAGGATGTGTGTGTGTGTGTGTGTGTGTGTGTGTGTGTACAGCGTGTGTGTATACAGTGTGTGCACACATTCATGTCGAGGCTACAAGTCCATTTCAAATGTCTTCTTCAATCTCCATCTACTTGACTCTTTGAGACAGGGTACCTCATGGAACCTTACTGATTTGGGTAGAATGGCTGGCCTGTAATCCTAGAGCACATTGACAGTGTCTCTCCTCCCAGTGCTCATGTAAGTAGATGGCAAAGCTAAGAATAGGTTATCTCTACCTTAACGAAAAATAATATAAATTTTGGCTGTAGGTCTCTGTATTTGTTTTGGCAGGCTGCTGGCTGGAGCCTCTCAGAGGACAGTTATGCTAGCCTCCTGTCTTTAAGTAAAACAGAGTATCACTAATGGTGTTAGAGATTGGTCCTTGCCCATGGGATGGGTCTCAGGGTAGGCCATTCATTAGTTGGTCATTCCCTCAGTCTCTGCTCCATCTTTGTCCCTGAACTTTATGTAGGCAGTACACATTTGGGGTCAAGTTTTGTGGGTAAGTTGGTAGCCTTATCTCTCCACTTGGAGTTCTCCTTGGCTACAGGAGGTGGCCACTTCAAGCTCCATATCACAGCTAGAGTCACCCTCATAGAGTCCTTGGAGCCTTCCCCATCTCAGGTCTCTGACATGTCCTAGAGCTGCTCCTCTCCTTCCTCCACCACATATTTTCATTTGCTTTCTAGGCCCTCTCTCTCTAGCTCTTTATACACCTAATCCTCCCTGCCCCGTTCCTCTCCTCATCCCCCTACCTACCTAGTTCTCTCTCTCCATCCACTTCTGATGACTATGAGATCAAGCTCTGTGAGTCTTGTGGAAGAATTGGGGGAAGGGTTGAGGAACCTGAAGTAAACAGAAACTCCACAGGAAGACCAACAGAATCAACTAACCTGGACCCATGGGGTTCCCAGAGACTGAACCACCAACCAGGGCTGGACATAGGCCTCCTTACATATATAGCAGATGTGCACATTGGTCTTCATGAGGGCCCCCCAACAACTGGAGTAGGGGCTGTCCCTGACTCTGTTGCCTGCCTGTGGATCCTGTTTCCTTAACTGGGCTGTCTTGTCTGGCCACAGTCGAAGAGGATTTGCCTAGTCTTGCTGTGACTTGAAGTGCTGGGTGGGTTAGTACCAAGGGGGGGGGGGGTTCCTCTCCCTTCTCAAAGGATAAGGGGAGAAGGGGAGAAGGGGATGGGATGAGGGTCCGTGTGAGGGATGACTGGGAAAAGGGGGGCTGTGACTGGGATGTGAAGTGAATGAATAAATTAATGAATGGAAAAAACAAAACAAAAATAATATAAAACTGATGGTTAGAATGAATAAGTAATTGAAATTTAGCAACATTTAAAATTTATATTTAATATTATTTACTCTAAAAACTTACATTGAAGGAGATTTAAAGGAAAGACTATGGTGATTATATCTATTCTAATTTTATAAATTTTCTCAAGCCTTAAAAGAAACATTGTATTTGGGTAAATGAAAGGAAATAGATCTGGGAAATGTTTAACTTGGAAGGGAATTTGATGGGTTAGTGACTGGGAGAGAAACCAGGACATACGTAGTCTGAGGTCAGGGGGGAATAAAGAAAGAAATTAAAGACTTTTTAGAGTTTAATGAAAATGAAGCCACAACGTACCCAAACCTATGGGACACAATGAAAGCATTTCTAAGAGGGAAACTCATAGCTCTGAGTGCCTCCAAGAAGAAACGGGAGAGAGCACATACTAGCAGCTTGACAACACATCTAAAAGCTCTAGAAAAAAAGGAAGCAAATTCACCCAAGAGGAGTAGATGGCAGGAAATAATCAAACTCAGGGGTGAAATCAACCAAGTGGAAACAAGAAGAACTATTCAAAGAATTAACCAAACGAGGAGTTGGTTCTTTGAGAAAATCAACAAGATAGATAAACCCTTAGCTAGACTCACTAAAGGGCACAGGGAAAAAATCCTAATTAACAAAATCAGAAATGAAAAGGGAGACATAACAACAGATCCTGAAGAAATCCACAACACCATCAGATCCTTCTACAAAAGGCTATACTCAACAAAACTGGAAAACCTGGACAAAATGGACAAATTTCTGGACAGATACCAGGTACCAAAGTTGAATCAGGATCAAGTTGACCATCTAAAGTGTCCCATATCACCTAAAGAAATAGAAGTAGTTATTAATAGTCTCCCAGCCAAAAAAAGCCCAGGACCAGACGGGTTTAGTGCAGAGTTCTATCAGACCTTCAAAGAAGATCTAATTCCAGTTCTGCACAAACTATTTCACAAAATAGAAGTAGAAGGTACTCTACCCAACTCATTTTATGAAGCCACTATTACTCTGATACCTAAACCACAGAAAGACCCAACAAAGATAGAGAACTTCAGACCAATTTCTCTTATGAATATCGATGCAAAAATCCTCAATAAAATTCTCGCTAACCGAATCCAAGAACACATTAAAGCAATCATCCACCCTGACCAAGTAGGTTTTATTCCAGGGATGCAGGGATGGTTTAATATACAAAAATCCATCAATGTAATCCATTATATAAACAAACTCAAAGACAAAAACCACATGATCATCTCGTTAGATGCAGAAAAAGCATTTGACAAGATCCAACACCCATTCATGATAAAAGTTTTGGAAAGATCAGGAATTCAAGGCCCATACCTAAACATGATAAAAGCAATCTACAGCAAACCAGTAGCCAACATCAAAGTAAATGGAGAGAAGCTGGAAGCAATCCCACTAAAATCAGGGACTAGACAAGGCTGCCCACTTTCTCCCTACCTTTTCAACATAGTACTTGAAGTATTAGCCAGAGCAATTCCACAACAAAAGGAGATCAAGGGGATACAAATTGGAAAAGAGGAAGTCAAAATATCACTTTTTGCAGATGATATGATAGTATATATAAGTGACCCTAAAAATTCTACCAGAGAACTCCTAAACCTGATAAACAGCTTCGGTGAAGTAGCTGGATATAAAATAAACTCAAACAAGTCAATGGCCTTTCTCTACACAAAGAATAAATGGGCTGAGAAAGAAATTAGGTAAACAACACCCTTCTCAATAGTCACAAATAATATAAAATACCTTGGCGTGACTCTAGCTAAGGAAGTGAAAGATCTGTATGATAAAAACTTCAAATCTCTGAAGAAAGAAATTAAAGAAGATCTCAGAAGATGGAAAGATCTCCCATGCTCATGGATTGGCAGGATCAACATTGTAAAAATGGCTATCTTGCCAAAAGCAATCTACAGATTCAATGCAATCCCCATCAAAATTCCAACTCAATTCTTCAACGAATTAGAAGGAGCAATTTGCAAATTCATCTGGAATAACAAAAAACCTAGGATAGCAAAAAGTCTTCTCAAGGATAAAAGAACCTCTGGTGGAATCACCATGCCTGACCTAAAGCTTTACTACAGAGCAATTGTGATAAAAACTGCATGGTACTGGTATAGAGACAGACAAGTAGACCAATGGAATAGAATTGAAGACCCAGAAATGAACCCACACACCTATGGTCACTTGATCTTCGACAAGGGAGCTAAAACCATCCAGTGGAAGAAAGACAGCATTTTCAACAATTGGTGCTGGCACAACTGCTTGTTATCGTGTAGAAGAATGTGAATCGATCCATACTTATCTCCTTGTACTAAGGTCAAATCTAAGTGGATCAAGGAACTTCACATAAAACCAGAGACACTGAAACTTATAGAGGAGAAAGTGGGGAAAAGCCTTGAAGATATGGGCACAGGGGAAAAATTCCTGAACAGAACAGCAATGGCTTGTACTGTAAGATCGAGAATTGACAAATGGGACCTAATGAAACTCCAAAGTTTCTGCAAGGCAAAAGACACAGTCAGTAAGACAAAAAGACCACCAACAGATTGGGAAAGGATCATTACCTATCCTAAATCAAATAGGGGACTAATATCCAACATATATAAAGAACTCAAGAAGGTGGACTTCAGAAAATCAAATAACCCCATTAAAAAATGGGGCTCAGAACTGAACAAAGAATTCTCACCTGAGGAATACCGAATGGCAGAGAAGCACCTGAAAAAATGTTCAACATCCTTAATCATCAGGGAAATGCAAATCAAAACAACCCTGAGATTCCACCTCACACCAGTCAGAATGGCTAAGATCAAAAATTCAGGTGACAGCAGATGCTGGCGTGGATGTGGAGAAAGAGGAACACTCCTCCATTGTTGGTGGGATTGCAGGCTTGTACAACCACTCTGGAAATCAGTCTGGCGGTTCCTCAGAAAATTGGACATAGTACTACTGGAGGATCCAGCAATACCTCTCCTGGGCATATATCCAGAAGATGCCCCAACGGGTAAGAAGGACACATGCTCCACTATGTTCATAGCAGCCTTATTTATAATAGCCAGAAGCTGGAAAGAACCCAGATGCCCCTCAACAGAGGAATGGATACAGAAAATGTGGTACATCTACACAATGGAGTACTACTCAGCTATTAAAAAGAATGAATTTATGAAATTCCTAGCCAAATGGATGGACCTGGAGGGCATCATCCTGAGTGAGGTAACACATTCACAAAGAAACTCACACAATATGTACTCACTGATAAGTGGATATTAGCCCCAAACCTAGGATACCCAAGATATAAGATACAATTTGCTAAACACATGAAACTCAAGAAGAATGAAGACTGAAGTGTGGACACTATGCCCCTCCTTAGATTTGGGAACAAAACACCCATGGAAGGAGTTACAGAGACAAAGTTTGGAGCTGAGATGAAAGGATGGACCATGTAGAGACTGCCATATCCAGGGATCCACCCCATAATCAGCATCCAAACGCTGACACCATTGCATACACTAGCAAGATTTTATTGAAAGGACCCAGATGTAGCTGTCTCTTGTGAGACTATGCCGGGGCCTAGCAAACACAGAAGTGGATGCTCACAGTCAGCTAATGGATGGATCACAGGGCTCCCAATGGAGGAGCTAGAGAAAGTAGCCAAGGAGCTAAAGGGATCTGCAACCCTATAGGTGGAACAACATTATGAACTAACCAGTACCCCGGAGCTCTTGACTCTAGCTGCATATATATCAAAAGATGGCCTAGTTGGCCATCACTGGAAAGAGAGGCCCATTGGACTTGCAAACTTTTTATGCCTCAGTACAGGGGAACGCTAGGGCCAAAAAGGGGGAGTGGGTGGGCAGGGGAGTGGGGGTGGGTGGGTATGGGGGACTTTTGGTATAGCATTGGAAATGTAAGTGAGCTAAATACCTAATAAATAATGGGAAAAAAAAAGAGTGAGCATGCCAACTTAGTGAGAGAGTTGGCCTAGTAGATAGAAGAAATTATGGATTTGGAAGGGAAGGGAACACAGGAGTTGAGGGGAGGAAGGAAAAGAGCTATGTAAATGCAGTGCTCATGTATGAAGCTCTCAGAAATTATTGTTTTTAAAAGATTAAATTGTATAAAAATACAAAGTACTATTAAATACAATTTACTCATAATACTTCCTTTTTCCTCTTACACAAACGATATCATCAGATAACATCTAAGACCTATAGAAGATACTTCTCTGCTTTGCTGTAACCCCAACCCCAAATACTTTCAAATACTATGACTTAGGGTTTTCTTTTCTTTTATGACAATAAAAAGTTCATGTAAACACTTTCATGTTGTAACATGTCATTCAATACAACCAGAACCTATGTTCTCAGGCCATGGCTACTTACATTTGGTTTAGAACAAACTATTCCTTATTCCCTTTGAGGCAAGGGTTGTGTTTTGCTCTGGGAAATGTTAAATTTCAATATATGTGTACAATGTGAAATAATTAAATTAGGGTAACTGGTACATGAATTACCTTAGCTATTGCTATTAAACTTTTCTTAAATGATTTTAATTACTTTTTGCATCTATGTAGAAGTAGCATTTATGAGTGGTTTGTATGTGTCGTATGTACGTGTTTTGTGTGGGCATTTGTGATCCTATGTATGCACTAAAGGCAGAGGAGTAAAATGGGCATCCTGCTTTATCCCTCTTGGCCTTATTTCTTTGGGACAGGATCTTTCACTAAACCTGAAACTTGCCTGGTAGCCAATAGACTAGAGTCAAGTGGAAGTTTCTGGGTATAACAGCCAATACAGACTCCTGTAGTGAGGCTGCCTCACATGGTGTTTTGCTGAGGCAAGACCCATGGAAGGACACTTGATATTTAGGGAAAGTATAAATAAGACTCATTGGACAGTGACAGTGTGCTTGCATAGTGAGCTTTGCAATGTTTCATTGGTCTCCCATCTTTATCTTCACTGACCTTCACTTCATTGAGAGAGGCATCTTAGAGAATTGCTTCTGGCATCCCAGCTGGTTCTGGTCCCTCCTGAAGACATGTACTGATGTGGTGGAGGACTGGCAGTTTCTGCTAGATGATGCCACCACTGCTGACTCATGTTTGGGATCCTGACGCTACTGAACTGGACTGCTTGTATCCTGACAACAGAGATTGGAATCACACCAAGGAACTACTTCTAAACAGGTCCACATCCCCTTGTATTATTTACCATCTTTTCTCCCCTACCTTTGGACAATTGACTAAAAGGGAGGTTGAGGCATTTGAGAACCCTTACTAAAATTAGGTTTTAAAAAAATCTAAGTCTACACTACAGTATCCTTTTGTCTTTACTTCTCATAGAGTTTGGGTATATGGCCTTGCCCAGATTTTGTGTGTGTGTGTGTGTGTGTGTGTGTGTGTGTGTGTGTGTGTGTGTATTATGAAGATTCAAACTCAGGTTCCAATGCCTACACAGAAAGTACTCTTACCCACTGAGCAATCTCTCCAACCTTTAGATGATATTTTATGTGGACAATTGTTTTAGGCCAAGTTATCTAATTGTGCTTCTTATCTAATTGTACTTTTTAAAAATTATGACTAAAATATTCTTATAATCATTCTTATTTCCATAGGATGATAGAAATAGAAATTCATACATAGTCTTAACCAAACACAATAAAAGCTGTCAACATCTATCATAAATTTAGAATTTTAAGAAAATGTTTCAATTAACCTAATACTCAAACTTTCAGTAAAAGTTTGATGTATTATTTTATTTCAGGCATTTTTAAAATTTATTTTTTATTAGATATTTTCTTTATGTACATTTCAAATGCTATCCCGAAAGTTCCCTATACTCTTTCTCCACCCTGCTCCCCTACCCACCCACTCCTGATTCTTGGCCCTGGCATTCCCCTGTATTGAGGTATATAAAGTTTGCAATACCAAGGAGCCTCTCTTCCAGTGCCTGGCAAATACAGAAGTGGATGCTCACAGTCATCTATAAGATGGAACACAGGGCCCTCAATGGAGAAGCACCCAAGGAGCTGAAGGGGTCTGCAACCCTATAGGTGGAACAACAATATGAACTAACCAGTACCCCCAGAGCTCATATCTCTAGCTGCATATGTAGCAGAAGATGGCCTGGTCAGCCATCACTGGGAAGAGAGGCCCCTTGATATTTCAGGCATTTTTAATATGCCTGGAACAGTATATTTGACAGGTATTAAGGAAAGGACAAGGTAAGAATAAGTTCCCTTATAATAAATAAGTGTAGAGGGTCTAGGAACAGAATATTGGCAAAGTTGTAGACAGTAAAAGTAATTTAGGCCCTGGATCAAGTTTTTCTTTTGCCACTTAAAGACCTGGGACTTGTCTAGGTATGTAGATCTGTGACTGAGTGCCTGTGTAGTATGCTGGCTAGCTTTAAGTCAATTTGACATCAACTAGAGTCATTTTGAAAAAGGGAACCTTAGTTGAAAAAAATGGCCCCACTTGGTAAGCCTATGGTGTATTGTCTTGATTGATGATTGATATGGGAGGGTTCAGCCCATTGTAAGTGGAGCTATCCTAGGCAGGGGTTCCTGGACAGTATAAGAAGACAGGCTAAGCAAGCCATGGGGAGTAGGCCACTAAGCATCAACCCTCTATAGCCTCTATCTCCAGGGTCCTGCCCTTACTTCTTTTGATCATGGGCTGTGGTGTGGAAATATAAGCCAGATAAACCCTTCCCTCCATAGTTTGCTTGTGGTCATGAAAGGTATTTTATCACAACACTAAAAACTCTAAGCCACCTGAGTTTGATTCCCAGCATTGTGAAAGAAGGGAGGGTGTATTCGTGGGTAAAATGCTTGCTGTGCAAACAAGAGAACTTGTGTGCTCCTTGGCAGCATATAAAATCTAGGTGCTGCATTGCTCACCTGTAACCATTTTTGGTGATGTGGTAAAACTAGTCAGAGCTCAAGAGTTCACTGATCAACTGGTCCAACTGATTGGTTAGGGCTTTGGGTTATATGAAAGATCCTGTCTCAAACAGACCACCCTGCAGTTAAGAGCACTTGCTGCATTTGTTGACACCTGACACAAACTTCTGACTTCCATGTGTGTGTGCTCACATGCAAAAATATAAACATCTCCTTCTCTCTCATACACAAACACCCAGGGCAGTGGTTAGGAATGTTCAGAACAAACATGTAGCTAGGGTAGTAGGTATTTATTATTTATGTATCATAAAGATGGCTTTGTGTTTTGTTGACCCATTTCATAGGTTTTTTTTTTTTTGTGGGCACCCTGAATTTGAGAAAGAAAGGCATCAGGCAACTCATAACAAATAATTGTCTATATTTGGTCACAAAAAGTGGGACTTGTATTAGAGAACAAAAGTGAAGACAGGACCTGATCATTGGCCTGTCTCTGGCCAGACTGGGACAAGTTCTTTTGCCTCCCCTGACAAAATAAACTTATAATGCATATGACTTCTGGAATTATTTTCAACAAAAGGAGATTTAAATTCATTCCTTTTTCCATGAAGAGGATCTTCCTGCCATCCACATGCTATGGGATTTTGCTCAGTTAACAGGGAAGTGGGACCATCACCTGAACTGCCTTGCTTAGGAGCTCTAGGTCACTGTGAACCTTAGTGCTGGCATGACTTGCTCTCTGCTTGACTCTGCCTGAAGCTCTTTGTCAAGTGGAGAGCCTGCTATTTTAAGTTTATCTCTATCTGTTCCTCTTCTCTTCTCTTCTCTTCTCTTCTCTTCTCTTCTCTTCTCTTCTCTTCTCTTCTCTTCTCTTCTCTTCTCTTCTCTTCTTTTCTTTTCTTTTCTTTTCTGTTTTTTTTTTATTAGATTTAGTGTTGGATTGGAAAGAGCAGCAATTGTTAAGGAAAGTGATTTGAAAATGGGAGCAGAGTTACGGTGGGAAGGACAACTTCAGAGTTGCTTTGTTTTGGGTTTCAAGTGAAGTAATGCTTTGAAGATGACCCAACACAAGCTAACTTAAAACGTTACTTGGCGAGAACATGGAGTGTGTGCAAAATCAAAACAGAATAAAAAGCTCTGGGTACACCTTTGTTCACAGTAATCACGTTTTGAGTGTGGGAAATGAAAACCATTTGACAGCTTTAAAAGGCATGCTTGAAATAATTTTAATGACATATCATTTTTCATAACCCAGAGAAAGTATAAACAGTTTGTCTCTTTGAAAAATTATTTTCAAAAATGATAACTTAAATTGTTAATGTCTAACAGATGTAGATCTACTGACTACCAGCATCCTTGGCACACAGTGGGGCCTAGATTTTCTTCTATACCATATTTCCTATTCTTATTTATGTCTTAGACACTATTCTTCAAAAAGTAGACTCCCAGTGCAAAGACCTGTTTTTCTGAGCTCTTTCAACAAAGGTCATGTTTACAAGTACTACATGGAAACAAAGCACATCAAAAATGTGGATGCAGTAATGGCTGGGTTGGTAATTATCTGTTCACATTAATTCAGATCACCCAAGATAAGAATATACCATCCTTCCAACTAACTGAGAAACATTTAATGTAAAAATATTTATATAACCACAACCATAGGTAATTATGGAAAATCTGTGATTCAATAACAAAATATTATTTGGAATATATATGAAAGGTTCAACTGAACAAAAATAATTATGAGTCAGGCATGGTGGTCGAGGCTTGTAATTCCACCTACCCTTGAAGACAGATTGCAAGTTCCAGGCTTGTTAGAGCCACTAGCAAGACTCTGTATCAAAATTTTGACAAGGGTTAGGAGTATAACTCCACAGTGGGGTGATGACCATGCATGCTGATCTTGGGTTTAGATCCCTACAAAAAAAAAAAAAAAAAGAACCAAAACCAAACCAAACAAGAGTAACATACCAGGATGGAAAAAAGATAGGGGCCTTTTGGTTAGACCAGCAGAAGAAAATAACATCCAATAACAAAGATCATTTTGACACTTACCAGCTTTTAATTCAGTGGTTCTCATCCTGTGGGTCAACGATCCGTTTTGGTGGTCCAACGATCCTTTCATAGGAGTCACCTAAGACCATCAGAAAACAGATATTTTACATTGTGATTAATAACAGTAGCTGTGAGAGATCAAATCTTCTGGGTTCAGAGTCCGTCTTAGAGAAACTGACCTAAGGTTGAACTTGAGTTAACTAACAGGCTGGTGCCTAGCACCCATTTCTAGGTTAATCTCTACTCCCAACAAGACCTGTGTCCAGCACCAGTTTCCAGGTTATTCCCCAACAAATTTATACCTCCAGATTAAAGCCTGCGTATCAGGCTAGATAACCCTTCTTGCCTCTATAAGTGCTTGCCTAAAACTAGGCTCAGGGCTTTACCTTTCTGCTCATCAGGGTTGGCTGGGAGCCCAAGCTCAAGTTTAAATAAAGAAACTCTAACTCGAATACATCAAAATCAACTCCTTGGTTGTCTTTTTTTTGGGGGGGGGACGGTTCACAAATGTTTCGATTGGGTAGTCCATGTAGTGAGAGTGCAGTGCACTGGAATTGAGCTCATTTGTATATATTCTGTAATAAAATGAAACTATCTTAAGGTGGTTTACATTGCATTTGTTACTTGTCTGTTGCTCTGATCAAGTGGCTTTGATCAAGCTACTCTGAAAAGAGTAGCTTTCTAGAGAAAACTTTGAGTTTTGGTTCATTGGTGGGCCTGTGCTTAGTTCAGGATCCCAGCCCAGGAAATGGTTCCACCCACAGTGGTTGGGTCTTCCCAATTTCATAAGCTAATCAAGAGATCCCTTCATATGCAGGACCAGAAGCTTATCTCCCAAGGCATTTGACTTCATCAAGTTGACAATTAGAGTTAACAGTAATTATCATTTATAATTTATCTTATCATTTATAAGAAACAGTATGTGTACTGTTATTTTATTTTTTTAAAATTAATCTCTAAGAGACCATCAAACATCAGCCCTTGGACATATAATTTGGGTTATAGGTAGCTTTCATTCTTAGTGGTGAAAATGGGTTGTTGATTAGACAAGCACAGACGTACATTTTCTATAGCTAGCTTAGGTTTGGGGTGTAGTTTCATGGTTAGAAATATCCCTTAATGATTAGGTACTTTTGGAAACCTATACTCCATTGCTCACTTTAAACTTTGTTCTGTCTACTATCATCCATAATTAATCTATTATCTACCTACCATCCTTCTATCTATCATCTATCTATCTTCCACAACCATCTCTATACCCATACAAAGACACGCTTGCTGGGTTTGCTTTTCCCCTTGGGGTATCCAGGCACCATTTCATATCAGGCTGGACTGAAAGGAATGAAACTTAGCTAGGTGAGTGAATTAGACAGAATCTCAGTCATTGTGAGGTGAGGGTAGGGGTGGGAAGCCTTCTTCAGATAAAACTTTCAGTGAAACAGCTCTTCTTATTAGAGGTGAACAAAGGCTATATAGACCTTAGGGAGTGGATAGGGGTTTTAGGTGAGTGTAAATAATTGGCTGATGCGAGAGGTGCTTGGAATGATTCATTTGCATGAAGAAGAATGCCAGGTGCTTACTGGATATGTTCTTATAAGGAGAGAGAAAAATTTAACCTGTAATCTGGCCACCAAGCTATGTGACCACCTTAAGGGTGGCAGAGGTGGGGGCTGTAAGGCTACATGTTCAGGCACATGCAGGCCTAGAGCAGGGAGGAAACAGTTCTACTCCTGATAGTCGTTGAGATTGTGGGGGTTTGGATACCTTCTCTATCTCCCTCTTGACTCAGACCAGCTTCCCAGCTTGATCGGCTTTCCAGTCCCACAAGTCACTAGATGTCTCCAAACCTGGCACACTGCCCTTAGAAGCAACTATTTCATGCTCATTTTTCTTCATCCTTATTTTTCTCACTCAACCACAAATCATGGTTTGTGGATATTTCTGACTCTTTTTTATATGACTATATATATTCCATATTACAGGTGAGCTGCAATATATTCAGTGATTAACCTTTTTAATGTGAGCTCTGCTGTTTAACTCTTTGCCATTTAAAGCAGCTAGGGTAGGCATTCTTGTACATCTGTATACACGGCTATGTGCGTGTTTAAATTTTTGTTTCCCTATAAGCTGCCAGAGAGGGCAGACCTAAGATGTTTCTGGGATTTTTCACAACAGGTCTTCATCTGATAGGAGTTTCTTTGGATGGGACAAAGTGAGACAACTGCTAAAGAGATGAAGCTTGTCAACTCAGCCCTTATAGGGTATGGGGTTTTGCTGTAATGTAAACTGACATAGACTTTTAAAGATGTTTCTCATTTCATCTTGTGGTACTGGGCACACCATCAAAGCAAAGTAATCAAAACAGAAAACAAAAGCTTTCTCTTCATGGAAAATATAAATAGAGACCTTGAATGAGTTGCAAGGCAACTGCCTCTTGTTGGAAAAATATTATTTTACTACAAAATAAATGAAACATGTAATGTTCTAGTTTCAGTTTGGAGTGGTACACGCTATAAGGCATAATTTCTCTTGGTAATCACAAACTTGGGGTCCTTGGTTCTTCACCATCTTGGAAGAGAAAGTTCAAATATCCAACCACCTCCCTCAGAAAGACAGTAATTAGTGTAGACCATGTAGATACTATATAGCTGTTAACTCCTGTTAGTCAGCCCCCAAGGCATGAAGGACTACATTTGCACTATATTTAAAATTTAGTGCTTTTAACCTTTGCCTGAAATACTTTTTGTGCAATCCTCATCCACCTCTCTGATTGACTATAAAATATCTCTCTTCCCAGATCCAGGGTTCTTCCAGAAGGTCCTCAAGTCCAGGCCTGATATCTCTTCCCTTCACACAGAATTCCCATCACCATACTTGCCATGCTGCCTCATCAGTGCCTTACCAGGCTACAGTGAGGTAAAGATATGGAGGGACTGTCTTTATTCTGATCTTCTTTGCAGCCCCAGAGTGTAGCACAGAAAAGGAATTCATAAACAGAGCTTCATCTTTCTTATTAAAAACAACCAAATTGTGAGAAGTATTATGTATTTATATTATAAGTGAAGAAGATATGGAGGCATGCTCATCATTAGAGTAAAACATAATGCAAATTCATAAGGGCATTGAGATGTTTGAAATAAATATAACATCGAGAAGGAATAATAGAGATGTGGAATATGAAAATGTTCACAGAAAGAAAAGACACAATGGGGGTTTCAAGTTCTGTAAGATCAAGCTGACTGTGGAGTGAGAAACAGCACAGAAGACCTGATATCTACAGACCAGCTAAAAGGATGCTGCAAAATTTTCTAGGTGAGATAATGCTGGCCCAGATTAATAGAACAGTAGTATAGATGGAGACAAAGAAATGGAATTGATTTCCTAAACTTTCTGGAAGTCTTGTTGATCTGAAACCAGAAGATATGATAGTCCTATGCTTACTTTGTTGCAGAGTCTTTGTCAAAAATATAGGGAGAAATAAGAGTCATCACTTCTTTAATGCTAAACAATGTGGGAGAAAACAATGACAGCGTGCTGAATACTTCCAGGAAAAAGGCTAGTGGTTTAGCTGAATAACCAGGCAGCCATCAATGCTGAGACTCATTATGTATGTTTAGAAAACTATCCAGAAATATAGATTTCTCTGTGTTATTAAATAACTTTGGTTTTAGAAGTTTTATGTGAATCTGTTTCTTGTTCTCATTTTCAGAATAATACTATACAGTGCCTTTTTTAGTTTTAGTTCAAAAGTAGCTTTGTTTTAATATAAGAGAAAATACGAGATCACCCATTTGATAGTGTCATTTAATAAAAGAGAAATTGGTCAGAGGGAGGAGCATGCCTAGAATGAGGTAACCACAGTAACAAAGGGATGGGAGAAAAGGCATCATTAAAATACTTGTGGTTGTAGACTGTGAGCATAAAACTATTTAAGAGGTGAAGGCATGGTAGAGAACCCGAAAGACTGTTCTTGTTGTCAAGGAGTTTAGTGGGGACCAAACCAAAGGGAAGGGGATAGAGAATGGAGACGCATAAGCTTGTCATTGAGGAGTAAAACATGATCATGTAGAAGAGAGGTCCAATTTATTAGAACTGATTTTTAATTTTTTATTGTGTTTTTATGTGTTCACATGGATGCAGGTGTAAGTGTTGGTAGAGATGTGCGTACATATGTGAACAGGTGTGTGGAGAGCAAAGGAAAACTTTACTTGTCATTTCTCAGATGCTACCCACTGTGTTTTTGAAACAGGCTCTCTCATTAGCTTGGTATTCATTAGTTGGCTAGGCTGGCTAGTCAGTCAGTTAGTCACTTGTCTCTACCTCCATAACATCAGTATTACAAGTACCCAATACTACACCTGGCTTTAAAAATATATTTAGGCTTTATGTTTTGAATAAGTAATGATCAAGCCTAACCCTTATTACCCTGACTAATTCTTTTCTTACTCCCCCAACCACATATATTTCCTCTCAAATATGCATTCTAGTTAAAAATTATTTTTGAAACTCACTAATTCCATGGAGTGTTGTTAATGGGGTGTAGGGCCATTTACCGCAACATGTATAATCCATAAAGAAAACTGACTGCTCCTTCTCTAGAAGCTATCAATTACCAAAAGGTCTTAAGCTAGAGTTTGGACTTTTTGACTACATTTCTTACTCCTGCTACTTCTTTTTCTGTCTTGACTATATGCAGGTCTTCCAAGTACAGTCATAATAACCATGAGATCATGTGTTCAATGGCCCTCTCATATCCAGAAAACTCTATTTTGCTTCAGCCATCTATTAACTCTGGTTCTCAAAATATTACTTGGCAGGAAGGTGTATGATACAGCTGTCACACTTAAAGCTGAGCACTCTTCAATCTCTCGTTCTCTGTATGCAGAGAGTTGTGGGTCCCTGAATTAATAGTTACCTACTATTATAAGCTATTGTGATGAGGATTGAGATGTGCACTATCCTTTTTGTATAAAGTAGTTAGGGGGTAGTTTAATACTCTGTTAGTTTAGCAAACGACAGTACGTTCTCCTCCAGGGTCAATAACCTACCCATCCATGAATTCTTAGACCAGTTTACAATACCAAAAATGAGTTTAGCTTTGTGAAACAATCCTTAAATGCAAGCATAAAATGATTGGTTACTCCCATAACATTAATGCCACTATTACACCAGTGGAACTATGTTACCACACACATGGGTTTCATGGGTTATTAGGATTAGTCTCAGGTCTTTCTTCTTATAAGACACATGCCTTACTAACTGAGCTCTCACCTCAGCCCTTGAAATACTTTTTAAAATCAAATTAGATCGACCTAGAGGGCAACAGCATTGCCGAAATTATGGTTAGTTTGTGAGATAAGCTAAATGTGTTGATGTGGTAATGATTCTCTGTTTTAAGTAACTGAATGAACATTTTAAATGTATTATTCATTTAAATCATCCTATGAGATGATTGTAATCAATAAGGTAGCAAAGGCTCAGAAGTCATACATTTAGAACATACTTAAAAGTGAAGGATTCCCCTAAATAAAAAGATATTGAACTATTAGGCCTCCCCGTATTCTCCTAAACTTCACATCCAAATAGTTCAAATATTACTATAATGTGAACACCAAAAAGTAAAAATATGCTTAAAGTAAAGCAATTAGAGAGATTAAGAATAGATTAGTTTCTCCCTGAGTTTGAGAATGTTAGATTGATGTGGAGTCTTCTGAGCGTGTAACTCTTCTGTATATTGATGTGCTGAAGATCATAAAAATATATGTGGTTCCCATGCACCCTATCAGATCAGCATGGACTAAGGCAGGTCTTAAATACCAACAAAAACAATGGAAAACACAAATACACAAGGAAGCTGAACAACGCTCTACTTGTTGATAACTTGGTCAAGGAAGAAATAGAGAAAGAAAATAAAGGCTTTTTAGAATTTAATGAAAATGAAGACACATCATACCAAAACTTATGGGACACAATGAAAGCAGTGGTAGGAGGAAAACTCATAGCTCTAAGTGCCTCCAAAAAGAAACTGAAGAGAGCTTACACTAGCAGCTTGTCAGCACACCTGAAAGCTCTAGGAAAAAAAAGTAGCAAATACACCCAAGAGGAGTAGACAGCAGGCAAGAATCAAACCAAATTGACACAAAAAGAACTATACAAAGAATCAACAAAACCAGTAGCTGGTTCTTTGAGAAAATCAATAAGATAGATTAAACCCTTAGCCAGACTAGCCAGAGGGCACAGAGACAGTATCCAAATTAATAAAATCAGAAATGAAAAGGGAGATATAACAACAAAACATATCTTAAAGTAACTATTTGTTTGTTGAATATCAATAATTGAAAACATTAAAATCCTGTTCTACAAACAAAAAATATATATGTGGTAAGATAGTAGTAGAAATAACACAAATTTTGATGCAATTTGCAAGTGCTTTAAAAATTGGAACAAAAAAGTAGGGTTGATTGTTATCAGTTCTAGTTGTGATATTTATGATTATGTAAGATATTATATATGTATATATTATATGTTAGGGAGGCAAAATAATGTATATAGGATGTTTGTCATATGAATATGTATTTATTGAAGAATAAAAGAAACATATCCAAGAACATTAAAAGCACTATAGCTAACCACTATTGTTGTGTTAGAATGACAGCTCATACAGGGACGGATCACACTAGGCATAGGAGAGGTTTATTGGGGAAGAAGAAAAAAGTACAAAGAAGAAGGAAAAAGAGAGAGAAGGTCGTGGTAATGGGGGAGCTCTGCCTTTTATTTGGGTCATGATATAATAACATGCACTGATGTGCACAGGTAAGGTACACCAGGCAGGTGAACACTGGGAATGTATGGCGTTTGCCATAGCAACAGAGGTGCTGGATCCCTGTTGCTTATGGGTGACATCATCGCTGGATTCGAGGCTATAGGTTGCTTCTGATACCAACAACTATCCTTTTCCTTCTCCTATTGAAGAGGAGTGACAAAGGTGATTAATGTACCTTCCTTCTCCATTCCAAGTATCAAGCCTTCAGTTCACATCTGAACCCCAAGTTTCTATGTACAGGAATCATGAATTACTCTACCAAGGGATTTTCTTTATCCTACCACAACATACAGAAAAATAGCCCTTGGAATGTACATGCTGGGGTTATACAGGCACATTATGTGTTGATTCAAGAAGATGGAACTAATCAAACTAAAATTAAGTACTTCAGCATTTTATAAAAAGTACTATTGAGATGACATGAATCAGTTGCTAAGGAGGATTGACTCAGTTATGCAAATTTTCAAACAGTATCTAGAAAAATATTGTGTGCTTACTTTATTCCTTCATCAAATAAGAGCATCTCCATTATGTTTGTAAAGTGAAGAATTCACTTATAATTCTACTATACAAATAGTGTGTGCTGTTTATACAGGTGTTTCCTCCGTCCTCTTGTTCTTCATTGGAACATTTTTTTTTTTACATGCTTCAAGGACAACTATGCCCAAGTTAAGACAGTATATTCAGGACTCATTTTCAGGCTCTCCAACATATGTACATTTGTCTATGTTGCTTTTGCATTGGTTTTATTCTCTGGCAGTTCATCATTTTTGATGGTTAAGAATATTGATGACAATCTTAGGTTTCTATGTCATATTTAGGCAATTTGAGATGGAAATAGATATTTTCATTCCTGACAGCACACATAAAGGTCCTCAAGCTGGTATAAAGAATCAATTTATGAGTTCATCACCAACCACCTTGATTGTAGTCATTCCTCAAGACTGGATCCCAGACATCAAATAGTGAAAAGCATGGTACCCACTTCATATGCAGAGACAAACATTCATGTTTTAGGGAATGATATAAGGATAAGTAAAAGTGTATTCCTTCTCTGCCAAGACATAATAACATAAAGACAGCTGGGCTCTTATAGGAGTCCTAGGGATCTAGAGTAGTCCAATAAAGAAAACCTAGGAAAAGAAGATTATATTTAGATGACCCATGTTTTCTGATTTTGGAGTTTGTGCAGGAGACAGTAGCAGAGGTCAAAGAGCCAGCCCTATTTTAGGAAATAGGGCTTGAACAACTGGATATCTGAATGAAAAAAAGGTTGAGCACTTACTTTCTTACTTTACATCAAATATGAAAACCAGTTCATGCCCTTCCAGTCGGCACCAGCACCGGGTCACCTTGGGTGCAGAGTCGGCAGACACCCACAAGGTCCCCTAGAGAACTCTCCACTGGATCTTAGGACCACCAGTGAGTGGAACACAACTTCTGTTCCAATCCAATCACACAGGACCAGAGACAGCATTGGAGAAGCAGGAAACCCAGCCTGACCAGGGTCAGAAGTCCCTTCCAGTCGGTGCCAGCACCAGGTCACCTTGGGCTTGGACTTGGCAGACACCCCCAAGGAGCCCTAGAGGACAGCTTCTGAGACAGACCCCGTTTCAGGCTCCAGACATCCAGGCACCTTCCCTGCCAGAGGAAAGGTGTCTGCCCTGCCCAGGAGGACTTTGCAGGAGCACCTGGGGTAGCCATCTTGGTTCCCGGATCCTTCTGAGACTAGTCTGTGCAGGTGAGAGAGAGTGTGTACTACAGAAGCTAACAGCTTCTGTTACAGGCTGAAGCAACACAGCTTCTGGGTTGGGTCCTGTTTCAGGCATTCACCTTCTGCCAGGAAGAAGGTTCGAATGCCAGATATCTGTGCACTTTCCTTGCAAGAGAAGAGCTTGCCTGTAGAGAGTGCTCTGACCACTGAAACTAAGAGGAGAGAGCTAGTCTCCCAGGTCTGCTGATAGAGGCTAACAGAATCATGAGAGAAACAATCTCTAACCAGAGACAACTATAACAACTAACTCCAGAGATTACCAGATGGTAAAAGGCAAACATAAGAATCCTACTAAAAGAAATCAAGACCACTCACCATCATCAGAACCCAGCACTCCCACCTCGCCCACTCCTGGGCACCCCAACACACACGAAAAGCTAGACCCGAATTTAAAAGCATATGTCATGATGATGGTAGAGGACGTCAAGAAGGACTTTAATAACTCACTTAAAGAAATACAAGAGAACACTGCTAAAGAGTTACAAGTCCTTAAAGAAAAAGAGGAAAACACACCCAAACAATGATGGAAATGAACAAAACAATACTAGACCTAAAAAGGGAAGTGGACACAATGAAGAAAACCCAAAATGAGGCAAATCTGGAGATAGAAACCCTAAGAAAGAAATCTGGAACCATAGATGCAAGCATCAGCAAAAGAATACAAGAGATGGAAGAGAGAATCTCAGGTGCAGAAGATTCCATAGAGAATATTGGCACAACAATCAAAGAAAATGCAAAATGCAAAAAGATCCTAACTCAAAACATCCAGGAAATCCAGGAGACAATGAGAAGACCAAACCTACGTATAATAGGCGTAGATGAGAATGAAGATTTTCAACTTAAAGGCTCAGCAAATATCTTCGACAAAATTATAGAAGAAAACTTTCCAAACCTAAAGAAAGAGATGCCCATGAACATACAAGAAGCCTACAGAACTCCAAATAGACTGGACCAGAGAAGAAATTCCTCCTGACACATAATAATCAGAACAACAAATGCACTAAATAAAGATAGAATATAAAAGCAGTAAGGGAAAAGGGTCAAGTAACATATAAAGGCAGGCCTATCAGAATTAAACCAGACTTTTCACCAGAGACTATGAAAGCCAGAAGATCTTGAACAGATGTTATACAGACACTATGAGAGCACAAATGCCAGCCCAGCTTACTATACCCAGCCAAACTTTCAATTACCATAGATGGAGAAACCAAAGTATTCCACAACAAAACCAAACTGAAACATTATCTTTCCATGAATCCAGCCCTTCAAAGGATAATAACAGAAGAAAAAAAAAAAAACCAATACAAGGACGGAAACCACTTCCTAGAAAAATCAAGAAAGTAATCCTTCAACAAACCTAAAAGAAGATAGCCACAAGAACAGAATGCCAACTCTAAAAACAAAAATAATAGGAAGCAACAATTACTTTTCCTTAATATCTCTTAATATCAACGGACTTAATTCCCCAATAAAAAGACATAGACTAACAGACTGGCTACACAAAGAGGATCCAACATTTTTCTGCTTACTGGAAACCCATCTCAGGGAAAAAGACAGACACTACCTCAGAATGAAAGGCTGGAAAACAATTTTGCAAGCAAATGGTCTGAAGAAACAAGCTGGAGTAGCCATTCTAATATCGAATAAAATCCACGTCCAACCCAAAGTTATCAAAAAAATCAAGGAGGGACACTTCATACTCATCAAAGGTAAAATCCTCCAAGAGGAATTCTCAATTCTGAATATCTATGCCCCAAATGCAAGGGCAGCCACATTCATTAAAGAAACTTTAGTAAAGCTCAAAGCACACATTACACCTCACACAATAATAGTGGGAGACTTCAACACACGATTTTCATCAATGGACAGATCGTGGAAACAGAAACTAAACTGGGACACAATGAAACTTACAGAAGTTATGAAACAAATGGATTTAACAGATATCTACAGAACATTTTATCCTAAAACAAAAGGATATACCTTCTCAGCACCACATGGTGCCTTCTCCAAAATTGACCATATAATTGGTCACAAAACAGGCCTCAACATATACAAAATATTAAAATTGTCCCATGCATCCTATCAGATCACCATGGACTAAGGCTGATCTTCAATAACAACATAAATAATAGAAAGCCAACATTCATGTGGAAACTGAACAACACTCTTCTCAATGATACCCTGGTCAAGGATGGAATAAAGAAAGAAATTAAAGACTTTTTAGAGTTCAATGAAAATGAAGCCACAACATACCCAAACTTATGAGACACAATGAAAGCATTTCTAAGAGGAAAACTCTTAGCTCTGATTGCCTCCAAAAAGAAAGTAGAAAGAGCACACACAAGCAGCTTGACAACACACCTAAAAGCTCTAGAACAAAAGGAAGCAAATTCACCTAAAATGAGTAGAGGGCAGGAAATAATCAAACTCAGGGGCGAAATCAACCAAGTAGAAACAAGAACTATTCAAAGAATCAACAAAATCAGGAGCTGGTTCTTTGAGAAAATCAACAAGATAGATAAACCCTTAGCCAGCCTCACTAGAGGGCACAAGGACAGCATCCTAATTAACAAAATCAGAAATGAAAAGGGAGACATAACAACAGATTCTGAAGAAATCCAAAACACCATCAGATCCTTCTACAAAAGGCTATACTCAACAAAACTGGAAAACCTGGATGAAATGGACAAATTTCTAGACAGATATCAGCAACTAAAGTTAAATCAGGATCAGGTTAATGATCTAAACAGTCCTATATCCTCTAAAGAAATAGAAACAGTCATTAATAGTCTCCCAACCAAAAAAAAAAAAAAAAAAAGCCCAGATGGGTTTAGTGAAGAGCTCTATCAGACCTTCAAAGAAGATCTAATTCCAGTTCTTCACAAACTATTCCACAAAATAGAAGCAGAAGGTACTCTACCCAATTCATTGTATGAAGTCACAATTACTCTGATACCTAAAACACAGAAAGACCCAACAAAGATAGAGAACTTCAAACCAATTTCCCTTATGAATATCAATGCAAAAATCCTCAATAAAATTCTCCCTAACCGAATCCAAGAACACATCAAAACAATCATCCATCCTGACCATGTAGGTTTAATTCCAGGGATGCAGGGATGGTTTAATATACGGAAATCCATCAATGTAATCCAGTATATAAACAAACTCAAAGACAAAAACCACATGATCATCTTGTTAGATGTGGAGAAAGCATTTGACAAAATCCAACACCCATTCATGATAAAAGTCTTGGAAAGATCAGCAATTTGAGGCCCATACCTAAACATGATAAAAGCAGGCCAGTAGCCAACATCAAAGTAAATGGTGAAAAGCTGGAAGCAATCCCACTAAAATCAGGGACTAGACAAGGCTGCCCACTTTCTTCCTACCTATTCAACATTGTACTTGAAGTCCTAGCCAGAGCAACTAGACAACAAAAGGAGATCAAGGGGATACAAATTGGAAAGGAAGAAGTCAAAATATCACTTTTTGTAGATGATATGATAGTGTATATATAAGTGACCCTAAAAATTTCACCAGAGAACTCCTAAACCTGATAAACAGCTTCGTTGAAGTAGCTGGATATAAAATTAACTCAAACAAGTCAATGGCCTTTCTCTACACAAAGAATAAACAGGCTGAGAAAGAAATTAGGGAAACAACACCCTTCTCAATAGTCACAAATAATATAAAATATCTTGGCGTGACTCTAACTAAGGAAGTGAAAGATCTGTATGATAAAAACTTCAAGTCTCTGAAGAAAGAAATTAAAGAAGATCTCAGAAGATGGAAAGATCTCCCATGCTCATGGATTGTCAGGATCAATATAGTAAAAATGGCTATCTTGCCAAAAGCAATCTACAGATTCAATGCAATCCCCATCAAAATTCCAACTCAATTCTTCAACGAATTAGAAAGGGCAATCTGCAGATTCATCTGGAATAACAAAAAACCTAGGATAGCAAAAACTCTTCTCAAGGATAAAGAACCTATAGTGGAATCACCATGTCTGACCTAAAGCTTTACTAAAGAGCAACTGTGATTAAAAAACTGCATGGTACTGGTATAGCGACAGACAAGTAGACCAATGGAATAGAATTGAAGACCCAGAAATCAACCAACACACCTATGGTCACTTGATCTTTGACAAGGGAGCTAAATTCATCCAGTGGAAAAAAAGAGCATTTTCACCAAATGGTGCTGGCACAGCTGGCGGTTACCATGTAGAAGAATGCGAATTGATCCATTCTTATCTCCTTGTACTAAGGTCAAATCTAAGTGGATCAAGGATCTCCACATAAAACCAGAGACACTGAAACTTATAGAGGAGAAAGTGGGGAAAAGCCTCAAAGATATGGGTACAGGGGGAAAATTCCTGAATAGAACAGCAATGGCTTGTGCTGTAAGATCGAGAATCGACAAATGGGACCTCATAAAATTGCAAAATTTCTGTAAGGCAAAAGACACCCTCAATAAGACAAAAAGGCCACCAACAGATTGGGAAAGATCTTTATCTATCCTAAATCAGATAGGGGACAAATATCCAATATATATAAATAACTCAAGAAGGTGGACTCCAAATAATCAAATAACCCCATTAAAAATGGTGTGCAGAGCTTAACAAAGAATTCTCACCTGAGGAAAACGAATGGCTGAGAAGCACCTGAAAAAATGTTCAACATCCTTAATCAACAGGGAAATGCAAATCAAAACAACCCTGAGATTCCACTTCACACCAGTCAGAATGGCTAAAATCAAAAATTCAGGTGACAGTAAATGCTGGCGAGGATGTTGAGAAAGAGGAACACTCCTCCATTCTTGGTGAGATTGCAAGCTTGTACAACCACCCTGGAAATCAGTCTGGTGCTTCCTCAGAAAATTGGACATAGTACTACCGGAGGATCCTGCAATACCTCTCCTGGGCATATATCCAGAAGATGTTCCAACTGGTAAGAAGGACACATGCTCCACTATGTTCATAGCAGCCTTATTTATAATAGCCAGAAGCTGGAAAGAACCCAGATGCCCCTCAACAGAGGAATGGATACAGAAAATGTGGTACATTTACACAATGGAGTACTACTCAGCTATTAAAAAGAATGAATTTATGAAATGTCTATCATCCTGAGTGAGATAACCCAATCACAAAAGACCTCACACAATATGTACTCACTGATAAGTGGATATTAGCCCAGATACTTAAAATACCCAAGATATAAGATACAATTTGTGAAACTCGTGAAACTTAAGAAAAACGAAGTCCAAAGTGTGGACACTTTGCCCCTTCTTAGAATTGGGAACTAAACACCCATGGAAGGTCTTACAGAGACAAAGTTTGGAGTTGAGAAGAAAGGACGGACCATCTAGAGACTGCCATATCCGGGGATCCATTCCATAATCAGCCTCCAAACGCTGACACCATTGCATACACTAGCAAGATTTTGCTGAAAGAACCCTGATATAGCTGTCTCTTGTGAGACTATGCACAGGCCTAGCAAACACAGAAGTGGATACTCACTGTTAGCTATTGGATAGATCACAGGGCCCCCCATGGGGGAGCTAGAGAAAGTACCCAAGGAGCTTAAGGGGTCTGAAACCCTATAGGTGGAACAACAATATGAACTAACCAGTACCCCCGGAGCTAGTGTCTCTAGATGCATATGTATCAGATTTTGGCCTAGTCGGCCATCAGTGGATAGAGAGGCCCATTGGTCGTGCAAACTTTATATGCCTCAGTATAGGGGAATGCTAGGGCCAAGAAGTGGGAGTGGGTGTGTAGGGGAGTGGGGTGGGAGGGTATGGGGGACTTTTGGGATAGCACTGGAAATGTAAATGAAGAAAATACCTAATTTAAAAAAAAGAAAGAAAATCAGTTCACATGATTCATAGAGGGAAATGTAAATGCCAAGTCTGTAAAAGTCACAGAAGGAGTTTAAGGAAAGGATACTCATGAACTTGGATTTTCTGAGCTGCCTAAAACACAAGCAATAGCATAAATAAATGGATAAATCAGATTCATGTGGATTAAGAGTGTTGTGCGTCAAAGAATGCTATTTTAAGTATGTGAAAACCCTACCCACAGAGTGGGAGAAGATCTCTTCAAAGCATGCACAGGAAGGACCACAGTGTCTATGGTATCTAAAGATTTCTTTCAAAGCAAAACAACCAAATGAAAACCTTGCTAGTTAAAAGCAAAGAGTTTGAGTACACATTTCTACAGGAAGTTCTCCCAGAAGCACAGAATCATATGGAAAGTATTCTAGCTTTCTGTTTAACACTCAGTTTTATGGGACTCCTGAGTGCATGAATGAATTGAGTCTCTGACTCTAGGGTCTTCTCTTGGGCTTCCTTTCCTTCTGTTGGTTTGCCTTGTGCAACCTCAATGTAATGGTTCTTGTTTTATCAGATTCTATTTTATTTTGTGATATTTTGTTGTGATGTCTTAAAAGCCCATGCCTTTCCAGTAAAATCAGAAAGCAGGTTGATCTGGATGTGAGGGTGGGGAGAAACTGACAAGTATAGAGGGAGAGGAAACTAATCAGGATATATTGTGTGAGGGGGGGATCTATTTTCAATAAAAGGGGTAAAAGAAAATAAAATCACACGAGAGGGTGTACTAGACTATACATCATTAGGAATGTTAAAATCTCAGCTATACATTATCAGGTACACATCATTTAGGATACCTTAAATTGGCAAGAATGCAAAAAAAATCAGAACCCTATTGCAGCTTCTAATGTGATTGTGAAATGCCAATTTAACTCTCTGTCAGAACCACAAAATGTTCAACATAGGTTTTCCATATGACTTGCCAATTCTTTCTCTGTGCCTATACCCAAGAAACATTAAAATATTTCCATATAAAATGTGTAGATAAGTGCTCATAGTAACATTGTATATAAGACATCCCTGAAGTAAAAACAACCCAAAGTCAATCAACAGATGAATGCATTAATAAAATGAAAAAAAAATTGTACAAGAGGAGAACGTATTGAAACATACTACAGTGTAGACATATTGAGAAAATATTATGTTAAGGGAAAAAGTTTAGTCATGTAAGACCATAATATGCTTCTTTTTATACAGCCCGTCCGAAATAGGCAAACACATAGAGGTTCTTGGTTATGATTTTCTTCTCCCTTTTAGAATCTGCTGCTAATGAGTAAGGAAAAGATGTCTTTAGTGGGAGATGTAGTATTCTAAAATAGAAGAGCAGTGATGATTGCATATCTCTGTGGCTATACAAAGAAGTATTGACATAAAGGGGAAAGGATGAATCCTGTGCTGTGTGAAATGCACCCTCAATAAAGCTGTTGGGTTTTTTTTTTTCCTTTTTTTTTTTTACACTCCAGATTTCATCCCCCTTCCATTCCATCCTCCAGTTGTTCCACATCCCATGCCTCCTCCCTGCCCCCTGTCTCCATGAGGATGCCCCCCCTGCCCCCCAGACCTCTAAACTCCCTAAGGCCTCCAGTCTCTTGAGGGTTAGGTGCATCTTCTCTGACTGAATGCAGACCCATTAGTCCTCTGCTGTATGTGTATTGGGGGCCTCATATCACGTGGTATATGCTGCCTGGTTGGTGATCCAGTGTCTGAGAGATCTCAGGGGTACAGGTTAATTGAGACTGTTGTTCCTACTACAGGGTTGCCTTCCTTCTTAGCTTCTTCCAGCTTTTCCCTAATTCCATCACAGGGGTCAGTAGCTTCGGTTCATTGGTTGGGTGCAAATATCTGCATCTGACTCTTTCAGCTGCTTGTTGGGTCTTTCAGAGGGCAGTCCAGGGTCCCTTTTTGTGAGTGCTCCATAGTCTCAGTATCAGGCGTTGGGGCCTCCCCTTCAGTTGGATCTCACTTTGGGCCTGTCACTGTACCTTCTTTTTACTCAGGCTCTTCTCCATTTCCATCCCTGCAGTTCTTTCAGATAGGAACAATTATGGGTCAGAGCTTTTAACTGTGGGATGGCAACCCCATCCCTTACTTGATGCTCTGTCTTTCTACTGGAGGTGGGCTCTTCAAGTTCCCTCTCCCCACTGTAGGGCATTTCATCTAAGGTCCGTCCCTTTGGGTCTTGAGAGTCTCTCACCTCCCAGGTCTCTGGTACATTCTAGAGGGTCCCACCAACCTCCTACCTCCCAGGGTTGCTTTTTCCATTCGTTATGCTGGCTCTCAGGGCTTCAGTCCTTTCCCCCCACCCAATACCAGATCATGTCCCCCAAACCTCCATCCCCTTTCCCTCCCACGTCCCTCCCTCCCTCCTACCTTGTGGTTGTTTTCTTTTCATCCCAAGTGGGACTGAGGTGTCCTGACTTGGGCCTTTCAGCTTGTTGACCTTTTTGAGTTTTGTGAACTGTATCTTGGGGATTCTTGGCTAATATCCACTTATTAGTGAGTACACACTGTTCATGTCCTTTTGGTTCTGGGTTACCTCACTCAGGGTGATAATTTCTAGATCTATTTATTTGCCTGCAAAACCCAGGATGTCCTTGTTCTTAATAGATGAGTAGTATTCCATTGTGTAAATGAACCATATTTTCTGTATTCATTCTTTTGTTGTGGGACATTTGCGTTGTTTCCAGCTTCTGGATATCACAAAAAAAGGCTGCTATGAACATAGTGGAACTCGTGCCCCTGTGATATGGTTGGGCATCTTTTGGGTATATTTGCAAATGTGGTATTGCTGGGTCTTCAGATAGATCTATTTCCTATTTTCTGAGGAACCTCCAGATTGATTTCCAGAGTGGTTCTACCAGTTTGCAATCCCACCAGCATTGGAGAGTGTTCTTCTTTCTCCATATCCTTACCAACATGTGTTGTCACTTGAGAGGTTTTGATCTTAGCCATTCTTATTGGTGTAGGAGGAATCTCAGGGTCGTTTCTATTTGCATTTCCCTGATGACTAAGGATGTTGAACATTTCTTGAGGTGCTTCCCAGACATTTGAGATTCCTCTGTTGTGAATACTCAATTTAGTTCTAGACCCCATTTTTTAATTGAGTTGTTTTGAGTTTTGGTGGTTAGCTTCTTGAGTTCTTTATATATTTTGGATATTAGCCCTCTATCAGATGTGGGGTTAGTGAAGAATTTTTCCCAATCTGTAGATTGCCAATGTGTCTTATTGACTATGTCCTTTTCCTCACAGAAGCTTCTCAGTTTCATGAGGTCACATTTACCAATTCTTGATCTAAGAGTGTGAGCCATTAAAGTTCTGTTTAGGAAATTTCACCCTGTTCCAATGAATTCTAGGCTCTTTCCCACTTTCTCTTCTATTAGATTGCTTGTATCTGGTTTTATGTTGAGGTCCTTGATCAACTTGGGATTGAGCTTTTTGCAAGGTGATAAATATGGGTCTATTTTCATTTTTCTACATACAGACAGCTAGTTAGACCAGCACCATTTTTTGAAGAAGCTTTCTTTTTTTTTTTTTCCATTGTATACTTTTGCCTTATTTGTCAAACATCAAGTGTGTGTAAGTGTGTGGTTTTATTTCTGGGTTTTCAATTCTATTCTGCTGATCATCCTGTCTGTCTCTGTACCAATACCAGGCAGTTTTTTTTTTTCACTATTGCTCTGAGGTAGAGCTTGAGGTCAGTGATGGTGATTCCCCTAGCTGTTCTTTTATTGTTAAGAATTGTTTTAGCTATTCTGGATTTTTTGCCTTTTCAGATGAATTTGAGAATTGCATTTCCATGTCTTTGAAGAATTGTGTTGGGATTTGGATGGGTCACATTGAAGCTGTAGGTTGCCTTTGGTAGGATGGCCATTTTTACTATGTTAATTCTGCCAATTCATGACCATGGAAGATCTCTCCATTTTCTGAGATCTTTGATTTCTTTCTTGAGAGACTTGAAGTTATTGTCTGTCATACAGATCTTTCACTTGTTTGGATAGAGTTACCCCAAGATATTTTATATTACTTGTGGCTATTATAAAGGGAATTGTTTCCCTAACTTCTTCTCAGCCTGTTTATCATTTGTATAAAGGAAGGCTACTGATTTATTTGAGTTAATTTTATATCCTGTCACTTGACTGAAGTTGTTTATCAGCTGGAGAAATTCTCTGGTAGAATTTTTGGGGTCACTTATGTATACTATCATATCATCTGCAAATAGTGATACCTTTATTTCTTCTTTGCCAATTTGTATCCCCTTGATCTTTTTGTTGTCTTATTATTCTAGCTAACAGTTCGAGTATTATATTGAATAGGTATGGGGAGAGTGGGCATCCTTGTCTTGTTCCTGATTTTAGTGGGATTGCTTCAAGTATCTCTCCATTTAATTTGATATTGGCTGTTGGTTTGCAGTAAATTGCTTTTATTATGTTTAGGTATAGGCCATGAATTCCTGATCTCTCCAATAATTTTAACATGAGGAGTGTCATATTTTGTCAAATGCCTTTTCTGCTTCTAAAGAGATGATAATGCGATTTTTCTTTGAGTTTGTTTATATAGTGGATTATATTAATGGATTTTCATATATTGAACCAACCTTGCATCCCTAGGATGAAACCTATTTGATCATGGTGAATGATGGTTTTGATATGTTCTTGGATTTGGTTTCAAGAATTTTATTGAGTGTTTTTGCACCAATATTCATATATTATTGTGTGAGATTTGATGTGTGTTTTGAGATTTAGTAAAGTTTCTTTTATGAATGTGGGTGCCCATACACTTGTAGCATAGATATTAAGAACTGATATTTTCTCTTGGTGGATTTTCCCCTTGATGAATATGAAGTATCCTTCCTCATCATGCTTGATAACTTTTGGTTGAAAGTCTATTTTATTGGGTATTAGGATGGTAACTCCAGCTTGTTTCTTGGGACCATTTCCTTGGAAGACCTATTTCCATCCTTTCACTTTGAGATAGTGTCTGTCTTTTATTGATATGTGTTTCTTGTATGCAACAAAATGCTGGATCTTGTTTGCATATCCAGTCTGTTAGTGAGTTGAATCCATTAATATTGAGAAATATTAAAGACAGATGATTGCTGGTTTCTGTTATATTTGTTTTTGTAGGTGGCTTTATGTGCTTGTGGTTCTCCCTTTTTGGCTTTGTTGTGAGATGTTTAATATCTTGTCTTTTCTTTAGTGTAGGTACCTACCTTGTGTTGGAGTTTTCATTCCAGGATCCTCTGTAGGGCTGGAATGTTAGATAGATACTATTTGAATTTCAGTTTGTCCTGGAATAGTTTGTTTTCTCTATTTATGTTGATTGAGAGTTTTGTTGGGTATAGTAGCTTGGACTGTCATTTATGTTCTCTTAGAGTTGGCATGACCTCTGACCAGGCTTTTCTGGCTTTCATAGTCTCTGCTGAAAAGTCTGGTATAATTCTGATAGGCCTACCTTTGTATGTTACTTAGCCCTTTTCCCTTGTAGCTTTTAATATTCTTTTTGTTGTTGTTGTTATGTGCATTTAGTGTTTTGATTATTATGTGATAAGAGGCTTTTCCTTTCTGGTCCCATTTGTTTGCTGTTCTATAGACTTCTTGTATCTTTATGGTCATCTCTTTCTTTAGGTTGGGGGAAGCTTTCTTCTATGATTTTGTTGAAGATGTTTTCAAGACCTTTGATCTGGGAATCTTTGTTCTCCTCTGTTCAAATTATTCTTAGATTTGGTCATTTTGAATTTCCTGGATGTTTTGGGTTAGGAGTTTTTTATGTTTTAAATTTTCTTTGACAGTTGTGTCAGTCAGTCTCTTCTACAGTATCTTTTATACTTGAGATTCTCTCTTCTATCTCTTGTATTCTGTTGGTGATACTTATATCTGTAATTCCTGTCCTCTTTCCTAGGTTTTCCATTTCCAGGTTTGCTTTCATTTGTGTTTTCTTTATTGTTTCTATTTCCACTTTTAGGTTTTGGATCACTTTATTCAATTCCTTCACTTGTTTGATTGTGTTTTCCTGTATTTCTTTAAGGGAATTATTTTTTCCCTCTTTAAGGGCTTCTACCTGTGTTTTCCTGTATTTCTTTCAGTGAGTTATTTATATCCTCCTTAAAGGACTCTATTATCTTCATGAGTTAGGATTTTAGGTCAGCTTCCTGATTTCTAGGGTATTGGTGTATTCAGGGTTTTCTGTGGTGGGAGAACTGGGTTCTGATGATGCCTACACATATTGGCTTCTGTTGCTTATGGTTTTGTGCTTGCCTCACTCCATCTGGTTATCCCTGGTATTTGTTGGTCTGGATGATTTTGTCTGGAGTCTGCCTCTTTTGTCCCTGGGCCTTTGTTTTGTTCAGGTCTCCTGGTAGGCCTGCAGCACTGGCTATAGCAAACTTCCTGTGGGGCCTTCCAACTTGGAGGGTTCTTCAGAGGGACAGAGAAGCTGCTGATATGTTGTCCTGGCTGCAGTAGAGCTCTTGGGAGGCCTTCAGACTGTTGGGTCTTCAGAGGAACAGTCAAGAGGTTGTCTTGTGTGAAGATATTCTCCAGGGGGGGCCTATGGACTGTGGTTTCTGTTTCCCTGAGTGAAACAGAACTCCAGGGAGACTTTCAAACTGTTGGATCAGTTGCCTTGCATGCCATAGAACCCCCAGGAGGTCTTAAGACTGTGGTGTCAATTGCCCAGTTGCCCTGTGTACAGAGGACCTACTGGGATACCTTCAAGCTGTGTTGTCTTCAGGGGAACCAACAAGCTAGAGATCAGTTGCTCAGTTGCCCTGTGTGCAGCAGATCTCTTGGGATGCCTCAGGCTGTGGTGTCAGTTACCCTGAGTGCCGTGGATCTCCTGGGAATTTTTTCAACTATGGTTTCAGATGCCCTGTGTGCATGAGATCTCCTGAGATGCCTCAGGATGTGGTATTTTCAGGGGAGCAGACTAGCTAGCAGTCTTTCCCAGCAGAAAGAACTAGGCAGAAGGGGAGTGGTATTTGCTGGGCGGGGGTTTCGGGGGATGATGGGTTTCCAAATCTACTGGGCTCCCGGTAGCAGCTGTGGAACTTTGGGAGGGGTCTTATCAAATGCTCTGAGTACAGCGTATCTTCTGGGATGCATTAGGATATGCTGTCTTCTGGGGAGGAAATAAGCTAGCAAGGACTGGAAGAGGAGAGATATTCCAAAGCTGTTGAATTTAAAAGGAAACATGGTTTCCATAGCGGAGTAAAGCTTGAAGTATAATTTCACTGTGGGGGTATGAAACTAAAATATAAATTTTCTTGGTAATGCTAAACTGGGAACCAAGAGTCAGATTTGTGGCTAAAATGAGTGCAGAGTGACCACAGTGATGCCAGCGCTGTCAACTAGCTCATCTCATCACAGTCTGGACTTCCAAACCGACACACGGACAGATGCTTTTCAGTCTGATCATTAATCATACTCCCATTCAGGATTTACAATACACAGTAAGACTATATGTATACTTTGCCATAACACTGAAGTTTTTAAAAATTTATTTATTCATTTGTTTACATCCTAAACTCTGCTCTCCCTCTTGGTTTCTCCCTCAGAGTCACTTCCCTTTATCTCTACCCCTTCTCTCTACCCTGAGAGGGTGGGAGTGCCCCCCATATCTCCTCCCCGCCCTGGCACATCAAGTCTCTGCCAGATTAGTTGCATCCTCTCCCACTGAAGCCAGAAAAGTACAGCCATGAAGACTGAACAGCCTGTCTGATATATATGTGCTGGGGGGTGTCATTCTAGCCCCTGTATGTTCTTTGATTGGTGGCTCAGTCTCTGAGAGCTTCCAAGGGACCAGGTTTGTTGACTCTATTGGTCTTCCTGTGGAGTTCCCATCTACTTTTGTCCTTAGATCCTTTCCCTGACTCTTCCATAGATGTACCCAACCTCTGTCTAATGTTGGCTGTGGGTATCTGCTTCTGTTTCCATATGCTGTGTGTATAGCCACTGAAAGTACAGTTATGCTAGGCCCCTGTCTGCAAGCATAACAATATCATTAATAAAGTCCTTGGGGTATGGTGGGGAATCTTCTGTGTATATGCCCAGCAGTGGTATAGCTGGGTCTTCAGGTAGAACTATTTCTAGTTTTCTGAGAAACTACCAGATTGATTTCCAGAGTGGTTGTACAAGTTTGCATTCCTACCAGCAATGAAGGAATGTTCCCCTTTCTCCCCAGATTATCCAGCATGTGTTGTCCCTTGAGTTTTTTATCTTAGCTGTTCTGACTGATGACTAAGGATGTTAAGCATTTCTTTAAGTGCTTCTTGGTTATTCAAGTTTCTTCTGTTAAGAATTCTCTTCTTAACTCTCTACCGTATTTTTTAATTGGGTTATTTGATTTGTTGAGTCTAACTTCTTGAGTTTATTATACATCTTGGATATTAACCCCCCTGTCAGATGTAGGGTTGGTGAAGATCTTTTCAAAATCTGTAGTCTGCCATTATGTTTTATTGGTAGTACCCTTTGACTTACAGAAGGTTTTCAGTTTCATGAGGTCCTATTTGTCAGTTGTTAATCTGAGGGCCTGAGTCATTGGAGTTCTGTTTAGAAAATTGTCTCCTGTTCCAATGTGTTCAAGGTTATTTCCCATTTTCTCTTCTATTAGATTTAGTTTATCTGGTTTTATGTTGAAGTCTTTGATCTGCTTGAATTTGAGTTTCTTGCAGGGTGATAAATATTGTTCTATTTGCATTCACTTAGATCAGGACCATTTGTTAAAGATGCTTTCCTTTTTTTTCCATTGTATGGTTTGGGCTTCTTTGTATAAAATCAAATGTTCAAAGGTGTGTGGGATTATTTCAGGGTCTTCAATTCTATTCCATTGAAGGATGTGTCTGTTTCTGTACCAATACAATGCATTTTTTGTTGTTGTTTTGAATCACTATTGCTCTGTAGTACATCTTGATGTAAGGGGATGGTTATTCTTCCAGAGATTCTTTTGTTGTTCAGAATTGTTTTGGCTAAAGGGAGACATAGCAAAAGAAACTGAGAAATAAAAAAAAATCATTAGGTCTTGCTTCAAAAGCCTACATCTCACAAAACTGAAAATCTAAATGAAATAGATTAGTTTCTAGACAGATACCATATCCCACCATGAAATTCAAGAGGAGGTAAACTATCTAAACAGTCCCATAACCTAAAGAAATAGAAGCAGTCATTAAAAGTCTACCAACCAAAAAAAGTTCAGGGCCACATGGTATTATTGCTGAAATCTACCAGACATTGAAAGAGCTAATACAGATAGTCCTCAAACTTCCATAAACTAGAAACACTAATTGTGGTTAGGATTTCACCTTTAATATAGAGAAAATATAAGATCATTGCTGCCAAGTTACCACCCAGTACTTCAATGAAGCGTCATGGGTATAGGGATCTAATAGCTTCTATTATTCTGACCCTAAGAACCAATTGGTTGTTATGTTAATTATGAGAATATGTAAAATTTGTTCAAAAGGTGACTTTGGAAAATATCATAAAGAAGATCACTCATAATTTTTTGTGGGTCATAAAATCAAAAAGTCATAACAAATTTAGGAAAAGGAAGGGAGCAGAACACACAAGAGTGATCATGTTATTTTTTGCTGTGTGCTCTTGTAAGGTCAGGTGTCCCTTAGGAATACTGGTTAAGGTGTGTTCTAACTGAACCACATTAATGAAATGGTTCACATGTTATATAATATAAATTCATAGTCTCATGTTTTATTTGATGAATTGCTGTTATTTATCTCTATACACAAATAATTTACAATTCTTTTTTTTGCTTTTTTTATTAGATATTTTCCTTATATACATTTCAAATGCTATCCCAAAAGTTCCCTATACCCTGAGAATTTAGTAATCTGAGCATCCATAATAACATCCATCTTGTCTAGATAATGGACAAAATGGTGACATCTTTGAAAAGCTTATAAAGGTTGTATTTTTCATCTTCTGTTTAAAACAAGAGGCATCTCTCTGTTCCTTCCATATGTTGTAAATTGCCACTCATCTACTTATTGCATAATCTGATTCCCACTTATAAATTGTCTTGCTGTTGCCATGTAGAAATTCTGGGGCTGCTACTGTCAGTCTTTCAGAACTACAGGGAGATTCAACAAGAACCCGATCTGACCTTCCTCATTTTTTTGATTCTTCAATGTGTCTTTTTCAATTAAGAGCTATAATTGAAATGGGTCACTATTCATTCCTATCATCGCCTTCAGGACTGAGATTTCAAAACCATTATGCCCAGGCTTTCAAAGTCCAGCCCTGGAAATACAAATAGGTCAAAGATGGTCCCACTTCAAAGTCCCTTGAACCTTTGCTCCATTCTCCAGGATAGCTTTTTTTTTTTCCCTAGTGATTTCCCTGAGTTAGGTCCTCTGTTTTTCCAGATATCAAGTTCAAAACTCCAGATGATCCATCTTTTCTACTCACCTCTAATTCAACACAACATTTTCACTGTTTGATTAAACCTTGCTGTGATTGAGAGCTGTTCTCCAGTCCTATTCTGCCTGAGAAAATGTCATAATATTGTTGCTGGATCAACAAGTTGATGAGATTAAAAAATACAGAAAGTGTGACTGCGGGACTGCAATAATTTTCTGTTTTGAGTTTGAAATAAACCTGCACCACAGGAGGGGATTATTAGGAAGAACATCCATGCTGCTCATTTCTGTCATTTCTCAAAGATGAATACCCCTCACCATTCAAACATTTGAAAAGGTAAATTATTTGCCTGACTGCTTTCTATTTCACTTCATGTGGAAATTCCTTCTGTAGAGCGTCAGCTGGAATGAAAGGATTTTCCTTTCTGCCTTTTTCTTCTTCCTTGTCTTTCTTTAAATATACCACTTTCTCATTGCTTCTTCTTTAAATGGAAAATCAAAAAATATGCTTTAATAATCTGAAGATAGGTTTCCATTTCCTTTCTTTTTTCCTTTGATTGTTTGACAATTTCTTATACATACATAGTGAGTGTTGGTCATTTCACCCCCTTTATCTATTCCCATGCCTCTCCCTCTGTAGCTGATACCCTTCTTCTTGGTGCTCCCTTCCTACTACTCTGTAGGCTTGCTGGAGATGCATGCATGCATGACTGCTGAATGAGCACTCACCTGGATATACCCTTACGTCTGCTCAAATGAATCAGGTGTAGAGCCCCCAGCCTGGGGGTTGGAGGGAAGCAATAGAGATCAATATGGTGGCCACCATACCTGTGCTCACCAAGTCTCAGCTCTACCTACAAGGAGGATGTAATTTACTCCTACTCCATAAAGGGTCATTCTTAGTATCCCTGAGTTATAGCTGGGCTCCTTAGTCTGTGTCAAGATACACAGTGAATGAACAACAGAACTGGAATTTGAACCCAGGTTTGTTTTAAGGTTAATTCTTATCTCCTCCGCCATCTGTGTTCTTCCATCTCCTTGTTGGAGTCTTTGGTGAATGTTGCATCAGCTAAGAGCTCATGCAGGAGATAAGAGTAAGAGAGTTAAGATTCCACTACATGAAGTGACTTTTGTGTCTTTTGTAGATTAATCAGAGTCTACCAACTGGAGTCCCCATTTCTGTATTTTATAGGGATATGAAAGTAGAATTCAGGAGTATTTACATCATAGTATGAAGCCTGGATCTTGCAACAGGGGTGAAATGTCCTGCGGCTTGTTGCTAATATCCTCATTGGCACAGGCTACTGAGCACAAACTGAAGGAAACATTTTCTAGTCTGTGTACCTTGTGTAAACAGATGTTTAAAACTTTGCTTGCCTACACTCACCCAGCAGAGACATGAGACCCAATTAAGCCAAAATTCCATAGAAAGCCATCCAAAGCCCCTAGTTTACTGACCCAGTATAAACACTATAAATGAATAAAATGCAGTGTATTTAAACATAGAGACATGGTTTCTTAAATTCAAGTAATGCAGTTTTAAACACTGAGTAGCCAAAAGTGATAGGAATTTTTGTTGTAATTAGAAGAGCAACTAATGTAGAAAACTCCACAGTATAAAAGGATCTGTAGGCTTCATATTTGGAGCAAAGATTATTGATATTTTGCCATGTTTTCTTTAAAACCTCTGTTTTTAAAAATCAGGTAAATTAAGACAGAGAAAGATGGAGTATCTTTGACTCCTTCCCAAACCATACTCACTTCTACTTTCCTCCATCAGCAGCTTCCCTGAAGAACTTAAGGATCATCTATCTAGACCATGTTGTCATATCTGACTGGTTAGCCAAAACCTGAACCCGCTACTATCTTTAATTTTTAATCTGATAAAATGTTCTGCTTCCATTGTATATTTTGTGATTTCTACATGTTCTTATTAAATATAGCACTTAATTGATGTGTGTGTATGTGCGTGTGTGTGTGTGTGTGTGTTCATTATTTTGTAATTCTCTGTGCCACAAATCTACTAGGGTTTATGTTCTTCCCTATGCAGTGCTCCTGTACAGTGCTAGAGCTTCCAACTCCAGCCTGAGTTTTTTCTTACTACATGCCTAGTTTTCACTGGCATGCACACACATTTTCCTGGAGGCACACATGCCTAGGGATGAGATTGCTGGGTTGTGGGTGTTCAGGTTCTATTCTGCTAGATAATTGTCAAATTGCTCTCCAAAATGGTTGTCTGCTTGCTCTCCCATGATCAGGGTAGTAGAGTTCACTTTTATAACAGTTCTACAAATGCTTCATATCGACCAACCTTTAAAATTAGTAACCTAGACTTAATTTCTAATTTTGCTGGCTGTTAGGTTATAAACAATGTACAAACCAAAGTGAAACTTAGCATACATTTTTAATTCTTATTAATAAGAGTATTATTATATTAGATTACATTTGTATCAGATACATATTGATGAGTACATGTGATTATGATTCAATTTAATGGGACAAAGCAATTTTTTTACAGTATAGATTTATTGAACCTAGAAATCACTAGGAGACACACAGACTTGAAAAATAATAATTGTTGTTTTGCTTTATTATTCTGTTTTGTGAAGTGTCAATTACATGATTTTTTTTTATTAGCAGTTGGTATCATGCTAGTTTTGGCTAATTCTCTTTCAAGCTTTGCTTGGTACAGAGGCAGAGCAACTATACCTAAGGCATTATAATGTTACAGTGGTTACTAGGCATAGTACTACAGAAGTGTTTTTACATGAAACTAAAATGAGAAGCCCCTAGAAATAAAGAAAAAAAGGTGAAAATATGGGGCAGGACAAAAAAAAAAGATGTTAGAAAATAGACTTTTCTCTAGATGTAGCTTTTGAAATCAATGTTTTCCATTACAACTGGTTGTGATGATGAAAGACATAACATCTTAGTTGGTAATAACTGAGTGGCTAATCCATAAAACTGTCCTTGTGTGGTTTGATATTGATTATACTTTTTCCTTCCCTTTAGAGATATGTGAATGGCTATACAAGTTCATAAAGTAGGTGAAGCAACTGCACAGTGTTTACAGCTGTTGTTCATGAGACATTTGTCCCACTTAGAAGGGTGAGAGAAAATGAAGACATGCAATGGCCTGCTTCCTCTCATCTGCCTTTATGTGAATGCAAGAATGGTGTAGTGTCAAATCCATTCCCTGGGAACCCACAGATCACTTCTGGCAGGAAAGCAAGCAGAATATAATAACTGCAGATCTCCACTTAGCTCTCCAGTCCCCCAAGTCCAATTCCTCAGACTCATCCCCAGATCTGCAGCAGAACCTCTGCTGCAACCTGCTTTCCCTGTTTTCATCCAACTCCAGTGAGTCACAAAGGTAGTCCCCTCGGAAATGTCTTCCTTCCACTCATTGCTTTTTCCCATCTCCCAACTCCAGCAGGCACTCCCTGGGAGTCCTCTGGCTACTCTGACCACAGAAGCAAGTTGGCTATCTGCAGATCTTCACCTCTACCCCTATTCCTCCAAGCCCAATCTCCCAGTGTCATCCTCAGTTCTGCAGGAGATCTTTAGCTGTGGCCTTCCCACACGTTCTGCCTCCACTACTAGGGGAGTAACTAAGAAGATCCTGCTAGAACATTCTGCTTTCCTCCCTCTTGTAAATCCACTCCACCAAACCTAGCCCATTTAATCCCTAAATGTCAGGTTCCAAAACACATGCACACATTTTTACTTGAACCTTCAGTGCCCATACCTATCAGCATCCCCAGAAGATTTTCCTACCTGGCAACACACAGCTATCTCACTCTTATAAGAACCAGAGAGGAAATACAAATCAAGAACAAGATAACTATGCAAAAAAGACAAGACCAGACACCAGCAACTAGAATTACAATCTTCTCCAAATACCAGCAAACAAAAACAAACAAACAAAAAAACAAAACAAAAAAAAAAAACAAAAAAAACAAACCCTAAACCCAAAACCAAAAACAAATGATGAAACAAACACACACAATCAATAATAACCAAGACAATATGTCTCCATGATAGCCCAGCAACCTGACACTGAATATTCCAACATGGTTGAAGCATAAGCAAAAAACCTTAAAATAGCTTTTACAAATATGGTGGAGATCCTTAAAGAGGAAATAAATAAATTTTTTAACAAAATTTATGAAAGCACAAATGATGGAAAGAAATGAATAAGATCATTCAAGACCTGAAAGTAGATATAGAATCAATAAAGATAACCCAAACTTAGAGAAGTCTGTGACTGAAGAATTAAGAATACCTCCATGTGGAACTACAGTGACAAGCTTCACCCACAGAATACAAGACATGGAAGAGAGAATTTCAGGCAATGAACACATAATGGTAGAAGTAATTATATTGGTCAAGAAAAAATTTAAATCTAAAGAACATCTGGTATAAAACACCGAGAAAACTTGTGACTCTGTGAAAAGGCTAAATATAATAATAGGAATAGGATCAGAAGAAGAAAAACAGATTGAAGGTACAAAAAAATTTTTCAATAAAACCATAGAAGAAAAATTTCCTAATGTAAAGAATGATATGCCTATCAAAGTACAAAAAGTATACAGTATACCAAAAAGACTAGAGCAAAAAATAATTTCCTCTTGGCTCATAATAATGAAAATAATAAATGTATAGAACAAAGAAAGAATATTAAAAGCTGTCAGGGAAAAAGACAAAGTAACATATAAAGGCAGACCTATTAGAATTATATCTGATTTCTCAATGGAGATTCTAAAAGCCAAAAGGCACTAGATAGATGTGCTTCATGTTCCAAGAGACAAAATGCCTGCACAGACAACTATATCAAACCAAAGTTGCCATCGCCACAGATGGATAAAATGAGAAGTTCCATGACAAAACCAAATTTAAGCAATATTTATCTACAAATTCATCCCTCTAGAAGGTGCTACAAGGTAAACTCCAACTTAAAGATGTTAACTACATCCACAAAAACAAAGGGAATAAATAATCCCAGACCAGGAAATCAAAAGAAAAGAAACATACGCATCACTCTCACCACCACCACCACCACCTCCACCAATGGCAACAAACATTACTACTTCTACTACAACAAAATAATAGGACTAAAGAAACAATTTCCATTGCTATTTCTTAATATCAATAGCCTCAATTCCTCAATAAAAAGACACAAACTAACAGAATGGATCTAAAAACAGGTTCCACCCTTGTGCTGTGCCTGTGAAACACATCTTAACATCAAAGATAGACATAATGTCAGGGTAAGGGTTGGAAAAATATTCAAAGCAAATAGACTTAAGAAGAAAGATAGTTAAGCCAATTTAATATCTGACAAAATAGACTTCAAACCAAACCTAATCAGAATAGACAGGAAGGATACTATATATTCATTGAAGGGAAAATTCACCAAGCATACATTTCCAATCTTAACATCTATGCCCTAAACCCAAGGGTACCCAAGTTCATAAAAGAAACACTTCTACAGTTTAAATCACATTCTGACCCTCACAAACTAATAATGGGAAACTGCAATATCTCACTCTTGCCAATGGACAGGCCATCCAGCCAAAAATTTAACAGAGAAGCGCTAGAGCTGACTGAAGTTATAAACAATTGGACCTAACATATATCTACAGAACATTTCACACAAACACAGAAGAATGTGCCTTCTTCTCAGCAACCCATGGAACTTTTTCCAAAATTGGCCACATACTTAGACACAAAGCAAGTGTCAACAGATACAAGAAAATCAAAATCACACCCTGTATCTCATCTAACCACCATGGATTAAAGATGGATATTAACAACAACAGAATCAATGGAAACCTTACAAACTCATGGAAATTGAAGAAGTCATTATTGAATTAAACCTAGCCAATATAGAAATTAAGAAAGAAATCACATGTTGGGCAGTGGTGGTATATGTCTTTAAACCCAACATTAGGAAAATAAAGATAAGGAGGTATCTGAATTAGAGTCGAGCCTGCTCTACTATATGGCACGTTCCAGGAAAGCCAAGCCTATCCAAAGAAACCTTGATTCAAAATATTAACAATAATAATAATAATAATAATAATAATAATTAATAATTTGATTTAAAAATACAATTACATTCTTATTTTTTAAAAAAAGAAATCAAAGACTTTTAGAATTAAATGAAAATGAGTACACAAAATACCTAAACTTATGGGACACAATGAAATCTATCTTAAGAGGCAAGTTCATAGTTCTAAGTGTCTATATAAAAAATTTGGAGAGGGAGGCAAAGGTAGAAGTATTTCTGAGTTCAAGGTCAGCCTGGTCTTCAGACTGAGTTCCAGTACAGCCAGGGCTACACAGAGAAACCCTGTCTCAAAAAATAAAATCAAAAAACAAAAAAAAGAGGAGAAATATTATACTAGTAACTTAATAGCGTTTATAATAACTCTAACAAAATTTGAAGAAATCATACCCAAAAGGAGTAGTCAGCAAGAAATAATCAAACTCATGGCTACAATCAACAAAATAGAAATAACAATAACAAATAAATAAAAATTCAAAGAATTATTGAAACAAAGAGTTTGTTCTTTAGTTACAGAGACAAAGTTTGGAGCTGAGACAAAAGAATGGACCATCTAGAGACTGCCATACCCGGGGATCCATCCCATAATCAGCTTCCAAATGCTGACACCATTGCATACACTAGCAAGATTTTGCTGAAAGGACCCAGATATAGCTGTCTCTTATGAGGCTATGCCGGGGCCTACCAAACACAGAAGTGGATGCTCAGTCAGCTATTGAATGGATCACAAGACCCCCAATGGAGAAGCTAGAGAAAGTAACCAAGGAGCTAAAGGGGTCTGCACCCCTATAGGTGGAACAACAATATGAACAAACCAGTACCCCTGGAGCTCATGTCTCTAGCTGCGTATGTATCAGAAGATGGCCTAGTCAGCCATCATTGGGAAGAGAGGCCCCTTGGTCTTGCAAACTTTATATGCCTCAGTACAGGGGAACACCAGGGCCAAGAAGTGGGAGTGGGTGGGTAAGGGAGTGGTGGGGTATGGGGGACTTTTGGGATAGCATTGGAAATGTAAATGAAGAAAATACCTAATTTAAAAAAAATCATTAATATTGACAAATCCTTAATCAAATTAGTTAAAAGGAAGAGAGCAAATATACAAAATAATAAAATTAGAAATAGAAAGGGGGATGTTACAACAGACACCTAAGAAATCCAGAGATATATAAGTATAAAATATAAAAATCTGTTTTCTACCAAATTAGAAAATATAAAAGAAATGGATAATTTTCTTCATGAATATCACTTACCAAATCAAGATGAGGTGGGCAGTTTAAACACACCCATAGCTTCTAGTTAATTAGAAACAGTCATTATGCCACTTACATAAAAAAGCCCAGGCCCTGATGGGTTATTCCAGACCTTCAAAGAATGGTTAATGCCAATACTCCTTAAATATTCCACAAAATAGAGACAGAAGGAACATTGACCTATTCATTTTATGAGACTAGAGTTCTCCTAAGACCCAAACAACATAAAGATACAACAAAGAAAGAGAATTACAGACTAGTTTCAATTATGAGCATAGATGGAAAATGTTCAATAAAACATTTCTAAACTGAATCCAAGAACATAACAAAAATATCTTCCACTATGTTTGAAAGAGTAAACTTCTTTCCAGAGATGCAGGCATGTTTCACCCATATGTAAATTTATAAATGTAATCTACCATATAAACAAACAGAAAGGCAAAACCACAGTATCATCTCATTAGATGCAGAAAAAGCCTTTGATATAATTCAACATTCTTTCATGACAAAATGTATCTTAAAAATAATTATTTTTAATAACTATTTATTTTAAATGATTATTTAAAATAATTTAAAATTAACTAACTAATTTTAATGTCAGATTAATTAATACAATACCTATCAAAATTCTAACACAATTCTTTGTAGATCTTGAAAAGAAAAATTTCAATTTCATATGGAAACACAAAAAAAGCAGAATGCCTAAAGCCATTCTGAGTAATACAAGAACTGCCGGAGGTATTGTCACCCCAAATTTCAAGTTGTACTACAAAACTATAGTAAATAGAAGCAGCATACTATTGGCACAAAGGCGTGTTGACAAAAGACATGTTGATAAATAGTACTGAATTGAAGACCCAGACATAGTTCCATACAACTATGGACACCTGCCCGGCAGTGGTGGTCCATACCTTTAATCCCAGCACTTGGGAGGCAGAGGCAGGCAGATTTCTGAGTTTGAGACCAGCCCGGTCTACAGAGTGAGTTCCAGGACAACCAGGGTACATAGAGAAACTCTGTCTCAAAAAAACCAAAACCAAAACCAAAAAAAAAAAAAAATTTAAAAAAAAATCAACCAACCAACCAACCAACCAACCAACCAACCAACAAAAAAACCCAAACCAAACCCAACCTATGGATACCTGATTTTTTTATAAAGAGGACAGAAATACACACTAGAAAAAAATCGACAGCATATTTAACAAATAATACTGGCCAAACTGGATGGCTACATGTAGAAGAATCCAAATAGATCCATTATTCTTAACACTCTGCACAAAATTCCACTCCAAATGGATCAAAGGCCTCAACATAAATCAAGATACACTAAATCTAATGGTAGAGAAAGTGGGGAACAGCTTTCAACTCTGTATCACAGAAAACTCTTTGTGAACAGAACACTGTTAGCAAAGGTGCTAAGATCAATAATTAATAATTAGGACCTCATGAAACTGAGAAAGTTCTTATGGCAAAGAATACTGTATTCAGAAAAAGCTGCAACATACAGAATGGGAAAGGGTTTTTACCAACTACATATCTGAGAGAGGACTAATATCCAAAATATATAAACAACCAAAAAATTAGATATAAAGGAAACAAATTTAAAATGGTGTACAGATCAAAACAGAATTCTCAATAGAGGAAACTTAAATGTTTTAGAAACAATTAAATGTTCAATATTCATAGCTATAATGGAAATGAAAATCAAAACTACTTTGAGATTTCATTTTACACTGGTCAGAATAGCTAAGATCAACAAAACCGATGTGACAGCTTATGCTGCTAAGGATGTGGACTAAGGGGAACACCCACCAATTGCTGAGGGGAACGCAAATTTATGTAGCCTTTGTGAACATCAGTGAGGTGGTTCCTCAGGAAGATGGGAATCAATCTACTTGAAGATCCAGCTATACTACTCTTGGGCATATACCAAGATGATGCTTCATCCTACCACAACGACACTTGTTTGTCATGTTCAGTGCTGCTCTAGTCATAATAGCCAGAGATTGGAAATAACCTACATGTCCCTCAACATGAAGAAAATGTGGTACATTTACACAATGTACAGAATTACAGATTCAGTCATTATAAATGACATGAAATTTGCAAGCAAATGAATGGAATTAGAAAAAAAAATCATCTTGAGTTGGTTATACCAGACCTAGAAAAACAAATATAGTCTATATTTACCTATATGTGGATATTTGTTGTTAAGCAATGATAATCAAGCTACAACCCACAGAGCTACAGAGGGTAGGTATCTAGTAAGGGACTAGAGGGAACAGATATTTATTAGAAAAGGAAAATAGGATAGATAGATAGATAGATAGATAGATAGATAGATAGATAGATAGATAGATAGATAGAAGGATGGGTTTTGGGACTGGTATCAAGTGAGGATGCAGGGGGAAGGGCTTGTGGATGGAATCCAGAGAAACACAGCTAAAATTCAGGGGCATTTGAGGGTAGCATGGAAACCCAATACATAGAAACTTCATAAAATATATATGCAGATGAAGATGATGTTCATACAAAATTGCTAAATAATGGGGGATACAGAGTTCCAACAGGCTATCTCTTGTCACTAAATGAAGCTTTTCCTACCAAGATTGTATTGAGTTGTTGGTCAAAGGGGTTCCACGGGAACCCCCAAACAACCCATGCTGTCGCCAAGAATATAAGTTCCTCTCCACAAACTGACGTCAAGGCTCCAAGGCTAAAGGAAAGATGTCCACAGTTCATGGAACACTGAGATGTAAAGCTGGTGCTTACATAGAGTCTCCAACCCTACATTCTAGCATCTTAGCTACCGGAAGGTATTCTCCATGATATCAAGAGAGAAATGTAAACAGCAAGCACACCAAAAACCCTTTATCTACAGTGGTGTACTACCTGCAAGATATGTTAAGGCAATGATAGCACTATTAATTTTAGCGAATTTTAATATTAAGGCTCATGGAAATAATCAACCAATGTCTGATTTGACTTAAGGCCTATTCAGTGAACTGGACCCATACCTGACACTGCTTAGGTAACCAAAACCCTGACACTAGGTAGGCCAGGAACCTAGAGTAAAACCAAATAGTACTGTTATTTATTTTTTTTTAACGCATGGTGATAAAATGACTCCTGGTGATACTCTGCTAGACTCCGATCAAAGCTGTGCTGGGCCATCATCAGAGAAGCTTCTCGCAGCAATGTTAACAAATACAGAGGCCCACAGCAGAAACTATGCAGAGAGTTAGAGGTCCTGGAGTACTCAGCATTAAATGAGATGTCTCCAGCAAATCTCTCCCCTCAGCGCTCAGGGAACCTCATGAGAGAGGAGACCAAAGCAGTGCAAGAGCCAGAGGGGATGGAGGACACCAAGCAAACAAGACTCTGTAAATCAACATTAGCAAAGCTCATAAGAACTCACGGAGACTGAAGCAGCATACACAAGACCCACACAGACCTGTATCAGGCCCTCTGGGTATGTATGAAGGCTTCCAGCTCAGTGTTTTCTGGGATTCCTGAGTGTGTGAATAAGTTGGGTTCTTTTCCTTTGTTCATTTGTCTTGTTCAGCTTCAATGTGGTAGTTTTTGTTTTACCTCATTATATCTTATTTAAGAAAATAAATGTATGATGAATGAATAAATGAATGAATGAATGAATGAATGAATGAAAACATAGCCACTAGGGTAAATATTAACAATTGAACTGTTATTAATACCTGCTTGCAGAAGGAAACAATGTTCTCCAATGAAATGACACTAGTTATATCAACCACTTCAGGCCTCATGTTCAGGAGTAGTTAAACAATATAATTTGGACAACCAAGATTTTTATGTGTGATATTCTTTTGGTCACAGTTTGGTGGGTTTTCTCCTTCACCCCCTGCTTCTTTTTTTTTTCCTGTTCTTTTCTTTTAGAGTGTTGTTTTATTTTGGTTTTTTAATTGTTTTTTTGGTTTGGGGGTGTTTGTTTTTATATTTTTGCTTGTTTGGTTTTGAGAAAGAACTACATGGGTAGGGAGTAGAGAGGATCTGGAAGGACTTGGAGAAGGGGAAGACTATGATCAGTATATATTTAAATTTAAAATTGCTTTAAATAAAATAAATATAATAAAAAGAAGAAAACAGAAAACACAAGAGTTTTTGAACAGCAGAACTTAAGAATTCAGTGGCCAACATTATGAACTAACCAGTACCCCAGAGCTCTTGACTCTAGCTGCATATGTATCAAAAGATGGCCTAGTCGGCCATCACTGGAAAGAGAGGCAGGCCCATTGGACACGCAAACTTTATATGCCCCAGTACAGGGGAACGCCAGAGCCAAAAAGGGGGAGTGGGTGGGTAGGGGAGTGGGGGTGGGTGGGTATGGGGGACTTTTGGTATAGCATTGGAAATGTAAATGAGCTAAATACCTAATAAAAAATGGGAAAAAAAAGAATTCAGTGGCCACTGGAAAACAGGGAATTTAAACCTTTTGTTTCACATTTGGAAAAAATATATTGAAAACTGTACAAAGTGTGCCTCTCCTTTTCTCAATGACTCTTGCTTCCTCTATGTTACTGAGAAGTCACTTTTTTCGTGCTAATGTTTCAACTTCATTGCTTTGAATCCCTGGTCTTTGAGGTTTCACACTCAGACCCACCACATCAACACCTCATTAACACCTCTCAAATGGCATTTTTGGCAAAGTCAATGTGACCCCAGGAAAAGTATTTATTTCTATCTTGAATATCTGCATGATCTTTGTGTTTCATTTTACTATGCTGTTTTGTTTAAATGACACCAAATATCTAAGCAAAATTAAGGTGCCAGAAAGGCATGTCAGGCTTATCCTGTTCTTTCACTTAGCAAATGTTTATGGTTAGCTTATTTTCTGCCAAGAAGCTCACAGAAATCACTTCTTGGCATTGCCAGTACAGTCAGAAAGTACATCATTATACTTAAATTATGCAAAGAAATGGAAGGTATGATGGTGTGCCTAGAAAGAAGTGAACCAGCAGAACTAATTTTTTTTAAAAAAAAAAAAAAGGATACAAAATAATATTTCACTTGGGGCTTAGATAACAGATGAGTTGTGATACTTTGAATTATATTAGAATTTGTCTTTTTTCTGCATATGATTTTAATACAAATCAAAATGATTTTGGTTAATTGTTTGCCTTTTTAGAACTGTTTTCTCACATTAGTCTATTGGTTTCTCAGGTGTCAGCCCAGCAATTCTAGTGTTTGCAAATGCTAAAATGGCCTTGGCTTCTAAGAGGACAGGCCAGTAATCTAGAAGAAAAAAATTTAGAGACAGCGTTGAGAAATATATCTTAGCTACTTAAGTAACAAGGTCCAACCTATGGAATACTAACATCTCATCATTCTTTAAGATTTTTAAAGGTCTAACCTCTACTTCCTTTTCTTTCCTTATAACATAGGCATAGTTCAATACAGTTGACTAAGAATTTTCTTAGGTACAAAATTTCCTTGGATCTTTTGGATCATTCCAAAATTTAATTAGATTATAGATTATATTAATTTTAATTCGATAACATTTAAATAATGAGGATACATAAACTGAACTCCATCTCCAGCCCAGACTACTATATCCAGCAAAGCTTTCAATTACCATAGATGGAGAAAACAAGATATTCTATGACAACACTAAATGTACCCAATATCTACCCACAAATCCAGCCATACAGAAGATAGTAGAAGAAAAACTCTAACCCAAGGAAATTAACTGCAGCCAAGAAAACACAGGAAATAAATAATTCCACACCAGCAAAAACAAAATAACAGAAGTATGTACATACACACACACACACACACACACACACACACACACACACACACTACACCATCAACAACAAAATAATAGGAATTAACTAATTTTGGTCATTAATATCTCTCAACATCCATGGACTCAATTCTTCAATAAAAAGACATAAGATAACAGAATCCATCATTCTGCTGACCTCAGAATAAAGGAATGTAAAAAGGTTTTCCAAACAAATGGACCCATGAAGAAAGCTAGTGTAGCCATTTTAATATTGAACAAAATACATTTACAATAAAATGACAGACTTAAGGCCCCAGGGAGAGGGGGAGGTCTGGTGGGGTTGGGGTAGGGGTATGGGGACACCCTCTTGGAGACAGGGAATGTGAGGATGAATTGGATGAGGAACAGTTGGAGTGTGGACCAGGAGGGAGGTAAAGACTGGATGGTAAAAAATATAATAATAATAATAATAATAATAATAATAATAATAATGATGATGATGATGATGAAAAATAATTATAGCAATAAAAAATAAGAAAGTGATGGGGAAGGATACTTCATACTCATCAAAGGAAAGATAAACCAAGGTGATATCTCAATTCTATTTATGCCACAGATGCAAAGACACTCATATTCATAAAAGAAACATTATTAAAGCTGAAATCACACATTAAACCCCACACATTAGCAATGGGAGATTTCAATACCTCACTCTCACCAATAGACAGGGCAGCCAGACAGAAACTAAACAGAGAAATTATGGCACTAACAGACATTATGACTCAAGTGGACTTAACAGATATCTACAGAATATTTCACCTAAACACAAAAGAATATACCTTCTCAGCACCTTATGGAACCTTCTCCAAAATTGAGCATATACTCATTCACAAAAATAGTTTTAACATAAATAACTCCTTGTATCTTATCAAAACATAAATGATTAAAGCTGGACTTCAGCAACAACAGGAAGAAAAGAAAAGCCTACAAACTCATGGAAACTGAACAACTCTTTACTCAATAACCACTGAATCAAATAACAAATAGAAGAAAGAAATTAAGGACTTTCTAGAATTCGATGAAAAAGAATAAACAACACATTTATGGGACACAACAAAATCAGGGCTAAGAGGAAAGTTCATAGCACTAGGCACCTTCATAAAGAAATTAGTGCTGTGTCATACTAACAACAAAACATCTGAAATTTCTAGAACAAAAAGAAGCATACATACCAAAGAGGAATAGACAGAGGAAATACTCAAACTGAAGGATGAAATAAGTAAAATAGAAACAAAGAGAACAATATAAAGAAAGAAAGAGTTGTTTCTTTGAGAAACTCAACAAGATAGATAAACTCTTAGCCAAACTAACTAAAAGGCAGAGACACAGTATCCAAATTAACAAAATCAGAAACAAAAGGGGGACATAACAACAGACAGAGAGGAAATTCAAAGAATCATTTGGTCTTACTTCAAAAGCCTGTATTCCATAAAATTGGAAATTCCAAATGAAATTGATGATTTTCACTTACCAAAGTTGAATCAAGATCATGTAAGCAATCTAAATATATTAATAATACCTAAGGAAATAGAAGCAGTCATTAAAAGTCTCCCAACCAAAAATAAATAAATAAATAAAACCCAGGGCCTGATGGTTTTAGCACAGAATTCTACCAGAATTTCAAACAAGAGCTAATACCAGTATTCCTCAAATTATTCTACAAATTTGAAACAGAAAGTTGCCAAATTAATTATATGAGTCTAAAGTCACCCTGACACCTAAACCAACCACACTATTACTCAAGAAATGAAAAATTTCAGATCAATTTCTCTCCTGAATATTACTGCAAAAATACTCAATAAAATACTTGCAAACCAAATCCAAGAACACATCAAAAAGATTGTATACCATGATCAAATATACTTTGTCCCAGAGATGGAGGGGATGGTTGAACATATGAAAATCTGTACCAGCTACTTCACTGTAATCCACCTTATAAACAAACTCAAACAAACAAACACATGAACATCTCATTAGATGGTAAAAAATATTTGACAAAAATCTAATACCCTTCATAATAAAAGTTTTAGAGATATTAGGGATATAAGACACATACATATCCATAAAAAAGGCAATATACTGCAAACCAATAGACAATATAAAATTAAATAGAGAGAAACTTAAAGTAATTCCAGTATTTGACTATTACAAATAAAACTTGTATCAGTTGAGCAAGTGTCCTTGTGGTATGATAGAACATCCTTTGGGTCTATGCTCAGAAGTGATATAGCTGAATCTTGAGGTAAATCGATCCCCAATTTTCTGAGAAATCAATAAATTGATTTCCAAAATAGCTATACAAGTTTCCACTCCCACCAGCTCCATATCCTCACAAGCACAAGCTGTTGCTTGAGATTTTTAACTCAGCCATTCTTATGGGCATAAAATGGAATCTCAGAGTTGTTTTGATTTGCATTTCCCTGATGTCTAAGGATGTGGAACATTTCCTTAAACACTTCTTGTCCATCTGAGATTCCTCTGTGAAAGATTATCAGTTTAGGTCTATACCCCAATTTTAATTGGGTTTAATTGGCTGAATCTGATAAAAGAGAAAGTTGGGAATAGCCTTGAATGCATTGGCACAGGAGACAACTTCCTGTACAGAACACCAGTAGCGCAGGCACTAATATAAAAAAATTAATAAATGAGACTGGAAAAAGATGAGGCTGCCCACTCTCTCCATATCTATTTAGTATAATCCTTGAAGCTTTATCTAGGAGATACAAATCTGAAAGAAAGGAGCCAAAGTATCACTAATCACAAATGATGTGCTAGCTTCCCTAAGCTACCCCCAAAATTCTATCAGGGAATCCTACAGCTGAAAAATGCCTTCAGTAAAGCAGCTGAATAAGAAACTAACTAGAAAAAAATTAATAGCATTCTTTTATAGAAATGATAAACAGACTGATAAAGGAATTAGGGAAAAAAACACCCTTCCCAATAGTCATAAATAAAAGACCTGGTGTAACTCTAACCAAGCAAGTGAAAGACCAGTGTGATAAGAACTTCATGTTCAAAGAAAGAAATTGAAGAAGATATCTGAAGATGGAAAGATCTCCCATGTTCATGGATCCATAGAATTAACATAGTATAAATGGCCATCCTACCAAAGCAATCTATAGATTAAATGCAATTAACATTTAAAAAAAATCCAACACAATTCTTAATAGACCTTGAGAGAAATATATTCAACTTCTATGGAAAAGCAACAAAACAAAACAAAACAAAAAACAAACAAAAATCAGGATAGCTAAAACAATCCTGTACAATAAAAGGACTTCTGGAGGTATCACCACCTCTGATTTTAAACTGTCTTACCAAGTAATAGTAATTAAAAACTGTATGATATTACCATAAAACTATATATCAATGAAATCGAATTGAAGACCCAGAATTAAATCCACACACCTATGGCCACTTGATTTTTGACAAAGAAGCCAAAACTATACAATGGAAAAGAGAAAGCATCTTCACCAAATGGTGCTGGTCTAACTGTTTATCTGCATGTAGACGAATGGAAATAGATTCATATTTATCACCCTGCACAAAACTCAAGTCCATGCAGATCAAAGACCTCAACATAAAACTGAATATGCTGAATCTGATAAAAGAGAAAGTTGGCAATAGCCTTGAATGCATTGGCACAGGAGACAACTTCCTGTACAGAACACCAGTAGCTCAGGCACTAATATAAAAAAATTAATAAATGAGACCCCATGAAACTAAAAATTTTCTATAAGGACAAACTGCAGTCTACACAATGGAGAAAGCTCTTTACCAACCCCACATCTGACTGAAGACTCATATCCAATATATATTAAAAACAAAACAAACAAAAAATCTAAAACCTCAAGAAACTAGACACCAAGAAACCAAATAACCCAATTAAAAATGGGGTATAGACCTAAACTGATAATCCTACACAGAGGAATCTCAGATGGCCAAGAAGTGTTTAAGGAAATGTTCCACATCCTTAGACATCAGGGAAATGCAAATCAAAACAACTCTGAGATTCCATTTTATGCCCATAAGAATGGCTGAGTTAAAAATCTCAAGCAACAGCTTGTGCTTGTGAGGATATGGAGCTGGTGGGAGTGGAAACTTGTATAGCTATTTTGGAAATCAATTTATTGATTTCTCAGAAAATTGGGGATCGATTTACCTCAAGATTCAGCTATATCACTTCTGAGCATAGACCCAAAGGATGTTCTATCATACCACAAGGACACTTGCTCAACTGATACAAGTTTTATTTGTAATAGTCAAATACTGGAAACAACATAGATGTCCCTCAACTGAAGAATGGATAAAGAAAACATAGTTCATTTATACAATAGAATATTACCCAGCTGTTAAAAACAATGACATCATGTATTTTGCAGGCAAATGGATAGAACTAGAAAGCATCATCCTGAGTGAGTTAACATAGACCTAGAAAGACAAACATGATATGTGCTCACTTAAAAGTGGATACTAGGTATAAAGTAAAGGCTAACCATGGTACAAACCACAAAGCCAAAGAAGCTAAGTAACAAGGGGGTTAAAGGGAGACAAGATAATCTCCCTGAGAAAGGGAGAGAGAATAGACATTGTGAGTAGCAGGGGAGCAGACTTGTAGGGGTGGTAGTGGTGATGGGAACAGCATGGGGGGAGGACAGAGGGAGAAGAGTATTAGAAAAGAGAACTGGAATCTGGGGTGGGAACACCTCTGGGACAAGCTAGAAACCTAGGGCAATGGAAATGTTCAGAAATCTATGAGAATGACCCTAGAGATTCCTATCAAGAGAGGATGTGGAGCCTGACCTAGCCATCTCCTATAACTAGGCAAGACCTCCAATGGAGGGACTGGGGCACCAACCCAGCTACACAACTTTCAACCTACAATTTGTCCTGCCTTCAAGATGTGCTGGGTTGAAGATGGAACAGAAATCAAGAGTGTAGTGCAGCTTGAGATCCATGCCATTAGAAGGACTCCACCCTTGACACTGCTAATGATATTCTGCTATCCTTGCAGAGAGAAATCTAACATGACCATCATCAGAGGGGCTTTATTCCAAATTGTTGCAAACAGATGCAGTGACCTACATCTAAACATTAGATAGAACTGTAGGAACCCTGCAGAAGAGGGGGAGGAAGGATTGTAGGAGCCAGAGGGGTCAAGGATACCACAAGAAAACCTATAAATCAATTAACCTAGTCCCTTAGGGGCTCACAGAGACTGAACTACCAACTAGGGAACCTATATGAGACTGACTTAGGCCCTCTCTACATATGTTACAGTTGTGTACGTTAGTCTTCATATGGAATACCTAACAGTGGGAGCAGGGGCTGTCTCTGACTCTGTTGCCTGCCACTGGGACTCTTTTCTCTTACAGTGCTGCCTGGTCTAATTTCAATAGGAGAAGATTCCCTTAGTCTTACTACAACTGGATCTACCAAGGATGGTTGATATCCATGGGAGGCCTCCCCTTTTGTGGAGAGAAATGGAGGAGTTTGGGATGGAGGTTGGAAGAGGAAAGGACTGGGAAGAGAAGAAGGTATAGAAATTGTAGTGAGGATGTAAAGTAAATAAATAAACTAGTTAATAAAAAATACTAAAATAGTTAGTATGATAGTCAAAACCCCCATATTTTCATATTGAGTATTGCAAAGTACATGATATAATTTTAAAACATGTTCTTATGAAGCCTATTGCTATATACAATGAATATATAAGATTACGAGTTTTAAGTAGTGAAAGACAAGTATCAGATGGAAACAAAAACTCAGTAAAGAATGAAGAATAGCATGAATGATAAAAAGCTAACTCTGTTCTGGACCCTCGCATGGAAGCAGGTGGCCTAGTGGTGCATGCTGAGTAGACAATTCACCTCGTTTAGAGACCTGAAACTGGAATAAAGAATCAGATATCTGTTATAGAGCATGTTTACCAATGTGACATAATTTAATATATTGCTTCAGTAAATACACAGTGAAGCTGAAGGGCTGATTAAGTTAGCCTGTTTTAAGTTGTGAAGCCTCTTCAGGCTTCATTATCTGTGTTTTGGCTTTTATAGATGGAATATTATATTCCCTCAAAATTCATATACCAAATCTTTAACCACTCAGTGTGGTTGGGTGGGTACTAGAAGGTAGGTCTATGATGAGATAATGATTGTACGGAGACTGAGAAGACAGATGGAGAAGACAGCTCCCTACAAAGCAGAAGGCCTTCCTTAAAGAATCTACTGCCATTTTTACGGTGAACTTTCCACTCCCCAAAACTGAGAAATTTTTCCCTTGTTTAACCCACCCCACTTATGTATCTTGGATAGTTGGCTGAACTAGATAAAACATTACTGATTTATATTTTCCTTTAATTTAAAGTTAAACTAACCCTGGGCAGTAGTGACTCATGCAGGTAATCCTTGGAATCAGGAGGCAGAAGCAGGAGGATCTCTGAGTTTGAGGCCAGCCTGGTCTACCAAACGAGCTCCAGAGCAGCCAGGGATGCCCAGAGAAACCCATCTCAAAAACAACAAACAAATAAATAACATAACAATACAATACAAAATTATACTTAATAACTGTATTTAATAAATGTTTTTGTATTTGCTTGTGAAATGTCTTGAATTTCTAAAAATTTTGTGCATAGAACTCTAGAAAAATGGGATGCTTTAATAGAATTACTTTATGCTTGATTCAAAGTAAGTGTTAGTTTATTATTGAAAATGGCAGTTTTCTGTCCCCACTAAACAGTGAGTACGGTTTCTTGTGTGGACACATTTAGTTTGTACACTCTTAGGCAGTACCTGTTATATTGTTACACAATTTTTGTTCAGGTAGCAAAGAGGGAAGACTATTAAAACATGTTCTTCTACAATGAGCCATGCAACACTATGACAATGTACTAGTATCTGGCATAATGAAGAAGAAGAGGAAGAAAAAGGAGGAGGAGAAGGAGGAGGAGGAGGAGGAGGAGGAGGAGGAGGAGGAGGAGGAGGAGGAGGAGGAGGAGGAGGAGGAGGAGGAGGAGGAGGAGGAGAAGGAGAAGGAGAAGGAGAAGGAGAAGGAGAAGGAGAAGGAGAAGGAGAAGGAGAAGGAGAAAGAGAAGAAGAAGAAGAAGAAGAAGAAGAAGAAGAAGAAGAAGAAGAAGAAGAAGAAGAAGAAGAAGAAGAAAAGAGGAAGAGGAGGAGAAGGAGGAGGAGGAAGAGGAGGAGGAGGAGGAGGAGGAGGAGGAGGAGGAAAAGGAGGAGGAGGAAGAAAATAGATTTTTTTTTTTGGTTTTTTAAGACAGGGTTTCTCTGTGTAGCCCTGGCTGTCCTGGAGCTTACTCTGTAGACCAGACTGGCCTTGAACTCAGAAATCCTCCTGCCTCTGCCTCCCAGGTGCTGAGTTTAAAGGCATGTGCCACCACTGCCCAGCTAGAATATTCTTTTATAAAGAATATTTCTCTAAAACCTCTAAAGATAGGAGAAAAATGGAGATCTAGTGAAATCTCATGTTTCATAGGAAAAGAAAAAGGATAGTTACATAAAGTTTTAATATAACAAAAATGAAGATTAAAATATGTCAGTGATGATGAATAAATAATCATCTTAGCTCTAAATTAGCTTTTCAGGGTAGTTCAATGATGGTAATAATACTAGTTCCAGCTGCTTAAAGACAGGACAGACATGTTGTGGAGTTACCTTTTGCAAAACTCCAATCCTGTAATACTACATCTTTATAGGTCTTCCTCTCAAAAATGCAAAAAGTTCCTCCTTAGACATGGAAAGTATAATTAAATAGACACATGCCATAATATGGACACAAATGTGAAGGATGCTTTTTACTGAGGGTTTTATTTATCTGCCTCTCAGAATTCTTTGGCATGGGACACAGAATTGTTACAGGATATTTGATCCCAGAGTGAAACTCAAGGTTGTGTTATTTACTCAAAAAACCTATTTCTAGTTGTGGTTTGGCTTAGTCCTTAGCATACACCGTCAATACCTCTGGCTAGAATACAGATATACTTGTATGTGCCTTTAATCCCAAACAATGGAAAAAAGTTAGTTTGTAGATGGAAGAACTGGTGTTTGAAAGTGGCAGACAAAGTGATAAATCAGAAAAAGATTTGACAGAATGGGCTATGTCCAACTCTCAGGAGAAGAGAGAAGAGAGTGGAGATACTTGAGGGCTAGTGAAGAGAGAAGGAGGCAGTTGTACCAGGAGAGTTTTACAGAGCCAAGTTTGAGAGAGAATATGCTAGACTTTGGTGAAGACAGAACAAGGCAGAGAATGAGAAAGAGGCAGATGATTAGAACAGATTGCCAGAGTTAGTTTGAGGCCAAACACAGCAAAAATTGGAAACTGAGGGAGAAGCAAGATTGAGTGAGTCAGCTTAGAGAGTAATTTGAGCCAGAAAAGCTGAGTTGAAACAGCCAGCCAGAGTTAAGAAAGAACAAGAAAGGGTGAACTTATTCGGCAGCAAGTCTCAGAGGCTGAAAATATTCTAGACCTAGATTAGATTATACAGAGGCTAGGAGTTTACATGACTAGGCCTAGGTTAGCAAAGTGAGGCAGTAAGCCTCAGAGATGACAATTACATTAGGCTAATAAAAGTTATTTTATGCAAAATGTGATGTTAATTTAAACAAAAGTGAGAATAATTAAGAATTATTTGAAGCTCGGATTATTTAGAATAGTTTGAGAAACAGCCTTGGAGTAGCATTCCAGAATACATCTCACAACCATGATTCAGAACTGTCCTGAGGAAGAGTGACTGCCATCTTAAATCAGCCTGACTTTTCTTCTACTGACACTGGTCTCTTCAGAGGGCCCCATCCCAATTCTTGATCCCAGCCAGAACCAAGAGAAATAGTACTTCATGTTTAACTACTCTCATTTAGTACTTTTTCTGATCACAGATTTATGTAAGTGGTTATAGCTAGCATTTTCCCAGTTGCAAAGGACATTGGGAAGTGCAGTTTTTGAGATTTACTTTCAAAATCAGTGATTCAAATATGAAAGCCAGCATAACATAGAAAAGGTGTAAAATTTTTGAGTATCTCCAAATTGCTACTATCCCCCTGAAAATAAGATTCTGAGAAGTGCACTGATGGGAATATCCACTAAGGAAGATGATCTAGAAGATTTTTGGTTTTCGTACTAATGACAATTTTGGAGGCATATTTACTATGGTCAGCTCTGTCACATCTACATACATATTCTGCAAAAAAAAAAATCAGGAACAGGTTCACTTGTCATGGTATTTTAGTTTTATTTCAGTGTAGTTTGAAATCGATATCACAATGCTTGGGATCTTTTCTCAAGTTTATGAACAGAAATACCAAATCCTATGGCCCCTGGCCTGTAAGCAATAGTAGGCAGTGAAATATCAAGTCTATTCAACACAGCATGGCCTGGTTTGTGAGGAACATTGATGAAGCCTCATGAAGCTTCTCCCTTTGCGCTGCTCTGAGGAAGAATCAGTGAGCATCGCCGTAGTCCAGTTTTCTCCTACTGGCTGAGCTCTAACCTGGCTTCCTGTCTGAGAACTCTTCGTATGGCTTTGTAACATGGATGGTTCAGAGTTGTAACTCTGAGAGTGTGACTTTGCTGCCTCTATACAATTTCACCTTGACTCACAGAGATCAAGGACTTAATGAGGAGGAGCAGATGCTCACTCATTCCCTTTCATCAGTACCTGTTCTAGCACTAAGCCACTGTGGTACATTCACCTTGGAACCTTGTTTACAAAGGATCCCTAAACTTGAATATTCCGAGATCAGATCTGAGTGGAACTCATCATTCTGTGTTATTAATAGCCTTCTACAATATTCTGAACAGACTGTCCCCCTCACAAAAACCCTCAGTGTACATGTACTAATACCTGGTGTCAATGAATATGTTCTACATGGAAAGACGAAGTTGGCTTATGTGATTGCATGAAGTCTCCTGAATCTTGATTTATACAGATGGGGTTTATAAAGGGCTCTCAAAATGCTGAAAGAGAAGAAAAAGAGTCTGGGGGGGGGGGATGAGACCTTGTGATTGACTTCATTGGCTGTTGCTGTTTTCAGAAGAGGAGAGGACAACCAAACAAGACATGCAAGGATCAAAAAGAACCAGGCACCAACAAACAAATAAACAAAGCAAAACTCTTGACACCTCCAGACAGGAGCACAGTGCTGTCTACACTTGAACTGTGGTTCATTGAGACCCAGTTCAAATTTCTGGTACACAGCACTCTACAGTTTTCATTTATGGTTATGTTAGCCATGGAAGTTCGTGGTAACTTGTTACAGCAGCAGTCGGTAACTGACACACAGGAAACTGATATGGATCCTTTGTCCTTTACCCTCTCTGTTCATCCACTGTCTCAATGTGCAGCCTTAAGTGTCAGATTTATGACAAAGACATTCAGACTTAACCCTTCACTGAACCTTTCTTGAACCCACTGATCCACATTTTGCATTACTATAATAAAATACTCAAGGTATCTAAGTTTAGAAGAGGATTATTTATTTACTTTCTAGTTCTGGAGACTCAAAACCAATGTGCCATGGCACAGCTCTATGATGAGAGCTATTCCTTGGCTGAGTCATGTTGGGGCATCATAGAAATGGTAGAGACATTTAAGTGCAAACCAGCAAGTGCTTACATCTCTAACCAGAAGCAATGAGAGTTGGGATGGGTGCAAATCTTGGAGTTTTATAAAAATTCTTTTGGGAGGACCACCAAATTTTCACATCAGAAGTATATCAGACCCTAGGAACCTAAGAACCTTCTACAAGTTATATGCCACCCCATGATCCTACCAACTCTCAACACAACCACCCTACGAACAAGGATTTCAATCTGAATGGGTCCGTGGATGGACAATGAAAACATTACAGAGATCTGGCAGGCAAATAGCAAGTGTAGAGCTCTGTTTAGAACTCTAGTACTGCACAGAACATGGTAGCGTGTGACTAGCAGGAGGGAGGTGGGGACAGCAGAAATTCAAGGTCATTCTCTGTAATATAGTGGGTTTGAGAGCAGCCTGGGCCACAAGAGATTTTGTCTCATAAACAAAAACAAACAAACAAGTAAACACCCACAGTACTTTATTAAGACTTTATTAAAATTCTAGTAGGCATTTCCAGCTTGAGTTGCCTCAAATACAAACTGCTAACATGAGTGAAGTTTCTTCTACTCACACATTTCCATGCTTTACTTGAGGGTGTCTCCATTCCAACAAGTCATGATCACACCATGGAGTTAGCCTTAACACCGTGGAGTCTCCCCTCCTTTTTTTTCTCCAACAACCATTGTAATGCACCACCAATTTGCCCGGACAGTGACTCTAAACTACCCAGCCCTCCGAGCACGTTAGTCATCCATCTGCTGTCCTTTCTCTGTCACCATCAGGTAGATTACTGGATGATTGTAGTGACCTCTGGTATTCCTGATTCCATGTTACTCCTCACCACCTATTAATAATGCAGAAGCCATAGTTACTTGTTACAATATGCCAGACCCATAGTCCTTCCTTTGTCACCCACGATTAACTTTCTTTCCCTAGGACAGTAAAGGACAATCATTTGTCCCTCTATTAGTTCATTATTCTCCAGACCGCACCTCCCCTGCTCAGGCTTTGTTTGCTGTATTTCCCCTCACACTGCTCTGACTGCTTGTACCCTGAAATGCTTTTCCTGGTGTCTGCATCTCCACCATTACCTGTGTTCAAATGGCTCCTTCTCAGTAAAGTCTAAATCAAGCAAAGTTGTCATTTCAGACTTCATCTGATGCCCCTGGCACTCTGGATTCCCTTTTCCTACTTTGTTTCTGACAAAGCAGAAAATTTTATAAATAAATTTGTTGAAATAAATAAATACATAAATCCTATTTATGTATTTATTTATTTATTGTGTCTTCGCCTTATTGGTTTTTTCACTCCTTACTAGAATGATCACACTGAGAAAGCAAGATATTCTCTGATTGGTTCATTGCTGTACTTCATTCTTCCCATAAAAGTGCTTCTAGGGCATCTCTATAGTGATGGACACAGTTGTCAACTTGTTGAGGCAGGGGCACACATCACACATTTAAAAAAATATTCGGCATCTCCTGAAACATGTATTTATCACATTGTCATAGAGCATTACAATAAAGTTCATATTAACTGCTATTATTGAATTCAGAATCATGTTCTCAGAACTGGGGGAATCTCTAAAAGGCTCCAACGTGGTAAACACAGTGCCAAAGGGTTTTGTCTTTTACCCTTCTCTCTGTTGCTAAACCATTAGATAACACTTCTAAAGCTTGCTCCTAAGGTTCAGTACCTTATTGGGCCACTGACTAATTCCTGCGACAAAACACCAAGGACCAAAAATCAAAACATCATTTGGCTAATACGTCCATTCAGGACTTAACAACTCACCCTAGTATAGACTCCACCTTTTTCTCTATAGAAATTCACTTGTGACAAACAACCAAACAACCCAAAAACTCACCTGCTGTTGCTGTTTTGTGCCTGCCTGTGCTGTGTCCAGAGGCAGCTCCACCCACACATGCCCCTCTGGGATAATACATTTCTTTTATGCTGAAAACTTATTGTCTGGATGTATCCTGTACCAACTCTGAGGGGCCACCCAAACCCCTTCAGGAACAATCTATTTTTCTTTGATTTGTGTCATTGAGATCACCAGTGTCCACTTTTTGTACAAGATATTCTTGCCTGTTTAAAAGTCTTTTGATGTTTAGTGAAGCGTTTTACTGTGTGGCCCACACAGAGTTCTTTCTGAAATTGTTAGCAGTACATCTTGTTACTGGACTGCTCCAATCTGAGTTGTGGATACAGGAGAATACTTTTGTTTAATCACACACACGTGTGTGCGTACACAGAGAGAGACAGACAGACAGACACACACAGAGAGAGAAAGAGAGATAGAGACATACACACAGAGACACACATACAGAAACACACAGGCACACACAGAAATATACACATATAGAGATACACAGACAGACAGACAGACAGACAGACACACACACACACATCTAATTGATAGAAACCATCCTTTCAGATCAGTCATAATGTGTTCCACATACGTAACTGTATTCATGTCTGAGTATATAAATTAAGATGTATATACTTGGGGTGGAGCGATAGCTCGGTGGTTAAGAGTACTGGATGTTTTTCCAGATGCTCTGAGTTCAACTCCCAGCAACCACATGGTGGCTCACAACCATCAGTAACAGGATCTGATGCCTCTTCTGGCATGCACGAAGACAGGGCACACATATATATGCCCTGTCACCCATTTGTCAAGGATCATCTTTCTACTGCCCCCTTTCTTTGATTTCATCTTCCAGACCTGAGCTCTGCAGCCAAGCCCTGTCACCAATATCCTACATTCTCTCTGGATCTATTCTCATCCTGAGCTCCACAGCTTCCTCAGCACCATGCTGTTAGAATCTGCATGTGAGACGCTATTTCCTTGACTGATCGCTGCTAAACTGCACCTTTTTTTTTCTCCCTGTTTCTAGCATGGCCCATGCCCATAATCCAAAGTGGATATTTAGAATTGACTTCATTGTTTGACTAGAGGATAGATGGCTAGATGGATGGAAGGAAAATGACCCAAATCATCGGCAGGTAGAGTAAAGGTTTACCCAGGATCACCTGAACACTAAATGGTAGATTAGAATCCAGCCTCTGATTTCCCTGAATGCAGCTGGAAACGCTCCACAACACAACCATCCAATAGGGAAATAACTGCTGTTCGACTACAAAACAGCATGATTTGCATCATCAGAACGAAAGGATTCTATTAGCTACACAGCAGAAGAAATATGCAGTTATGAGATCTTAAAAGAGCTCAGCATATCAGGATATGGGGAGTCAGAAGGCCACTGGCTAGTGCAGCTAATAACAGACGCAGCTTAGCTGTAGAAAGCCTTCTTGACATATGGGAAGGGCGTATCTTTCAGCTTATAAGATCATCAGTTAACTCTCTTTCACTACCTCATCACTATTTTTTGGTCAGATACAGTAAAGATATCCTTGGAAGAAAAAAATGTAATATAACTTTCTCTGCCCTTGTTGTGTGGCTGACACTGATGCTTTGCATGGCTAGTATCTACTTCAATCTGCTCAACAACTCAGGGAAGTAATGACCCCCACTTTGTAGTTTTGAAAATGGAGGGTAAGTCCATTTACCTAAGGTTGCACAGAGTGGAATTTGAACCATTCTTTTAAACATTGTTATTTACTCCTTCTCCTTGAGGTGAATAGCTAAGAGAAGCCCATGCAGTCCCCAGTTATTCAGCTGGTATGTTTAAACCGGTGTCTATTCTTTCTTTCACAGCTCCTCTGTAGGAAGGAAGTAAAGGTCATATGGAGTATGCAGTGTCTTAAAAATGACATCTGCTCCTCTAGAGGAAACCATCTTTTATGGAAAGAAACACTTCAACAGAAATTGGTCCTTAAAAGACTATTGATTTAGGAGCTAGACAAAGAAAAATCGGCCATTCCCCTTTAGTATAGTAAATTATTTTTCATCCCTCTAGAAACCTGAATTCTCTGAGATAACCTGGCTGTCTGGAAAAAAAAAGGAGAGGGATGAGTTTAGTCCCTAGGCTGTAGATAGCATCCTTTAGTCCATTACTTACCCAGTATTAGCTGAGCACACACTGTGTCCAGGCCCTCTAGATAAAAGATAACTCAAACCCCTTGTGTTCTACTGACAAGATGCTTCCATTCAGGAGGAATACATGGTCATTGAACAGATGAAACATACTAGCAGACTGCTAACAGAGCTCAGAAGAAAAGGACTGGGATGATAGCGGAGCCACAGAAACCGAAGCAGGTGCAGACTGCTGGCCACAGAAGCCTTTGTGGATGGCAAAATGAAGCCTGGGCTGAGCTTTGAGTGTGGTAAGGTGACATGACTCCATAGATGGTAACATCTGTGAAGGTCAAAAAGCAAGGGGCAGCATGGCACACTGCACACCTAATGAATGGGAAAGAAGAAATGAGAGGTGGGTGGGAAATCTGGCAGGCCTTCCAACCATCTTAGAGTCCTAGGGCACCTTGTACACCCTGGAGATTTAACATCATGGTTAAGGAAGGAACAACAACATCATAACCACCATACTCTGTGACCATCAAAGACTTTAGGACTAAGATCCTCATCATGGCTGCTTTAAGCTTGATGGAAAGGGGTCCCACACAAACCCTTTTTTCTTTGACCACATTTACTAGTAGACTTTGGAATTCTAGAAATAAGACAAGGCAACCCTCGCAACAACAACAGTAAAAATTAATACATATTGGGATTTTAATAGGTTCTGAGCAGGGACTGTTTGAAAGGCTCTGCATGAAATGTCTTATTGAGTCTGTGAGTCAAATTAATAATGTGAAGATCCTGAACGCAGTGTTAATGCAGGATTCAGAAAGCTGGAATTGTAGCCAGTGGACGCCAACACATGAAATTTTGCATTTTAGAGATCTTGAAAATGTTTGACCAATTACTGCTGAAGGACGGAGCGATGGTTGGCTGTCAGCGTTAATTATGTGTGTGGAAAGGGCTTCCTGCAGCCATTAGGAACATCCACCCACAGACCTTTCTCTTTCTGATGTCAGGGACAGGCTCGTACTCAGAGTGAGTGTGCAGGCTGCACATCAGCTATAATCATAACTCTCAGGATTTGTACAGAACAGGTTGTTTCCAAGAGGCTTCGCATTCAGTGGTGAGGTCACCCCAGAGCCTTCCCCTCCTGGGCAGTGTGATTTGCCACCTCCCCGTTATTAGTCAGGCCTCTTGATTCAAAGATTTAAAAAAAAATTTTAAAGGCAGCTCAAACAAGCAAAGGGAAGGAGGGAATTGGCTGGCTTACATAACTGAAAAGCTTGGTGGTAGCTGGGCTCTAGGCTCAGCCTGCTTCCAGTGCTCCTCTCTCCTTCTCTGTGAAGCCCTGTCCCTCCTCAGCTTAATTGAATCCAGTTCTTTCAACAAGACTTACACATGCTTTAACCACCCTCTCAAAATCTTTTTTTTCTAATTTATTTTTTATTAGGTATTTTCCTCATTTACATTTTCAATGCTATCCAAAAAGTCCCCCATACCCCCCCCCAATTCCCTACCCACCCACTCCCCCTTTTTGGCCCTGGGGTTCCCCTGTACTGGGGCATATAAAGTTTGCAAGTCCAATGGGCCTCTCTTTGCAGTGATGGCCGACTAGGCCATCTTTTGATACATATGCAGCTAGAGACAAGAGCTCCGGGGTACTGGTTAGTTCATATTGTTGTTCCACCTATAGGGTTGCAGTTCCCTTTAGCTCCTTGGGTAATTTCTCTAGCTCCTCCATTGGGGGCCATGTGATCCATCCAATAGCTGACTGTGAGCATCCACTTCTGTGTTTGCTAGACCCCGGCATAGTCTCACAAGAGACAGCTATATCTGTGTCCTTTCAGCAAAATCTTGCTAGTGTATGCAATGGTGTCAGCATTTGGAAGCTGATTATGGGATGGATCCCTGCATATGGCAATCACTAGATAGTCCATCCTTTCCTCACAGCTCCAAATTTTGTCTCTGTAACTCCTTCCATGGGTGTTTTGTTCTCATTTCTAAGAAGGGGCAAAGTGTCCACACTTTGGTCTTCGTTCTTCTTGAATTTCATGCGATTAGCAAATTGTATCTTGGGTATCCTAAGTCTCCGGGCTAATGCCCACTTATCAGTGAGTACATATTGTGTGAGTTCCTTTGTGATTGGGTTACCTCACTCAGGATGATGCCCTCCGGGTCCATCCATTTGGCTAGGAATTTCATAAATTCATTCTTTTTAATAGCTGAGTAGTACTCCATTGTGTAAATGTACCACATTTTCTGTATCCATTCCTCTGTTGAGGGGCATCTGGGTTCTTTCCCGCTTCTGGCTATTATAAGTAAGGCTGCTATGAACATAGTGGAGCATGTTTCTTTCTTACTAGTTGGAACATCTTCTGGATATATGCCCAGGAGAGGTATTGCGGGATCCTCCGGTAGTACTATGTCCAATTTTCTGAGGAACCACCAGACTGATTTCCAGAGTGGTTGTACAAGCTTGCAATCCCACCAAGAATGGAGGAGTGTTCCTCTTTCTCCACATCCTCGTCAGCATCTGCTGTCAACTGAATTTTTGATCTTAGCCATTCTGACTGGAGTGAAGTGGAATCTCAGGGTTGTTTTGATTTGCATTTCCCTGATGATTAAAAAAAGACAGCATTTTCAACAAATGGTGCTGGCACAACTGGCGGTTATCATGTAGAAAAATGTGAATTGATCCATTTCTATCTCCTTGTACTAAGGTCAAATCTAAGTGGATTAAGGAACTCCACATAAAAACAGAGACACTGAAACTTATAGAGGAGAAAGTAGGGAAAAGCCTCAAAGATATGGGTACAAGGGAAAAATTCCTGAATAGAACAGCAATGGCTTCTGCTGTAAGATCGAGAATCGATAAATGGGACCTCATAAAATTGCAAAGCTTCTGCAAAGCAAAAGACACCGTCAATAAGACAAAAAGGCCAACAACAGATTGGGAAAGGATCTTTACCTATCCCCAATCGGATAGGGGACTAATATCCAATATATATAAAGAACTCAAGAAGGTAGACTCCAGAATATCAAATAACCCTATTAAAAATGGGGCTCAGAGCTGACCAAAGAATTCTCACCTGAGGAATACCGAATGGCAAAGAAGCACCTGAAAAAATGTTCAACATCCTTAATCATCAAAATCTTATAGATATGACCTACGTTCCAGCCCCATGGTCCAGTTCTTCTTTTTTTTTTTTCCATTTTTTATTAGGTATTTAGCTCATTTACATTTCCAATGCTATAACAAAAGTCCCCCATAACCACCCACCCTCACTCCCCTGCCCACCCACTCCCCCTTTTTGGCCCTGGTGTTCCCCTGTACTGGGGCATATAAAGTTTGCAAGTCCAATGGGCCTCTCTTTCCAGTGATGGCCGACTAGGCCATCTTTTGATATATATGCATCTAGAGACAAGAGCTCCGGGGTACTGGTTAGTTCATAATGTTGTTCCACCTATAGGGTTGCAGATCCCTTTAGCTCCTTGGCTACTTTCTCTAGCTCCTCCATTGGGAGCCCTGTGATCCATCCATTAGCTGACTGTGAGCATCCACTTCTGTGTTTGCTAGGCCCCGGCATAGTCTCACAAGAGACAGCTACATCTGGGTCCTTTCGATAAAATCTTGCTAGTGTATGCAATGGTGTCAGCGTTTGGATGCTGATTATGGGGTGGATCCCTGGATATGGCAGTCTCTACATGGTCCATCCTTTCATCTCAGCTCCAAACTTTGTCTCTGCAACTCCTTCCATGGGTGTTTTGTTCCCAATTCTAAGGAGGGGCATAGTGTCCACACTTCAGTCTTCATTCTTCTTGAGTTTCATGTGTTTAGCAAATTGTATCTTATATCTTGGGTATCCTAGGTTTGGGGCTAATATCCACTTATCAGTGAGTACATATTGTGTGAGTTTCTTTGTGAATGTGTTACCTCACTCAGGATGATGCCCTCCAGGTCCATCCATTTGGCTAGGAATTTCATAAATTCATTCTTTTTAATAGCTGAGTAGTACTCCATTGTGTAGATGTACCACATTTTCTGTATCCATTCCTCTGTTGAGGGGCATCTGGGTTCTTTCCAGCTTCTGGCTATTATAAATAAGGCTCCTATGAACATAGTGGAGCATGTGTCCTTCTTACCGGTTGGGGCATCTTCTGGATATATGCCCAGGAGAGGTATTGCTGGATCCTCCGGTAGTACTATGTCCAATTTTCTGAGGAACTGCCAGACTGATTTCCAGAGTGGTTGTACAAGCCTGCAATCCCACCAACAATGGAGGAGTGTTCCTCTTTCTCCACATCCACGCCAGCATCTGCTGTCACCTGAATTTTTGATCTTAGCAATTCTGACTGGTGTGAGGTGGAATCTCAGGGTTGTTTTGATTTGCATTTCCCTGATGATTAAGGATGTTGAACATTTTTTCAGGGTCCAGTTCTTCTTAAGCATTGAGAGTGATGGCTAATTTCCAAGAATGACATCCGGTGAACTCCATCTTCTGATTGTCCCCTTCCACACAAGACCCTAGCCTTGGGACTCACTTGGATGAACAAGAGGCACCTGGAGTGATGGCCATCCTTCAGATCCCATCTAAACTTTATAAAGGTGTGGCTACTTGTAGTTCTATGCTTCATGGAAACCTTCACTGATGTGTACAAATTCCAGTGACCTTGCTGGAGGAACCACACAGAGAGGTCAAATAGAGTTGCAAATCTCTTAATACTAAAAAAGAAAAAGGGGTGTCTTTCTCCCTAATGAGCCTAAGCCTCCTAGCCATTCGGATTGGCCATCTTTCCTGTCTGTTCGAGCCCCTAGATAATTATGACACATAGGTAGAATAGTTTTCAGTGGATTTCATTCAGATTAAAGCTTTATAAAAAATACGCTTAGGCTACAAATTTGGGGTATAGATTATTATATGTCAAAGGTTATCCACATGTGTAGCATCTGCCAGACCCTTATCATTTCTGCTTTATAAATGTAGCAGGCATAAGTCATCCCCTGCAACATCTTCTCTGCCTTCCAGATTCTTCCACTCAGGATACTTCCTGAGTCTGCCTAACAGAGGAACTCAAATAAACTCCAAAGGCAGCCCATTTCTCCTTCAGAGCCCTTCAGCTACTCAAAAGTTACTAATTTACTTAGTTTCTGTTTTCACCAGAAGAGTGTAAGCCTCCTTTCCTCTCCGGTAGGACCTATGCCCAAGTAGGCCAGTGCTGTACCTTCCATTCTGCCCACTGTCTGGGGCATGGCATATACTCCATCGGTATTTGCTAACTGACTGGCAGCTGCCTTTGTAGCTCTTTTTTATGTTGGAGAGGATATAGGTATATTACTTTTTTCACTTCCCGTATGACACTTTAGAAGATACATGGCTCACTTTCCAATAGTCTGAGAGCAGCAGTCTGAACCTAAAACTCTCTCTCTTTTTCCTAGGATGCTTCCCTTCTTTTTAGTTGGTAAGTCTATACACAGTAACTGCCTGTTTGCTTTGTTGTCTTCGGCATATCTTCCATTATCCTCTCTCAGCCAGTATTGACCTGTGAGCATTCTCTTGGCACCCTGATAACTTCAGTGTTATGGAAGAGGATAAAACAGGAAAACAGAAGTTCTTGTAAACTGAGAGGAACACAGAGGTAGGACGTTTGATTTTCAGAGAAATCCAGATCTCAGTCTGGTCCCTGGAGACTGCTATTCTGCCATCAAACTGAGCTGGAGCCCTGGCTTTCAGCCTGGGAACTGGATTCCTCTCTGCCTTACATCAGTAACTCCTTTGGATCAGAAGCACTTCCTGTGAGCAAACTCCAAACCAGCCATTCTTCTGACCTCTCCCTGCTCTGACTGGTGATTTAATGCAAAGCTGTCAAAGCAGTCTAGTAGCCTCTTTGAGAAACAGCCTCAACAACCAAGAACACTCACATGTGGATTTGCTTTAGTATATGTGCTGGGTTCAAAAAATTTTTTCCTTTTACTAGTTGATAAGTCATTAATCCCATCTACTGTTTGGTAAAGCTAACTGGGTTCTTTTCCTATAAGTGCTCTTAACTGTCATGGCAGCTAAAGAATTCATAAACTATGTGACATAATCCAATACCATAAAACAAGGAAGATAAAATAAAATCCTTTCACTTATTAGAAATATGAAAGCCATTGTGTGATATATGGAAACTCTAATGCGCAGCAGAAATGCAAATGCTAAGCAGAGATTCCAGTCAGCTCTGTCTTGGACTGGCAGCACCATATTGGCTACATTACTTCCCTTCTTTGAATCTCAGCATCCTCATCTGCACAGTGGAGGCAACAAGTCCTAATCCATGGAGTCTTTGGAAAAGTAAAGAACATTTGCTCATTAATCAGTCACTCATTCATCAACAGAGTTATCAAGTGTCTACTACACTGTAGTCTTCTAGTCACAAATCCCATGTGTGTGTTTGGGGGTGGGAGTGGTACGAGTGGGTGTGTTGATATGCAAAATAAAAGACATAAAAAGAATAAATAGATGTCATTGTAGAAAACAATGGGTCATTCTAGAAGAATAACTGATTTGAGTAGTGTGTCAAGAACTAATATAAGTTTTACATATAGAATTAAAGACAACTGACCAGTTATGCTGAAGTATCCCATCTCTAACCACAGTGGAGAGCTGTTAACCCCCTAGGCTTCAAGGATCTGGGAAATCAACTATTCTAAGGAAACCCAGTGGGAAAGGGCTGTGGAACCGTACTACCCAACAGGAGCTATGATCACAGGGGAAGAAACAGGCCACATCAAGAAGCAGACAAGCATGAAAACATACGAGGAGTGAGCAAGCACTCCAACCCTGCACTCATCCCATGTTCTCCTCTCCTGCTGGTATCAAGGTACCAATCATTGGATGAACCCAGCTCAGCCTGGAGGGCTCAAATGCAGGAATGCCGTATGGCATGGCTTACACCAAGGACCTTCCCAGGACGAAATGCAGAAAGGTAAAGAGTAAACAGGGAAGAACAAAAGGGAAATCTAGCAGTGATTTAGCTTAGTGGATTATAAGTAAGTAAATAAATAAACAAATGGGGTGGGAAGGGAGATGTGATTGGGAAGACCTAGGGAAATGGGTGCAGGGGAAGTAGTTGGTGATATGGACAAGAAACATTGCATAAATGTCTGAAATTATCAAGAAAGAAAGAGAGAGGGGGGGGAGGGAGGGAGAGAGAGAGAGAGAGAAAGAGAGAGAGAGAGAGAGAGAGAGAGAGAGAGAGAGAGAGAGAATAGCTATCAGTAAACCTGCAACATGTAAGACCGTAAGAAGTGCCATGGAACACATAAAGCAGCCAGGAGAACCAGAGCATTGCTATTGCATGGAGAATAGTCAAGGAAGACCTTGAAAAGGAGGCATTTGGATGGAGGCTTCTAGGAAGTGGGTGATAGAACCATGTGTTAAACAGAGGTGGAACTCTAGACTGAGAGAAGGGCTTGCTCAAAGCCTTATGATGCAGGCATGCTCAATATAACCAAAGAATTATGAGGAGGATATAAAGGTTGCATGGAGGAAGAGGAAGGCAGGTGAACAGAAGAACATGGGAGTCTATGGACCACTTAGAAAACCATGGCAAGAATCCAGTAGAAGAGGACTGTGTTTGGATCCCATGGCAGTTGAGGAGATATGAGAAATAACTAGATTCTAGGTATATTTCCATGGAAAAGAAGTCAGGATTGTCTCATGATTTGATAAGGATTGTGAAAGACAATATTTGAAAAAGATGTCCAGGGTTTGGGCATGGGCAGCTCAAGGATGCAAAAGCCATATACCAGTCCGTTCATTGATGTCTTAGTTTACTGGAACAGGAAAGGAGCAGGTGTGGGGATGGAGCAAGGGATGAAGCATGTCTCACAAGTGGTCAGGTCACTGCAGCACCACATACTGATGATACTAAGATGAAGCATAACTCAGGTGTTTTCAGCATTCCCTGCAAGAATTTCAGATAATTTAGATTTAACTCATTTACTCATCCTAATTTTACCTGCTCATCAAACCTACTGTGTTGTCCTTATTGGGTAATCTACATAATCATTTACCATTGGATTTACAATTTTTTCTTACTTTAGTTGTCTCCTCAGTTTGTAAGAACCAATTCAGGACTGTTGGAATCCACAGAAATTCCTCTGTCCACATAACTTGCTATTCAGCCAAGAGAAATAAAAGAAACGTTCATGAGTTTAGACATTTATGATATTCCTTCTCTCGAGTGAAGTTCTTATTCACTGGGCTAGGACCAACTAATTCCTTTGGATTTCAGATGTCAAATAGTTGGCATGGCAGAAACAGAAGTGTGGAATCCAGAGGTACTGACGTTTTTCATATACAAAAAAGCAGAGAAGACAGAAGCAGTTGATAGAGTGAAGATAACAGTGTAGAGCATTTGGGGATGATAGAATTAAGTGGAAACTCAGGGCCATCCTTCATATTTGCAGAAGCAGTGAGGACTAAAAGAACAAGAAAAATGAGGTACTTGAAGATTGTTGTCTATATTAAAGATATGCTTCCTTCTTAAAAAAAAAGAAAAACATTTACTTCTGGATATTCATTGTGCATTGTTCTGGGTTTCACACAGATAATTCCTCTCAAGTATATTACATACTTTGCCCATGTTCAATATCCACATCTCCCCTTTCTCCTTCTTCCATGCCAATCTCATTCCATCCCCCAATTTCCCACTTGCTTCCATTGTCTGTATAAGAATGGTTTTATGTAACTATATAAAGTCTTAGATCTACAAATAAAATAAAACATTATGTCTTTTTTTTTCACTTGAGAAGATGATCTAGTCTTTCTTAAAATACTGAGTAAATATTTAAATTAAAAAATAAAGGTAAAATAAAATAAAAGAAATACAAAAAATATAAAATATAAAATTAACATAATAAAAATTAACCATGTAAAATCTTGAAATACTGAGTAAAGATTGAGTAATATTCACTAGCCCTTTTATGGAGATCTCTCTAGGAGTCTACTGTGAGGTTGTGAGTTCTAGCTGTGACAAGGAAGCTACACCAATTAAACAGGAACAACATGGCTGCCCAAACAAGACCTTTACAGTTCCAACATCCATTGACATCCTGAAGTAGATGGGCAAAATATAGATAGGCTTCAATTCCTAGATGAAGAACTAAGGCAATTAGCAATTGCTGAGGAAGGGAAATTTAGTCTCCCCATAGAATGAGCTGCCTGATTGGTGATCCAATACAAAGTGGTTAACCAAAAAACATTTACATGCAGACAATACCGAATGGGCTCATTAGGTTATATTTATATGTTTATTTATTTATATGTATGTGCAGCAACAATTATTAAAGAAGAGCAGGCCAAAAATTTGGGAGGGGGATTTGGACATTGGAGGGGCAAGACGGAAGAGAGGAAGGAAGAATGATGAAATTGCATTTTAAATTAAAAAAAGAAAAAAGAAAACACATGGGGTAGAGTGTTTAAGAAACCAATTAAAATAATATTTTGCTGTTAGGTCTAAAAATATTAAGTAATGTCACAGAAGTAGAAAAATGAAAACTTTAGTATACTCTATGAGCTTAGGACATAGAAAAGAAACAAAACTTTACCAGCAATTCAAGCATGAATGTTCAAATACTTCAATGGAATTTTGTCCATTGATATCAGGTGGGGAAGCATATCTTCATAATCTAAGTGATAGGGAAGCTGAGGTTGGAAGAATTAAAATCTGAGGCCAACAAGGGTTTACATGATGAGATACTATATATCTACAGAAACGAAAAGTTTCTGCCAATCATCTCCAGTCTGTGTTTCAGAGCAAACTATACTTCTACTTGGCAGGAACTAATCTACTGGTTTTCACAGTGGTAATGGGGTTACTAGTGGCATATTGAAAATTTGTTCCAATCCATCAACTTTGGGGACATGTTGGATAGTGTCTGTTAGTGTGAAAACCACCAAGGAAGACACTGCAAAGAGTTTTATCCTTTATATCAGAGGAGATGTCATCATGGGATTGAGTAGAGAAGAAATACACTGTCTCATCAAGACTGAAAGACCGTTTACTTGGGTTCTTTGAGCATCCATCTGATGAATTAAGAGTAGGTCATGGAAGTAGAGGTAACACTGCTATAGTTGAAGACTACAGACACTCAGAAATTTTGCTGATGACTGCTCAGGCATCAGGGATACAGAGTACAAAATAATAATTGGTCAGCATTTGGATAAACACAGATGTTTCATAAAGACAAAAAGATATATGAAAAAGCACTTTGGGGCAGCTGGAAGAAAGGACACAATAAAGGACTAATCCAAGGTCAGTTAGTTACCCAGTAACTAGAAGTTATTGTTAACTTAGTGGAAGAGATGGACAGCGAAATTGATTTTTGTCTTTGGTGATGTTCTGAGGAGGGTAATAATCTCGTCTTGACTAAAATCTATCTCAGATTTGAGAAGCTACCAAATCATTTAATGGGGAGCTGGACTTAATGTATCTAGGGTTTAGGAAAGAAATGTCAGTGGAGATAGAAGTAATTTGGAAGACATTCACATGGCATTGGTAATGCAAGTCATGAGACTGGGGAAAATCACCAAAGATGTGAGTGTAGATAATGAAGACAGGAAACAAGATGGATTGCTAAACTCTGAGGCATGTAAACAGAAGAGTCAGGCCAAAGACAAGGAAAAATGTGCTGTACTTCCCTCTCATTTCCTCAGGAAATTTAGCAGGCTGGTGGACATATACTAGGTGCCAAATTCTATCCACTGCTTCATGAGACACAGAAAAGAATAATTTGCCAACAGATAGACAAACTACCCAGGGATTTCAAAAGGGTGACTTCCCCTCCAGTCTTCTGTTGCTTTTTGCTGTTCCTCTCTGATCATTTCTTAACAAGGAAATTGGTCATATTGAAGAAAAATGAGGCTGCCCTGTTCTTAAATATTCCCCAATAGGAAATCCACCATTGTTTCTGGGTTACTTTTTGTTACCCCTCAGTAATAAAAACCAAAGGTGGCCTGACAAAAGACACCTGACCATAAATCTCTGTGTTAACTGAAAAGAAACATGTAAACAATATAGGTGTGGTTTAGCCGGGGGAGGGGAGGGGTTAAGGGGATCTCTAGATTCACAGCATCTGTTTTCCATTCATTATCTCAATGCATTCCTTCCTCTACCAACATCGAGGGTAATAGTAGGACACAGTGGGCTGCAGGAGTGTAGGAGGGAAGATGGACTGTGCAATATTATGATACTTAAGGATATGCTAGGGGATGGGGCTGGAGAGATGGCTCAGCAGTTAAGAGCACTGACTGCTCTTCCAGAGGTCCTGAGTTCAATTCCCAGCAACCACATGGTGGTTCACAACCATCTGTAATTGGCTCCAATGCCCTCTTCTGTTGTTTCTGAAGAGACAGTATGCTCACATATGTTAAATAAATAAATAAATAAAGGAACCACTAGAGGTTGTTTATGTATATGCTTGCTATCTAGTGTGAATGGAGGCATGACCAGGACAGAAGATTTAAGTGGAAACATGAGAAATACTCATAAAACTAGTAAGGATAAGCTTTAACCTTTGCAAAATGTTCTCAGTGTGATTAGATTATTGGACTTGAGGTACGGTATTTATCATTATTTTTATGTCCCCATGAGTCTTTTAAGACTTGAGAAGTTTGTATCTCCAACTGGGAGCTCACTATCCTGTCTCACTTAGTACATTATGTTCATAATTTTCATTTTAATTTCTATCCAGATAGTTGATATCCTGTAGCTATTTTTGTTGGTACTTACCATCAACCACATAGCCATCTTCCTGTAACAAACAAGAAGTTTTAACTCTTATTCCTTTTTGACCAAATGGACAATAATATAGGAGATGTTTGCCTGAGATTACACAGATAATATTCAGGGACGCCATGTCCATTGCTGGTCTGCATAACCCCAGAACCTAAGATTTGAATATTTATTTTCTGTTTCTGAACAATAAGCTACATATGTTTGCAGATCTCATGGAATTCTTCATTTCTATCAATCATCTATTAAAGTAACATAGAGCCATTTTCTCCTAGAAAACAGAGTGAGCTAACAATTACCCAAATGGAAGAGCTGATGAATCTCCCATAAAGGCAGAATCCTCAAAGACCTCCAGAACCTAAGTTGATTATATTTCCTGTAGCTTAAAAATTAGCTTCACGATGCTGTCTTTCTAATAACTCTACTGGAAATAGCCTAAAGTTTTCACTAACAGTTTTTTTTCTGGTTACTTTCCTTTCATATATCAATTAATACATATAACAAGCCTTCATTGCCTACCAAAAGAGTCTGAAGAAACCTTGAATCAGATAACAATTTTACCTCACATATCTTTCATCGTAACATTTATTGCTGTTAAACTAATTCTAATTTACAACCTTACTTAAGCCATACTACTCCTGACTAATTATTATCCCATCAAGCAGAAGAACCAGACCCAAGACTGCATATTTTATTTTATAACTTCGTTTGACCTCTCCCGGTACTTGCAGCATTGATTTTTTCACTAAAAACACTTAAGGCCACCGAACTTTATAATCCTAGTACAACAACATTAGGCATAAGCCCTCAACAAGCAACTGTTTTCTTATGACAGGAATGCATGATGGCTTTTATAGTAAAAATATCATTAGACAGTCTTCACTTAACAATTACTAAAGCAAATGTTCAAACACTGTTGTCAAATCAATACTATTGGAAGTTATTCTTCTAAAACAAGCATGTGTGTATATGAGTGAATAATAGTAGTTACGACTATGATCTTCATGCAGCATACATATTGAACTATATTTGCTCAAGCCAGGTGCATCTCAAATGGATAAGTACTTACTCACCTGCTAGCCGCAGAGCAGTAGTGATAGTAGCTTCAAACAGCATGCAGATATACAGGAGCTACAGCTTGGATAAGAGTCCATCAATTACATTGTTTTGCCTCCCTAATTATAATCATGAAGGATTTCACAGAAGAATTATACTCTGAGCATGAAGATTACATTTTTATTCTCAATATTATCCTGATGAGTTTCAACTGGTCTTACACACCTAGCTCTTCCACCGACTATTAACTCAATCAGTGAATTATTGGTAACATCTCACCAATCAATCATTTTATTCCAACCAAGCTTTTATGTACTTATTATTGCTCTCTGTGCTCTCAATACATGAACCACAGTACCACAAGGAAAACGTTTCTATAAACAATAATTTGTCATTTACATTATAAAGCACATCAGTGTTTGGTTCCATTGATTCTATTCTCCAACTCCTAATTCATGAATATGATTTCTATACTGTGAACATAGCTTAAACACAACTCTATATTGTAGGTCTAATAATAGAAGCCATGATTGTTTACCGAGAAAGTGTGTAAGAATTGCTAGTCTGGTCTACATAGTGAGCTCCAAGACAGCCAGGGTTATACAGAGAGACTCTGTCTAAACAAAGTAAACAACTGCCAGTTTCTGTGATCACATATGAAATTCTGGGCTTCTTTACTTTTTACTTTGAAAGCTCAGTAGTAGTCCAATGGTTCCTGGGACCATAAAACTGGTACAACTCCACAAACAAGAAGACAGATTTGAGCGGCAGGGGAGAAGGGTGTCAGCAAAATACTCCCATGCCTCTGGTCTCATTTGAAAAACCAAGCGTGGTATCTATAATCCAGCACGGGGGAGCTGGTGACTGCATGATACCTGGGGCTGCCAGAGCAGGCATTCTTGCAGAATCCACAAGCTCCAGGCTCAGTGAGTAGCCCTGTCTCAACAAATAAGGTGGAGAATGGTTAAAGGAGATATTCAACGTCTACTTTTGGCCTTCACACTCATGCATACACACAAACACCCCTACAGAAACACGCACACACACACACAAAGCGTATTTGGGGCCTCCTCTCACTTTAGCAGTATGTATAATTTTAACATAATTTCTTCTATCCATCTTTGTAAAAAATCAACCTATCCACTGTATATAAAAACATTTGTTAAATGAGCTTTACTTTCAGTATATTTCATATATTAATGTTATCTGCTCAGGTCACAGAACAATTATCTCCAACTAGCAGTCAATTACTATCCAAACTGTAAAATTTATCCTAATTTTTAAACTGCTATTCCTCAGAAATATTACACCAGTGACATTAATTGTTACTTGATCAGTCATAGACTTTTGTTTATAGCACAGGTACTAATAAACAATTTACAAAACACATTTACTTATATACTTTGTTTATTTACCTAAATATACATAGTAGCTGGGTTATATGAGCTGTATTATCCCATAATAATAATCTACCTAGTGGATTGAAATTGAGAGCGAAGGTGAGCAGAGAAACAAATTGGGGAGGGGGGCAGCTGATTGACTAGCGCTTATGGATTTGTGTATTGATAAAAGCTTGCATAGCACATGATTGGAAGATAACAGTTTATGTGAAGAAGTATTTTTATGTCTGTAAATGAGAAGGTTCCAAATTTAGCACATTTAAAGAAAGTTATTTTATTTTTCTCTAAAGCTAAGTAATTCGACATCTCTAAAACTGAACCTATTTTTACTGTGTCATATTTGTAGAGCCGCCTCAGAGCCATCCTGAACACGTCACTGGTCTTCCAGGCTGTCACTGTGAAATCTTACCCTACAGGGCCCTGTGTTCCTGGAAGCTTTAACACTCTCATGGTACAATTAGTGTCAATGTCTCCACACTAATTGGAGATTGCTCCTACACGAATCAATATCCAAAATGTCCCCTGTACTCTTTGCACCACAAATTAAAATTAGCATGTTGCTGGAGATAACTTTTATTTACAAAATACTGATGTTAATTTTCTGCATTGAATTTGAAGCAGAAAATCTAAAAGATTTATTTTTGTAATCTATCATGTAATGTCTAATCAACACAGAGTGCATTTCCTTTGGGGAGAAGCTGAAAGGAAAGAGAGTAAAATGCACATCTGTTTGAAAGGAAAGAGAAGAAAACATAAACAAGGGGGCTTAATGCTTTCCATTATGAAGGCTAATTTCCAGCCATCATTGGCCTGAATGTAGTGCAGGGTAGTGAATTTGTAACATAGCAACCTATCTGTAGAAACAGGCCTTCTGCCGTAGAAGCAGATCAAATCTACCATCATGTTCAGCGCACTGCCTTCAGGAACTGATGAATCTGACAGAAAATATTGATTGTTTGTGTAATAGAAATCTGAGTATTTAGATCCCTTTAAATAAACCGTCTCGAGCTGAAGGATTTGTAGTGGATATATAAGGAAAAATAATATGACCACCATTTGTTGATAGGCCGTATGTGGAATGAAATACAAATTTGTTCTGCCTTTTAAAAAAGAGGGAAAAAATGTTCTTGCTACGTTGAATATTTTATTTCACATTAATGTTGGCATTAATAGCTATATTTACTTTATTGACAAGTGAGATGAAACCATTGCATACGTACATATTGTTCCCAAATGTGCTCAATCTAGTGCAATAATTTAGTGAATATTCAGTTTTCATTGAAAACAGACTCAATTGCACAGAGCAGTTAAGATAAATGCACATTTCAAGGCTTCTCTTTATCCCTTGGGTGTATGTGAGTGCAGCACAGTAGAGCCCTTCTTTTGACTCCAAACCTCTTGGAGCATGTCTATGTAGATAATTTTTTGAAAGGTCTAAGCTTGCAGCAGCCTGGGAGTCATGTCTTACTTCCTTAACACTAACATGCCCGTGAGCAACTGGGGACCTTTGGACTTCAGAAACAGACTGCAGTGATATTCTGCTCATCAGTCCTTTCTGGTCTTTCTTCTTTCTTCCTAAGGAACTTCTGTTTTTGTTCACAGTCAAAACAGCCCTGTACTTTGAAAAGGATTGGATGACTCGTAAGTAGAGTCTAAATGACCAGCACTTTCCCATTCCCCTTGGAAGTGACTGGTTTAAGAATGAGCATGGGATATAACTCTGTTCAACTCTTAAGTGTCTATTAGTAAGGAATATTTTCCCATTAAATTATTCTCTGCTTTAGATCTGCAGTCCTATGTGTGCATGAGGCACTGTATACACAGAGACTACACAGGAACCAGGAAGTAAGTGAGTCCAGGAAAAGAAGCCAGCAGAAAGAAAAATTCACACGATGTTAAGATATTAAGTTAACCAAGCTGAGAAAGGTCTATGTCTCATCGAATTTTTTGAACCTGATAGATTTTTCTTATTTCTTGGTCATTTCAAAGGAATCCCCTCAGACATTTCATAACCTCATAGCCATCTCCTTCTCAGGCTTCTCTTGAGTTCTCTTACACTGCAGCCTTAACTTACTTGCTTCTTTTGGATGTTTGCAGTACCGTCCTTCCCACCTGTCTCCAGGTATTGCCTCTCCCCAGTCCTACCAACATCAAACGCATAGCAATATGTACCATTTCTTAATTTCAGACTTACTCCAGCCTCTGCAGTCTCCGCCTCTTGACTATACCTCTCCATGAGTGCATATGCTTATGAAATTACCAGTGGAAGTCCCAGGTATGCTGTGCAGCCTATCACAGATGCTTGTCTTCTCTGTTAAAACAGCTCATCGGGCCTACTTTGCCATTACTCCTTCTTGCCTGTGACTTTCCCTTCTTATTAAAGCTAGTTATTGCTTCTTTTGTGCTTCAGTTGTACACTAGGTTCCCACTCTCGCAACTGTTCCAAGGCACTGAAATTGTTTTATCTGCATAGCTGGCTATTGATCTGTGATGTACTAAAGAATATCTGTTAGGTTATTGTCATACCTGGAGTAGACCTTAGTCAGATTTTCAACATATGGCTATAGAGTAAAAGAAAAATAAAAGGTGGGAAGAAATGAAAGAAAGGAGAGAGATGAAGAAGGATGGACAAAGAGAATTTATGTACTGAACCTACTTTCAAGGGGAAAGGAAGTCTGAGCATCTCAATGTACTCTAGAGACTGTTATCCAGGATTGAGGATCAACAGGGTAAAAGTAGGAACACCATCTGCCAACTGATAACATTCACTGAACATCTTATAAATACAGACTGAATATCATATATGGTGCATTTCAATTTACTTAAGAAAATATATATATGTGCAGGTTTTCATGGAGGTAGAGGCAAAAGACATTGGGTCTCCCTTGAGCTGGAGTTACAGTGAGCCCCCTGACATGGGTGCTAAGAATTGAACTTGAGTCTTCAGTGAGAGCAACAAGCTCTCTTTAACTGCTGAAGCAGCTCTTACTTACATGAAGATGATACCATTATTCTCATGTTACTCACACAACTGAGGCCTGACTCATTTGTACTGCAAAATCATGTGAGTGTCCAAGTCAGGATTCAGAATCAAATGTGATTCTGAAACTCAGAAGTGAGCTCTCCTTCAGCTGCTTATGAACATGATGGCCACCCATTTGACCTGGAGAAGTGTTTTATATCAGAAGTGTCGGGGGAAGGAGGATGAGCTTAGAGGTTTGTTCTGATGATGTGTTTGTGGCCAAATATCTCCATTAGCATGCCCTATAAGGGGACCAGGACCTGCTTTCAAACACCAGCCCTGAGTATTTTATTCCTCTGGATCAGCAACCTGTGTATTTTCCCTCAAAGTATGACTTCATTGTGTTCTCCCACTAATGCCACTATTTATATGTTCTTACTTCTCAATGCCAATTATCCAACGACTTTCACTTTTAAAGCTTCTTCCTTCTCTTCACTGTTCTTTATGTCTCACTCAATGGAAATTTGAATATACTAGGGCTGAGAAGGTCTTTATATGGGCTGGTTAAAATCAAGTAGCCTTTCAGAGGGTTTTGAGCAACATGGTCTTTGAAAACTGTATTCCTGACTGTATTCCTGTTGACTGAGCTTTTTCCATTAGGCACTTTTGTTGATATTAGCGGTGCATCTTTCCTGGAAGTGTATCTTTGTATTTGCTAAAAGCTCAGTGTCGCCTCCCTTCTTCTTGGGCAGTGTTTGGCTTTCTATTGATGATTTAACTGATACACAAGGCTGTGGTGGCATAGTTGATCTCAAGTACTGTCATCGGAAGAGCAAATTTGAGAAGTGCCAGGAACCACTGGGGAATTCTTCACCTCATGGCACTGGTTTGCTCTTGCAGACAGGTAACCATAGCCTAGCCTGTTGAAGGGAACACAAAGCAGATGTTCCCTTCCCAAACTCCTAACAGCTCTTGAGTTCTACATGGAAGAACAGAAGACTACTGTCAATCAAGAACTATATGTGCCATTCTCCAGGCCAGTCAGCTTTTAGAAGCCCACTCAGGAGCATCGTCCTTCATGTGTATAAACCCTCAACTTTCATTCAGCAATCTCTTCCTCCTTCTTTCTCTCCTCCTCCTCCTGTCCCTCCTGCTCTTCCTTTCTCTCCTCCTCCTCCTGTCCCTCCTGCTCTTCCTTTCTCTCCTCCCTCATTCCCCTCCACTCTACTCCCTCTTCTTTTTTCTCCCTTGATATTTTTTCTTTTAGTAAACTTGACATCTTTCTCTTGTATACCATACCTATAAAATGTTTTGAAGTCACAGATTAAACAAAAACTACCTTGGCAGATGGTTGTCTATGATTATTTTAATGGTATCAGAAGTACCAGAACAATCCAAAAGTTGTACAAGCACTGTTCACAGTATTAAGTTAGAACATTTTGTTTTCCAAAGACATGAAATCCCCTTCATCTATTACATTGGGTATTGTTTTTCTGATCCAAACTCAGAAATTCCATGTAGTTAATGTGCAATCTAATATATTATTATAAATTATATTTTTTAATTTGGTTACAAGGCAGAAGGGTTCCATGCTGCTTTTTCATGTTCTCTTTGTCTCAGTCAATCCTCTCTACTCCCTCTGTCTCCTCTATCCTCCACTCCCAGGATGAATCAGTTGCCTAATCTGTCTTACACCACTTAACAGTTTAGTTTTGTGTTTTGAACATTTAAACAACCAACTCAACCATTGATAGTCTACATTTCTGTGAACAAATAAAACTTTGCTCTTTAAAACAATTTAACGTGTTTATGGTCTAAAATATTTGTAGTCATATTTCACATTTGTTTTGTTTGTTTGTTTTTCAATATAGCCCTGGCTGTTCTGGAACTCACTCTGTAGACCAGGCTGGCCTCAAACTCAGAAATCCACCTGCCTCTGCCTCCCAAGTGCTGGGATTAAAGGCATGTGCCACCACTGCTCAGCACATATTTTTACCTACTCAATATTATCCAACTGAACAGTTAATATATTTTCTAGGCATCCTTGTCCCGTGTCTCAGATTTAACCTAGAGATCTGTAGCTCCAGTCTTCCTGCCTAATTTGCCTAATTTCTGTGTCTATGTGTAAGCTAAAGACACTGATTTTGTTAGCACTTATGAACAGCCACTCCAAGACACTTTCTGATTCCCATGTACTCTATGTGCGCTGTTCCTACAGACCTTAATGAATGGTGGGAAGCACTATTTTCATTTATGTTTTATGTTATCTACAGCTCTACAGCCTTCTCATTAAATCGGCCAAGGATGGATCTTTGTTGCATCACCAACACACCTGATGGGTAAGCATTTAGGGAACTGTGGCAGCCATGGCTCTAGGCAGTTCATTAATAAAAATGGGCTGATCAGTTCCAACTACTAACATAACCCTCAAACAAAATAAAGAGATGCTGGGACAGATATACCTAGTCCCTTAATCTTTTGAAAATATTTATAATGCATGCTCAAACAGTAAAATGACACACATGTACACCAAACAAAACAAGAGTAAAATGGGGAGAAAATAAATAGTAAGGATAGAGAAATCTTACAGCAGAGAATTGATTCTCTAGATGTGAAGAGGGCTTGGGCAAGCCTCAGAGATAAACAAAGGTGTTGGCAGATACTAATGGCCAGTGGAGTAAAGGAATGTTCAAAGATCTATTCCACAGTTGTCTCATGCTGGAGGCCAGAGCAGTGCCTCCGACAGAGAAGAGGCTGTGATCAGCTCTTTCCCCTATTCCATTTCAATTTGAGCATGATGGTTTGTTGGGCTGATTATTTCTGGCACACAGTTCTCTGGAGTCAAATGTAAAGCCGGAGGAAGAAAGCAAAGCAAGGAAGTCATTCTGGGATTTCTAACCTCTACTGCAAGTGATTGACTTAATGGTTAATCAGGGTAGACTATAATTAATGATAAAGGGCTTAGGGAATATTATGGGCCAGGGAGCTAGCTCAGTTGGTAGAGTGATTGCTGAGAATGTGTGTTTAGTATGTATAAAACCTCAGATTCAATCCCTAACACCTTAAAATAAAATTAAGTAAGGTTGTAAGTCACTCTCTTTATTTGTCCTGGAGAGTGGACCCATGAGGACCATCTCCACAGCTTCATGAACACTGATAGAAAGTTTCCTTGTACCTACAGGATAGCAGAAGTGAAGCCTAATGTATATTTTTTTTCCATTTTTTATTAGGTATTTAGCTCATTTACATTTCCAATGCTATACCAAAAGTCCCCTATACCCACCCACCCCCACTCCCCTACCCACCCACTCCCCCTTTTTGGCCCTGGTGTTCCCCTGTACTGGGGCATATAAAATTTGCGTGTCCAATGGGCCTCTCTTTCCAGTTATGGCCGACTAGGCCATCTTTTGATACATATGCAGCTAGAGTCCAGAGCTCCGGTGTACTGGTTAGTTCATAATGTTGTTCCACCTATAGGGTTGCAGATCCTATAGCTCCTTGGCTACTTTCTCTAGCTCCTCCATTGGGAGCCCTGTGATCCATCCATTAGCTGACTGTGAGCATCCACTTCTGTGTTTGCTAGGCCCCGGCATAGTCTCACAAGAGACAGCTACATCTGGGTCCTTTCGATAAAATTTTCCTGAGAACTCAACCATCTACCAGGAATCTGGGAGACCTGAGGCAATGGCTCTCTCACCTGAATTCTCAAATTCAATTGTTCCCTAATCAGAGGTAATGTAGCCTTGTCTTAGTGAGGCTACCATCTTTACTTGCAGTTGATCAATAGTGACACCTACTGGCTCAGAAAGAGGGAATTTTGTATGTCTACAGTAACTGTAAGCGCACACTCAATGAGGAGGTTAGATATGGTTGGCTCTTCAATCTTGAAAACAGAAAAAAAATAGAGTAATTTAGAAACCAAGATGAATAATGTATAAATTGTTTCCAAGATGTTGATAAAAGTGAATCATTAAGATGTCAACATGGTAACCATGCAGAAACATGGCCCTAGATTTGCATCATCACTGCAGAGAAGGCAAAGATATTCTATTCTGCCTGGCCCTCTTCTCCTTAATCCTGGATCAAGATACCCATTTCTAATCTCTGTTCCTATCTTCAATATCCTTTCGTTTCAGCCTATCTTTCAAAGCATCCTAGAATAATTTGTCATATTGTTCCCGGGCTCACAAAGGTACACATGATTTATGAGGGTGGATGTGAGCATTATGATGCATGGACTCATTGTAACACCCGCTCAAAAACTGTGGCGGGGCCCCTAAAGCCAAATGTGATGATGAATCACCCATCACATAAGCTCTGTGGTGGAGAAGTAGCTACCAACAGTCTGAACTGACATGTTGACATGTTTTACAATCGTGTGTGTGTGTGTGTGTGTGTGTGTGTGTGTGTGTGTGTGTGTGTGTGTGCGCGTGTTGTCAGGCTTGTGGAGTTCACTCACTTTTAGCCCCCTCCCTGGGCTCTTTTTCGTGCCCCCTATTTACTGCTATTTCTAGAGCCTTATGCTAGCTGGATTGCTATGGCCTGCAAACGTTATTGCTTGCTCTGGCTCTGTCGTGTGTCCTAGCTGGGGAAGAAATACCCATGCTCCAATGTTCCTGTTTCTACATCCACCCGAAAGTCCCTTGCATCCAATAACTTCTCTTAACATGTTGTCTTTGGGAAAAAATATCAAAGTTAAGCTAAGGGATCAATAGCTCATAAGTAATCTTGCATTTTTCATGAGAACACCTTGGCAAAGCAATTACTGCACCCAGAGTAATGTATCTTTAATGCTCACATGTGCTCTATGCTAAGGAGCTAGGTGACATTTGTGGAGAGGTGGGTAAGGCCCTCTGGCTGCGCTAGCCATGAGTACACACAAATAAAATAACAGTGAGCCCTTAACATTTGCTGGGCACTCACATGTTTAAGTCACAGTACTCTTCGTTTTAGCTATAAAGGATTCACAACAATCCTTAATTGTACAGATGATTAACCTGAATTTCAGATGTTAACACGATTAGGACATAAAAGTAATTTGCCCATGGTCACTTTGCAAATAAATAATCAGTCTGGAACTTCTTCCACGGTCTTTCAAACTAAGAATCTGCCATTCTCTTCTATCACATTTCTCCCTAGGTCTGGCCCAGTTCCTCAATAAGATCTAGCCACTTGGACTATGAGTCAACAAAGCAGTGTTTCTATGTAACGACTCAGAGAAGGAAATGACACAGAAGAGCCAGGTGAATTCTAAAGCACAGCACAGCTGCCGGGAGCTATACAAGGAAGAATGTGGCATCAGGTAGGAGTCTTCCCATAATTCTGTATGACAAATAGAATGAGAGATCCAGAACCCAGAACGACTTGAGTCCACAAGCCATGTGACATCCTTTTGAGTTTGGCTTATGAAAGCTTACTTGGCCCTTGCTCCTCTGGAGGTCGGTCAAGCATAGCTACTTGGCATTTGGTGTCGACAGCTCTGTGTCAAGTCCTATGTCTTCAGAGGACCACAGTCCTTCTGAGAAGCAGAACCGAAGCAGCATTACCCACTTCCAACAACAAAGCTGTTTCAGAAATGGTACCTTGAGGGTGTTACTCTGTCCCACATCCATTCTCCCTCCTCTCTCCACACAACATAGTCTCTGTTATTAATTAACATTAATTAATTAATTAATGCAAGTACATTTTTTAAAGAAACAGTTATAAATATCATTTAATTTATTTTTCTACTTCAAGCAAAATGGCACCATATACTGCTCTTTAGGGTGATCCTTTCAACTTAAGTTCATCCCATCTATCTGTTTGAATGTTATCAATGTATCCCAAATTCCTTTGAAACGTATCTGGGTAGCATGCTGAAAATAACAGAAGACCAGTACTTTTCCTCAGAGTACTGTGTATGAGTGAGCACATGGAAATGACAAAAGACAGAGAAGTCACTGAGAACATACATAGCAATAAAATTTTTTGGAGATGACAGAGTAGGGAAACTCTTTGTATGAAGTCAAGAATTGCTATCCACAGCTAACCCTAATCCACCGGCAGGCGAGTGCTTGCTAATGCCAATGGAACATCTTTTTGTATTTTTCTCAGCTCCCTTTGATTTCATTTAGATTCAAGCCAAGAAGCAAACATGGTGTTAATTGGTGCATTTTTCCTATGGAAACTAATTATAGCCGCATGCTGTCAAAACAAAACAAATTGTTAATGATACTTTATCTGACAACATAGAAGTAAAACTATCTTGTTGTGGAGGATGCTGGGATTGTACAGCAAAAGCCATTTTAGTCACAATTATACAGATGAAGGGAACTGCTAGAGAGAACACCTCCTGGTCCAGCCTGGCCACCTGATTCTCTAGAGATGGAGGTGATGACAACGGAGGGAGGGAGGGGATCTTCCTCAGGCTTCCTTATTCTATACAGGGTGCTGTGAGTGACAGGTTCATGATTTGCTCTTCAGAGTGCCTCCGCATTCCATAGATGTGCAGCAGTCAGAGCTAATCAAAGACAGTCATTCATTCGTTTAACCATGTTCACTGCAGCTTTATTATACCCCAGACCACAATCCTAGACGCTGAGATCACAGCAGGTGACAAAACAAAACAAAACAGAAACAAACAAACAAAAAAAATGAACAAAACTAAGCAAAACAAAAGAATACAACATAAAAATCTTTTCATGGAAGGAACTTATATACTATGGAAGAAGATGGGAAATAAATAAGGAAAACATAGGTCAGATGACAATAATGTCTACAGAAAAATAGGGCAGTTAAATAGAAGATATGGTGCATAGAGAGTAGGACAGGGCTCACTGGGAAGGTGGCATCTGGGCAAAGACCCAAAGGAGGTGAGAAAACCCTGTAGGTTTGTAGGAGAGGGGAAATCTCAGCTAGGCTGAAGCTGAGATTAATCCAGGAAGCTTTCTGGAGACAAATGAGTTGTGAAATGATACAGATTTAGATCCTCATGTCTGAAAGAGTCCATTCCGCAACCTTCAGGCATCTAAAGGATGAACTCAGCATTAATTTTGATTGTTCCATGTGTTAGGAGTGCCAATGGCTAAACACTACCACACCACATTTGCACTGAGAACCAACAACTGCAAATGATCTTGCCAGAGCACCCATAGCACTGAAATAAGGAGATGGAAGAGCAGAGAATATGACAGATGATGTTGGGGTGGATGAGGATTTGGGGGCTCAGCAGATTCTGGAAAGCCTCATGGGCTGTGAGAAAGACTAGGAGTACTCTGAATGACATAAACCACTGGAGGGCCGGAACAAGAGAGGCCGATGATTTTATTTATACTTACTCGTCCTCTTTGCTATTTGGAAAATACACCAGGAAGCAGAGGTAGAAACAGAGGATCTAGTGTGGAGGCTGTTGATTTTACGCAGGTGTATAGTGATGGAGGCTGGAATTGCCTGGGCTTCCATTGCAGATGTCCACAGATGGTGGCTTTAACAACAATAGTTTCTCTTTTTAGAGTTCTGGAGAATAGAATCCCCAGTTCAAGGAATGAACAATGCTGTGTTACCTCTGAAGGCTCTGGAGAAAAGTCCCCCCCCCCCCAGTCTTTTTCCACTTCCAGGCATGGTGCCTATAAATACAGGTGGCAAACAGACAAAGCCTTTACATGTGAATAAAGTAAAAACCACATGCCTATTTCCCCTGTTTGGTAGAGTTCTTCATGACCTATACTTTTCTTGCTCTGTCTTGCTTGTCTGACTCCAAATGGGCCACATACTACTTTCCACTCCCTTTCAAACACACAGCAAATTAGAAACAAGAACACATTTGGTAGTTCTATTTTCAGCCTTTTGAGAAACCTCCATCCTGATCTTTACAGTGGCTGCACCAGATCACATTCTCACCATCAGTGACTACGGCTCCCCTTCTCCAACATCCTTGCCAGCGTGTGTTGTCGTTTATTTTCCTCATGCTAGAGATTATGACTGGAGTCAGATTGAACCCAGAGTAGTTTTGTTTTGCATTTCTCTGATGGTCAAGGATGTTGATCATCTAAAAATGTTGAACATTTTTAAAAATACCCACTGGCCATTTGTATTTGTTCTTTTGAAAATTTAGTTTGTGCGTGCATGCAAGTATGTGTGTGTGTGTGTGTCTGTCTGTGTGAAGGAAAAAAGTGTGTGTGTGTCTGTCTATCTGTCTGTCTGTATGAGAGAGAAAGTGTGTATGTGTTTGTTTGTGCGTGCGCGCACAAGTGGTGGAGAAGAAGAAAGTCCTGGAAGTTAGGCAATAGACAAACATAAGAGAACATGTATGATAGTAGTATGTTACATTCACATACATTGTACTGGAGGGCAAGATGCCTCGGTGCATAGAAGCACTTGCAGCCAAATCTGAAGATCTGAGTTCAAATCGAAGAACTATATAGTAGAAGGCGAGAACCAGCTTCAGCAAGCTGTTGTCTGCTGACCACATATGCATATGCCCTCCCACTGCAAAGAAATGTAAAACGAAATTAAAGAACACATGATACACTAACATGGAAACAGCCTTATATAACCCTGTAAAACAAAACAAAACACCCCCTCCAAATACATGGATTTTACAAAAAGAGTTGTTGAGCATATATTGTGCCAGGCGTTTATCTAAACCCTAGTTCTCAACCTGTTGGGTATGACTCCTTTAGAGTCAAATGACCCTTTCATAGAAGTTGCCTAAGACCATCAGAAAACACAGATATTTACATTACAATTCATAACTGTAGCAAAATCACAGTTATAAAGTAGCAATGAAAACAGTGTTATGGCTACAGTGACGGCATTAGGAAGGTTGAGAACCAACATTCTACACACTTCATATCAGCCCCACTATATTTCGTTGGTGCTCAGAATCTTACAAAATTATGATACTGCTTTACAAGTAAGAAAACTGGCTCAAAGTAAGTGCCAGTTCCCGACACAAGATCAAAGAAACAGTGCAGAGCTGGTCATCGGTGCAACTCTAGCTCAGTGCTTGTACACACTGCTTGGCAATACTGGGAAAAGAGCACAAATCTAGAGAAACCTCAGAAACACGTATAGTTACCCAGAAAAATAAAACAGATAGAAGCATGCGCAAGCAAATGCATGTCCTCCACAAGAATTCATGCCCACCTCCTACAGATGAAGTTTTAGGGAAGAAGTTGCACTTTTCATAACCACTCGGTTTGTCAAATCTGATCTGAGAATCAAATTTCTAGTATACTGTGTTGAGAAAGTAATCTGTGGTGTGTGTGTGTGTGTGTGTGTGTGTGTGTGTTTAACTATTTGTATAAAATGATTATTTACCACTATTAACTTTTACATTAACAAAACTTTAGGGGCAGGTACCACATGGACACAGATATTTGGTAGTTAGTAAATTATGCTTGGTAGACAGGGTCGAATTACTATAAAGCCACTTAAATGGTCTATGGGGGGGGGTGTTATATAGTTTGCTTTCTATTGTTGTGATAAATAAATACTGAAGCAGCCTGGTGAGGAAACGGTTTGTTTGGCTTAACTTCCACATCATAGTCCATCTTTGATGGAAGTCAGAGTAGAATCTCAAGGCAAGAACCTAGAGCCAGGAACTGAAGCAGAGGCCATGGAAGACTGCCTGGCGTGCTCCCTGTGGCTTGCTCATTCTCCATTCTTATACTGCCCAAGGTATCTTGCCAAGGGTGGTACTACCCATAGGAAGCCAAGCCCTCCCAGATCAACTATTAATAAAAAAAAATGTTCCACCTGCCTGCTCACAAAACAATCTGATGGACACATTCTCTTAACTGAAGTTCCATCTTACCAGTTGATTCTAGCTTATGTTAAGTTACAACAACAGCAGCAGCAGTAACAACAATAACAACAAAATAAAAAGCAAAACCTAAGCAAAAGCAAGATACCTCTAAGTCTAAAATCTCTGATGAAATATTAAGGGAAAGAACAAGCTCTATATCATTGCACATAGTTAGACCTCAGTTTTATGGTAAAGGCATTTATCAACAGGGGCTAGCTTAAAAGAACCTCTAACACAGCTCCTCACATTTGATACATGAAATACCAACAGCAGGACCTTAAATATTAATAAATTAGTATTTCCAATTTATCCCAACAGCTGAACCTCCCTTTGGCTGCATATTACCACTAATCAAAATGTGAAGTTAGTCAGTGGTTTGCTCTCTATGTTCCCCATAGCTTGATGACTCCTTTGAGAAATGGGCTGAAGTGCTTAGCAGTACATGTCCCAGAGAGGCACATCCCACACACCCATTCTAGAATACAGTAGAAATAACAATCTTGGGACCCTCTGTCTGAACAAAGTTGGGCTAGAAATTTGCTCTTAACACTTGACTGACAAAATGAGTATTTCACCGTTTAAACAGTATTGGCCAGGGTGAGAAGCTTTGACAATACAATTTTGTGATCTCAAATTCTTCTAAGTCAACCCTTTAAACAGTTTCTCCAATGTAAGCTATTGACTCACTTGTCCAAAGTCCAGGAGTCCTCTACAAAGCCTTTTTTAGTATATCATACGTATAAACTTGTGTCTAAATTGTCCTCTGCCCTGGGAGCACCCTGTGTGCTTTCATACAAACTTTCACTCTGGGGTCTGTTTTTTATTGAAGGCTTCCTGGTTGGGGACTACTTTTTGCTTTTAGATTGTGGAGTTTTTTTCCTTATTTGGTGAATGTGGGCCAATACAGACTCTAGTTGACACTGTACAAAGACTCTCAGGGCAAAGAAAGAGCTTTGCCCACAAAAGTCACAAGCTAGGCCCAGAGTAACTCATCCTTGAGTCCAATAGTCCCATTCATTTAATACTTCAGGCAAGGTTCTTACTACTTTTGTTTTTGTGACAGGCTCTCCTGTGTCTCAGGCCAAGCTCAAGTTCCCCGTGTAGCTGAGGATAACCTGGAACTTCTGTTCCTTCTGCCTCTACCTCCAGAGTGATGGAGTTATAAATCTACATGGCGACCACATCCAGTTTATTTGGTGCTAGAGGGAGAATGCGGGGCTTCATATGTGCCAGGCACACATTCTACTTGCTGAGCCATATGTCCTACCCTCTACTAACTTTTGAGGCCAAAGTTTTGGTGGTGGGAATATGAATGACCTATTAGCTTCCACTGTATGTGTTCTAACATACAGTAGAACGAACATAGACATAACTCTATGTTCTCTTTTGTATCTGTTTCTCTTTGCCTCTGTCTCTGTCTTTCTCCGTCTCTCTCTCATCTTATCTCCAACTCCATCTCTATCTCCATCACTATCTCTCTAAATAGTACTAGTCACCTGTACCACAGAATCCCAGGAAATGTAGAGAATGTTACCCTCCTAACCTCAGTGCTAAGCCACACTTGCCCAGGCCTGTCGGGATTTCATGCTTCCTTCTCATTGGTCAATTAAAACTGCCCAGAACAGAAACACTGGGAATAGTAAAGCCCTCAGTGTTTCTCACCCCAAAATGTTTCTGTTGCCTACAGGACTTTCTTCACTCATCTTCAGTCACCAGTAACTGAAGCCCCTCTCCTTCTTCATTACCTAATCCTGCCATCCTGAATGGGGGACTCCTACTTACTTGAAGATGAGTCACTATCCCACTTCTTCGTTTCTTAGTTTAGATGGCCACTTTTCATACCACCTGAGCCACCCACTCGTGATCACGTCTACTCTCTTGAAGCCTTGAAGTGTTCTCCATGATTCTATTGCGAACGTTCATTTTCATCAATACCATGACCCTACTGGGCTCCTGCTCCTACCTTATTATAATTTTCACGAGCCATTTCCACCTCTTGCTCTCTAACTTTCTGCTTCACTCACCCAAATCCAAGGATTCATTATTAAGCTCCCTTTAAAGACTTTTATTTCTTTGCTCCATATCCCTTAATCTCTTATGTATGTCATAACTGGCAAAATTCAACCATAGTTACATCAACATAATTCTATCTGTTTGTTGAATTTTATGTAGATAAAGTTTTCAGAGAAAATTAGGCAATTTTCTTTTATTAGGAATTTTCTTTTATTCCTCAGATCTCTACTATACGTTATCCCCTATTTCTTATTGTTTTTTTCTTAGCTCTCATGATGGTGGGGATGGGAGGGGGAGCAACATGACCAGGATGCTCTCAGTCTCCCATTCCCACTTCCAACAGCATACCTGCCCCATAACTGTGCACAGTCTTCCCTGTGAAAATAGAAACAGTGTCAGTATATCTAAAAACCCTTTTATGGCCCTAAATCTCATTGCATCTCCCTTCCTTCCAAGTATGTTTCAGCTACTATCTTCTTATATGACCAAAAATAAAAATACCAACTAAAGCTGGGTGTCATTTTTAGCTAGTGTATGCATAGTCATTCATTTGTTAATCACTTGATGAACAAAGGTTTTGATTTTGACTCATTTTTTGTTTATAGTGTATTATACTAACTATGAATTTAGTTTTAGTGCCTTCAGGGTAGGAACTCAAAATATTCAAGAATGATACAAGGGCAGAAGTTTTAGATTTTACTAAAATTTTGAGTTGTTTTGTTCAGAATAGTAATACAACAAATTTTTTAAGTAACTTGTTAGAATCTTCCCAAAGGAAGAGAGGTCCATTGCCCTATGAGGGCTTGATAGATGCCCCAGTGTAGAAGAATCAAGGGCAGGGAGGCAGGAGTGGGTGGGTGAGTGAAGTAACACCCTCATAGAAGCAGGGAGATGGGGGATGGGATAGGAGATTTCCAGAGGAAGGGGAAACCAGGAAAGGGAATAACATTTGAAATGTAAATAAAGAAAATATCCAATAAAAATTATATAAAAAAAGAATCTTCCAAAAGCATTCATCTTAGTTTTCATACAACTCTGTCCAATCCTAATTTTTGTCTCATGTACTGCTTTATTAAATGATCACTTACAGCAATGAATACAGTCTATACTTGGCTCCATACAAAACACAAACACTCAGTACTTTACATAGCAAAAATGTGTTTCTTAGAGTTCTGGAGATCCAAAACTCAAGATCATGGTGTTGGCAGACCTAGTCTCTTTTAGGGCCCCTCTGGCCTCTAGGTGGCTATCTTCACGATGGGTACTCATGGGATTTTATGATCTATAAACTTTCCCAATGACTCTTCTTATTAGGATACCACCTTATTGGACTGAGGTCTCATCCATCTGTTTTCAGGCAAAGCCACTCAGCTCTTTAAAGATTTCCTCAAATACAGCCACATCGAGGGTGAAGGCCTTCTATGGGCAATGGAAGATGCCAATGTACTGAAGGATGAAGAGACAGGTGGTAGCTCCAAAGCTTGGGTAGATGGACAGAACAAATGTACATTCATAGCTTGCTTGTGTTTTCTTTGCTGTTGATGGGAGTTGAGTCTTGGTGAGCTGATAACTCACTTCTATGTTCTCCTTAACCTCCTAACCCCCATATCTTTGCATTTGCTCCCCTGGTCTCCTTGCTCATTGATTTTCAGGGTCAACCATATAGGCTGGAGAGCTCAATGTGTCACAACTTGTTCAAAATTATGAAGAATCTCTAAATGCTGACCACAAAGCTCAGAGCCAAGGGCAGACCATGTTCAGCAAGGGTCCTGAGTGCCCATAAGGTTGCATGATTATGAAAGACATCTTTTAGGCATTCTTCCTCCCAGGTGTATGGACCCAATTTTTCTCTACCACATCTTTCAGAACATCCCAGCTGCCTACTTTATCCTCACTATTTTCTTCTATGTTCTAAATGCAACATGAATCCAGTGTGTGAGAGGAAAAAATATTAAGTAGGAGGAATTGTGTGCAGTGAAGTGAATGCTGAGGTTTGGTCTGTTGTTATCTATTGTAATGCTAACTCTGGGCCCCCAGGACATGGTTGTTCCAGAGATAAGGGAGGCTGCACATAGACCTTGCCTCCAAGTTATTTCTGGTTGGTAAATAAAGATGTCAATGGCCAATAGCTGGGTGGAAGTGACATAGGTGGGATTTAGGTTTCCCAGAGTTGGGGGTCAGAGAAGGACCAGCAGGAGAAGAAGAAAGTGCAGGAGGAGGAAGGAGAAGTCACTATGGGTTGGATGACATAGATTACTATGGAGATGCCTGGATTCCTAATTTAAAGATTTCTAATTTAAAATATCTTCTTCCAAACTCAAACTACCCATTTTCCTTAACTGTGAAAGATTATTTATTTATTTATTTATTTATTTATTTATTTATGAAGCTAACGGACTAGAATGAGAATGATTTGAGGTGACATAGAGATTCAGGGGCAACATCTTGGTAACATCTGTTCTTGAGCAAACTTTAGTTAGAGAAAGACAATTCATCTTGTTTTCTATGATGGCCTTCATCTCCTGTGGCTGTGGGGATCCTGAAGCGACCTTCATAATAGATGGCCAGCATGTTAGCTCTTTCAGCATGTTGACTCTTTATGTTTAGGAGTTTGCTGGCAGGTCTGAAGGTCCCTCGAAAGCTGTAGGATGCTGCAGCTGTTGTTGGCTTTTGTTGTTGTTGTTTATTTGTTTGTTATGTGAGACTAAGTATGGTGCTCCCTTGATCAATTCTGATTCCTTTGTCCCTAATCAGTAAAACGCTTAGTTTTACCTGAACAGATAGGAGCAAGCTATTCAAGGCTATGGATACAACTCAGTAGGTAGAGTGCTCAACTCACAAGCATGAAGCCTTGGGTTCAATCTACAGCATTGCACACACAAAATGTGGGGATAGATGTCTGTCATCCCAGCATTTGGGCAGAGGAGACAGGAGTTTCAGAAGTTCAAGGTTATGTTCAGCTACATAGCAAATTCCAGTCCATCCTGGGTTATATGAGACTCTATTGCCAAACAAATAAACAAATAAGCAAGCAAACAAAAATAGAGTGATCCATTGCTTTTATACGGAAGAGCATTCCAGAAATGGTGTATCTAGATGAGCCATGAGATAGAAGTGGGCCTGAAGCTGAACACTGGCTTTTGCCTCCCATTCTTTCTCTTCTATCTTCTGTCACTCTCTCTTTTACTAGCCTACTCCATAGTAGTATGTGTAATTAGGTAAGAGTGTAGGTTCTGCAATCAGAACTCTGTATTTGAATTCTAACTGTTCTGTGCCTTAATTTTATGTAAAAATGATACAAAATACGAATCTCTCTCTTACGTGTTATCTTGAAGACCTCCTGCATGGATACATGTAAACAGGTTTGCACAATTTTCAAACCCATTAAACACTCCCAGAACAAGTTACTTTTGATGCATTTTTGATGTTCATGACTCAAATGTGGTGACTTCTGTTCTTTTATGTTATTTTAGGCATAGAGCAATCTGTTAATTAACTCTTATACACTTAATGTTACTTTCCTATTCTTGAATCAAATAGTGATTCCTGTTCTCGTCTTTGGTGGCTAAACGGAATAATGTTGGAGCCATATTAGCAGAGACAAATAGTATTAACTTAAAAGAGAAGCAGTATCGTATGCACTGATATCTATTAATTCATAACTATCCCTTAGTAGCAGCTCTTACTGATAGCAGTTGCAAAATGACCACCCACAAGTAAAGTAGTAAAGATGGCTTGGAATCTGAGCTGAGGATCCACAACTGGTTCACTGTAATCTCAATCTCAGAAGAAGGCCAAGACAAGGTCAGTGAAAGAGTGCCATAGACAGGAGGGAGTCACTACCCCTGCCTGTCCAGAAATAACCAGAGGTCTTTCTTTGAATAAGATGGATGAGTCTTCTGTCTATGAAAACTTATGATAAAGTCAACTTGGACCCTAAGCCCAGAATTATTTGACTCATAAATCTCCAGAGCTTTTGAGTGAACTACAGCAATTACAGGGAGACACATACTGCTTAGCCACACTTATAAAATTTCCATTTAAGCTCTTACATATAGTTATCTATAAGCACTAGTTAAAATTGCCTAAATATATGCATGCATTTGTATGAGCACATTTTTAGAAATGGATATATTGAGAACTTCTTTTGCATTTATGAACATAAATGGTTTAGGTTATGTGGGTGGATATGGGATTAGGAATTCTTAAATTCAAGTATCATAAAAGGTCAGATTTAAAAATTCTAATTTATTGATCCAAATGCTAGTAAAGGTAAAAAAAATAACCTTGAGCCATAGGTTTACAGTCTCTGACTTTCTAGTTGAGATTTTCCTTTTGGCTTTTGATAAGAATAGAAAGATACCACTGACTTCTTACAGGGAGACACATTTCTCCTTTCCTCCCTGGATCCCTAGCTGTCTTTCTTTTCTCTTTCTCTAAAAAAAGAAATCTCATTATAATTCCTGTTCCTAACACTTCTTATCCACACTAACATTGGAAAAATTCTACTTCTCACGTCTCCCTTGTTACAGATATGAACCTCACCACACTAAGAGCCAGCTGCTGAGAATGCTTTGTAGTGTCTCCTTCCCATTGGAAGTGGAGGGCTCCAACCCTTGCAAATGCAATAAAACCAGCCCCAGCATCACAGGGCTCTAACGACAAGAGAGAATCTATATTCAGTAAAATGTTTAAAAAATGTTTCATCTCTATCATTAAGATTCCTGCTTAAGAGGATTCAGATATTTTTCCAAAAATGTCTGACTGCCACTCGTGTTCAAATGCCATTTAGTGGAGAAGGCAGAAGAGAGCTGCAGGAGTGAACCTTGAATCTGTCCTAGAGGATATTAAAATTCAGAAGTGGAAGAAAGGCCAATCCCCAAATTGCAGTTTGAGGGAGAAAATATCCCGGAGAAGAGTAATTTTTTGTTTTTTATCATGACATACATTTGAAAACCAAACTTTTTCATGGAGTAATGGTTTGAGATATTCAAATAACATTTGAGACAACCCTTCACTAAATCCAGTAATTACAACAGTAGTAATGAAAAGAGGATCTATCCTGGAGGGAATCTGTACAAGACTGGCACACTTCTCTGACCAACATTCAGCCCTAGCTGATTGGCCAGTGCATTCTATTGTCTTGACACATTTTAGATGGTCATGGGCTTCCTCAATGCTTCCCATGAAAAGGCAAACCTTTTCTCCATGCCCTGACTTATGCTCCTTAATCTCTGTCCTATCATTTTATTTTTGAGATAGGGTTTCTCTGTGTAGCCCTGGATGTCATAAAACCTGCTCTATAGACCAGGCTGGCTTCGAACTCTGAGACTGGCCTGCCTCTGCCTCTTCAGTGGGGAGATTAAGGGCATGCAGAACCACCACTGCCTGGCCTGTTCTACCATCTTTTGGGTTGTTTGTTTTTGTATTTTTGAGAGAGGACCCTTCCAGCCCAGACTCACCTGAATCTTGTTAGAATCCCTCTGCCTCAAGTTCCCAAGTACAAGAATTACAGGCATGAGCCACCCACCTGCTCCTATCTTCCTAGTTCTAATACCTAGTTAGCCTAACTCTTGCCCCATGTTACAGGAAGCACATAAATCATCATTGCACCAATGCACAGCATGGTGGTGTCACTTATACTCAACTATAAGGGAAGTGGTCATGGTCGTACATGCTTGCACTAGGTAGGGCTCCTTTGTTGGCAATGTCCCACTCTGTCCAAGAATGAGGAGAGAGTGGGCTTTGCCATAAAGTCTTAGTTCATTTTATTCTGAACTTAAAGGAAGACAGCCAAGACAAGAGATTAACATCTTCTAATACAAATAAAATTTTGATAAAAAAAATAAGAAAAATGATTTAAAATCATATATTCTGACATGATGGAGTCTTTAGCGGGTATGTTGCTCAGTTTTATTAAAAAGAGGTGTTGGTGAGACCATATCTTATCTAAGTCATAGGCAAGAAATAGCATAGAAATTATTTTGAAATCTTCTGGCCTTCACTGGAAGGCCTGAGATTTCTTGGGGATAAATAATATTTCAAAGCCAGATATGGTGGCAAATGGCTATAATCCAAGTTTTGGCATATAACCAGGGACATTACCATGAGTTCAAGGCCAACCTGGTCTATATAAACAAATTCTAGGCTAGTTAGGGTTACAATGTGAAAGCTTGTTTCAAAAACCAAACATTCTGTCTGTCTGTTTGCTGTTTGTTTTCTTTCCTTCCTTCTATCTATCTATCTATCTATCTATCTATCTATCTATCTATCATCATTTGTTTATGTCTACCTCCCTCCCTCCCTCCCTACTTGCCTACCTATCTTTCAGAATCTTCAGAAAACCACAGAGTCAGTGACTGATATTCTCTCTCTCTCTCTCCCTCTCTCTCTCTCTCTCTCTCTCTCTCTCTCTCTCTCTCTGTGTGTGTGTGTGTGTGTGTGTGTGTGTACTCACACACATTTTCAGGTAACATATATGATTCTTATTTAATGGAGGAAGAGACTGAGGCTTAAGGCAATAACATGCTAAAATTCACAAGGATTGACTGTAGCAAGGACTGAACCAAACTCTTTCAGTCTGACTTCTGTTTAATGTTCTTTGCCATCATACTGCAGGTGCTGGTAGCCACCCAGGTACCATCCTTCTTCCTAGCACCTGCATATCTCAGATGTACCACTTGTATTTCCATTCTAAACTGTACTTCCATTCAAAAACATCTCAGCAATATTTTATCCTCATACCATCCAGTATATAGTTAGAAACCATTCTGAAAATTGGTTTGGATGAAAAGCCAAGTGTTAACCTGATCATTGTAATATGGATTTAGGCTTACAGAATAACACTTTAAAATAGGTTAGCTGGTCATGGTAGTACATGTCTATAATCCCAGATAGAAGCAGGAGGATCAAGAATTTAAGGTGATAATCATCTACATAGAGAGTTTCAAGACAGTCCACGCTACATGAGGCTTTGTCTGCTTTTTTTAAAATTAAAATTTAAACACGAGCAAATAAATAAATAAATAAATACAGTAGGACCTCAAACAAGTTCCTGGCTAGCATAAACTGCCAGTATGCCAGTATCCTAGCACTTTTCAGTACCTCTGTCACCATACCACAGAACTGGCCAACATAAAGAAAACCTGTCATTTCCTTCCTCAGGGAGCTGCATAGCCCCAGGAGGAAATCCAAAACCTGGCTTCAACCATTTTTCCTTAAGGGCAAAATGGCAACCAACATATTGGGAAAAGATCTTTACCAATCCTACATCTGATAGAGGGCTAATATCCAATATATGCAAAGAACTCAAGAAGTTAGACTCCAAAAAATCAAATAGCCCTATTAAAAATGTGGTGCAGAGCTAAACAAAGAATTCTCAACCAAGGACTATCAAGTGGCTGAAAAGCACCTAAAGAAATGTTCAACATCCTTAGTCATCAAAGAAATGCAAATAAAAACAACCCTGAGATTCTACCTCACACCAGTCAGAATGGTTAAAATCAAAAACTCAGGTGACAGCAGATGCTGGCAAGGATGTGGAGAAAGAGGAACACTCCTCTATTGCTGGTGGGATTGCAAGCTGGTACAACCACTCTGGAAATCAGTTTGGTGGTTTCCCAGAAAATTAGATATAGTACTACCTGAGGACCCAGCTATACCACTCCTGGGCATATACACAGAAGATGTTCCAACATGTAATAAGGACATATGCTCCACTATGTTCATAGCAGCCTTATTTATAATAGTCAGAAGCTGGAAAGAACCCAGATGTCCTTCAACAGAGGAAGAGATACAAAAAATATGGTACATTTAAACAATGGAGTACTACTCAGCTATTAAAAATGATGAATCCATAAAGTTCTTTCATGAAATTCGTAGGCAAATGGATGGAACTAGAAAATATCGTCCTGACTGAGTTAACCCAGTCACAGAAGAACATACATGGTATGCACTCACTGATAAGTGGATATTAGCCCAGAAGTTCAGAATACCCAAGATACAATTCATAGACCTCATGAAGCTCAAGAAGAAGGATACTTTGGTCTTTCTTAGAAGGGGAATCAAAATACCCATGGAAGGAAATACAGAGACAAAGTTTGGGGCAGAAACTGAAGGAAAGGCCATCCAGTGACTGACTGTCCCACCTCGGGATCCATGCCATATACAGTTACCAAACCCAAACACTATTGTGGATGCCAACAAGAACTTACTGACAGAAGCCTGATGTAGCTGTCTTCTGAGAGGCTCTGCCAGTGCCTGTCAAATACATAAGTGGATGCTCAGAGTTATCCATTGGACTAAGCACAGGGTGCTAAATGGAGGAGCTAGAGAAAGGACATAAGGAACTGAAGGGGTTTGCAGCCCCATAGGAGGAACAACAATATGAACCAACATGCCTTGTCGGACATCAATGAAAAGAGAGGGCCTTGGTCTTGTGAAGGCTTGATGCCCCAGTGTAGGGGAGTGGGTGGGTTGGTGAGAAGGGGGAGGGGGGGATGAGGTGGGGGGGTGGGGGGGAAATGAGGAAAGGGGATAAAATTTGCAGTGCAAAAAAGAAAATATCTAATTAAACAAACAAACAAACAAACAAACCCTCTAGCTTTAGGATGGAGATCCTAAGAAGGCATGGGCATGCTTAAGGCCATGAACCCTGAAGAAGGACATGGAATCTCACTCTCTCTTCTTGGCCCCCTAGTTACATTTCTTAGAGTAAAAAGAGCAACCTTACTGCTGGATTGCTGTCAGCCAATAAAGACTTTTATGGGGCAATTATAATTTAAATGAAAACAAGTTTCTGGACTTCTAGATGAGAAGTGTGAGGACCAGCATCTTTAATCTCCAGGTAAACAACAGACCTGGCAAAACTAATGGGGGTAAGGAAAGAAAATCCAAAACAAACAAAACTCCAAATCACCAGTGCTACTGTTTGTCTATAGATTAAATGAGCAAAAGCTAGTACATCATCTAGGCAGTATCTTTATTTGATAGTTTTTCAGGAAAGACAGACCACAATGTACTCTTTTTGGTATGGTACATGGTATATAGTACCTCTGAAGTAGAACAAATATATAAAATATTTGGTGATACTGAATTATTGATTCAATTGGGTAGCTGACTCTATATCCTTGTGTTATTGTGTCAATCCTAAATTTGCAAGTTCAAACTTTTACAATCATTTTTTAAAAATGAAGACTAAGTACCTATTTCATGCCAACTTGCTAAGATGCATACTTCACAATACCCATCATTGTAAACCTTTGGGATGTTGCAACCTCAGCAGAAGACTAGAAGGATAGATTAGGACATATTGAATTATATAAAGAACATTAAATTTGGGGCCTCCAGAGCATCTTCTCAGAGCAAAAGGGGTTAATCTTAGAGATTTCATGAGTCAGAGGAGAGTGGAGGGGATCTGGGACTGTGGGAAGGTATGGATCTAGAAAAGGAAGGAAAACAAAGCAGAAAAGGAGTGGAAAGGGACTCAAGGGTATGGCCCAGATGACTTTGAAGTTACCAGAAAGATTCTAGACTTTGGGGATGGGGAGAACTTTTGGTTAAAGAGTGATTGCTGTTTAAGCAATTGTTGATTTCTTGATTTTGGGACTCTGTCTCAAAAATAAAGATGGAGAAGTAAGTTGGAAGACACTTAGCAATCTCTAGCCTACACATAAACACCACACCCACACACTCAAACTTTCAAGCACACACACACACCTTGACACATGTACACATGTCTACACATCACACTACACACACATATACACACCATACCATATATTTCTCATACACACACACCCACATGTACACATGCCACAACATACCATAAACAGACATCCTACACAACACACACATTCATAAACTCACAGTCACATCACACACACACACACACACATTTCTGGCTTCTTCTTAGGGGTATTTAAAAAGATCTGTATGCCTCAATGGGAGATAAGCAGCCAAAAGCGAAGAGGAGGAGGTGTTGGAGCCGCCTACGAGCCAAGCAAGAGTATTACCTACCAGCAAATAGGAATTTCTCAGGTAAACAACATATACATAATTCAGGCAATTACTGGTGAGTCTGTAGCATTCTTTCCAGAAATATTTATAATTAAAAAGAGAAATACAATATCCTAGGGAACAGTCAGCAATGTCTGATGTTGCTGGCAGGTAGGTAAGAGGAATTAAATGATTAGTCAGTGTATGAATGTCAAGTGCATTCTAAGTGACCATGAATATTCAGGTAGATGTGTCTGGCTGGACGATTACTGAAACAGCAGGCACCCAGTGGACAAAATGTACTCAAGAAAATCTTTAATTAACAGACAACATGGTATTGACTGATGCCCTATTAGGTTTTAAGCCTGGGTGTACAGATGGCTGACCATAACCAGGCAAAAGATTAAACATTCAGTCACCATCTGGCTAAGACTCACTGTCACACCAGAAGTCCTCATCACTAGACACATCTGGAGTACTGGGGTAATCTCCCCCCGCCCCCTTGTGGAAATCATACTGCTACAAGACTAGTCATAGAGGCTTGAGGAGTTGCAACTACCTACCAGGCAGTGTAGGAACCCAGAAACTTGGATGGATTTCTGCCTAGGCTTTTGTTTCCATAGATAAGAATCTATTTTTTCCTGTTTCACTTAATAAGAAAGACTTGACAATGGAGTGTCATTTTAAATGATAGAAGTCTCTTTATGCCTGTCGTCAGTCTAAAGTCCTTTTGTTTGTTTATTTTTTAATTTATTCTTTGACAATTTCATGTACAGTTGTGTAACAGTTTCCTGTTACATTCTACCCTACAGAGAAGGTCCTTGAATAGGAAGATAAACAACTCAAAATAGCTTCAGGAAATCCTTGAAACTGACCAGATTCATTAGGCCCCTCCCTGCTGGAGTAGGCAATAAAAGCCAAATAAACCAAGCTATGAAAAAGATTGAGTGCAGACCAGAAGAAGCAGACACTCAACAAGCTCTTGGGAAGAGGCTCAGATCAGCAGATAGGGCTGGGCAATAAGCCCCAAGTTTCCCTCCTTATGTGAGCCAGCATCCATGCTGTGGGCCTTGATGATGCAAATGTCTATGAGTCATTTCTGTTCCTTTAAGTATCCTCACACCTATACTCCTGTAAGTAGTTCCTCCCAAAAATTCAATGGTTCACCAAGTTGGACTTTTGTATGGGGTGAGTATACTTCTGTGTAGCATCTCACCAGGAAAAGGTTTGTCATGAGGCACATGTATGTAATACATTCTGGTCACCATTATTCCCTCCACTGTCTCAAATGTTCAGAGGATCATACTCAGGACCTTATGGATGTTAAGCAAGTACTCTGCCTGAAATTACACCCCAACTCCATTAAGTGAATCCCCGTGTCTTTAAACATGTTCAGGCAGACACACTGTCTTGCAATGTGAAATGTCAATGATTAACCATAGTCTCTTTTTTGGACTGAAGTATGGAGGTCAGAAACAGGGCTGACGGTAGGCACCTCCCATAGCATGAGAGTTAGCTTCAGATTTCGTAAGCTAATGCTTCCTGCCTGACCCCTTCCCATTTGAAAACAGGAATTGCTTTATGAACACTGCAAACTAAGCTGGGGGAGAAGAGCAAAGACAGCTGTAGCTGCAAAGCCTCTGAGCCTAACTATGGCCACTGCCTCTGTCTATAGGTCAGAGCCTTGGACTTTTTGAAGAGAACGATGAAAGCAAGGCAGAACCAAAAGCATACATTTATTCTTTTCCAGGAATTCTTGCCTATTTATTTGTTAAGAGTCAGACTCTGATTTAAAGTATGATATGCTTATGAGAATATTGCGGATGTCACTCTGTTTATATTGGCTTAAGACAATAAGATACACAGATTCAAGTCCTGGCTCCATCACTTCTTATCATTTTTGGATCAGAATTTCCTCATCTGTGAACTGGAGCTAATAGAGAGTATATATTCCCAAGGTAGTTTTTTGAGAACTAGCTGTGGTAGTTAGCACAATGACTAACATACAGCTACTTAATAATAAAGGAAACTAGCTAAATATTAAAGAATAAACGTTGATGAATCCTTATGAAAATGGAGTACCACTTCTGCTTTATTATCTATGTAATTTGAGAATCACATATTAAAGTGTCAAGTATACATACATAATTTACACTAGTGATCTTGAGTGTATTTTGATTGTTTTGTCTTATTTCCTGTTTAGAGTATTGAGACTTCTCTACATTTTATAAGAAGACTCTCAACAAGATATATAATATTTGTCAAAAATTTCAATAAGATAAATTAACTTTTTTAAAATTAGTTTTAAAAAATCTGGCTATGTACTTTTAACAACTTTCTTTCTCCCTTGTTATAGAACATAGAATCCTTGTAAAGAATTAGGAAGAGATATATAGAGAAGGCATATAGGATAAGCACACGTGTATAGAGACAACCCACTGATAGAAAAGTGTCAGTAAAATTTAGGTATGCTTATTTTCGTATGAAGTGAGAATTTCCAGTTTCATTGGAGACTCAATTGTGTCATGTGATGTTTCTCTGGAAGCTGTCTTATGAGAGGATGTTTTGCTGACGCAGACAAGTGAGAGGATGTTTTGTTGAGAACAGGCAAGTAGCAATTTTCTGGACACTGTCTAGTAAAAGGGTAGGTGGTGCTTTGCTGGAGCAGACAAGTGAGAGGACACATGATGTTTGGAAAGGGTATAAGTATAACCCAGCAGACAGTGGGTGACGTTCTGGCATTGGTTCGCCTTGCTTTCTTCACTGATCTTCTCTTCTCGCGACTTCATAGAGAAAAGCAACCAAAGAACTTCTGGTGGTGTTCAGACTACTTGCAGTTTCAACTTACGTGCCAACTGGTGGATCATTTAGAACCCTTAGGTTTTGAAAGATATAAACCTACATTTGTCATTTATTATTCCATTGTATGTATGCAGATGTGCTCATATGAATTCTAATTTTTAGCAAAATCAGTCTCATTGTTTTGGTAATCCTAACTTTTTAAATTTTTATGTTTTGAAAATTTCATGCTTGGATCATAGCCACTACTCGTTCCTTCTTACAACTCCTCTAAAACCCCCATTTTATTTCCCCCCAACTTTATGTGCTCCTTAGTTGTAATTTATGTATATATAAAATACATACTTACACACACACACATCCCATAGAGTCCAGTAATGCATATGGGAGTCCTATGTGCATAAGAGCAGAGTCATGCACAGGCTCACAGACAACCATCTGGTAGTCACACTCTAGAAGAAAAGTGATTCTCCTTCCCTTAGCAGCCTTCAATTGCAAATTGCTCCTCACCTAGAGATAAGGGCCCCCTCTGTGCTGGAATTTTTAACTAGTTGGATCTTGTGTGGGTTGTTACACAAATTATAACATTAAGTAGGTTTTTCTTGCATTATGTTTTGTTTGGGGTGAATGAGTTTTAAAGGCTGACTAAAGCTGTGTGGTGTGGATGGGTTCTTAGGAATTTAAGACTGTGACTTACCTATGAGAACTGGGTGTCACTTTGACATCCCCAAATCATTAGGCCAAGGACTTCTACTTAGGTACTGGAGGAAAAAAAAAAAAAAAGGATTTGTTGAAGGCTATTCTAAGTTGAAATACATGTAGCAGTTAAGGATCCAAAATATGACTGACTTGAAGACTGTTGCCTTTATCCTACCTGAAGGCAAGTAATTAGTGACTATCATCATTTATTTTCAGTTCTAGAAAAACCTTTATGACCCGGTCCTCAGGTCAGTAAATAGGGCCTGCAAGGGAGAGAGTGGGGATGGAGAGGCAAGACACACGAAGAATGGAGACAAGACAGTCTGTCTGATCAAGTCTTGTTTATTGGAAGGCAACTATGGGTTGGGGAGTGTATCTGGAGACACTTAACCACAAGTCCAGAATGTGTTTGAGAAAAACAGGTTGTTATCAGAGTGTGTTCAGCTGTGGTGGGCTGCTTGAAAAAACATCATGCTAGGAAAACAAGTCTCTCGTCAGGGTAGAACAGTACCAACCTGTGAGTAAATAGCCCTAGATGGCTGCAGAGATGATAGCCGCTTTCTGCTAAGAGTCGGATTCCAGCACCTTAAGAAATGAAAGAGAGCATTGATAGAAAGATTTTAAATAAGCAGTAAATGTAAAATAGGTTGTTTACATTTCCTTCTACCCACAGTTGAATGCAGCTACCAGTCCCATTCTCTTCACAGCACATGACATAAAGCACAGCTGGACATAAAGCAAGGAGCAAGAGATCATGGTGAGCCTGTCCCCATTGGCTATACGTCACAGCTCTGCATCTACAAGTTGGAGAGTTATGCTAAAGAGAGGCAGAAAGATTATAAGAGCCAGGCAACCAGGAAGTCTGCAGTGAAACAGTCTCTCCTAGAAATTACTGAAAAACAAGACTGAACAATCACTGTATCAATGTACTTTTAATAATGGAGGGGGACTGTAGGCTTAAAAATCCAGTTTTTACAGATAAGTGAGCTGAGCAAGGGAGATACTATACAACTGCCCTAGGCCTCAGTGCCAATTCCTGCAAAAGGCAGTGGTAGGATTAAAATGCAGAGTCCAGAGGCTTTTCTTAATCAGTCTACTGGACACCCTTGGGTGTCTTTCCCGTGCTTTCCTTGAGTGGCTTTACCATCAACTGGTCCCCTGCCTGCTGTTCCCATCACACCATGAGCAATTCCAGAAAAAGTGATGACAAAATCAGACTTACATCATATAGCACCTGGCAAATAAAAGGTGCATTTACAAAATAATTCATGAATTGTACAAATTAAGATAGTTTTTGCCAATAGCAAGTGTGCTTTGATAAGTGAAGCATGACCAGTCTGGATTTGGGAAACTGAAGGCATAATTAAGAATTTGGAGAGTGTTCAGCTGTTTTTGCTACTTGGCCAGATTCATGTAACCTATTTACAATGCTTTCTCTTATTTTAGATTATTTTTTTGAAAAGGAATTTATCTTAGTAAAAGAAATGTTTTCCATTACGCATTATTGTAAATAAAATTGTGGACCTTCTTTGGGGGTGATAACATCAACTGAAGTTACTGAGCATGCTGTTAGACACAGGGCCAAGAAATTAACATGTCTCCTTGAATCTTCTCCTATTGAATCTGGACATACAACTATTTTTATTCCCAGTGTGAATTTCTGGGTTCAGATCCAGCACATAATGACCTTGTAAGCCTTTATTATTGTCTTTATGACATAAAACATTACAAAGATCAATGACAATTTTTAGACTCATCAGAGAGTTCATCAGTTGAAGGACAGTTATCCTGAAACAAAGAGTGATGGAGACCCATAGCCAGGATCGATTGGCTTCTCCAGAGCAGTTAATGCCTTGCAGAACTCTTAAGGGTAATTTTGACAGATTAACAAAGGTTGACTGAGTCAGACAAGGGGAAACTGTAAACAGAATATTTTATCTGAAAAAGAACAAGCCTATTTTTGAAACAAAAGGAAGGAAGGAAGGAAGGAAGGAAGGAAGGAAGGAAGGAAGGAAGGAAGGAGGAAGGAAGGAAAGGGAAGGAAGGGTTGGTTGTAACTGGAATGTTACATTCAAACGCCTGCAGTATCTGACAACTCACCCATTAACTTCTCCTGAGCTTCATCTACAGAAATCCCATCAAAGACTCACAATGAAGATCCAAGAAAGATGCTTTGAATTTAGGAAGAGAAAACTAATCTTAGGAGAGAGTGTGAGAAGGAGAGCAAGAGCGAGAGGAGGGGGGAAGGGAGGGAGGGAGAAAGAATCTTCTGCATAACTCAGGCATTCTCTCCAGGAGCAGGACCTTGGCAGAAAGCATCTCTCCTACTCCACCTCCCCTCAAATTGTTCTTTATCATTATGGGATGAGGGTAGGAAGGAACCCTTGCTAACAGAGACCTAGTTTGCAAGACTGGCAATGCTAGGCACAGGGAAAGCTATAGAGCATGTGATGCAGGTGGCAAAAATCTGAAGACAGATTTTCCTCTAAAGACACATTTGTGGAGATCTTTTCTTAGTTCAGAGGTATGGGCCTCCAAGAAGACTGAGGTTTATTATAAGGATGTACATGGTTCTTTCTCCTCCATACCTCAGCACTGCCATACAGGGCTCTGCTGTAGTTTACAGATCCCATCCCTAAGAGAACCAGAGTTCCCAGATTTTCTCTGAAGGGAAGCAATTCGAGAAGCTTAAGTTAAAGGGAGAGACAAAACAAGAACACTGGAGGAAGCTGAAATGCATACTCTCTCCTACTCAAATCCCACTGGAACTTGCTACACTCTACAATAGGTCCAACTCAACAGCAGCATACAAGAAATGCAAAGGGCAAGGAAAAGCATTGGCTGAAGAAACAGAACAGTCTTCAGAGCCTCATCTGAATGGGTCATAACTGTTAGTATTATCAGGTAGGAAATTTAAAATAATTAAGATTAACATATTTAGAGCTGCAGTGGGAAATGGAGACAACATGCCAGAAGAGATGTTCAGTGCAAGATAAAACCATGAAGGAAGCATATAGTGACAATCCTAGAATGGAACAGAGATGGTGGGAATGGCCAACCAGTGACTGACCCAACTTGATACCCATCCCATGGGAGAGAGAGAACTTCTGACACTATTAATGATAGATACTCTGCTATGCTTGCAGACAGGTGCCTGAAATAACTGTCTGCTGACAAGCTTCACTCAGCATCTAATGGAAACATATGTGGAGATCCACAGCCAGCCATCAGGTGGTGCTTGTAGAGTCCTGTAGAAGAGTGGGGGATAGGATTGAGTGAGACAAAGGAGTCAAGGACACCACAAGGAGACCTACAGAGTTAACTAACCTGGGCTTGTGGGGTCTCACAGAGACTGAACCACCAGCCAAAGAGCATGCTTTGGCTGGATCTAGGCCCCCTACACACATGTAGCAGATATGTATCTTGATCTTCTTGTGGGCCCTCTAACAGTTGGAGCTGGGGCTGTCTATAACTTGTTGCCTGCCTTTGGATCCCTTTTCCCCTAGCTGGGCTCTCTTGTCTAGCAGTAGTGGGAGAGGATGCACTTAGTCCTGGTGTGACTTGATGTGCTGGGATGGGTTGGCACCCATGGGGGTCCTCCCATTCTCTGAGGGGATAGGAGAAGGGGATGGGAGGCTACAACTGGAAAAAGAGGAGGTAGAAGGGATGTGATCGGGATGTAAAGTGAATAGATAGATAATAGGTAGGTAGGTAGGTAGGTAGGTAGGTAGGTAGGTAGGTAGGTAGATGTTACCCAATAGTCAATATAATCCTTATGAGAAAAAGAAAATCAAGGCACTGCTTCCTTATTGGAACATGGCATTTGGGGTAACCTAAATCTGTGCTTCCCAGGCCATAGTCACTCAAAATAGCTCTAGAATAAGTTCTCCTATTTCCATTATTAAAAACCACAGAAATATTTTTAAAATGTGCTATTGTTCTAATTTCAGGTGTGGAGATATGGGTCTGCTTCCAAGTGTCCACAGCAGCTGACTATGATTTGCCTCCTGTTCTAGCAGAGGTGTGGTTTTGCCAGCTACAGAGAGTTTCTGTGATTGTGAAACCTTTGGAATTCTGGGAACTTTTCGGAGGGTTTATATATGCTGGAGCCCTAATAGGTAAGGTTGGTGGAGTTTGGTCATTCAAGGGGTTTGGTTGTGGTTTATTAGTAATTGTGCTCAAAGGGGAAAAAAAAGGAAAACAAGAAGAAAGAAATTCGATTCAGCTATCTCTCGTTTTCCTCTGTATCTTTCTTTCTCTCCTATCTAGTGACAGGGGTTGAAACTTGGGAATAAAGATAAAAGATGAACCATTAAAAGTAGCAAAGACCAACTACCAATGCCAGGAACCAAAAGCCCCGTAGCAGAGATGAAAAATGCCTTTGGTAGGTTACTAATAGACCACTCCTGACTGTGGAAGGTGAGATTTACAAGAGTTCCTAAAAAATTTCCCAAATCTAAGTGTAAAGAGGTAAAAGAATAGGAAGAATTTTAAATGGAAGAACATCTCAGAATTATGGGGCAGCTTCACAAGAGCTAAAATACATGTACCAAGAACATAAGAAAGAGAAAAGAGACTGAGCACTATAGACACCCTATGAATTAGGGTATAACCCTCTAAATTTCAGCATGAATAGATTCTAAGACACATGTGGTGGTTGAAGAAATATGGTCCCCATAGGATCATAAGGAGTGGCACTATTAGAGAGTGTGGCCTTGATGGAGGAGTTGTGGCCTGATAGAGGAGGTGTGGCTTTGTTGGACAAGATGTGTCATTAAGGGTGGGCTTTGAGGTCTTAGAGGCTCAAGCCAGGCCCCTTGTGGCATTCACTTCCTACTGCCTCCTAATCTGGATGTAAAACTCTTAGCTACCTCTCCAGTCCCATGCCTGCCTGCATCCCTACCATGACAATAATAGAACAAAGCTCCAAATTGTAAAGCAACCTCAATTAAATGTTTCCCTTCATAAGAGTTGCTGTGATCATGGTGTCTCTTCAAAGCAATACAAATCCTAAGACCACACAGATCTAGAAAGCTCAAGAGAAACCAGAAACAAATACAAAATCAGATCCAAACCAAACCAAGCAAACCCTACTTAAATTCACTATAGTTAAGTGTTGGGAAAGTTGCTGCTGAGATAAAGCCTGGGAAAGAGCAGTGAGGGACTGCACAGGCAGAAGAGTCAGTCCATGGAAAACTCATCAGAAACCAGGCAAGAAAGGGAGGAGTGAAATCAAGTATTGAAAGAAGGAGAAAAATCTTGAAATTCTGTGACCTGGGAAACTATCATCTGCAAGTAAAGGGGGCTAGTAGCTGGGTTGGCTGTGTGTGTATCTAGATAGTAGGTTGAAATGGGAAACATGTGCATGCTTAGTTCTGCTCTAGTATAGACTAACACTACTGTAAAATATAAAGTCCATTTCCAAAGTGAAATTGAAATATCTCCAGTTTGAAGATGATGATATTGGGCTCTATCTTACTGGAAAACAATAGGAGATCAAGGAGAGTTCAAGCCTACACCTGTCTCACCTCAACAGCCTGTGCTCTGTAGACAGCAGTAAACCATCTCAGACAATATCGTCCTAATTACAGCATTTTGTTGAATGTGTTTCAAAGAAATCTCCACTATGGATTTTCTTTTAAAAGAAAATGTGTAAGCTCCAAGTAAAAGCAAATTCACGAAAAAAGAGGATTTTAATAATCCTAAATAGTTAAGAAAAAAAGGTTCGATCATAAATATTCTAAACATCAAGGGAAGGGAAGGCTTCAGGTAAATTTATTGATACTTGTCTGAAACCTTCAAGATCTTTATCATTGTCTGATGACATGAGTTTGTCAAAAGCCTACCAGCTCCTCGGTTGAATCATCACTATTTAAGACCAATGAAGTAAATAAGCAAATAGGATCATGCCAGTTGCTTATCGGTTTTGATCAATTTGACAGCTTTGAATATCAGAAATGGCCACTGTGAGAGGAGATGCATTGAGGCTGTCTCCTCTGATGCTAAGCTCTCACTCACTCCAGACACTTTTCTTGCCCCAATAAGAACTTAGTGTCAGGCTGGCTCAGGTGGCCAAACAGCATGAGTCCCGTAGATCTGGCTGTGCCACTACTGAGTACAATTTCTACACCACCCTTCAGTAGGCAGAGCACAGTTCCCTCTGATAGACCTTGAATCTCAAGTCTCCATCTTTTGTCAACACAATCACTGGGATGTGTCCCTTGCTCTCTTACATAATTTTATACTGCAACCTAGTCTTCAGTAATTTATTTTCTTCACTGAGCTGGGAGTTTCTTGACAGTTGTATGTCTGAGTCATTCATCTTCCCACTTCAGTACCCAACAATGCTTGGAACATGGAAAGTGTTCATGCCACCATGAGACATAGTGACTACAACAATAGCAACCATGTATCCTGCATTGTTTTCTGTGCCAAATTGCCTACAAAGAACATGAATTATCTGATGGAATATTCACAACAGTTTTAGCAGGTAAGTATCATAAAAACTGATATTTGCACAGATGAATAACTCAAGGCTTAAAGACACAGAGTAATTAATTGTTCATGGTTTGCCAGCCAGTTACAGAACCTAGAATACAGTTTGCTGATTTGATATTTCTTAGTATACAGTGTAGATGTAACTTCTGAAACAGAAAAATAGCTTTGTCTTTATTGTCATGGAGTGGCATATTAGTTCAGAGGAAATGCCCCAGGACACGTTCTTTGATGCCGTTAAGTAATCTTTTAGGGGAGTTGCTTTCACTCAATATGGTGAAGACAGACATCTTCAAAGAGCAGGCATGCCAATCTTGGATGGAAAGAGGCTTCTACTGCCAAAGAAAGAGGGGCATTGAGTCGTAGACATTTGGGGTTCTACAAAGATTCTGTTCAGTTTCCTGGGAAGGAATTAGAAGGAAAAATCATTGGGGCTATTGCTTATACCATGTTGAAATATTGAGCTAGTTTATCTGAACAGAGGATCTGGGAGCTGGCAGGCAGTTTAGTGCAAAGAGATTTTTACATGCTAGAAACAAGACCCATTTTGGTCTCCAGTGAAAGACAGAGCAGAGGGTGTACACACCCCTCTCCTCCTCCAGACACAGCTACCCCCAGCTCATCATCCAGTGCACAGCCCTGCTCCTCCTCTGCCAGCATTTTTCATGGTCACAGCTGAATATGACCTATCCTTGTCCCCTTTCCAGCTACTTGAGCTGAGGGGACTCTAACCGGAGCAGTTGATTGAAACAGCTCTGAAGCAATCATAGTAAATTGGTTTGCTTCATAATCAGCCCTTTTGGCTACGTCAGGGTGATGTTTGTTTTATCCTTTAACTGACCCACTGATTGTTGTTTAACCACAGTGGTACATAATGTGGCACATAATTTAGACACAATCAAAGTCACCTATGAAGAGCTACTGGAGTAAATCTCATCTACATGCAATATCATCTGCTTAAGGCAAGGAGAGATTCAAGGCTGGAGGAAAATAACTTAAAATACAGCGAAGTCTCTCTCTCTCTGTCTGTCTTTCTCTCTCTTGTGTGTCTCTCTCTCTCTCTTTCTCTCTCTCTCTCTCTCACACACACACCCACACACCCACACAGGCACACACATCCATGATACAATGATAAAGAAGCAGAAAAGCCGCACAATGCAAACCACTTGTGTATATTCTCTCCCAGGACCTCCTTACACCATACCCTGCTTTATAGATTAGATTGACTGCTGATCTTTTTTTTTTTTTTATCAAGTTGGATTCAATCTCAATTAGTAGTCTGCCTTGAACTGTACTTCTGGCATTAGGTGATTTTCATCTTAAGCACACAACCTTTGCTCTAAATGTTCATTCAAAATTGCATCCCAAACAAACTGTTGCTAAAGGAATTATTTCATAGCTGGCCACTGCAAGAGCAGTTAGGGAAACTACACGTGTCCTCCTCCACTGAGCAAAACGTCTTCCCAGCACAGTTGCCTGCTTTGTTGCTTTTGTCTCTTTAGGTGTCCCTCAGAAAGCTCCGATGCTCCTGAAGCTATCAGAAATTTCAGATTGAACCATAAATTTGAAAAGAAAAATACCAAAGAGAAAGCATGCATTTGCCTTGGAATGTACTGCTACTTTGAAGTCCTACATCTTGGAACATCTTCCAGGCTCTTAAAGGTGACCCTACACTTCATGTTGTTTGGAAGTGAGGGAAATGGATGACAGCTGAACTCTTCATCTTTATAGCTCTGGAAACTTAACTTCACACAGGACAGGTGAGTGGATTTTTCAAGGGAAATTGGAAGAAAGCCGCGGACTGGGGCTGCTCCCTGTGCTAGAAGCAATGGCTCCATAGAGAACATTAACCTTAGAATTCCTCATTCCGATTGCTCTCCCTAGAGCACATTATTATAGATAATGCTGAAGTATACAAGATATGCCTGTATCATTTCAGAATCCAGAATCAACAACAACAATAACAACAACAAAAAGTGGCTTTCAATTCACTGGAAACTAGTTTCCTAGCAACAAAAGCCTTAGGAAGCCTAGGCCCATTTGGATGCAGGAAGGTTCACAATGCTTATATTGCTGGGAGGCGTTGAAATACCTCTTTAGACAGCCAAACTTTCAATTAGTCTGTTTTACTAATTAATCACTGCTTTCACTGCACGTGTCAATATAAGAAATAAGACAGAAATCACAGTGCTTTGTCACAAGCTGCAATGCTGCGAGCTGAATTACCCTCTTCCTCTAGATTGAAGTTTTTTGAGAGACATCTGCATAGATTTAAATATCTTTTTGACAATGGGTAGATTTTCTTTTTGAGTCAACAATCTGAAAGATTTTTTTTCCTCTAAAAATGAGAACTTTTTAGCATATTTAATTTTCTCATGAATGTCAAATTAGCAAATAAGGTATTTGGGTGTTCAGCCTCTAATCTGCATATTAAAATGCTCTCAACATAAAATCATCTGGTTTGTATTCTTAGTGGAAAGCCATCTTATATAAATTTTAGAAGAAATGAAATACTTTGTACCAAGAAGGCCAATATTTACATCCCAGTTTTCACAGAACTGTGAATAGCAGCTTGCCACACCCCTCCAGCCCAGAGCTTTTTCAATCAAATTTTAAAAAGGATTCGGGAATCTTTGTTCTTCCTGCACAACATAAAAACCTGCAGGCTCTCAAAGACTTTGGCAACAAATAGCTCGATTCAAGTCATGTTGCAGGAAAAGGGGGAGAGTCTGAAAGAGAGTGATGGGGATGGAGGTGGGGGAGAAACAAGAAGAGAGAATGCTTCTTTCTGTCTGAGCCTAAGTCAAAGCAGTTGTATACTTGTGACTGTGAGGCTACTATTGTGTTGATCTGTAATGCTGAGTGCTTCCTGGATGCTGATTGTGTGGACATGTTGAGCTAGGAGCTTTATACTCGTTATCTGACTTAATCCTTACAGCACGAGTGAGAGCTATGATGATCCCTGTTTTCTGAATGATAAAACAAATTGCTCAAGATTAAATTACCCGATTTACACTGCTATCTAGCTAAGTGCAAGTCTGGAACCTGGCAGTAAGATACCTGAGTCTCTGTTGAGCTTTCCCAACAGTTTAAAAAAACAAAAACAAACAAACAAACAAATAAACACGTCTTACCCTCTGTCACCAGCTTGGTGATCACACTGAATGCCTTATCCAACTCATACCTGAAAGCACCAAACAGAACTGTCTTCCCTCTGCTGGTACCTTTCTCATATCTTACCATTCTCTCTGGGATCTCCCCTGCAACTCCAATAAGACAGTATTCAGATTCATTCATGAGGTCCCATTAGCTCAAAAGGAGATGGCTTGAGACTTTGCAGTGTTATATATATGTATAGCCAGTGAGAAATCTATGCTCCTTAAAGGTTCCACTTGGTTTTGTTCAGTTTACATATTGAGATTCCATATCAGATTTCATTTTGTAAAACAAACAAAAAAACAAACACACACACATGAAGCTGCATATGACACTGAGATGCAGCCAGGTGCTTCTTTTTCATTTGTTTCTGTTTGGAGGGTGATTGAGGAGTCCTTCCTACTGCAGCCTTCCTTTCTGAGTGACTTAACACCTCTAAACAAGGAAATCAAACAGAAAGCCTGCCTTGAGGGCCTGACTGGGCAAGGAGGTCACTGGAAGTGGGGAGCTAATTATATGGTCCTCATGCTAAACTGGCAGGATCGCTGAGAGAGTTAGGTAAATCTCTTCCCTTTCCAAACTTCCAGAACACCAACCATTCAGATAATCGGGGACATAACATATATTTTGATATATTCATTGAAACAAATAAATTTTACAAGAAAAAATTCTCTCTCTCTCTCTCTCTGTGTGTGTGTGTGTGTGTGTGTGTGTGCTGCGTCTCTCTCTTTCTCTCTCTCTCTCTCTCTCCCCCCACTGGCACCTGCTCTGCTTTGCTCTGCCCTACTCTTGATGTCTTCTGTATAATTATACAGAATTTTTCGAGTCTTGCACCTATCAAAGCATCTGAGATCAGACATCTGCTCAGGGTACCACTGTGCCATGTCTGTGATGCTGCTACATGGAATAGGAGTCCTATGCCTAAGCTCCAGCTCTCTTTGCATCGGAATCAAGATGCCCTGATCAAGGCTACCTGCAAGAAAGGAACTTCCTTTGACCTAGACTGGACTTTGACCTATACATGACTTCAGTCTGCAGAGATAAAAGGGGCTGAGGGAGAGGACAGGGGTAAAGCTCAAAGACCCCCTAATTCTCCAAGAGCACCAGGAAGCAACAAGGATGCAGAAGCAGTCTTTCTCAGTAAGTTCTCATCTGTCTGAAGTCCAGATAAACATCGGAGGGTTACAATTGCCTTCAGAATTTCTCTGTGTTATTGTTTTAATAACGGAAAATGAACATCTTATCTACCATAGAGGATGAAACTGAAAATCAAGCACTTCATTTACAGACCAAGGAAACTTAGCTCCAGCTCATTGTCTAGAGAACTCTTTAGGTAATAGTTACACCTCTATTGTGCCCATCTTCTCTCTGAAGAACAAATTGAAGCCTCAAGTGCATAGCCCTTCTTTGAGCTTCCTCTTCTTCATGGCTCCCACAACACATGAGTCCATAAACAAGTCCATGCACCTCCACCTCCAGCTTTCATTCCCATTACTATATTGTCAGTTTGTCTAAGAAAGCTCATCTAAAGAAAAAAATAGAACATTTCTACAAAATGCAGCATCTGTCTATAAGACCTGGGATGGCAGCCCCTACTTTTGTCCTTGCTAAAAATCTTCTGTTGTACATATACAACCTGCTTCATGCTGAAGCAGAGAAGAGAGAGTAGAGCAATAGGCCACACAAACCAAACGCTGATTTCTTTCATACAGGGCTCAAAAAGCGCCCCTGTTTACTTTATTCCACTACAGATGCAGTAAGTCTCCATAGTCACTGTCCTTCAAAGTGGTTTGATTTAGCAGAACAGCTTTTCTACTGGAGAAGATTTAAAGAAACAGCTCATTTGTTTAAAACAAAATAAAAAAGAAACGAGAAAGATAAAGTTGGATGTCCAGGCTATTTACCTGCCCCAGCCCCTAAGGATCCCTGGAGATTTGCAGGTCACACTAAACCTAAGCTCCTCGGTGGAGGTCCTGTTTAACTTCATTGGTCTGTGGCATCACTGTGTTACCAGTCACAGCACAGAGCACCCTAGAAATGATGCTTAATAATACCTTATTTTACTTAGTTGATGATGTTGCAATTATACCATATACTGTGAATCATAGGGAAATTTACAAACAGCATATGACATGCCATTGATTATAAAACACGTAGGCTTTGGATACCTTAAAAAAATGTGAAGAATGTGCCTTAGAATGAACAAAGCGTACTCAATGAGTGGTCTTTTGAAGCAGTAAAGGAAAACGGGGTCTACAATAAAGAGCTTACAAGACATTGTCCAAACAGATTTTCTTTTTCTTTTTTCTTTTATTGGATATTTTCTTAATTTACATTTCAAATGTTATCCCCTTTCCCCACCCCCCAACCCTTTATGACATCCCCCCTCCCCTGCTTCTATGGGGGTGTTCCCCCACTAACCCATCCACTCCCTCCTCTCTCCTTGAATTTGCCTACAGTGGGCCACTGAGCCTTCACAGGACCAAGAACCTCTTCTCACATTGATGCCCCACAAGGCTATCCTCTGCTGCATATGCAGCTGGAGCCATAGGTCCCTCCATGTGTATTCCTTGGTTGGTGGTTTAGTCCCTGGGAGCTCTGAGGGGAGGGGGGGGCTGCGGGGGGCTGGTTGGTTGCTATTATTGTTCTTCCTAGGGAGTTCCAAACCCCTTCAGCTCCTTCAGTCCTTTCTCTAACTCCTCCATTGGGGACCCCATTGGGGCAAACTGGATCCAAGAACACATCAAAGCCATCATTCAACATGATCAAGTAGGCTTCATCCCAGGGATGCAGGAATTATGGAAATTCATCAACATAATCTATATAAACAAACTCAAAGGAAAAAAACCACATGATCATTTCATTAGATGTTGAGAAGGCATTTAACAAATTCATCATCCCTTCATGTTAAAAGTCTTGGAAAGATCAGGAATTCAAGGCCCATACCTAAACATAGTAAAAGCAATATACAGCAAACCAGTAGCCTACATCAAACTAAATGGAGAGAAACTTGAAGCAATTCCACTAAAACCAGGGACTAGAAAAGGGTGTTCACTCTCTCCCTATCTACTCAATATGGTACTTGAAGTTATAGCTAGAGCAATTAGAAAACAAGAGTAGATCAAAGGGATACAAATTGGAAAGGAAGAAACCAAGATAACACTATTTGCAGGTGATACGATAGTACACTCAAGTGGCCCCCAAAAATTCCACCAGAGAACTCCTACAGCTGATAAAGAACTTCAGCAAAGTGGCTAGATATAAAATTAACTCAACAAATCAGTAGCCTTCCTATACTCAAAGAATAAATGTGTTGAGAAAGAAATTAGGGAAATGGCATCCTTCAAAATAGTCACAAATAATATAAAATTCCTTGGTGTGGCTCTAACCAAGCAAGTGAATGATATGTATGACAAGAACTTCAAGTCCCTGAAGTGGGAAAGAGCTTCAAACACATGGGCACAGGGGAAAATTTTCTTGAACAGAACATCAATGGCTTATGCTCTGAGATCAAGAATCAACAAATAGGACCTCATAAAATTGCAAAGCTTCTGTAAGGCAAAGGGCACTATCAATAGGACAAAACGGCAACCAACAGATTGGGAAAAGATCTTTACCAATCCTACATCCTATAGAGAACTAACATCCAATATATACAAAGAACTGGGGAAATTAGACTCGAGAGAATCAAATAACCCTATTAAAAAAGAGGGTACAGAGCAAAACAAAGACTTCTCAACTGAGGAATACAGAATGGCCCAGAAGCACCTAAAGAAATGTTCAACATCCTTAGTCATCAAGGAAATGCAGTTCAGACAGATTTTCCTGTTGGAATTAACAATTCTTCATTGCTTTTAGTGTTACAAAGAAGACATGCATTTGTATAGCTACTTAGAGGTGAGAGTTGAAAGAACAGAAAGAAAGAGAGTACAGAAAAGCTGAGAAGTGCTGTTGGTGTCAGGAGGTAGATGGTTCATTTAAGTGTGCTGGGTCTTATGGTTCAGGGCAAGGACAATGGAATCATACTGAATCACTAAGTTCTTTGTAAAAATATCAAATTATAGCTACATAAGTAGAGAAAAATTTAAATGCAATTGTAGGAAAAGATGAACTATATTCCCTGGACATCTCAAGGGTCCCTGTACATACACAAGAGCAAAATCATGGATGAGGTTTCTAGAAGGGAACTCATGAAAACACCCCTTTAAAGAACTAACTTGAAAGCCAAGACAGTGCTTCATGCACTGCACAGCTCATTAAACACAGCATTAAAACCACAGGATTAGTTACAGCTATTTTTTTCTATTTTGCTCTTTTATACAATACTTGGTTTTTATGACCTTAAAGCATAATAACTCTTCAGAATGCAGATTTAGGGACTGTGAAATTAGACCTGGCAGAAGAAGGCACACACAAGTACTGGCTGCTTCTTTCTGAATATCAACCTTGTCTGTCCTTTCCTATGGGCAAGTTTAGGGAAGAATGGGCCCTGTTTAGGACCGGGACTCACCTGGAGGACAGGAGGAAGGGAAAAAGTGCAGTTTTGGTCTGTATAGTATCTCCAACATTAAACTCTGATCACTGCAAGCTCTTGACTAAGTGAGAATTTAAAAACCCAGATTAAGACAAACCAAGCCTGTTTCTTTAGAACTTGCTATATCAAGAGAGTTAACCACCATCACTAGTATGTGATGAAGTCAGAGACTGGCAATGCTTTGGTTTGCCTTTACAATGGACAAGAGACAGGTTCGGCAAAGACATAATTGGAGACTGTTGGCATGTTTAGCTTGCTAGGCCAACTAGCAAGGAATCCTAAGTAGTTGGGTATAGAAGAATATTTGGCCTCTTCTTGGTGGTCATTAGCTGGAAATGGGATCACAAATGACATAAGCTCTCAGATAATGATGAAATTCTGTTCATTTTGAGGGTGATGACTAATGGGTTTACTGCTTGGCTTCCTGGTCTCTTGGGTCTTCCTGGGTCAGAGCTGTATTTTTATATATTCTCTGACCATTATCTGCTTGTGCATTGAGACTCCCAGCAGGTAGCCAGATGGCCTAATAGAAAAGGATATTCTAGATATAGCTTAAAATTTTCACATTTTAAGTTTTTAAAAGAAGTTTCTTTTTAAAAAGTTGAATTCAAATTACATAAGATAAAAACAGTAAAGAATAGAAATTCAAAAGCTTTTGCATAATTGGATCACTTCCCAGTGGTCATCACTGTTGACAGAGTAGTTGGATCAAATCAGGAATTCAAAGCAAAGCATCTAGTTGTACGAGGCTAACATGAAGCAGTCCTTTTTTATCAGCCAGTCTTAGTTTCAAGGAACAAAAGCTTGCTTACTGAACATCTCTCAGTATTGTTGGAAAGGCCCAGGCTTGAGACAAGCTTTCAAAACCTCTCAAAGTATTGGTAATTGAAATGTCTTTTCCAGAATGTACATGCTGAAACTGGATGGCCATTCCAAGAGCATTTGGAAATGGTGTTGATAATGACACAGGTAAGTCATGAAAGTAGAGTTCTCCTAACCCCAGGGGCATTAACATCTCTGTTTTGACACTAGAAATAGGGGTTCCAAATTCTTAAGGGAGTGCATGCAAGAATTTATTAAGAGGGGTGCTGGGAAAGATTATTCTCTTTCGTGATGTGAGGACACATCATTCTCCACCCGGTTTTCCTTCTGTACTTTATGCCGTGAAAGGAAACCAAGGTAATACTCATTTATCAAGGCAGGCCTAGACTAGATGCCAAACATATCATACCTTAACCTTAGATTTCTAAGTCTCCAGCGCTGAAGCAATATAGTATGTAAACAATGTGTGACCTTGGGTGTTCTGTAACAGTAGCACAAACAAAGATAAGCCATGCAGAAGAATCAACCGGTTTGACCAGAAAACTGGCTCCATGGTACTTAGGCTCTAGTGACATAGCATGTCTTCTTTCCCACATGCTGTAGAAACAATGTACCTGTTTCTTCCTGCAGCACCAATGCCACCTCTGGCCCAGTCACCACACTTTGCAGCCTCAGTTTCAGTCTATGCCAAGATAGCTTTGGCTCTGCATGGTTTATACCTCTTCACTGTTGGTGCGTCTGAGTCCCAGCCTTACATGGGTCTATCTGACTGTGTAGTGTGGATCAGGTGAGTGATGAAGGAGGCAAGAAAAATACTCTTTCTGCTTTGGAAAGTTGGAGGTATGAAATTCCTAGGCAAATGGATGGACCTGGAGGGCATCATCCTGAGTGAGGTAACACAATCACAAAGGAACTCACACAATATGTACTCACTGATAAGTGGATATTAGCCCCAAAACTTAGGATACCCAAGATATAAGATACAATTTGTTAAACGCATGAAACTCAAGAAGAACGAAGACTAAAGTGTGGACACTGTGTCCCTTCTTAGAATTGGGAACAAAACACCCATGGAAAGAGTTACAGAGATAAAGTTTGGAGCTGTGACGAAAGGATGGACTATCTAAAGACTGCCATATCCGGGGATCCATCCTATAATCAGCTTCCAAACGCTGACACCATTGCATACACTAACAAGATTTTGCTGAAAGGACCCAGATATAGCTGTCTCTTGTGGGACAATGCCAGAGCCTAGCAAACACAGAAGTGGATGCTCACAGTCAGCTATTGGATGGATCACAGGGCCCCCAATGGAGGAGCTAGAGAAAGTACCCAAGGAGCTAAAGGGATCTGCAACCCTATAGGTGGAACAACAATATGAACTAACCAGTACTCCAGAGCTCTTGACTCTAGCTGCATATGTATCAAAAGATGGCCTAGTCGGTCATCACTGGAAAGAGAGGCCCATTGGACTTGCAAACTTTATATGCCCCAGTACAGGGGAACACCAGGGCCAAAAAGTGGGAGTGGGTGGGTAGGGGAGTGGTGGGGGGAGTGTATTGGGGACTTTTTGGATAGCATTGGAAATGTAAATGAGGAAAATACCTAATTAAAAAAATTTAATTCTAAAAAAAAAAAGAAGAAAAGTTGGAGGTATAAAAAGCTCAAAGTGTCTAAAAAGTTTAAAAAAAAAAAAAGAGTCACAAAAACAGCGGATGCCCATTACTGAGAAATACCCTGTATTCTAGTCCTTCGGTCCAGCCTTCTCAGTCTACTGGATTCCTCCAGGCTGACAAAGAAATTGTCTGGATCTTTTTAAAGTTCCTGATATTAGAGGTATTGTTTGAGCTTCTTTTAAAGATGCACATAATTCTTCCTCTCTAGAAGGCTTCTCTTTCCCATACACGGTCTCACACGGACTGGGGAACAGACTAAAGATTTAATGCACTTTTCTCTTTCCAGATTGAAATGTGCAGTCTGGCATCCATTCTTTGTATTTAAGCACAGATGAAAGGCATCCCATGACAGATGTTTAGAGCTCTATTCCAAGTTTGTCTCTGTGCTATATACTGTGCATTTTGATTTCCTACCTTTTATCCTTTCCTTTTAAAATTTATTTTTTTCCCATCAAAATTTATATTCTGCTGCATTTATCTCTGCTTGGGTTATTTCAAGTCCTATAGAATAAGAATAAGAAACTCCTGTGGCATAAGCAGATGCATATATGAGATGGTTGATTCTCTTTGTAGCCATAGCTTGAAAACTTCAAGTGTGTGGATAGAGTACAGAAGCTCCTCGTGGTCATTGCATTGGTCCTTTTTGTAACAGATAACCTGATCATCTTTATTATACCTAGGGGTGATGTGTCTCTTCTAACTGCCAAATAGAGAATAGGTTCCATGCCGAGTATGGTGCCAAGGGCTCTATGGAAGTAACCTTGGTTAATCTTCACTGCCATCCCAGGAAGTATGCACTCTGAAGTATGGAGGAGAAAGCTGAATTGTGGAGAGGTGGAGTAAGATGTAAGAGGTAAAGGAGATGATAAGGACCAGTAGCATCTAACTAAGCTCGAACACTGACATTCAAAGCAGGAACCCTGGCCTGAGATGGCCCTCATAAGGAGAAAGAGTCAGAGTCCAGCACCTCTATGACTCACCAGCACCTTTCAGCTGCAAAGGGTATTGCATAGATCGATGGATGCGCTCTATCATGCACGCTTTCTCTTGAGTGTTTTATGCAATCGTAAACTTTCAGGCCATAAAGGGATAAGCTTTGATGCTTCAAAGAGAATGTGAAAGCAAATCTCCATCCTTGGCCAGGAAGCAGCATGACTCACACTATTCCAGACACCAGAGGATAGCCAGTGCACCCAGACTGTCATAGAAGAGAGGATCTGAAAAACAGCAGGCTGGGGGCCTGACTCCCTGCCATATTGTCTGACCACTCTGAGCCTTCCCATATTTCTATGTCGTCTCTGTAAGCCTTGCAGGTTTCTGCACGGTGAAAATGAAAGCAAAACAAAACAAGATCTGAAAATCTATCATACTCAGTCTCTCTAATGTGAAGATCAACATAAGAAACAGTATATGCAGATTTCTCTCAGCTTCTCTCAGGTATAATTGCTTTTAGTCATGGCAGTGTAGTTTCTATTAGGCTAAACCTCTTAGGAAGGTATAGCCCTAAAAGCTGTCTAAAATGCCAGACAGACACGGAGAGTGAACAAAGCAGTGAAGACAAGAAGGGAAAGACCCCGGAGAAAGGGAGAAAGGCACAGATGGAGCCTTTCAGTTCGGGGATTATCCCCCATGACGTATTTGCTATCAACTACCAGGGACATGAAGGATTGAAGCCCAGAGCTTGTACTAGGCCTCTAAACTAGAAGGATTTAAGAAGTAGAGTTCCAGGATAGAAAGCTGAAAGAACTTGAGGAGTCAGAATCTGGGAGAAAAGAGAAATGTAGAGAAGGCATTGCATGTTCTACACCTCTGTGAAGCAGTATACAGGAAGAAGGAGCCCTGGATGAAACACAGCACACATCCCAGTAAGCTAGAATTTCAGATAAACCAGAAATAACTTTTTGGTGTTAAGTGTGCACACAAACAACTGAGAAGATAGTGACCTTTTTTTCTTTCAGGATAATGGAACCTATTAAAAAAAAGAATAAAATGAAAGTTCTAAAATTAAAGATAAAATGAGTGCAATAAAGAATTCAACCGATGATTAGGCAATTTAGGTAGAGAACAGGGAGAATTAACTAAATGGAGGAAGACAATAAAAACATGTTCAGATTGAAGCCAGAGAAGAGGCTGCAGGACACAATAGAGGGGTCAATACATGTGGGATTGGAGCTGGAGAAATGAAAGGCAGAGCATGATGGAGCAGGAGAATAGCAATACCTAAAGAGATGCTCGCTGAAAGAATTTGCTGGAAGCAAGCTGGGCTGGTTAACTTTCTGTGTAGCCTGAGCTAATCGCTCTGCATCGGGCTATCTGGTCCAAGTTTTTGAGTGTTCCATTGATGACATTTTTCTAGGTGAGATTAACAGTTACATTCATGGACATTTGAATAGGGAACCTAATAATGACAGATTTATACCAAGAAGTTGAAGGTCATAATCACGAAAATATTAACCTAACCTTTGAGAAAGGGAATTCTGTCAGATCTCTACTGTGAGACACCTTCTGGGTTCTCCTTTCTGGAGACTAAGCATCCCCAACCCCCAACACACACACACACACACACACACACACACACACACGTTCTACTGCACACCCATGACTAGTACACAGATGCAACTATACAAAAGCGAGGTGCAAACAAAGATGAAAAATTCTTGGATATGCATACTTGAGAAGAAATGAAAAACACTTAAAAATAAAAAAATGACTAAACTAAAATTGGTTTTAATTGCACGTGATAATAATGACAACAGAAATAAGAATACTAAGAATTTAAAACATTCTTAGGAGGAAAGCACACACACATATGCAAACAAAGTATTGAATAATCTTAACACAGCGCAGCACCCTGTTCAGAATGTGAACTCATTCTGAAGGGTTGCTATTGCAAGAATAATTCAAAATTTCACTATGAGGCTAATAGAAAAGAACATGGAACGCCAGGCGTTGTGGCGCAAGCCTTTAATCCCAGCACTCAGGAGGCAGAGGCAGAGGCAGAGGCAGGTGGGTTTCTGAGTTTGAGGCCAGCCTGGTCTACAAAGTGAGTTCCAGGACAGCCAGGGCGATACAGAGAAACCCTGCTTCAAAACAAACAATCAAACATGGAACAATATCATTTTTATTGCTTCAAATAAAGGTAATAGGGAAGAATAATTCTGAACCAAGTATTTCCAGAGGTAAGCAGAAAACATATAGATGGCAGATATAAACATATTTGTAGTTAATTTCATTTTACTATAAATAGATTCAAAAGTCCATTTAAAAAGGAAAAGATATTCTCACTGAATTTTTTTAAAATCTGATTATACACTGTTTAAAAGAGACATCTTACACATGAAACATGATATGAATTTGACCTGCTTTGAGATAGTCTCCCTATGAAGCCTGGAACTCTCTGTGTAGACTTACAGAGCCACCTTCTCTGCCTCCCAACTGCCTGACTGATTGAAACATTTTAAAGTGGAGAAAATTGGAAACATATTCTGAAAGGTAATTAAGAGATGATTGCATCACCTGGGTCTTAGTCTGCTTCGTGCTGATGTTAATTAACTGAATATCAGAAACTGAGTAATTTATGAAAAGAATACTTTTACTTGGTACAGTTCTTGGGATCCTCAGTTTGATAGCATTTATAGATGGCAGGCAGTTAGGACAGGAGGTTGACCCCTTGTAAATGGGACTGGTGTGTCTTTTCAGAGGCTATAGAAAGTCGCCCTGCACTTCCTGTCATATGATATTACTGCATTGTGTTTCCTGGATCTTGACCTAACACAAATTGGACCACCCAACAGTCATTTGAGATGGGGAAGAGTCTCACAGGCTTGAATACTTATGGCTTAACTATTGACAACTAAGGTTCTAAGAGACACTGGGGGCAAGGCATTCAGTTGTATATGCACCAGTGAGCCCACCAGCTAATGGCTAGTTCCAAAACAGTGGTAACACTGTTACCCTAGATAAGCACTTTGGGACACCAAACAAAACAAAAAGTCATGAATATAAAAATTAGAGAGAAAGAAAAGGGTTTGTGAAGGGTGGGAGGGAAATAGGAAGGAAGAATAATCTGAAGGCATTATATAAATGTATGGAATTACCAAAGAATAACATTTATTAATGAATTAATTAGAATTAAAACTACAAAACACTTAAGAATCAAACTTTACTATATATCAAATGTCTAAACTTGTTTTCATAAATTTTCATTTTATTTCCAATTATCTTTTGGCCATTCTTAAATATGAAACAAAAAATTAGTTTATAATTAAAATGTGTAAGGGCAAGTGGTCTGTGCTGAATATTTGTCTCAGGTACAGGTGACATAACTTTAAAGTACTCAGGACACAAAGCAGAGAAAACTCCTTCTTGATTTTCTACTTCAAATGACAACTGATTTTGATTATGAAGTTGAGTAAATGACCTAATGGATTCCAGTCACATGTCAGGTTCTCATTGAGTTGCATTTCTCTCCAGCAGTGTTTCAGAAAACCATTCTGCAAGGCATGCTGCTTCTTGTGTCTAAGATTCAGTCCACGCTAGGATAAAAGCAGCCTTGCTACATTTCTATTGGCTCTTCAAGGCACGGTGCCAATTTCCCTGTCAACACTCAAGCAATCATTATCCAAATTTACATGTGGTCTGAGTGTGAGTCCTATTTAAGGAAAGTCGCCTCTGCAGTGATGGAGATGTACTTTTGAGCCAATGCATAGAAGCATAATAACTCAAGAAACTAAAACAGCAAGACCACACCATTCCCGTGTTTTCTCACATCCTCACACCTAGTAGGAGGGAATCGAACACAAAATTCAAGGTTGCCAGGGTAGCTAAGCACCCTTGTTCTTTTCATTGACCAACAGTATCTTTGAAATCTTATGTACTGATGTGGGATGGGTTGGGACTTCATGTGCTCAGGACGTTCTTGGCATTTGAAACTTTAAATTGTTTGTACCTGGTGCCAACAATCACCCCATGTCCTTTTAGGCACAAGGCATTTTTCTCAAAGCAGAGAACATCTTCATAATCACCTGCTCCTCAGGAACACAGACTCGCTCTGTTCCTTTGTTCAAGGCAAAACTGAGCCACGAATGTCCAAATTGCCTCTTTGTGCTCTCTGGTAGTTTTATGACATATACCCTGTGAAGAAAAAAGCCATTGGCCAAATGACCTCATGAGTTATGATAGTCAAGGGAAGCTATTCAGGCATGAGCACTTGAAACATCTCCTGGACTAATGCCAAGGGCAATTTTCTCATCTATCTCTTCCAGTAATGAACTTCAGTGGGTGGCTGTGCTTCAGGATGCCATGGGAAGCAGGAACAGATCCACAGTTCCACTTGATGCTGTCGGTATCAGAAGATAAGTGGGTGGGTAGCTCAATTTAAGCTGGATAAGGGACAGTGTGAATGGTCTCTGATCGCGGAGGTCTTCCAAAATGTCCAATGAATATTTTGAAAGTTTTAATGGTGCTAATTTGTTGAATAATAGCTTTCTTTAACAAACTAATAAACAAATACTCTGGTAATATATGCTACAGTTTTTTTTTAATAGTAAACTACTTTCAACCTTTGTAAGTTGTAATGTATTTATAAGAAATTGCCAATCACCAATTTGTGAGACAGAAATGCTTATTTCACATTGCCTGAGTGAACAACAATACTAATTCAATTCTTAGCTATAAAGTATCTTTAAAAATTAAGTGGAGATGGGATATCCCATGTTTAAAATCCTTCCTAATTATACTTTTTGTATCTAAGTTCCCACAATATAAAATATCAAAATGACAACTCATTTGTACAAAATGCATGCATTTACGCATGTTTTTTTCAAGTTATATGTTCAAAAGCAAGATATAAGTTGTCATGATATTCACTACATAAAGCTAAATATTTGCTGTGTTTCAAACATACAACCCGTTGAAGTATTTTAAATGATACCCGGAAAGCTCATGGTCATATGGTTATTGATGGTAAGGTGTTTCAGAGTAAAAATTTAAATAAGCTTTATTAAAATTTAAATAGAAAACAAGAAAACATTCATTATAAAAGATGAATTCATAAGATAAATTAAACATTTAAATAATATGAATATTAAATGCAAAGTAATAAAATGTGACATGAACACTCAGGATAGAATATTGTTCCCCGGGCTCTTTCTTTGAAATGTTACAATTGCTATTATCATAAATATACTCTAGTTTCTATAAGATGATTTGTGATTTTTCTGTGAAAGATTGAAGGGAACATTGTAAACAAACTATAAGGATTTTTCCTTTGTCTCTAATAATCTAATAATGCTTTTTGTTTGTGTGTGTGTTTGTTTTTATTTTGTTTCTGTTTTTTAATTTAAATACATAGTATTTTTTCCAGGAGTTTTTCAAGTGATACCAAATTATGTCTCTAGTTTGAAAAATCATCTCTGGTCCATGTGTGATTAGGTTCATAATAGATACTCAGAGCTAGGAGGTCCCTGACTTCAGGTACTCATTTTTTATGTATTTAAAAGTCTTTGGACTTCAATGAGAATTACTCTTTTAACAGAAAGGATAGTTTCATCAGCTCCTAGGTTCTTCTTGAGGATTTTAAGCATACCAAAGACATTTTTTCAAGAGTTGTCTTTATTTTTGTCTTTGCTATACAAATTTACTTGACTGTATGACTCTCTGGAATATCTCAAGACATAATAAAGCAGAGTTGGTTTTCTAAAATTTAAACCAATTAGTTTCACTGGTTATAGCTATACCTATATTTCAGTAGTTGGTTAGAGGGACATTCTATACCAATCCTGTGTGGCAATATACCCAAAACCAAATTCACTATAAAGTTATGCAAAAATCTATGGATTTGCAAGAAACATCACCAATTCATTCGTTCATCATGAGAAATGGTCCCCAAAGTACTCAAGATCAGAAATAAAACTGTGGGGATATAGGTAAGTTTTATTCAGTCATCACTCTTTTGAGTAATAATTAAACATGAGGTTTCTTTCCAGGAGGGATCTTTGCAAATTAATATTTTATATACTTGAAGACAGTTGAGCTAAGTCTGGATAACCCAATCTCAAATTCACCAAACTAAGGTGTGAAAGCTGGAAGCTGGGACAGCTGAAGGTATCAGCCAGCTTCCCCCTAGGTCGATTACCCTCTTTCCCTTAGCATCCTTTGAGCCAAGTGACAGCTTACTCCTGACCCTGAGCCAATTGTGGTGACCCATTAACAAAATGAAACTCTGGTAAAACTTCATTTCCATTTTGCATTAGGTAAAAACAAATTTATGTTAAATTTTTACTATTTTCTTCCTCCTCGTCGTCGTTGTCCTTCAAGACTATTTTGCACATCCTGTGAAGACTGACTTCTCTACCAGTGCAAGAGACTCAAAGGGATTTTAGAGTCCCTGGTCTAGAACAGTGGTTCTCAACTTTCCGGATGCACTGATCCACTAGTTCAGTTCCTCATGTTATGGTGCCCCTGACCATGACTTTATTTTCATTACTACTTCGTAACTGTAATTTTGCTACTGTTATAAATCATAAATATTTTAGGACATAGAGCTTTCCCAAAGAGATTGTAACCCACAGGCTGAGAATCACCGCTAGAGAGTAGGCTATAAATAAGAGAGACTAGACAGGAAGAACTATGGAATGGACACACACAGAGAAAAGTAGACTGACTGGAGAAGGCAGGTAACAGATTTCTTTGAGGTGCCCCTGCTGGGGAAGTTAACTTCACCTTTATGAGTACAAAGGTTCACAGGCCAGCATAACACTTGGACATTCAATCAGAAATTATTAAATTTAATTGAATTAAAAGAGTTGAAACCATTGCATGACTAATTTATGGCCCCAGACTGAGTACATTTACTGGCAGCCAACATTTGGCAAGGACTCCCTTGGTCCCTGCAGAGGTGGTGTTCTGCCCTGGCCACGGGAAGTCAGAGCTCCACATTATTTAACTGGAGTGTGTGGGAAGGCATGGGAGGAACAGCTCTAGTGAGGACTCAGATGTGAAAACGGAGCTTAAGGGTGCACACTGTGTTTTTGTTTCTTTCCTTTCAATTGGCCTTATTTTTAAATGTAAAGACAACGTAAATACATCATCACTAATTTAGTAAATTCAGACAATTTCCCCCCAAAAGAACAAGAAAAGACAATAAAGAAATTAAAAGTGTGCTCTTAATTGTATTAATAAAAGATCATTCATTGTTAAACTTTGGCCTAAATGCCCAACAGTTTGTGTGTATGTTTGTGTGTGTGTGTGTGTGTGTGTGTGTGTGTGTGTGTGTGTGTGTTTCATCTAACCACATTGTAAATGAGAATTAAAAGAAATCTTAGTGGGTAAAAACTTTATAGTTTCAGAGTCTTTTGATTAGCAGCAACATCATAGCATGAGTCAAATTATTAAAGATAACTTGAAGAGTTTGTGGGAGGGAAAATAAATTGAAGGTGTTGGAGCAGATGAAACTGCTTTGTGCAGTAAGTTATGGGATGAGATTGTGTCTATTATAGCTTCCTGGGAGACACTACTATTATCCCCATAGCCTCTGAGGAAAAATATCTGTGCCTTATAGAGCTCTATCACTAAGGATCTGGGATGTATTGTGTGGCGGTTCAAATGCAAAAGGGATAACAGCTCTGTTTTATACAGTTTTCTCATAGTTGCTCTTTCCTTTAACAGATTCACATCAACCCAGCAGAGGTGGAACAAGAAAATGAATCCACTTCACAACTTCCTACCTCAGAAATTGGAGTTTTTGCTGCTGGCTCCAGCTGCTATGCTGAAAAATCCTCAGCCCCATGCAGATTCTTACAAACAAACTTAGGTATAATATTTACTCAGCAGAACTTGCAATTCAATGTGGTGGTTTTGTGGTTGTTATTGTTCTTGATGGTCATTTCTTTTCATCCCAAGAAAGACTTTAGCATCCATAAAAATAAATTTCTAACTCCTTCGACATGTATGGTAACAGATTATCCAGATATGTTAAAAAAATCATGGCCTTATTTGTTGATTGGTTGATTTCTGATTAAGGTTCAGAAATTCTCTAAGTCTTATTGTGGGATATTTCACGGCCCTACGTGATGTATAAATATTGACATGAGGCTTCTATTATACTTTAAATCTTAGGACATTTGTTGAGGCAATCTCCCAGCTACAGTTTAAGCTTAACCTGCTTATTCTAGCCTACAACCCACCGCATGGGTATTCTCTGCTCTGTCCCTTCCCATAATGGCTCTCAATTCTTCCATTTCTGCTTTCTTCTCCCTGAATCCTCTTCTGACCAGAAGTTCCTCTATTCTCCTCCCTGCTCCATCTATTGGCCTTCAGATTTGTTGCAACCAACTTTCAGTGAGACAATCTCTGATACATCTCTAGATTGTCTTTAGCTGCTGAGGAAGGATGGATATTTACAAAATAGTAAACTCAGGATGGGCCAACAAAGTGAAAATACCAACATCTGCCAGCATTTAGCTCTCCACCAGTACAGAATTAACAACACTGTATTTCAGGATGGCTATGAGGAGATGAGTAGAGGCAAATCTCTGTAATCTCAGTATTTGGGAGGTCAAAACAGATTTGAGAGTTCAAAGCTAGCCTTGGCAATACTGAATATCTCTTGGTTACACAAGGACATTCAAAACTATCTCCCTGAAACAAAAGTTTAAAGATATGAACAGGGACTTAAATCTAAAGACATTGGAAATATGTTTGTTTTGTCTTATAATAGGAGTTAAAAACTAATCAACAAGGTGCCAGGATTTGTTCCATTTAGCCCTTCATAAATGAGAAACTGAGACACAGTGAAGCTAGTCAGCATGGCGAAGGACCCATATACACAATAGGGCAGATATGAATCTGGGGTTCTCTCCAAAGCCTAGTGCTTCACCAGATGGGAAATGTTGTCTACTCTAGAGATGGGTTTTGGTACAAGGTAAGAGTAGATTACACATGCAGCTTTTTAGCAGCAATAATTCATCACAAATCATGATTCAATGGTTTGGTCAATATTGATAAACCAAGTTTTTCAGTTTCCCTACCCTCAGATTCTATTAGTACTTTTCTGACTCCTGGCTAGCTGAGATCTTACCTCTTATCTTCCCTAGAACCAGCCAAGAGCATCTGTTCACCTCTAGATCAACAACTCCCTACCTTTTTCTTCCTGTATAATCGCAATCTATTCCAGCTCATCTTAATTCAACAAATGCTTGTTGGGGACTTATTACAGTCTAGGTCCATACCAAAGAGACAAGCTGTTTTAGGACTGGACTGACATGTAGAGAGGATGGACTGTTTCATTCCTCTGGTACATGGGAGCTGAGAATTTCTGCTGAATAATGGGACGCTGAGGGTCTGGGCAAAGACCTTCATGAGTTGAACTGCGATCCTCCAAAAACATGACCTTGTTTAGAATCAGAGCTACCACAGATGACTTTAGTAAAATTAAGATGAGACCATTCAGTCTAGTACTGATCGTATGACTAATGTCCCTAGAGAAGATGAAACTGCAGCGCAGCTATGAACAGGAGAGTAGATGACACTGAAGCTCCAAGAAGTACACTCTCTGAATATGAACATGGCCACCTATAAGCCAGAGTACAAACTCTTCTCTCATAGACTTCATGAGGAATCAAGGCTACCAACATGCTGATGCTGGACTTTGGATCCTAGCGTTGTGAGAAAATATATTTCCTTTTTTTGGGGGGGGGGGTTTGTTTGTTTGTTTGTTTGTTTGTTTTTCGAGACAGGGTTTCTCTGTGTAGCACCAGCTGGTCCTGGAGCTCACTCTGTAGACCTAAGCATGGCAGCTTGTGTCAGCCCTAACAAATGGATGTGATCAGTGGCAGACTCCCTCCAGATGATTTCATAAAGGAAGAAAATTGGAATAAACCATCCTTGAGAGAGGCAGGGCAGTGGCGGAGTCATTGCCAGGCCTAACATTGTGCTATACAGTCTGTTGTTTTTACATTCATCCATGCTGGCTTTCCTCTTTTCTTCAAGCACTGGAAGAGATAAAGTTCTGAACTTGTATTTTCACATGGCACATATCTGTCAGAGCTGAGTAGCATCTTCATTCTTGTGTGGATATATATTCAAAAATTTTAACTGAGTCTTCATCATATTTCCTCCTAAACTCCAGGAGACACAGTGGCTATTGTCATCGGCTACCATAGTCAATTCTGTTCTCATGCTTGGCCTCAGATTACTGAAAGATGGTAGGAAGCTAAAGAATCAAGTAGGAGGGCCAGAAAAGGGAGGTTGAATTGTCCAAGGTTTGGGTGGGCAGAAGACAGGAGAGGGACAAGTTTCATGAATGACAGGGATCTAGAAAGAAACTTCTTTGAGAAAAGGCAATGGGAACATGAAATCTGGTTGTCCCAGCCATGGACTCACACTTTGTAGTACTAGGTACTATGTCATGGGAGGGGTTGGTTAACCCTGTGAGCAGAGAAGCCACTGACCACAGAGTAGACCATTTGGCCAATGATCATTTCAATGGACATGATAAGCATTGACTGAGAATCCCTTCCCCATGTATTCCATACAGTTGACTTAGTGAGACTGTTCCAAACCAATCATGCCTATCTCTCACAATAATAATTGATACTGAATTTATTTTTCTCAACCCTGCAAAAAAGTGGGCCTAGTTACTATATATATATATATATATATATATATACATATATATATATATATATATATATATATATATATATGTAGAGAGAGAGAGAAAATTCTCCTTCAGAGAAGGAAAGAGAGAGAGAGAAAGAGAATTTTCTTTATACTTTAATTGTTTAGACTTAAAAAAAAATAATTTCATATCTACTTCAACCAAGAGGACCAGAGAGGTTACATTCCCAAAAGCAGTCTACAGTTACTTTTAAAAGAAAGTATGTGTTCTATCTTCAATATTATGCAGGTGACAAGCAGCAGAAAACCAACATCTGTGGTGACCCCTTTGCCAACGTTCTGTTTGTGATAGAGCAAGTAGTCTTTATATTCAGGGAACTTGCGCCCTTTCAAATGGGTCCCCAAGGAACTTTGCTGAACAAACAGGAACTCTGCTATTCACTCTGGATTTGAGGGATGCACAAATGGCCTCAGATTACAGGGCCCTAACCCAATGAGCTTTCCCAGAGCTAAAGTGGACTTTTGCCTCAAATTGTACCCAGTAAGGCTCACTGAGATCTGATCATGGCTAGGTTTAATTTCATAATGTATGGAGGGATCACACCAGTTAACAAGACATGGATATTAGTAATATATTCAATGTGATTCTCTTCTAATTCTGGAAGTAGTCTTTACCTGGAACAGACTGATAAGAAGATATCCGAATGGATACTTGGTAAATCCTGGGAGAGTAGTCCTCTTCAGAGATGGATTACTTTGCCACCCACTTGGCCTTCCTTAGCTCCCATAGCCCTTAAAAGTAGGGACAAACAAAAAAAGGATCTGCTACCAGCAGCAGTGGATGAGTCCTTACCCTGCAGCTAAGTTCTAGGTTAGTCCTCACTAGCTTCTGCACACAAAGACACAAATCTGCTCCTCTGATGTCAACTGTTCTCTCTCTTTTCACTTCAAAGCTCCTCAGAAGAGGAGAGTAGGGAGCTCATGGGATCCTAGTGAGGCTGTATTTGCTGAAAATGAGATCGATAAAATTGGAAGGATGCTCAAGAGACACCTTGGCTGCTTACATGACTAGGAATGAGAATCAGGAATGCTACCCCACTTCATGTGTGGATTTTTTCTTCCTATAATAGTCTAGCAATGTAGGGTTTGGGGGTCTCTGTGGCAGATAAAAATGCCACAAAAGGCACCTAGCTATATCAGTCAACAAGTTTGGTCTCTATGACAACAAGAAAGCTGTTTTATATTTTCTTCTCTTGAGTGATTTGCTATTTGTTTATTTTTAACTTCTACTTTTACTAAAGAGCCTCAGAAAATTGAAATGCTTATTGGGAGTTAATTCCTTTACTGAGCACTTAATGATGTACTAAGCTAAGCATTCTAGAATATTCTCCCAGCTGATTGTCTCAATAACTTCATTAGGTGGTCTGTATTTGTATGATCATTTTGTTGAAAATAAAAGAAATGGAAGGGGCCATTTTCCATATCTTACAGAGAGTTGAGTGGCAGCTCCTGAATCCAGACCTACAGTTGTCTGATTTAACTATGCCCATGTATTCATTTTCCATTGTTCCAAAATAAATTATCACAGACTTAATAACTTAAAAATAACTAGCATTTATTCATTATTGTATGGTTCTCTTGGCATAGAGACATAGAGGGGTTGTCTGGATTCTGCTCAAGGCTACCTATTAAAAAGCCAAATTCAAGGGCAGGTTGGCAGGGCCATTGTCTGGAGACTCTGGGAAGAATTCTCCTCTGAGGTCATCCGGGCTATTCATAGTATTATTCCATGTTAGTCTAGGAAGTCCCTATTTTCCTACTGTAACCAACAGGGTCCCTCTGTTCCTGTAAGTGTCTTGTTTTCCTGTCTGTATTCTCTGTCCACAAAGCAACAAGAACATTTCATGCCTATGCTTAGATAAGACCCTCCCAGGTAACTTCCCCATTTTAGTTCAGCTCATGGAGAAATTTTCTTGCCCCTACAAGGTCTCCTCAATGAAACACATCGACTATTGTTTTATTGACAATAACTAACCCAAGGTTTTTGAAAATTGTGAAGATGATATAGACTCAGTCTAAGGAAATAGTGAAGGTGCGCCTAAGACATGGCAGGGATCAGAGAAAGATACTCCAAGATGTTCCAGCCAGAGAGGGAGACTATTCCATGGCTCACTTAGATTACTGCTACATGGGAAAATGAAAGGAACATCAATCAGCAAGTCTTCTAGTTTGTACAATTATTGATTTGTATCTTTATATAAAATTATTCCATTAGAAAATCTTACAATTGCGAATTGATCCATTCCTATCTCCTTGTACTAAGGTCAAATCTAAGTGGATTAAGGAACTCCACATAAAACCAGAGACACTGAAAATTATAGAGGAGAAAGTGGGGAAAAAAAATCCTGAATAGAACAGCAATGGCTTGTGCTGTGAGATCGAGAATTGACTAATGGGACCTCATAAAATTGCAAAGCTTCTGCAAGGCAAAAAACACTGTCAATAAGACAAAAAGACCACCAACAGATTGGGAAACGATCTTTACCTACCCTAAATCAGATAGGGGACTAATATCCAATATATATAAAGAACTCAAGAAGGTGGACTCCAGAAAATCGAATAACCCCATTAAAAATGGGGCTCAGAGCTAAACAAAGAATTCTCACCTGAGGAATACTGAATGGCTGAGAAGCACCTGAAAAAAATTTCAGCATCATTAATCATCAGGGAAAGGCAAATCAAAACAACCCTGAGATTCCACCTCACACCAGTCAGAATGGCTAAGATCAAAAATTCAGGTGACAGCAGATGCTGGCGAGGATGTGGAGAAAGAGGAACACTCCTCCATTGTTGGTGGGATTGCAAGCTTGTACAACCACTCTGGAAATCAGTCTGGCCGTTCCTCAGAAAATTGGACATAGTACTACTGGAGGATCCCGCAATACCTCTCCTGGGCATATATCCAGAAGATGTTCCAACTAGTAAGAAAGAAACATGCTCCACTATGTTCATAGCAGCCTTATTTATAATAGCCAGAAGCTGGAAAGAATCCAGATGCCCCTCAACAGAGGAATGGATACAGAAAATGTAGTACATTTACACAATGGAGTACTACTCAGCTATTAAAAAGAATGAATTTATGAAATTCCTAGGCAAATGGATGGACCTGGAGGGCATCATCCTGAGTGAGGTAACCCAATCACAAAAGAACTCACATGATATGTACTCACTGATAAGTGGATATTAGCCAGAAACTTATATATATAAGATATAAGATACAATTTGCTAAACACATGAAACTCAAGAAGAATGAAGACCAAGGTGTGGATACTTTGCCCCGTCTTGGAATTAGGAGCAAGGCACCCATGGAAGGAGCTACAGAGACAGAGTTTGGAGCCGAGACAAAAGGATGGACCATCTAGAGGCTGCCATACCTGGGGATCTATCCCATAATCAGCTTCCAAACGCTGACACCATTGCATACACTAACAAGATTTTGCTGAAAGGACCAAGTCTCTTGTGAGACTATGCTGGGGCCTAGCAAACACAGAAGTGGATGCTCACAGTCAGCTATTGGATGGATCACAGGGCCCCCAATGGAGGAGCTAGAGAAAGTACCCAAGGAGCTAAAGGGGTCTGCAACCTTATAGGTGGAACAACAATATGAACTAACCAGTATCCCCCTGGAGCTCATGTCTCTAGCTGCATATGTACCAGAAGATGACCTAGTCGGCCATCAGTGGAAAGAGACGCCCATTGGTCTTGTATACTTTATATGCCTCAGTACAGGGGAACACCAGGGCCAAGAAGTGGGAGTGTGGAGGGAGGGGAGTGTGGGGGGAGGGTTTGGGGGACTTTTGGGGTAGCATTGGAAATGTAAATGAAGAAAATACCTAACTAAAAAAAAAGAAAATCTTACAATTAACTTAAAACATTTATCCTTACATAAAGTAGAACATTCAAGCTACTAGTTGGAAACTATCTTTTAGAAAATCCCAATACTATGACTGACTTCTTGGTCATGTCTTTGGAGTGCCCCCTGTCTACAGTTCTTTCTTTGTCTAGCACTCTTGGCTCACCATCTCGAATGCCATGCATCACAGATGCTCACCAACTCCAAGGGTCTCTCCAAAGACAGCTACCCTTCAGAGACTGATAAAAATCTTTCTTGAACACCTGCTTTGGGGCTTCTCCAGATGGTCCCCATGACGTTGCTTCTCTGTTCTCTTACAGAGAATCTGCAAAACTGTGCCCACAAAAAATCCCCTGCTATTTATGGACTCTTGCTTTTTGGCTGGCTCTGTCAGATAACCAACAATGAGAAGAGGAGCCAATCATGCCTTATTTGGATTAATATCCTTTCATTTGAATTAATTGCCTGGACAAGCTGGGCAATTATTTCTTGAATGAACAAAGGGCATTGCTCAGCACTGAGCACTCTCAATGCCCTTCTAAAAGTACATTGCATATCCTGGTCAACCTGGGCCTCCATTCAAATGTCCCCGACACCATGGGGGAAAGTAATTTGTTTGAGTATCTAACTATAGAAATCAATCAAACAATAGAAGTATTTATTCTTAAAAGCTTTTTGAATGAATAGTTCTTAATGACTTGAGTAAGCAAAATGGCTCACCAGCTTCAGGCACTTGCCTGGAAGCATGACAACCTGGGTTCAGTCCCAGAACACATGTGATGGAGGGAGACAGCTAACTTTTGCAGGTTGTCCTCTAACCTCTATGGCGTGTACATACATACACACAGTGTAATGTTTAAAAAGTAACTGTCTCTGTCATAATTGAACCCACCCCCTTGATGGGACATAGCAGAGGTAGATTCTCTTGCCTTAGAAAAGAACAGCTAGCCTTCTGGCCTAGCCCAGTACATAATACAGCCAAGGTAGATAGAGTAAGTCATTTAGTATAGGGAGAATGGAGGGAGACGCATGGATTATGTTTAAGGGAATATACTAGACTGTAGAAGAAAGTGAAGGGTAACGTGGCAACTCTCATCATTTCTGCCTATTTTACATTTCAACAGATAAAAGGAATTTAAACACATTGATTTAGTATTATGTACATAGACGTTCTCCATCCTACCTCTTAATCCTTGCAATAGAGGGAAACCCTAAGGGAATATGCATAGAACACAGTGGGGGCTAGACCATCTGTTTTCCATCACCTTGTGACTTTGGAGTTAATTCCAGTATTATTGTTAATCTAAAACAGAGCAGACTCTGGACACTACAGGAAAACAAAATGCTAAATAAAGTTCCTTATCCATGTTTCTGGGATGTTATCTTGTACCATATGCACAGACCAGCTCTCCTGCTGTTATCTCTTCCATGGAAACACTTCTTAGCATGACCAATAGCATACATCTGTCCCAGATTGGTCCTGCCAGAGACACTCTACTGCATCTGACCGAAATATCCATTCAGACTTTTCCTGTCAACCCTAAATGTAGCTGACTTTTTACAATCTACCTAAGTGAATATGACTAGAACATCATGGGAAAGTCGGCTGACCTTGTAGTCAGGAGACCTTGTCCAGTGTCATTAGCACACCCTATGAAGTTTAGTGGATTACCCCAAGCCTCATGCTTTCTTTGTGTATGCGATAAGGTTTCTTTTGACTATCACATGAATGGATCACATACTTTATACTGATAAGAAATAGCCTTTGCTGGTCTGGGTTAGCAGCATAATTTTGTACTGAGAAGGAATGGTATCTCTTAGACTGTTGGCACAGATTGTTGAGATGAGAAATCTTTTTTTTTGTAAAGAGATTAGAACATAGAATCCATGACTCTGATAACTAAATAAACTACAGTCAAGGCATAAAGCCTCATAGTTACAGTACACTGTTGCCAAAGACAGTGTCCTTAACATGTGAGATTTGTTTCTCATGCCCACCCATCCTTACAAAAGAGCTGCACATCTCTGTAAGGAAGAAATCCACTGTGACTGAACACTTCACTTAGGAGAGGTGGTTTTCTTTCTTCTTTTGTATTTTCCCCCTTTAAGATTTAATTCCAGGAAGCAAGACCTTACTAGAGACATGCATCAAAGAGAGAGGGTACCAAACCCCACCATTCATGTTTCCCAGCCTTCATCAGCCTCATTCATCCCTCTGACCCCCTCAGTGCTGGTGGGAGTTCAACTCTCTCCTTTGCTGACATTTTTACATGATAGGTAAAACAGGAAAATTAAATTAGCATTGCAAAAACAATTTCATGGAGCTAGAATTACCATGTGAAAGCAAGGGCTGATAGAGAATGAAGAGGAAAGCCTCTATAATCCCAGCCCTCAAGAGGCTGAGGAAAGAGGGCAACAAATTCCAGTCAAGCCTGGGCTACATAGCAATCAGAGTATTAGGACATGGCAAAAAAGGAAGGAAGGGTCAATCTTCGAGGCTTAATGGAGGCAGCCATGCAGGGAGCAGCCCCCCTGAGGCCTGTATCAGAAAAACACTGTGTCTTCTTCATTTCCCAGCAGAGCAGTCGTCTTTAGTAGTCCCAACTGAAGAGTGAGCAGCTTCATAGGATGTGGAAAACAGTCGAGTAGGTGGAAGAATAACACTCTACAAAACACTAGAACTTCTGTTTATGAGTATTTTTATATAAAGAGAAAGAAATTAAGCCCTTTTAATATTTGCCATTCAGATTGCTACCAACACCTCATTTAGGCAGGATGAGGTGTCGCTTCCCTTGCTCTCACTAGTCTGACCTGGTGGATTTATGAATCATAGTAATTATGTGAACTAAACTCATGCTTAGGAGACAGATGAGCTGCCATCTTAAAAGATATTTCAAAAGGAATATCAATAATTCAGTATAATAAATGACCGTGCTGAAATTTTTCTCATAAGTTGGAGTCAACTTCCCAACATATCCTTTAAATATGTTTTATTTCCTAGATATACAATTGGTTAGTGTCAACATACTAAAAAATACACAATAGTATTATGAAGTGGGACATTAAGTGAGTTATATCTATCAGTGAGCATAGCTATCATGATTATGACATCTTTTAGAATTGGTGGATCCATAACCCAAAACATTTGGAGCCTCTTCCTCTTAATAATGAGGGTGGGGTGTGTGTTCTCAGCCTCTCTCTTGTGTTTGAAAAGTGGAATCTGTCTCATACAACAGACCAAGTCCTAAAATTATAACATTGTAATGGTACCTTCTCTGATATGAGGAATATTTATGTCTTTTGAATTTCTGTCCTTAGATTTCCAGGCAAAAATGATTAGTAAGAAAAGTTTCATGTAGGCATCCACTACTTTCCAAACCTCTTGCTCCTGTATTAAATTTGAGAAGTTGCAGGCAGAATTGAACACATTTGAATCTAGGCTCTCAGACAAAATGAACTCACAACAGCTGTGCCTGCTGGCACCGGGCCTATGCAAGTCAGGCCCTCTAAATAGTCAGCTGTGGGTTGACAAAGAACTCCTGGGGCCCTACTATTTACCTCTGATTTTTGAGCAACCAATAGATTCAGGGACTGGGGAGGCATAAGATCCAGTTGTGCATCTACCTGTGAGCATGCAAGGCTCTCTCAATAGTTACAAATCCATGGTCATACAGACAGCCCTAGTAGGACTCTGCAAGACACAAGATCAAACCAAAAGTAATGAGCATGGGAAAGATATTTGTCCTGGAAAAGGGGGGCCTGCAGGGGAGGAGGAAAATGAGAGGTGATGGGTAGAGAGTAACCAGAAAGCATGAGATGCAAGTACACTTATGGATTTATGGTGCCAGGCATCAAATTTCCTCGAGTGGAGCAGCCTTAATCCAATCAGAAAACAGTTGTTTCCCTTTTCCTTTATAGCCTTCACTTGTGCTCACTCATTCAACTAAACGTTGTATTTGAGATGACAGTTTTTTTGTATTTTGTTTTGTTGTTGTTTGTTGTTGTTTTGTTTTGTTTTTTTTTGTTTTTGAGACAGGATTTCTTTGTATAGCCCTGGTTGTCCTGGAACTTACTTTGTAGACCAGGCTGGCCTTAAACTCAGAAATCCACCTGCCTCTGCCTCCCGAGTGCTGGAATTAAAGGCGTGTGTCACTTGACTCTCCATGAGGCTGAATACAGCAGTATTCCTGTACATCCTCATTGACCCTCCTCGACTGTGTCCAATACCGCTAACTCCATGTTGTTACTAGTTCAGTCTCCGGACTTGCAGCAGTCAAGAACTGATGTAGCGTGTCTTAGTGTCAGATGGTGCCCAGCATAAGAGATAAAAAGAGTCCAGAGTGCCTTGATGGGTCTCTAACTTGTGTGCCCTTCCCGCAGATGTTTGAGGCCTGTGATTATAGTATCTGTTCTTATAGGTTCTTAGAGGGTGACTACCTAGTTGCTAAAAAAACTTATCAATTTTCTCACTTCACCTTGTGGTCATATTGTCATGATTTCCATCTTAAAATGAGGATATTGAGGTCCAATAAGAGTAAGGAATTAGTTGAAATCATACACTTAGCAGATTTGTGATTCAGTCTAGGACACACGGACTCCTCCATCTTTTCAACAGTTTGCTTTTCTGCTTTGACGGATGATCTAAATGGTGCTGTTTCTTTCGGGCCAGCAGTTCCTGTTAGTTTCTGCACTCCTCAAAATGATAATATTTTTAAAGTGCTCAGATAATAGTGATTTTGTTAGTACAGCTTCCATAAAAAGAACATACAGAAATCTGCAGAGGTAAATTTCTCCTCAGAGTGAAATGATGTATTTCACAAAGAGATGATGAGTCTCCTGCATGCCTCTAAGTACATGGCCTCTGCAAAACAAGGACAGCGAGGATTTTCAAAAGGCTGGGGTGGGGGGTAACAGAAGAAAATCTGAAACTATAAAAGTATTCTGCATGGTATTATAGCTGTGGATATTTGTCATCATATATTTGTTAAAATTCATAGATAGTTAAACACAAGAGTAAACTCTGAGGGCTTGCTCTAAAAATACTTGAAAAGGTGGATCAAACAAGTTAAATTATAGAAGAAATACAAGAAAACCTTTGAAAATAGGATTTTATTCAAAATATATGAAGGACTTCTATAATTCACCATTTGACGAATGTGTAATAAAACATGAACAAGAGTCCATGTGACTCCCAAAGGAAAACATGCAAATAGGCAGTCAGCAGACTAAAATGTGTTTGCGTCCCTTCAGACACATTGACAATGTGTTCATGCTATAAATCCTTTTGGAAAAGTAAAATGCAAACTGCCATGAACGGAGGAAAGACAGACACGAAAAAGAGAAGATACTGACGCCAAGCACAGAGCAACTGGTATTCTTATATACTGCTCATGGTAATATAAAGTAAGCCATCTCAGAAAATCAAGTTGCTTAAAATTTACTTTGCTTTAGGACCTGTGACTTTGGTTTTAAAATGTATCTGAGTAAAACACAAACATACCTATACTACCATCCATAGGTAACTCTTTATAATAACTTACTTCAAATTGGTTTCAAAGTAAAATATTCAGAATGGATAAGCTTACTATGTTCATTCCTATAACGTAATATTATTGAGACATAATAATGGACACAGCACTCTATTGATATGTACATTTCAACACTGTTTTTAAAAAGATTAGCTCAATAAAAATGTTACAAACACATTGTATGATTCTATTTATATAAAACTTAAAAATAAGAATCATTGCGCAGTGATAAACAGTCAAATTAGTCGTTATTTCTAGGACAGGACTGCCTGGGTGAGGTTTCAAATCTTTCTAGCTTGATAGACTGTCTTGGTAGGGCATGCGGTCCGACACAGGTGTATATGTTTATCAGAATGATTTGGTAGTTGACTCAAAAGTTGAATATTCTACTGATGTGAAGTTATACACCAACAAATAAAACTGTAAGGATTTATTCTTTTATGTAATCTGTGACAAGATTATATAAGAGAGTAGCTGTTGAGAGTAGAAGCCATGATGATGGAGCTATGGAGATGTTAAGTCGCTTTTTAAAAAGATTACTTTTATTATTTTAAATTATGTGTAGGTATATGTGTCTGCTTGTAGGTATGTACATATGAGTGCAGGTGCCCTCAGAGGCCAGGAGTCTTGTATCCTATGGACTGAGTTCCAGATTGTTGTGAACTGCCGAATATGGGTGCTGGGAAATAAACTCAAGACCTGTGGAAAAACGGAAAGTGCTCTTCCCCAATTAGCCATCTTGCCAGCCCATATGCAATTCTCTTTATTGTGTCCCCTTAACTTGATTTTTAAAAACTGCTCTGCTGAGATATAATTTATATACAATATTCCCTATATACTTAATATGCATAATTCAAGAAGGTTGGGGCAATTGGGTATCTGTGAAACTATAACCATCATTAAGGCTACAGACCTGTGTATTCATCTCGATGACACTCTAATTGCCTTTTTATATTTTTATTAATTACTATATGTATTATTATTACTGGGTAAATAGTAAAAACACAATACATCATCTGCTGGTTTATCAAATGCTGATTTCTAAATACAGCATTGTTAGGTGGTATTGGCCTTACAATGTATGGGAGCTCTCAGCAATTGCCTTTGGAATCTGGCAGTTATGAGCTGGGAAGAGAAAGAGCCAGTGTCTCCCTCTGGGCAGACAGGACCCCAGCAGTTGACTTATGTGTGGTTTTCAATTTCATTCCTTGCCATGATTTAATGGAGCATTGTAAATTTGCGCTTTAACAAATAGCAAAGTAATGGGCTGACATTACCACCAAGGCACAAGACTCTAAATATAAATGGCTGTAATAACAATAAATTAAAGGGAAAATCATGTCTAAATTTAGTTTACATGTACCAGGCCTTCGAGGAATTATTGGACATAAATAATGCAGAAGCATAGAACTTCTACCTCCATCATCAGGGTCTTGATACTTACAGAATTAAACTGACATAAGATAGATTATCAGCACAGAAATGTGACAGCAGGTTAACCTGGCACAGGAGACAAAAACACAAAAACAAAAACCAACCAACCAACCAACCAAACAAACAAACAAACATTAAGGATCCAAAGCCAAGGAAACAGTTCATATACTGTTTTGGACAAAGGGCAGTAATATCTGAAGATGAATTGTGGGAGGAGCTGCTGAGAAGATAAGAGTGAGTTTAGCAAAGTCTGTGCAGAATACTTCTTCCCAAAGTCCTATGCTACCTTGCCACCTAGTGCAGGAGGAGTGCTTTTCTCATTGGGGTGGTCATCATGTTTTTCGAGAGGAAGTAGCATGATCTTTGCATTTCTTGACTTTCAACTGTATTTACCTCAAATGGTCAGTGTGTCACAGTACTTATAATTATCCCCATCAGTAATTATTTTAATACAGTAGTTCTCAACCTTCCTAATGCCGCTATTCTTTAATACAGTTCCTCAGGTTGTGGGGACACACACACACACACCCACACACAAGATAAAATTATTTTCATTGCTACCTCATAACAAGAATTTTGCTACTGTTATGAATCATAACGTACATATCTGATATGCAAGATAGCTGATATGGGACCCCTGTGAAAGGGTCATTTGGCCCCTTAAAGGGTTTGTGATCCCCAGATATACTAATATACATCACAAAATATCTGGGGGTTAGGGTGACTGCAATCACAGTTCAGACAGTGTTCTACTCCAGAGAAGTGTCACTGGTTATTGTTGAGACACAAGACTTAAGTCATAAAAAAAGACTGGGTCTATTCTGTATCATACAACCGGTTGAGGGGAAAAAAAAATCAATCATGCTGAAGGCAAAACAAGAGGTCCTGGATTTAGCACCACACAAGCAAGGTGGCGAAAGCGTCTAGGTTAAAAGTCACTTAACTGTTATTTCAGAAAATGGAAGAGGCAGATTGTCTAAAACTGTGCCTTTGCTCATAGTTAGCCAAAGACAGAGTTAATTTCCTCCTTACCTAGGAGTAGCAAGATGTTTATCTTAGAGATTGCTCATATGTATATGAACCAAATCATTATTAAGTCTAGATTGCTGATTGCCTGTATTTTTCTATCATGTTGATCATCATTTTAATATCATCTAACAATATCTAATACCTAGCAATGTAATAACACCATAACACTTTCATATGGTTAGACCTGAAATAAAAATAATAAAAATCTAATTATAGAAGCTCATTTTACTGCTTACGGATCAGAAAACTTTCTTGATTCTAGGTTGTCATGGATTCATTCTCACCTTCCAAGAAAATAAAAGAAAAATAAATTCTACTTGTATGTTGATTGTAAAATAAATTCCAGTTTCAGATTGTAAAAGTGTATCTTAAAGCCAAGAAAGCACAGTAAACAAATGGCATGAAAGGGTGGTTGAGATTGATCATTCTTCATAACCATTTGGAATGGAGGTCAGCTTTTCTACTTTATAATTATCCTACAAGGATAACTGACATGACCAAGATCACAGGATAGTTTATGCTAGGCCAGGTCTGGAACATCAATCCTTCTGGCTCCAAGTCCCTGATTTAAAGAAGGTGAGCCTAGCCCATCCATCATTTAATGATCCTTGGGTCCTGGACTATAAGTAGAAAAGGTTTTATTTTTCTTGGCATTCTTTCTTCTATCATTTCTTAGTCTCTCTCATGGCTTAGCTAATCTGTCTAAGTTTGCCATACCTAGACCAAGATTTACCTCTGAGAAGACTCTGCTGCATGAGAAAGCACCTATCGACCAAGGGGATTTGGGAGACCTGCAAATCCAGTTGGAGCAGTGCAAAGAAGCACCGAGGTGAAATAACAGAGCTGCTCTTCTCTACAGGGGCTTCTGTGTAAACCATGATAGAACCTTTTGACAGACATCAAGGCCTGATAGGTCCTCATTATACAGAAGTCGCTGGTGAGCAGAGGTGACTCATCAAGGTTACACTGGGAGATCCAGCAACAGTATTCAGATTTTGTAATCAGTAGTCATAATCGTGACCGCAATCATTGCTAGTTGCTGTACATTTATTGTGTGCAAGTGCTTGTATTAATAGCTTCACATACACTTGCAATGACAACTTCATGAGGTTGATCACATTAACACCTCTGCTTTACAAATGAGAGCCTGAGGCTGTGAGAGGTTATTCATGCATCTAAGGTTACTCAGCTCGTAATTAGAGCATCTGGATGAGATCTAGGCTTGTCTGACTTTACAGTTCATGTCTTCTACTCTTTCATTTGTAGCATGTTTAGTTGTATCAGCTTCCTGTTGGTTTTGTACATAAGGCAAGTGCACCAGAACACCAAAGTAGTTTATCATAAAGAAGGATGTGTTAATATTAACAGGTACTATATCATGTGTTCTGCTCCTGTTTCCTTAGCCAAATAGACTTTCCTATAGAAAATAAATAAAACTGAGGTTTTAGCCTTTGTTCATAGTATACATCTCTCAGCTAATGCATTTTAATAATAATATTTAATAATTTTTGAAATATAGTTTTCCTTCCTCTCTTTCCTTCTCCCTCTTCTTCCTCTTCTTTCTCTCTGTCTCTCTTTTAACAGTTATTTATCATGATGATGAAATGTCTCCTTTTTATATTAAATATCAATAACTTAGGATACATAGTGATGACTCTTAGTGAGGAGTGAGGATGCCCTCATATTTGTTCCTTCTTGGCCCATTCCCAATCAGCATCAATTTTATTAGTCTAAAAAACATCCATTTCCTGAGTAGTTGATAATTTCTCCAGAGAGAATTCAGTAATTTTCTTTTTAGTCCTGAAATCTCATAGGTATAAATACAGCTAAAATATAAGATAATATAACATGGTACTGTGATATAGAATGTTAAATATACCGTTGGCTACACTTTTCTTTCTAGGACTGAAAACTTCTGGAATCTCCAGAGGAATAAGAGTACAGGTTTGGTGCTGGTAAGGTGACTTACAGGAGGGGAGTATAGATGGGAGTCTACTCACCAGAGAGATAGAAGCTCACCAGCAAGCTTCCTGCACGAAGCTTTGGCATTTCAGCCACCCCTGCCTGGAGAAGGGGAGAAGATGAGTGAGGGTGAAGCTGATCACGGAATTAGTTAGATTTCTTGCTGCTGGAAACAAATTAACTTAAAAGAGGACTGTTTTCTTTTGGATCATGATTTCAAAGGTTTCACCACATGGCAGATTAGCTTCTTTATTGTGGGCTCGAAGCAAGGCAGAACCACCACATAGTCAGAGCCGCTTCTTACCTCCTGCCTATTAAAATTCTAAGAATCAAGAAGTAATGAGTGAAAGATCTAGACCCTAAGGACATACCCTCAGCTAAGTACTTCCTGCAGCGAGGCCCCAATCCTAAAATTTCCAGCATACACAATATTTGTCCTTCTCACTAGGAGCTAACTTTTCACCCTGTGAGCCTGAAGAGGTCACATTCCCACTGAGATTGTTAGGGGACATTTTCCTGAGTCCGGCCATCTCAGGAACAAGTTCCATCTTGCTGGCAGGGCCAAAACTGAGTTCAAGTTCACAGGCCCCAGAACCAATGCCTATCCTGCTTCTTCAGGTGTTTCATGTGTGTCTGTTAACAGGTGAGGGATTTATAGAGGTAAGATGCCGTTATCCCGTTATCTAAGGCACACAAGTCATAAATGTACTGTCTGTCTTCAATGAATTGACTACATGCTGCTTGCCTACTCCTTTATTCCTTTATCATTCTAAATTCCAGACCAGAGTCCATGAGGGGACCTGACTGAAAAACTGGCTTAAGAACCGTGAAACCAGTTGACCGATAGAAGGCCCATATTAACTTCTGAGCTTAAACCTTCATGTCAAAATATGATTGGTCCACCCTGCTCCCCCTTGCTTTGTATTCCAATCCTATAAAAATGAACAATCCCCCTTTGGGCCGTGGTTCAGATATTGAACTGGCCACTTCTCTATTACACAGAAAATAGCTTTTCTTTTTAAGTTACTGTCTCTGAAACTAGTTTTATCAGCTTCCAACCTGAACCCAACAAACCCACAATAATCACTAATGGCCAGTCATTCAATCAGTCAGGTCTGTACAATAAAATCTCCATAAAATCTTGGAAGAACAGGGTTTTATAGAGCATTTAAGTTAACTACCCACTAGGAGGGTGGTACACCCCAACTCCACAGGGATCAAGGATCATGCTAGGGGCCTTTCCAGACACTGCCATTCATAGGTCTTTATCTGACCCTTCATCTATATCCTTCATTATGCTCTTTTAAAACCACTAATAAAGGTAAGGAAATTGTTACCTAGAGTTTCATGATCAACTCTAACAAGTTAATTGAACTGATGGGAATCGAGAGTTTTAGTCCATTCGTCAGAAATGCAGGCTACCTTATGCTTCTGATTGGTGTCTCATATGAGATTTTTCAGGCTATATAACTACAAAGGATAGCAATTGAGAAGGGGTTTCTAAGAACTGCTTCCTACTGGGACTTCCAGCTGAGTGGTATATAGCCACCAACAGACTGATTACCCTCTAACTGTAAACCCTGATGATTGAGTGCTTAGAAATGTCCCCGGTCACAATGGACAACACATAAAAGCTGCACGGCTGTTAAAGAAAATTCATTCAATGACAATTTTAAAGCACAGTCAGAGGAGACTTCATTCAGCAAAATCACAATAGGTGTAAGAGGCAAAGCAATGGGATTTTGCAGAGCTTGTGCTCATCTCTGAATACAGCAGGAGCCAGGGGAAATCTGAAGCCAAGGAACAGGGCCAAGGTCAATGGATGGAGTTGGTAAGATAACACTTCCAGAGCGAATCTAGGAGAATTCCTGTCTTGCTAAAGATAAACCTGAATGGTCTGCTATCACTTAGAGAAGAAGTGGTTCTCAACCTGTGGGCCACAATGCCTTTGGGGACTTGAATACCAGATACCATGCATATCAGATATTTACATTACAGTTCATAACAGTAGCAAACACTACAGTCATGAAGTAGGAAAGAAAATAATCTTATTGTTGGGGGGAGTCACCACAAGATGAGGAACTATATTAGAGGGTCACAGCGTTAGGAAGGTTGAGAATCACTGATTTATCGAAATGATGAATGGTGAAGAACATGATCAGATATCAAGATTTTGGAAGAGGGGTAGATTGGAAAAAAGAGTGAGGAGAGAGAGGGAGATTGTATTAGTTAGGGTTTTACTTCTGTGAACAGATACCATGACCAAGGCAAGTCTTACAAAGGCAAACATTTATTTGGGGTTGGCTTACAGGTTCAGAGATTCAGTCCATTATTATCAAGGCAGGAACATGGTAGCATCCAGGCAGACGGGATGGAGGAGCTGAGAGTTCCACCTCTTATTCTGAAGACAGCTAAGAGAAGACTGGCTTCTATGGAGCTAGGATGAGGGTCTTAAAGCCCATGCCCACAGTGACACACTTCCTTCAACAAGGCCACACCTCTAAATAGTGCCACTTCCTGGGTCAAGCATATTCAAAATACCACAGATCTCAGCAAGCCTGTTTCCTAAAGCTGGGTTCTATAAACAAGTCTACAGTTGGCCTCTGGGTAAAGGTTCTGACTAAAGTATGGGCTTGCACACTATCTATGTCTGTGCCAACTTGCCAGAGTATATTGTGTGCAGATATAATTGCCTTTGGTTTGTGTCTGAAATGATTTTTTTAAATAGAGGAGAAAATGTGAACCCAATGAGATCAAAGCAGTGGGCACCATGTGGTAGACTAGAAATGAAGGAAGATGGGAAGTGTTGTTTCCATGGCTACCACTTAGTTAACCCAGTATGTCTTTTGTAAGAAAACCCTGTGCCGTAACTGCCCTGGGCCCCTCAATGCCTGATGACAACAGGATGGTGGACTGAATGACACTGGCTCACAGACAGGACAGGATCCTAAGAATAATGACTGCTTGTGTAGGAATCTTGGGTCTAAGAGAGTGGCTCAAGATAAGGAGCAGCATTTAAAAGAAATGCATTGATCTAGAACAGGCTGACTAGAGGGAACTCTATTCAGGAAGAAAACCAAGGGCAGAAGTCAGCCTGAACACATAATGGGGTTCAAGGAGAGGGGAAAGGAAATTCAACCAACAGTGCAGGCTGATCCTGACCCAGCACAGGGAAGGGTCCCATTACAGTTTCAATGCTGTCTCTCAAAGACTGCATGGTAGAAACGTTGGTCCTTCTGCCATGAAGCAGTATTATGAAGTATGACATTTAAGAAGTGATTCAGTCATGATTAGGCTCTTTTATCATACACAGATGAATGTTATTATCCCGAGAACAGTGGCTTTCTAATAAAGGGAATGTTCTTTCCCGGACCCTGCCAGGTTCTCTTGCTCTTCTGCCCTCCACTTGCTAATGCATCAAAAATCTCCTGTTAGTAGCCCAGAAACTTAGGATACCCAAGATATAAGATACAATTTGCTAAACGCATGAAACTCAAGAAGAACGAAGACCAAAGTGTGGACACTGTCCCCCTTCTTAGAATTGGGAACAAAACACCCATGGAAGGAGTTACAGAGACAAAGTTTGGAGCTGTGACAGAAGGATGGACCATCTAGAGACTGCCATATCCGGGGATCCATCCCATAATCAGCTTCCAAACGCTGACACCATTGCATACACTAACAAGATTTTGCTGAAAGGACCCAGTCTCTTGTGAGACTATGATGGGGCCTGGCAAACACAGAAGTGGATGCTCACAGTCAGCTATTGGATGGATCACAGGGCCCCAAATGGAGGAGCTAGAGAAAGTACCCAAGGGTTCAACATCCTTAATCATCAGGGAAATGCAAATCAAAACAACCCTGAGATTCCACCTCACACCAGTCAGAATGGCTAAGATTAAAAATTCAGGTGACAGCAGATGCTGGCATGGATGTGGAGAAAGAGGAACACTCCTCCATTGTTGGTGGGATTGCAGGCTTGTACAACCACTCTGGAAATCAGTCTGGCGGTTCCTCAGAAAATTGGACATAGTACTACCGGAGGATCCAGCAATACCTCTCCTGGGCATATATCCAGAAGATGCCCCAACTGGTAAGAAGGACACATGCTCCACTATGTTCATAGCAGCCTTATTTATAATAGCCAGAAGCTGGAAAGAACCCAGATGCCCCTCAACAGAGGAATGGATACAGAAAATGTGGTACATCTACACAATGGAGTACTACTCAGCTATTAAAAAGAATGAATTTATGAAATTCCTAGCCAAATGGATGGACCTGGAGGGCATCATCCTGAGTGAGGTAACACATTCACAAAGGAACTCACACAATATGTACTCACTGATAAGTGGATATTAGCCCCAAACCTAGGATACCCAAGATATAAGATACAATTTGCTAAACACATGAAACTCAAGAAGAATGAAGACTGAAGTGTGGACACTATGCCCCTCCTTAGAATTGGGAACAAAACACCCATGGAAGGAGTTACAAAGACAAAGTTTGGAGCTGAGATGAAAGGATGGACCATGTAGAGACTGCCATATCCAGGGATCCACCCCATAATCAGCATCCAAACGCTGACACCATTGCATATACTAGCAAGATTTTATCAAAAGGACCCAGATGTAGCTGTCTCTTCTGAGACTATGCCAGGGCCTAGCAAACACAGAAGTGGATGCTTACAGTCAGCTAATGGATGGATCACAGGGCTCCCAATGGAGGAGCTAGAGAAAGTACCCAAGGAGCTAAAGGGATCTGCAACCCTATAGGTGGAACAACATTATGAACTAACCAGTACCCCGGAGCTCTTGACTCTAGCTGCATATGTATCAAAAGATGGCCTAGTCGGCCATCACTGAAAAGAGAGGCCCATTGGACACGCAAACTTTATATGCCCCAGTACAGGGGAACGCCAGGGCCAAAAAGGGGGAGTGGGTGGGTAGGGGAGTGGGGGTGGGTGGGTATGGGGGACTTTTGATATAGCATTGGAAATGTAAAGGAGCTAAATACCTAATAAAAAATGGAAAGAAAAAAAAAAAGAAATCCTCAATTTAAAAGCTACTCTGTTGATGCCTTTCACTTGGGCATATCGCTCCAGTCTCCTTTAGTAATGCCTTATTTGCTGTGCTGAATAAACTTCTGTTTCAACTAAAAAAAAAAAAAAAAAAAAAAAAAAAGTACCCAAGGAGCTAAAGGGATCTGCAACCCTATAGGTGGAACAACATTATGAACTAACAAGTACCCTGGAGCTCTTGACTCTAGCTGCATATGTATCAAAAGATGGCCTAGTCGGCCATCATTGGGAAGAGAGGCCCATTAGACTTGCAAACTTTATATGCCCCAGTACAGGGGAACGCCAGGGCCAAAAAGTGGAAGTGGGTGGGTAGGGGAGTGGGGGGGAGGGTATGGGGGACTTTTGGGATAGCATTGGAAATGTAAATAAGGAAAATACCTAATAAAAAATATTTTTAAAAAATCTGTTAGAAGCTGCTGGCTTGAAGATAGACTTCTCAGTCTCTGGAACAGTACAAGATACATTTCTTTTCCTTATAGATTACTAAGTTTGCACTGTTCTACTATGGTAGCATTGTAAAGACTAGCAGAGGCCTGTATCCTAATCCAGCAGTCTCTTAACTGTTTTAATACAAATGGAGGCCCAAATGGCTATGGGACCACAGATCTCTATTCTAGGTGTGGAGATCTAGTGAGCATCTTTATAAAGCTAAAATCAAGCAAGTTTTCTAAGGGTATTTATATTTCATATTGTGCTGTTATGATTGTTCTTTCAAACACACAAAATAAAGTTAGCAGGAAGAAGGACTGATTTAAATACCGATGATCTCCTCCAATAGGAGGCAGAGGCCTTGCTCTAAAATCATGGATAGTAGAAATCGATCTCAGCTTTGGCCTGTGCGGTGACACAGACTGATTAAATCTATGGCCTTTTAGCTTGGGACAACAGTAACAAAAAGTGAAGCTGTGGCTCACTCTGACCATTGTGACCAGTCTTCTGAAGGCACCATAACTCTTTCTTATCTAGTCAATAATAAAAAGGCATTGCAAAAATTTGAATTTCAGTACGGTATACTATTGATGGCATTGCCAAAGTTTTACTGCTCATGTAAATAAGTATTTTTGAGATAATACTGGTATATGCCTGGCTGCAGAAGAAAATGGATGTAACTAAACAACAGTTGATTTCTGTGTTAAATATTTCTGTACACATTTATTATAAGAAAAAATGGTAGTAGATCAAGGATTAAAAAAAGAATAAGCAATTTAGTAGAATATGAAAAAGTATGCAATGGCTTTGCATGAGAAACCAGAGGTTTCTTTAAATATAGCTGTATCACACTCTGGCTTCTGTAATACCAAGAAGAGCCATACTGCTTCTCTTATTATAACCATTTGTGTTATTATAATCTGTGTGTGGTGGATCATACCTGCCATAGCACTTGTTAGGCAGAGGGAGGAGGACCAGGATTTTAAGACCATCCCTAACCACATATCAAGTTCAAGGCCAGTCTGGGCAACATGAGACCATCTCATGAAACAAAACAAACAAGTACACACACACACACACGCACACGCACACACACACACACACACGAAACAAAAGCTATAAAGGTCTAAACATAAGATGATTTTGTAATAAAGTTTCATATGGGATGGACAGTTACATAGTATATAAACTCACACACTCAATCTTACATTAGTAAGATTAAATTACTCACGTAAATAAGTATTTTGGTTATAATGGTATTGGTCACCAAGTATATTGGGTGATTGAACTAGACATATATAAAACATGTTTGTATGTGTATATATAGATGTATACACACACAAATACCTCCACAAGTATATATATACTCTTGTATTTCCATCCCCAGTTCTCAGCACAAAAATCTTAATGCCAGTGTAATTTCTAAGTGAAATTAGGGGAGTATTAGAGGAATCTTTTGTTCTAATGTTTCATCTCTGACTCCATGCTTGCCACAGAGCTCCCAAGGTTGTTGTAACATTCTGGCTAATGGAAGCAACTCCTGAATGTGTACTGTCACTGGAATCCTAAGCCATGATTATACATGTGGTCACTGAAGTGGGAATTTCTGGTTTTGTTGGAGACTCAGTTGTGTCATGTAATGTTTTTCTGGAAGCTGTCTTATGAGATGATGTTTTGCCGAAGCAGACATGAGAGAGGATGCTTTGCTAAGAACGGACACATTTTTCTGGAAGCTGCCTGGTGAAAAAGCATGTGATATTTTTCTGGAGCTGATGCATGAGAGGACGTGATGTTTGGAAAGAGTACAAGTATAACCCAACAGACAGTGGATGATGCTCTGGCATTGGTTCGCCTTGCTTTCTTTGCTGATCTTCACTTGTTGTGACTTTGTAGAGAGAAGCCCACCAAAGAATTCTGGTGGTGTTCCATCTGCTTTGTGGTTTCTTTTGGATTGAGCTGCTGCTGCTGATTCATGTTTTGTGTTTTGCTAGTGGACTGGACTGCAAATAATGAAGACTTCTCCTAAACAGGTCCATGTGCCCCTTGTTCTTTGACCATTTTCCTCCCCTCCCTTTGGTCAGTGGGCTATAAGAGACTAAAGCATTTAAGAACTCTTATTAGGTCTTGAAAAATATAAGCCTCCATGCTTTGTCCAACTTCTTTTCTCCAGGAAGGAGATAGTGGCCTCCATCATTCCATTTGATGAAACTTCTATACAAAGCCCCATGTGGGTTTGGAGATCACTGTGGTCACTGGACACATGGAGGTTCTGGGAGCAGGGCACACCCAGGAAGAAAATGGAAACTCTATCCCCCAGTCCTCATTCCTTAACTTATGCCTGTCTTCTGTCTGCACAGTCACTCACATTCTTTGCAATGTCCTTCGTAGTCAGTGTGAGTGAAGTTAAGTGAGGTGTTTCCTCTGAGTTCTATTAGTTCTGGCAGAGAGGAATGGGGGAAGCCTAGCACAGAGCCAGGCAGAAGCCCAGGTCATGGTCACCACTTGTGAGTTCCAAATAGAACACATCTTGTGCAGTTGAGCTTGTCATCTGTGGGATATGACTCTAACTCCAGGTGGGCAGTGTGAGAACTAGGGCTAATTTTGTGGTACTCAGATGATGCCCACTAGGCAGCTGTTTGCTGTGTAGAGAAGGTGTGCCATCACCACACGTTTTGTTGACGGAAGGAACTGTTTTCCTGTGAGTGGGGTTGGGGAGTACGGATTTTCTCTTGCCCTTACCTAGCATAGTTTCTACTGTTGGACATGACTTGGAAATTGCCTTAGGTTGTATTACAAGGCTGGCTCTATGCCTCTACTTGGAGATTATTGCTGTGATGGTCTATCTGAAAGGATATCTAAGGTAGAGTTGGGTATAGTACAGCTCAGTGCAGGGATCAGAAAACTATGTATTCTCCCCTTCTGCCCCTGTCCCTGCTCTGCCAAGGCCAATCCTTTCCATTTTATTTTTTTATGGAGTATGTTTATGGCTTAAAAATTTAAAAAAAAAATATTTTTGGATATTTTATTTATTTATATTTCAAATGTTATCCCCTTTCCTGGTTTCCCCTCCAGAAACCCCCTATTCCATCCACACACACCCCTGCTTCTATGAGGGTGCTCCCCCATCCACCCACCCACTCCTGCCTCCCTGCCCTGGCATTCCCCTACACTGGGGCTTCAAGCCATCACTGGACTAAGGGCCTCTCCTCCCACTGATGCCTGATGAGGCCATCCTCTCCTACATATGTGCCTAGAGCCATGGGTCCCTCCATGTGTACTCTCTGGTTGGTGGTTTAGTCCCTGGGAGTTCTAGAGGATTTGATTGGGTGATATTGTTGTTCTTCCTATGGGGTTGCAAATCCCTTTAACTCATTCAGACTCATTCAGTCTTTTCTCTAACTCCTATTGGGGACTATGTGCTCAGTCCAATGCCTGGCTGCAAGCATCTGCCTCTGTATTTGTCAGGATCTGGCAAAGCCTCTCAGGGGACAGCTATATGAGGCTCCTATCAACAAGCACTTAGTCACAAATAATATAAAATACCTTCCTGTGACTCTAACCAAGCAAGTAAAAGATCCGTATGACAAAAACTTCAAGTCTTTGAAGAAAGAAATCAAAGAAGATCTCAGGAGATGGAAAGATCTCCCATGCTCATGGATTGGCAGGATTAATATACTTACTATATTAGTAAAAATGGCCATCTTGCTGAAAGCTTACAGATTCAATGCAATTCCCATCAAAATTCCAACTAAATTCTTCACAGAGTTAGAAAGAGCAATTTGCAAATTCAATTTGAAAAAAAAAAAAAAAAAAAAAACCAGGATAGTGAAAACTATTCTCAACAATAAAAGAACTTCTGGGAAAATCACCATCCCTGACCTCAAGCTTTCCATTTTTTGTTGGTTTGGTTTTTTTGTTTCTGTTTAAATTTTAGGAGCAAGATTCCATATAGCCCAAGGTGAGCTAAAATATGCTATGAATCTGAGGCTGCCTTTGAACTTGTGACTCTTCTGCTTTTGCCTCCTAAGTGCTGGGGTCATAGGAATGCACCACCCCATTTAGCTCACCATTTGGTTTTGGAAGCAAAGTTTGAGTAGAACATGCCATACTCAGTTGTAGTTGTGAATAAGACAATATATTTCATAAAAGCAAATATCTTCAGCTATGATCTAACACTATAACGAATGATTGGGTCATCCAACTTATAAAAAAAGAGATTTTGGTTTTTGCTTACAGTTTGGAGGTCCCATGATCAATTGAATCTATTACCTTAGGTTTGTGGCGGCACTCAATAGCATGGACATGTCACAGGGCAAAGATTATTAACCTTAGTACCAGAAGAGAGAGCAATACCCACAATGTACTTCCCCTATCCCATCTAAATGCCTCCCATTGGTCCTGTATCTTGAAGTTCCCATTATCTTCCCATAGCACCAAACTGAGGATCAAGATTATAAAGCACAAGCTTTTATGGACATTTCAGATCCAGATTTTAGCACACTCGGGCCCTTTGCAGACCCCTAAACCTGTGGATTTCACATTGCACTTGGAACAAAATGAGTATTTCATGCTATCTCAAATATTTCCCTCTGTTACTAATGTGCTGTGTCTCTAGTATCCCTTAGGCTTAAGCTCTCAGAAGAATGTGATGAGAAGCCCAATATCTGCTGGTCTGAAAATAATGTGCAGTGGTGTGCCCTCTTCTAAGAGGAGGAGTCATTTCTTACATATCACTACCCATGTGCATTACCTTCACTGAAAAAGGAATCCAGTAATTAATAGCATGCATAATTCATGACCTTTTAGAGAGCATCCTTTGGTATGATCACACATAATTTTAATGACACTTCGGATCAAGACGATTGTTTCCTAGGTACACTTGCAGTGAGAGGAAGCAGGTAGAGTAGGTCAGAAGCTAGACATTCACAGTCATTTCCCTCAACATAAACAAAGGGGGAACCGTAGCTTTAGAGTAGATCAACAGATCCTTAGATGAAGACATGCATAAATTGTATGGAACCACTAAACACCGTGGCCATGGTCATGATTCATTACGGTGTGAGAAATTTTAATGAAATTTTCTTTAGACAGTAGTCAAGTTGCATAACTGTATGACTCACTTACCATTCTTCTATCATCTGGAGCTGAATCAAGCATGCAGGCCCCATCACGTTTGGGGAATCTCTGGTGTTAATTTATCATTCCTCTCTTTAAAAGGCCTCCAGGGAGCAGGTAACGTGTTGATGGATTACACACTCAATCTTGCCTAAGCTGTGTATGTGGTATTGCCCTCCCTTCTGTTAGAAATGAGAATAGCATCCTCACCACAAGTCAGCCTTTATGTCTTACTCATCTGAAATTTTAGGTCACTTAGTGAATTTAGAGATGATGGAGTTTACAGTGATAGTAATAAAAACTTCATGGGGATGCCACGCAAAAGCAGAAGAAAAAGTTCTGTCCAAAGAGGTCTATGAGAAATAGCTCCATGGCACAAAAGTACTGCGGTCTTTGAGGATGCAGAACACACTGCAGAAAATGGACATGATTTATCATGCTTCCCAGGCTGGCTGCCTTCTCTGCTGCTGTGATTAATTCTGTTGGGGAGGACAGTTCTGGCATCTCACAGTGTGACCTGACTTGCCATGTCCAAAGTAGAGGGCCTTCTTGCTTAAGATGAAGATTTTAAAATATTTTGGTAGGAATGGCACTTTGGGTACAGCTTTGCTTTTTAGTTAGATTTTATATTAAAGGCTTATTTTTCTATTGGTTCTTCAAGACAGCATTTCTCTGTGTAGCCCTGGCTGTCCTTTACTCACTCTGTAGAGCAAACCAGCCTCAAACTCACGGAGATCTACCTGTCACTGCCTCCCAAGTACTGAGATTAAAAGCATGTGCCATCCTGCTGGGCTTTTTTTTTTTTTCCATTTTTTATTAGGTATTTAGCTCATTTACATTTCCAATGCTATATCAAAAGTCCCCCATACCCACCCACCCCCACTCCCCTACACACCCACTCCACCTTTTTGGCCCTGGCGTTCCCCTGTACTGGGGCATACAAAGTTTACGTGTCCAATGGGCCTCTCTTTCCAGTGATGGCCGATTAGGCCATCTTTTGATACATATGCAGCTAGAGTCAAGAGCTCCGGGGTACTGGTTAGTTCATAATGTTGTTCCACCTATAGGGTTGCAGATCCCTTTAGCTCCTTGGGTTCTTTCTCTAGCTCCTCCATTGGGAGCCCTGTGACCCATCCATTAGCTGACTGTGAGCATCCACTTCTGTGTTTGCTAGGCCCCGGCATAGTCTCAGAAGAGATAGCTACATCTGGGTCCTTTCAATAAAATCTTCCTGCTGGGCTTTTTAAAGGCATTTTTACATTGCAGATTTTCATAGGCTACATGCATATGAAAATTTAAATGTTTTTTACACATAAAAATACATGTGTTTCTAAAAATATACATGTTTTACATATAGTTTTATGGTGCTCTTACACTTTAATTTTAGTAGGATGATATGCTTTCTACATTTCTACATGCCTAATTTGTCACCTTTGTAACACTTATTTCCTTTCCAAAACTGGACTCCTGATTCTATTGGATAATTACTTCCTTCAATAATCTTCCAGGCAGAATAACAGATGATAAGTTTACATTCATTATGCAATTAATTTAGACTGTCATGTAAGGCACCACCTAGACGTTATTAGAAATACGCATGATAACTTTCACTGGAAAGAGAGGCCCATTGGTCAGGCAAACGTTATATGCCCCAGTACAGGGGAATACCAGGGCCAAAAAATGGGAATGGGTGGGTAGGGGAGTGGGGGGGGACTTTTGGTATAGCAGTGGAAATGTAATTGAAAAAAATACGTAATAAAAAAGAAAGAAAGAAAGAAAGGAAGGAAGAAAGAAAGAAAGAAAGAAAGAAAGAAAGAAAGAAAGAAAGAAAGAAAGAAAGAAAGAAAGAGAGAAAGAAAGAAAGAAAGAAAGACGCATGAGAGAGGTCTTTGGTATTGAAAAGTTTAAATGGAAGAGTGATAATTTGGACATTTTCAGGATAACAAAGGTAAAATTGTGATTGGCATTGAGACCACTGACAAAAAAGTATCCAAGACAGAGTCGCCAGGCTAGGGGTAGCTCAAGAGGAAGGAGCCACACAACCATTGTGGGTCACAGGCTACATCAGCTCCAAATAAAAGTCCCAAAGAAACTCTTGTGAGAAGGAGTGACTTACCTTCCTTCCTTAGTACCTGACCACATTATCAGGGCTATGTAACTTGCAGCCTACAGCAGTCTAACTCATACGCACCTGATAATCAAACCATCACTTAGTAACAGAAGATTATTCTCAAAGCCATAACACTAAACCAAAGTTTTACTATGCTATCATGAACCATTCAATGAGTGTTTGCATTGCATTTTTCAGTACATTGAGAGAGTGGCTATAACTGTGTCTGGTGCCATTCCCTTTAATCTGTTTGCTCTTAACTAATCTGACTGCCCAAAGACGAAGTAACCTTTACAATGAACAGATGAATCAGCTAGCAGTCCTTTCCAGAAGAAGTCACAGTCCATTAAGAAATGAACCAAAACACAATGATGAGACCAAACCAAAACAAGTCAGAGTTGATTTGATATGGTATTACATATTTTATATACATACATAATATATAAAATACATATATAACTATAATAAATTATAATTATATAATTATATGTATATAATGTGTGTATAATATATAACATATAACATATAGTATTACATATAATGTATATTACACATAACATATATGTGTATATACAATGTGTACATGCATATATAATATATTATAGCTATAATATAATATAAAATTTTGTTAAAATTTAAAAACCATACAAAGTCAAGAACTGAGATGCTAAACATGCTACACACACACATACTGAAGTTACATAAAAACCACTTAGGCTTCGTGTGAATTATGCAACTGAATAGAATACAGCTATGCTCTCTCACACAGATGTACACATAAGTCTTAGATGGATACATGCAGCCCTATTCTATAAACAAATAAAGAAATTATACAACAATATAAACTCTGACTTCTCTGAAGTCACAGAAAGTGTCTAATGAAGCACATAAGAAGTCATGAGAGGAGATTAAATATATCAGTAACTTAACCTTATAATTATAGGAAAACCACAGATTTCTATAGTTATAGTCCTATATAATATCATCTCAAATAAATTTTAGCACATATATCTGATGTATTAGTAAAAGAATCTTAAAACATTTATAGCATCTTAATAATCCTAAAATATTTTAGTAGTATTTTCTCTTTTGCTAACTTATAAAAGTAATATCAAATATGGAAAAGATTTATATACAATAATTTTCATCCAGAATTATTCAGAATATAGAATATATAAAATTCTTTACAAATATAGTAGATTCTTATTATGAAATATTGAGCTATTAGAATTGTTTCTCATGTGTATATAAATATTCAGATTAAACAAGGAAAATTAAGAATGAATATATATAATATATATAATAAATATTATCTGCTTATCTAGTCTGTCTCTGTGTATGATAATATATCAATCACATAAAAAAATAAAGAATTAAAAACTAAATTCAAGAAGAGGTAGGAGGACCAGGAGTTTAAGACCACCTCCAGCCACATATCAAGTTTGAGGCAAGCCTGGACAACATGAGACCATCTCATAAAACAAAACAATCAAATACACACACACACACACACACACACACAGAGAGAGAGAGAGAGAGAGAGAGACAGAGAGAGACAGAGAGAGACAGAGAGAGACAGAGAGAGAGAGACAGAGAAACAGAGAGACAGAGAGACAGAGACAGAGACAGAGACAGAGACAGAGAAAGAGAGAGCTACATCATATTTATTTATAATCATTGGAAACATTTTCTGTATATTTTTGGCTTTCTTTCTTTGCTTTTCTCTGCAGCTATGGTCCATGTGTATTTTTTAAATTTTCAATAATAGTCTAAACTAAATTTTCAAACTTTATGATGACACATAGACAAAAACATTCTATGTCAACTTCACTCACAAATATATGTTAAAACAACATGTAAATGTGGGGCTGGAGACATGACTTAAGATTTTAGAGTAATTCCTTACCTTCCATAAGATCCAAATTCATTCCCCTGCACCTATCTTGGGTGGTTCACAACCTCCTGTAACTGCAGCTCCAGGCGCTATAATGATCTCTTATGGTCTCTCTCTGTACTGGCAACTGTATACGTGTTAAATACACAGACCGATGCAAACAAATACTCATAAATATACTTTTTTGTTTGTTTGTTTGTTGTTTGTTTTTGTTTTTGCTTTTCACGACAGGGTTTCTCTGTATAGCCCTGGCTGTCCTGGAACTCACAGGCTGGCCTCAAACTCAGAAATCTGCCTGCCTCTGCCTCCCAAGTGCTGGGATTAAAGGCGTGCACCGCCGCCACCACCACCCAGCTCATAAATAAATCTTAAGAACTGTAATTAAGATATTATCAGCTCAAGAAAAACAGAAAAGAAAAGCTATATCTCTGGTTTGTAGCTAAGCATCAATGTCTTATGGAATCATCAGGTAGTAGAATCACAAAGGAATGCTTACTATCATCACGGCTCTTCAATCCTAGACAAGACAGTAGCCAGTTTAATAAAACAATTATCTATAAGAACCAATTCTATAATTAATGCTCTACATCTTTAACATTTACCTAGAAATGGTAGATTGTTGTGAACTCCTGCTGTAGATTTAGTAAGGAGTTTCTCATATTTGTACTAGAGCCATACATCTGTGTGCCGAGTTGCACACATTCTCTGTGCCCCCCAAACATCTGTGTGCAGACTTGCACCCATTCTCTATGCCCTCTATCCTAACAGAAGCTGTCTCTGAACTCAGTGAAGACTACCCTCTCCACACACTGTGCACTCCTCTCCCTTAGTGAGAACTTTGTTTATGTGACTTTCCTATCCTTCCTTTTGCATCTTCAATTTTTTTCTTTTCTGCTAGATTATTGTCCATGCTAACCAAAGCTTTCTGATACCTAAAATCTTTGAACTATCAGAGATTCATCCCTTAATAATTGTCCCTCATACATTTTTATACTATTCTCTCTACTTGGTTTCACTGCAGTAAAGCATCACGGAGTCTACTATTCTATCTGTCTCTACTTCTTTGTCTTCTGTCATAACTCAACTGATTATAACCTAGCTTGCATTCCAAGACACCCCCAAGGCTGCTTGTCTTTAGACCATCAACTCCATCTCTTTTCCAATATCTTAGGAGCACTTTCCTCTACTATGTTGCCCAGGCTGGTCTTAAACTTGTGTGTTCACATGGTCCTCCCTCTATGATCTCCTAATGATCTAGACTACAAGTATGCATCCATACTCAGTTCTTAGCATCTCTCTATATGGTTCTTTGGCCTATACAACATAACTCTTTATTATTTGTCCATTCTCTCAGGATGCCATGCTCGCACTCTACCCATCTACATCTAACACGGAATTCCACACTGATAACGTCTGGTTGTGAACCTTTGCTCCTTGACTTTTATTACTTTCCTACATTACCTCCCCTAGTCTTATGTTTTTAAATTTTATCTGAATGTGCATGAGTTCCAAGCATGTATCTCCAAGAATGACTGGTCGCCTGAGCTCCAGACCCTGTTGTCCAACAACCCATTTGGTATAGTCACATAGCTATCAACTAGGAATTTTTAAATGAGCATTTCCTTGTATAGAATCCTTGGTCTTCCCTCTCATTTGACAAGCTACCACTCTCCAATGTCTGTAATAATAAATGGTGTCACAATCAAACCAGCTCTCTGATTCAAAAACCAAATGCATTATTGAATCCAAGCCATTTCACCATCAAGCCACCACCATCATCTCTCTGCAGCTGTAATACAGCCTGGTCCATTTCTCCTCATGATTACCTAATTTTGTTTCTTTACTCTGACTTTTCCAAAGCTCACAAGTGAGCTTCAGATCCTCTATATATCCCTTATTCTGACCTTATATTACTGTGGAGAGACACAAAGACAAGCACACACACACACACACACACACATGACTGGGGAACAAGAAAAACATGGGTCCTAGATGTTCTGCTACAATATTGAGATTGACCAGGAAAAAGGTAGAGTGTAACCAGCCTTATGTTATTTTGGCTTCTTTTTTTACTTCTCTGAACACTCACCCCTGTCAGTTGGATCTGATTTCTGTTCTTGAACTAGCAAATTCCTTTCCAGCTTCCAGCTGTTTATCCTGCAGAAAGCCCTTGAAAGGGCTGAGTCCCCATTACCTCTGGACTCAGCCTCTCCTCACACAGGCCTTGCTTGGCTGAACTGCTTGTGGAATGCCTCTGTCACACCACATTCTTCTGCTTCTTTCATAGCACAACAGTCAGAAAGCTTCTGTACTTGTTCCTTATTTGTGAGCCATGTGTCTTTGCCTGATGTAGTTTCTGCAGCAGAGACCTGGCGCAGTTTTCCACCTCTAACATGGGATAGGAGCTCAAGAAGAAATGAAAACTAGTTGACTGGTTTCTTCTTCTTGCTTTCTCTATTTGTATCTTTTTCCTCTTTATTTGTATCTTTCTCAAACATATAAATCATACCCATACAGCAAGAGACACACAGAGAGACACACAGTGTCTCTCTCTCTCTCTCTCTCTCTCTCTCTCTCTCTCTCTCTCTCTCTCAGGAAACAAGAAAAAATGGGTCCTACATGTTCTACTACAATTTTGGGATTGGTCAGGGAAAAGGTAGAAAGTAAATTCCTCTTCTGCATCCCTTTTCTTTGCATATCTTTTCTATGGCTGGCACCCTATGTCTTTGGGACACTACACACTTAGTCTGAGTTTCCTAACATTGAGAAAGAGGAGCACTAGAACTGTCCTCCCAGCCTCCACAGGTCTCTCTTATAGGAAGCTTGTTGGCATATTCTTTTATTTGCTCTATGGTGGGAGGAGTAACCCAGGTATTTTTTTCTGTGCTTGAGAACGATTGAAGCAGAGCTATACAATAGTATCCCTCCACTGCAGCTGTACTTGTATAGAAGGCACAGCAGTAGGATTCTTTTGACCACTACACCTTCCTTGGATGATTGAAACTAGTATTGTAAGTGAACCTGGCTTCAACACATCACTTTATGATTAAACAAAAAGAAAACACAGAATAAAAGCCGGTTCAGTGCCACTCCATCTATGTCACCCCCCAGATTTGGCTCATCCTTGTCCTTGAGGGTGAGGGTGTGATTTAAAGTACTTTTTTTTTCCTTTCCAAGCGTTCATAAGGCAGGGTCAGCAGGCAGTGTGGGTTTCCCCCCTTTTTCCACAAAGCTTCCTGTTTGTGAATTTTCCACAGATGTTTTCTGTTTGCTGCAGTGCAGCAACAACTCACTTCTAACAGCAAAGCAAGCAGCTTGCCTAATGGCCAGGCAGCATTGGTGGAAGAGCTCCAGCTAGTCAGAGAGGGAATGTGGTTATTGTAAACATGTATTCATCAGGCAGCAGGTCTCTTTAATCCCCCCTCTACCCAACTTTAATGCAAACCCCTCCCTGGCCTCTGCCCAACCTGCTAGAACTTGAGAAGCAGCGAACCCGTGACACATCTGGGCTCTGGATGGCCCAGCCCTGTCCTGTGGCGGAAGAGCAGATCTGTTACTGCATTGCACAAACAGAGCTCAGAGGAGAGCAAACTTCTGGCTCTTCTGTAGCAGAAGGTAGAGAATGGTCTTTACAAGTGGCCAGAGCTGCCTTCTACATTATAAATAAAGTACAACACATCCAGTTATATTTGCATTTTTTAAAAGTAACTTTTAAGTGTAAGCTTATCCTTTGCAACATTGGAGGTGTATTTATACTACAAAAGCCTCAAACCAACCAACCAACCAACCAACCAACCAACCAACCAACCAATCAACCAACCAACCAACCAAACCAACCAGCCAACCAAAACTAAAAGCAATGCATTGTTTATCAGGACTTGAGTCTAACAGGACCTGGCTTTTCTTCTTCCTGCCCCTGGGGTCTTCAGCTCTGGGCCTCTCTAGGCTTCTTATAATGATTGTTTTTCCTGACTTGTTGGGATATGCTCTTGGAAGCTCAGAAAATGAGATATCCCTCCCTCAGCTCCTTTCTCCCCAGGGTATCCAGGTGTGGATCCAGAGAAGTCTTTCATTTCCCTTTCTGGCAGTGACTTCTCAGCAGGGAGCCAGATTCTGCAGATGTAGCCCTCTCTGGGAGGGGCCAGGCAGCTCTGAGGCTTTAACTCTTGCTGATGCCTAGGATTCCGTTCTCATAGATAGGTGTTATCCCATGGATTCACTCAATTGCCTCCTGTAGACAATATCTACACGGAATCTCAGCCTAGCCTCTCCCTGTTTAGGAGTGAATGCCGTTTCTATATAGATCAGTGCTGATTTGTACCAAGGTCACTGTTGGAATTACCTCATTGCCAAGAATAACACCAATGTGGCTGCTGGTCATCTAACATGTCAGCCAGGGAACAAGGCTCGAAGGTCTCATCTCCAGGATCAGACCTACCACATGGAAGCTGAGCTGGGACTGTGCTGCGTAGAAACTGGAGGAGCCTCAGAGCAGCCTGGATCCCAGCTCCCTCCTACCCATGCCAGTCACACTAGCTCCATTCATAAGGATGATATATGGAACGCAAGGCTGTGTTTGAAAGAAGAGTTCTATATTTAAAAGCAAATTTGATATCAACTGAGCTAGAATGGTCTCTGACTTCCCTGTCTCTGTATTTCCAACAAAGCTTTCTCAGACCCTTGTCCTTCAAGCCTTCCAATCATTGATGACATATCCCTTGGCTCTTCTTACCATCTCTGTGTGACAGGTTCTACTCACAACAGGACCAGTATCTTACAACCCTCATTCCTCCACTCTAGTAAGGTCCTGAAGAATAGGAAACTGTGTTCCTCACCAAAAAAACCAGCCCAGGGTGTTCGCTGTAGCTTTGCTTGATGGAAGTTCTTCCTGTCTGAGATTCACCTCTCACCAGCCTATGCTGATGAACTCTTCCTGTTCAGAACCTGGATGGAAAACAGCTTCCTCAAGAAAGATTGCCCTCATTTTTATCACATCTCATTTGTCATCAGTTATTCACATGTCATTGCCTTCCTTCCAAAGAGTATGATCTTTGAGAACATTAGCCACTCTTCATCTCAGCAACAAAGCCCAATATCTTACATGCAACCGGAAACTCTACCCACAAGGAGAATGAGACAGAATTGAGAGATCCTCTGGACAACAGAGTCACATGCCAAGACCCTGCCTGAAGACTCTGCTCACTCACATTTGGATCAGGACAGTGTCATGCTTAGTAGGTATGTACATAGACAAATTAAAATTCTGTGCCTTACTCCTATCCTCTGTGAAATGGGGATATTTGACTTCCTCATTATAGGATCTGAGTAGAGGTATAAGGGCTTTCTAGGACAATAACTCCTCTTTACCCATCTGTCTCCACAGACATCAGTTTATCTCTTTACACCAGCCCTTCTCTGATAGTAGAATAGCATCATGGTTGAGTCTTGATTTCACCAAGCTTCGGTGGACTGAGGCTCCTTTGAACACAAGTTTATATTTCTTAATTTGCAATGTGTTTCCTAGTATGGAAATGAATCCCCAGAAGTAGATGCATCTATCTTGGTTAATAGCATCTCTCCCCTAGGACTCCTCTGGAGGCTCCTGGGAACATGCTTGTGGCTGGAGTAGATGGATGCAGAAAGGCAAGAGAGAACAATGGGGGCTGTTATCTACCTGGGAATATCTGTAGATTTCAGATCTCACAGCTAGCAGTTGCTTATCCTACCTCAGGGTCCCAGTTCTCAGTGGTTAATCTCCTTCCAGGAACCAGCCAAAGGTATAGATTCTGCAGCTTACTGAGATCTCCTCCGGTGTGGGAAGGGAACATGTGGAGCTGAACTTTCCATGAGATTCATCAATGTGGAAAACATTTGGCATGTGCTAGGGAAATAGGATTAAGTTACTTTTATCCTGTGTGGTTACTGATTACCTAAGACCCAAATAGTGGAGTGGGTTCAGGGACTATGGCAACTTGTGTTTTTGGCATTGCGTCCTATGGTGCAGCTCTAAGGGGGAACCCTAAGTGGGGACTTAGATGCTGTGGCCTCTACCACCAACTCTCTGAGACCTTAAAGCTCATTTTGATTAATGTCCTGGTCTGTAATGGAAAGGAGCACTGTAAGTACAGCTTACTAGACAGGCTGTCTCCACCTGCATTTATAACAAGCTTTTCGGGTGACAGGGATGCTGGCCATCCTCCTAACAGGCTCTAATCTCCATTTTGAGTTCCCAGACCCTTTGACAATTAAGGTCCAGGACTCATTTGGTGATCTCACCGACAGCAGAGACTAGTGAGTTACATTAGTCACCCATTTGCTTACAAGGTGCCAAGGATCATTCATCCTGAAATTGGTGACTTCTTCAGGAACGATTTCTGCTTTAAAGCTAGAGATCTTTGAATCTTCTCTCTCCAAGTGCACTTTTAGTTTCTAGGAAAAGGTGTTCAGTGGGGAGTAGAGAGAAGTTGGGAGTATGGCAAGTCAATGGGTGGAAAGCCAAGGTAGGAGGTAGACCCTAGGGAAACCCTTGAGTAAGACTAGATTAAATGACAGATGCAGGGGATAGGTATAAACTTATTTCCTCTAAGTTCTCAACAAGGTTACCTCAAAGATCCATTTGGTTTGGGAATTGCTTTTATGAGGAAATGCAAGGAGAGTTTGTCACATTCTATCACATAAGTTATAGTCTATGAGTATAGCATATTATCATTAGGAATCATTTCATTGAACCTTTTCTTTCTTTTTTTTCCCAGTTGTGTTTGTAGGCACAATGTTTTTGTGTACTATATAAATATTATCCTTGTATTATTTGGATGCTGATTTCTCTGCCCTCATATTTACTTGCAAGCCAGACATGACATTGTAACATTTGTTCTAAGAATCTCCCCTCTCAAGTTTGTATAAATATTGTTCCCCATTTATTCTCTTACTTGTTAATAAGAACTGACCAGCCAATAACTGAGCAGAAGAAACAATAGGGTTGGTCTTCTGTCAGTTTGGATAAGGAGGAGGAGGAGGAGGAGGAAGAGGAGGAGGAGGAGGAGGAGAAGGAGAGGAGGAGGAGAAGGAGAGGAGGAGGAGAAGAGAAGAGAAGAGAAAGAAGAGAAGAGAAGAGAAGAGAAGAGAAGAGAAGAGAAGAGAAGAGAAGAGAAGAGAAGAGAAGAGAAGAGAAGAGAAGAGAAGAGAAGAGAAGAGAAAAGGAGAGGAGTCACCGTGAAGAAGGGGTCCAGAGAGACATCATGGAAAAACATCTGAGGCAGAGAGAGGCAGATCAATACTAAAAATGCAACTGTTGTGAGGATTTGGACTGAGAGGTAGCCAGATTAATTTAGAGGAATAGGATAGGTTAATAACTGCTCAGCTACTGTACTGTTAAATTTATTAAATAAATCTTATAGTCTTGGTCTCGTTCATTTGAAAGCTAGCTGGGGATAATGAAAAACTGCCACTTTTAAAATGCTGTAAAATGTGTTGGGTTCTATCCTAGATCTCTGAGCTATCCAGCCTCTGGTTCCTGGCCATCCAAGCAGAGTTAGTCTTGGGCTGCCTTTCATAGTGTGGGTCTCAAGTTGGACCAGTCATGGTAGGCCACTCACAAAAGTTCTGTGCCACTTTTACCGTGCACATCTTGTGGGCAGGACAAATTTATAGGTCAAAGTGTTTGTGGCTAGATTGATAGCCCAGTTCCACCATTGGAAGCCTTGCCAGATTACAGAAGATGGCTGGTAAGGATCTGTTTCCCCCATTACTACAAGTCTTAGCTAGGCCAGCCTCCGATTCTAGGGAATAGTCAGAGCACTAGGTTGCCACATTGTCCCTAAAGTGACCCCCCAATTCTAGTTGTCTCACTAGGAATCTCTCCCCACAACCCCACTTTATCCCTCCTTTTACCATCCCTACCCACTCCCAGTCCACTTTTGATATCTATTCTAGTTCCCTTTCCCAGGGAGATCTATGCATCCTGCTCTATTTGAGCCCTCCTTGTTACCTAGCTTCTCTGGGTCAGTGGATTGTAGCATGATTTTCCTTTCCTTAACAACTAATATCCACTTATAAATAAGCACATATTATGTTTTCTTTTGGAGTCTGGGTTATGTTACTCAGGATGATTTTTTTTCTAGTTCCATTCGTTTGCCTACAAATTTCATGATGTCATTTTTAATGCTGAGTAATATTCCATTGTTTAAACATACCACATTTTCTTTATTCATTTTTTGATTGAGGAACATCTAGGTTGTTTCTAGTTTCTGGCAATTGTGAATAAATCTGCTATGAATGTAGTTGACCAAGTGCCCTTGTGGAAATTTGATTCCCTGGGAGCATGCATAGAACCTTCCAACATTATGAAAGCTAACCTGTAAGTCTGATGCTTCTAGGTTAATACCATCTTGATTTCTCCATGTCCTATGAGGCTAATCAAGAGCAGTGGTAATAATGTGCAATGTCTGGTAGTGTGTATGGGACCCCACTGAATAACAGCTAAAGAATATGTACCCCATACCTGGCACTCAGCTTTTTGTTTGATAGTCTAGTTAGCTGGGAAATACATTGTTTCCCCATGACAGGATAACTCCATTTAAACTCTTTTTATATATGTGGTGTGTGTGTGTGTGTGTGTGTGTGTGTGTGTGTGTGTGTGTGTGTGTGTGTGTATTTTAGGAAGCATCTACAAAAATAGATTTCCATATGGTTTTTACAAAGGTCTTTAGGATTATTTCTCCCCATATTCCCTCCCAGATCCTACACTTTCTCCACACCCCTTATTTAAGCTTCCTTGTTCTGTTGGTCCTCTTCCCCACTTCCTTACACCTGTGTTGTATCACACCCCCGACATCTAACCCTATGTTCTCTGATTACAATATACGTATTCCAAGTTAAACATACGTATCTGAAGTCTCAACACATATGGGAAAGAACATGTAACATTTGTCCTTTTAGAGCTGGGATAACTCACAAAGAATGATTATTTCTAATAGCATTCATTTGCCAGCAAATTTCGTTGTTCTTTAAGATTGCATAATGTCCCATTGTGCAAATGTGCCACTTTCTTTATCCAGTCATCATTTGATGGACATCTAGGCTGCTTCTGTTTCCTGGCTACTGTGAATACAGCACCAATGAACAGGGATAAGCAAGTATCTCTGTAGTAGAATATAGTTTCCATTGTCCCCTAGGTGGTAGTTTCAGAAAATATCTTTGCCTTACAGTTGCCATGTAGGCTTCTCTCTCTCTCTCTCTCTCTCCTTCTGAAACATACAAGATTAAATTTTTTCATTCCTTATGTATTCAACAAACTGTGTCTAGATATCAAAGAGGCCACAAAGATGAAAGAATAGTACATTCGGGAAGATGAGCAGGGTACACAATTATAGCATATATAAGATCTGAGAGATTCAGAAACATTTAGTAAAGGTGGCATTTTGTTTTATTTAGCACTATCTAGCAGAACTTCTCAGACTTGATCCTCATTCCCTCTGAAGAAAGACAATGCAAAATTTCTTCCAAACAATTATACTCCAACACAGCCACCTTCTTTCTCATAAGTCACCTAGGAGCTTGGGAGTGCATGTGCCTGGAAATAATTCAATTCCCTCTTCTTGCCTCTGTTCCTCCTGCCATCCTCTGCCCTGAGATCTCTTTCAGCAAATGCTTTACCTTCATAGGGCTCCGACTCCCCCAGTCAAAGCAGTTTCTAACTACTGTTTATCATAACATGAGGGGAACCTAACCCAAAGTATCTGAGAAATAAGCAACTAATCTTCCAGATGGTCAGGGACTGATGACATTTCTTATGATTGATGTTGAGAATCAGACATAGAGGCAGCTGGATGGATGTAAGGCGAGCTCTCTCACCTGTCCTCCTCTCCATTATACACCTCAAGATCTTGTGAGAGGGAAGAACTAACATTCATCTTTATTGATGGGT